>NW_027507758.1:454301279-455501279 GCF_037356315.1 Lithobates pipiens
AGTCAATGGATACCGCTCTGAGCAGCTGTCTTCTGGTGCTCTGAGAGTTAAGCTGGCCATAGATGGATCATAAGTTTTCGATCTAACAATCGACTTCTGTCAAACAGGACTGTTGGAAAACGTTTGTCAGTCCTTGGCTGTAGTCACTGATCAGTGTATTCTGACAGCAGAAAAGTCGCAACTGTTAGAATACAATAGCAAGGTGAGGCGTTTCTCCTTCCACCTTGCATGTCTGGATGGGGGAAAATTTGCTCCCCCCCCCCCCCCCTTTTCAATTCGCCCTCCAGCTATAAAAAAAAAAAAAAAAAAAAAAAAAAAAAAAAAAACACACAAAACACACACACTGTTCTCTGTGCAGTTGGTTTTGCACAGAGTGGCCCCGAGCCTCTTCTCAAGCACCCCATTGGAGATCCGCACTCCCTCAGGGGCACTCATGCAGGCATGCTCCCCTGTCCTGCTGCTGTGTCTACTGACACAGACAGCAGGACTTGGCCCTGCATCATTGGATTTGATTGACAGCAGTGTGAGCCAATGGCTGCGCTGCTATCAATCTATCCAATGAGGACCCAATACACCAGCTGGAGCTGGTGTTCTCGTTCCCATCACTGGAAAGACCCAGTTCAAGTAAGTAAAAGGAGGGCTCTGGGGGGGCAGCTACATCACAGGAGGTTTTTCACCTTAGTGCATTAAGGTAAAATCCACAAGGGTTTACAACCCCTTTAACAGCAGTCACTGCCACTAAGAAAAGTTGTGCTACTTACCCGACATTAACAAGATTCAGTTTGCCCTCTCCGCCATTCACAAACTCGTACTACTACATTTCCGCAATGCATCACATTCCGGAAATGGAGGGAGAATAGTTGGAGGATCTCTTCCACCCAATCACAGAATGCATTGCAGGACAATAGTAGTAGCAGTTTTGTGAATGATGGTGAAAGGCAGAATGAGCTGGCGAGTGATGCAACTTTTCTCAGTAGCAGCAGAAGCTGCCGTTGTTAACGCTCACAGCGTCAACAGGCAGATGCTTAGGACAATAACTGGCAGACACAGCAGGAAGAAATTTGTACCAGAAGCAGCTGCCTCCAGGATAAACACCATTACTTATCCCCTTCCCACTGAGCATACTTGGTTTTCGGGGGCTATACTGGGATGATGCCCACAGCTGCAGGCATCATCCTGGTACTGTTATTCCAGGAACAACAACCGATGTAGCTAAACACAGCTTGATTTTTATCCCGGAAGAGCGGGAGGAGACATACCCCCCCTGCCACCACTCTTCTCGTGCCTCCCGTCCCACCGGGAGGCCCAATCGAAAAACCACTGCTTCCGGAGGCTAGTAACAGACTGGCACAAAGCTTCGTTAAAGTCTCCTGGATGTAAACATGGAAGCGACAATCACTTCCTATTTACTCGGCTGCCAATGGCAGCAGATAAAAAATTTATATATATATATATATATATATATATATATATTATATATATATATATATAATAAATGATATTACGCCGAGTAAATAGATACCAAACATGTCACGCTTTTGGTACCTAAAAAAAAAAAAAAAAACCATAGGCGATGCATTATTTATTTTATTTTTTACAGTTATCAGGTTAGAGTTACAGAGGAGGTCTCAAGCTAGAATTATTGCTCTTGCCCTGACGATCGCGGCAATATTTCACATGTGTGATTTGAACACCGTTTACATATGCGGGCGCAACTTCCGTATGCGTTTTCTTTGCTGCGCGAGCTCACAGTGACGGGGGCATTTTATATTATTATGTTTTTAAAAAAATAAAAAAAATTATTGTGATAGTAATAGGTGGTGACAGGTACTCTTTGCACTTCAAAGTATTCAAATCACATACATACATACATACATACACATTTTTTTTTTTTTTTTTTTTTTTGTAATTTTTCAATAAACATTTTTTAGTAATTTTTTCAGTAATTTTCTAGCAAAAAATAGGGATTTAACTTGTAAACACCAAATCTCAAAAATAGGCTTGGTCATGAAAGGGTGTAGTCTCTATCTCTCTCTGCACATACAGTAAAACTCAGCTTTTAAAATTGAAATACAATTTGTGCAACTGGAGAAATGTTTTCCACCTTGAGTCCACACAAATGGACACCAGACACACAGTCTCAAATCTCTGAGTGTTCACCACACCAAATAAAAAGGTTGTAGTGTGGCCAGCTGGCTTGTCACTGTGCAAATAATTTATCAATACCCGATATCAGAAGGACATTCACAAAGGACAAAACATTTATTGAATTTGATGCTGAAGTTGCTATTATTTTCTACTACTCCACTGAGTATTTCTCTAGGGCCCTGGTGCACAACCAATGGCTCTCAGGACCCCTGAAAACTGCAGTCTGTGTTTTTGTATCCAAAAGGAAAAAAAAAAATTGTACAATAACATTTTATAATGTGTGGCCAGCCCAACAAGAAAGTTGACCACCACTGTTCTTGGGCTTGTGCATATGGGCTGTGGAGGTGCATCCCATTATACTTGGCTCTGAAACACTTTCTACTGGTGATAAGTAACTTAAAGCTACTGATGCTTACAACAAAGTTTTGAATCAGATTGGTAAATGTGAGAAGTAGCCTAGTACTGACATTCATTTGTTTAAGGTATTCTGCATATCAGAAACTGCAGGAAGGCTGCAGTGGGCACTATCAGGAATTGCTCCTCTGCATCTCATGAATGGGTTCCTCAAGATCACCAGAGGTAAAAAAGGGAGCAGAGTGGACAGGTGCTCTACAAGAATGTCTGAATGTAACACCAAAGCACCAAGCTGGTTTTGCTCCTTGTATTCTTTTCAACAATGAACTTAAAATTTTGACTGAAGCACACTTTTTTCCACAGTGGCGTAGGAGGTGAGCAGTAGCTTTACAAGGCAAAGACTAAACTGAACTTGTCAGAGCAGCTGTTATCTGTCGCTTTTAAAGCTCCCTCTCAATTCTGGAGGCTGTAATGGGCATAATGGATGGTGTACTTGTTTTAGGGCAAGAAAAAAAAAATCACTGTATGATGCTGCATTGATGTGCTGCCCTGGAACTAGCATAGCTCTCATCATTACTTGGCTCCATGTGCACTAAATGGACCTTCAACAACAGAAGTCTAAAGATTGTAGGAAATGGTCCTAGCAAAGTGCCATAAAGCCAATCCACCTTCTGATTCTGCACTGAAGGAATGCTCGGCATGAGTATAAAGAGGCTGAACTTATCTAGCATGGGGTACAGAGGTTAATAAAAACCTGACAGTGAGTCTAACCCTTCACCACTAGCCTGCTTAATGAGGGATTTATAATTACAGTAAATGAACAGTATAAATCACAGATTCTTCACAACTCAAGGCTGCAAGCTAAGCATGAGTTACAGATTGACCATACATCCGTAAAACGTTGTTCAAAAAGGTTCATTTTATGAACATCCATTCAATTTTCCTAATGCTTAGTGGGGTCGAATTGGCAATTGTCTGACTTTAGTGACGGGAATATTCCAAGGAGCAGGAGGGAAAATATTTCTTGAAAGAACAAAAATAAAATCGTGAAGGCACATTTTTTTTCCTGAACGAAAACTATCATACAAAAGGCACAAAAACGAACCTGCTCAATACATCAAGGATTCCATTCAAAAAGCAGGTGTGGACAGAAAATGTTTTAAGGTTTTTCAAACGAAATTAGTTAACTCAATGATGGCAAGATGGAATGCTTCGATAAATTATGTTTTAGAGATTCTGTACAAAGTTCTACTGGTGTATGGCCAACTTTAGACTCTGAGAGCTTACCTACTTCTTCTGTCATTTCCTCCCACTACACAAAAATGTACTGGTATGGAAAAGTAGGTTGAGTGAATTCCATTAAAACGGAGTCTGCATTACTGTAATAGCAATGTTAGTTTGTTAGCTTCTTTGATGTGAATGATATATTCCACAAAGCACTTTAGAGAGTTTGTTGGGTCCATGTAAATGAACAGAAATAAATACCAAGATTTGCTTGCTTGTAAATCCTGTGAGTAGTGATGGCCGAACGGTTCGCCCGGCGGTCGTTTCGCGGCGAATTTCCGACTTTCGCCGTCCGCGGGTTCGAACGCCTTTTTCCGTCGTTCGCCCCGGCGGACTTACGTGTTTAATGTATACAAGAACTTTAACCTTTCGTGACACGTTTATCATGTGTTACAGGACAACCAATTGAGACATGACAGCTCATGGACACTTGGACATTCCCCCTAACCTATAAATACACCCGATCCGGTGGCCATTTTACATTCTTTCTTCTGTCACTGTAGGGAAAGGATCCTGTGTGGAGTAGGGACAGAGAAAACGCTAGCTATTTGGTACACAAAAGTTCTTTTCAGGACTGGTATAGGTGTTAGGTCAGCAGCCTGAGTTTCTTTTGTCAGTTTAGATAAAGGGACAGAGCGCTGTATGCTGCTATTTTAGGGACAGCTCAGCCAGATTAGTCTTTCTTCATCATCATCATCATCATCATCATTAGCTGTTACTATCAGGTCCACAAAAGAGCTGTTCCAGCTAATCGTTCCAGCCTACTCTTTTTTGCCAATTTGTATAGGGACAGGCAGGAAGCAGTGTGTCAGGCAGTGAGGATAATTTTAAAGACTTGCTGTTACTATTAGTTCCACAAAGGTTCTTTTCAGGACTGGTATCAGTGGTACGGTAATAGGCTTGTACACGTATAATATTCTTTCTTCCAAATATAGAAAGAATATTATACTTGACTGCTGCCCTTCTGCTGCAGTCTGCTAATCATTCACAACTCACTTGTTCCACAAAGCTCTTTATCAGGACTGGTAACTTGGTCTGTCTAGGGTGCTACGGTACATAGGCTTGGGTGCGGTACAGTCTGCTGTTCTGTAAGGACCGCTATCGGTCCACAATACATAGGGTTGCCGTGCACTACTGCTGACCGCTGCCCTATACTGCAGCAGTCCTTCATTGGTATAGGGACTGACGTACAGTCTGCTAATCACTAACACACAACCTGCTTGGTCCACAAAAGTTCTTATAAGGACTGGTAACTTGGTATAGGGTGCTACGGTACATAGGCCTGAGTGCGTTACAGTCTGCTGTTCTGTAAGGACCGCTATCGGTCCACAATACATAGGGTTGCCGTGCACTACTGCTGACCGCTGCCCTATACTGCAGCAGTCCTTCAGCGGTATAGGGACTGACGCACAGTCTGCTAAACACTAACACACAACCTGCTTGGTCCACAAAAGTTTTTATAAGGACTGGTAACTTGGTATAGGGTGCTACGGTACATAGGCCTGAGTGCAGTACAGTCTGCTGTTCTGTAAGGACCGCTATCGGTCCACAATACATAGGGTTGCCGTGCACTACTGCTGACCGCTGCCCTATACTGCAGCAGTCCTTCATTGGTATAGGGACTGACGTACAGTCTGCTAATCACTAACACACAACCTGCTTGGTCCACAAAAGTTCTTATAAGGACTGGTAACTTGGTATAGGGTGCTACGGTACATAGGCCTGAGTGCGTTACAGTCTGCTGTTCTGTAAGGACCGCTATCGGTCCACAATACATAGGGTTGACGTGCACCACTGCTGACCGCTGCCCTATACTGCAGCAGTCCTTCATTGGTATAGGGACTGACGTACAGTCTGCTAATCACTAACACACAACCTGCTTGGTCCACAAAAGTTCTTATAAGGACTGGTAACTTGGTATAGGGTGCTACGGTACATAGGCCTGAGTGCGTTACAGTCTGCTGTTCTGTAAGGACCGCTATCGGTCCACAATACATAGGGTTGCCGTGCACTACTGCTGACCGCTGCCCTATACTGCAGCAGTCCTTCAGCGGTATAGGGACTGACGCACAGTCTGCTAAACACTAACACACAACCTGCTTGGTCCACAAAAGTTCTTATAAGGACTGGTAACTTGGTATAGGGTGCTACGGTACATAGGCCTGAGTGCAGTACAGTCTGCTGTTCTGTAAGGACCGCTATCGGTCCACAATACATAGGGTTGCCGTGCACTACTGCTGACCGCTGCCCTATACTGCAGCAGTCCTTCATTGGTATAGGGACTGACGTACAGTCTGCTAATCACTAACACACAACCTGCTTGTTCCACAAAAGTTCTTATAAGGACTGGTAACTTGGTATAGGGTGCTACGGTACATAGGCTTGAGTGCGGTACAGTCTGCTGTTCTGTAAGGACCGCTATCGGTCCACAATAGATAGGGTTGACGTGCACCACTGCTGACCGCTGCCCTATACTGCAGCAGTCCTTCAGCGGTATAGGGACTGACGTACAGTCTGCTAAACACTAATACACAACCTGCTTGGTCCACAAAAGTTCTTATAAGGACTGGTAACTTGGTATAGGGTGCTACGGTACATAGGCTTGAGTGCGGTACAGTCTGCTGTTCTGTAAGGACCGCTATCGGTCCACAATAGATAGGGTTGACGTGCACCACTGCTGACCGCTGCCCTATACTGCAGCAGTCCTTCAGCGGTATAGGGACTGACGTACAGTCTGCTAAACACTAATACACAACCTGCTTGGTCCACAAAAGTTCTTATAAGGACTGGTAACTTGGTATAGGGTGCTACGGTACATAGGCTTGAGTGCGGTACAGTCTGCTGTTCTGTAAGGACCGCTATAGGTCCACAATAGATAGGGTTGACGTGCACCACTGCTGACCGCTCACCTATACTGCAGCAGTCCTTCAGCGGTATAGGGACTAAGAGTTTTGTCACAGGGTCATTTAAAAAATGACATGCAGAGGAAGAGGCAGGCCCTTCCGCAGGGGTGGTAGGGGTAGGGCAGGAGCAACAGGCTTGAGCCAAAGTGGGAAGTTGCAGAAGGTGCGTTCAATTACTTTAAAGGATGCACCAGACTTGGTTGAGTGGCTCGCTCAGCCTTACTCTTCTGCACCCTCCTCATCCTCTCGATCTGCACCCTCTTCTTCACTCTCTGCTATGTGCACCCCCAAAGACACTACCACCAACAACACGACCACCACCACCACCACCACATACCTTCCGCTTGAGTCACTGGAATTATTTTCCGATCCATATCAAGAGGACATTTCTGATGCGCAGCCACTCTTGGTATTGGATCAGGAAGAGGAGGTAGCAACAAGCGCTACTCAGCAGTCTGACGCCAGTACCCAGATCAGCCCAAGGAGGAGGTTGGTCCCCGGTGTTGCTGCCTACTCTACTTATAGCGGTGGGGAAGGTGACGTTGATGATGACGTGTCTAGTGATGTCACGTGGGTGCCCACAAGAGAGGAAGAGGAGGGGAGTTCAGAGGGAGATATGGACCAGCAGATAGGGAGGAGAAGCAGCAATGACTTACATTGCACAGCAGGGACAAAGCAGACTGCAAATGTATCAGGAGCGAGTCATCGACCATGTACGGTCACATCTGGCGCTCCCAGGACACCGGCACATGGCTCCGCAGTGTGGGCTTTTTTTAACGTGTCCGCTGCTGACAATAGCGTTGCCATCTGCAATCTTTGCAGTCAACGCGTTAGTCGCGGTAAGCCCAATACTCACCTAGGGACGACCGCCTTAAGAAGGCACATGAGCAGCCATCACCGAGCCCAGTGGGAGCAACGGAACACACAAAGCCACACTGCAGGCTCTCACCGTCCAGCCTCGTCTTCTACTTCTCCTTCTCCTCTCTCCTCACAATTGTCCTCCACTCCACCTTCCATCACGCCAAGCTCACATTTTTCTGCAAAAAGGCAGGCTTCCGTGGGCCTAATGTTTGAGCGTAAAAAAATGATGACGCCGGATAACCCTCTTGCCCAACGGTTGGCGGCTGGCTTGTCAGAACTCATAGCCCGCCAACTACTGCCATATAAACTGGTGGACTCGGAGGCCTTTCGCAAATTTGTGGCCATTGGAACACCACAATGGAAGGTCCCAGGAAGGAAGTATTTCTCAGAGAAGGGCATCCCAGAGCTATATGGCCATGTTCAGCGGCAAGTGAATGTATCTCTGGCACACAGTGTCGGTGCCAAGATACATCTGACCACAGACACGTGGTCTAGCAAACACGGGCAGGGAAGGTATATCAGTTTTACTGCCCACTGGGTGAACCTTCTGACGGCCGTCAAGCATGTAACCCGTGGCACCCGTGTAGATTTGGTTTTACCGCCACGGATTGCATGCAGGCCTGACTCTTCTTCTCCTCCTCCTACTCCATCCTCCTCCCTCTCCTCCTCAGCTGCCTCCTCCTTTTCCGCTGCTAGCGTCTCTTCCACTGCACCGCCCAAGCTCCCCAGAACCTATTCCACATGCCAGGTGAGACGTTGCCATGCCGTGCTGCGTCTGTTGTGCCTGGAAGCAAAGAGCCACACTGGCCCGGCACTCCTTTCAGCTTTGCGTTCACAGGCAGATGAGTGGCTAACACCGCTCAATTTGACAGTTGGTAAAGTGGTGTGTGACAACGGTGCCAATCTGCTTAGCGCATTGAAACAGGGCAAAATCACGCACGTGCCGTGCATGGCACACGTCTTAAACTTGGTCGTGCAGCGATTCCTTGTCAAATACCCTGGGGTCCAGGACATCTTGCGGCAGGCAAGGAAAATCTCGGCCCATTTCAGAAGATCTTACACGGCCATGGCTCGCCTTGCTGACATTCAGCGGCGACACCATCTGCCGGTCAGACGTCTTATTTGCGATTGCCCGACGCGATGGAACTCAACCTTCTATATGCTTGATAGGCTGCTCCAGCAGAAACGTGCAGTTAACGTCTACCTGTATGAACTCTGCGAAAGAAACGGTTCTGGGGAGCTGGGTTTTTTTTCACCGCGCCAGTGGCTGCTCATGCGCGACACATGCAGACTTCTGCGGCCATTTGAGGAGATCACCAAACTGGTCAGTCGCAGCCATGGCGCCATCAGTGACATGGTACCTTATGCCTTCTTTCTGGAGCGTGCATTGCGTCGTGTCATTGATCAGGCTGTGGAGGAGCAGGAGCGGGAAGATGAGGAAGTCGCAATGCTGGATGAATTCCCAGGGGGGGCTACTCTATCTGAGACAAGTCAACAACAGGAGTCTGATGAGGAGTCAGAGGAGGATGGTGCCGGGGCGGATGAGCAGGAGCAAGAAGAGCATGCTTTAAACCTTTCTGGGATCCCTGTTGTGCGAGGATGGGGAGAGGAGAATGAAGAGGACGACATTATCCTGGATGATGAGCAGGAGCCAGGCCACCACACCGCTTCCACTTTAGTGCAAATGGGGGCCTTCATGCTCCAGTGTTTTAATAGGGACCCCCGTATAAAAAGCATGAGGGTCAAGGACCAGTACTGGGTGGCAACGTACTTAGACCCCCGGTACAAACACAAAATGGCGGAAATGTTACCGCCGTCGCAGAGGGCTGTCAGAATGCAGCACTTCCAGGCCTTGCTTCGAGAAATGCTGCATTCTGCTTTTGCGTGCGCTGGCAGAGGAGCAATTCCCACTCCCAGAGAAGGATTTGCGGGTACCAATCCAACAGCGCCTGCAAGAAGAGGCCGGTTTGAAGATGTGTTGGTGACTTCGGATATGAGGTCATTCTTTCAGCCGACCCATCGACAGGTGTCATCCGGATCCAGCATCAGGGAACGCCTAGACCGTCAGGTGTCCGACTACATTGGGTTAACGGCCGATGTGGACGCTCTGAGGAGTGATGAACCCCTAGACTACTGGGTGGGCAGGCTTGACCTCTGGCCAGAGCTTGCCCAATTTGCAATCGAACTGTTGGCTTGCCCCTCATCCAGTGTCCTGTCCGAAAGGACGTTCAGCGCAGCAGGGGGGATTGTGACCGATAAGCGTACTCGCCTAGCTCACCACAGTGTTAACTACCTCACATTTCTAAAAATGAATGAGGCATGGATCTCGGAGGAATTCAACACATGTGATCAGTAGACCATGTATATGTCTATAAACAATTTTTGGAATCAAGCACACAGACCTTCTTAATTCATTTGGCTCACTTCCCTGACCCAAAAAAGCACACCGTACTATATGCCCCTACCCTCCTCTTTGAAGAGGTTGAGCGGTGTCATATTTCTACTGGGGCTGCTTATTATGAGGGGTTCCCACCATCCCTGTGCTGTGCTGACTTCCTCCTGGGTGTTCTTATTATGAGGGGCTCCCACCATCCCTGTGCTGTGCTGACTTCCTCCTGGGGGTTCTTATTATGAGGGGATCACACCATCCCTGTGCTGTGCTGACTTCCTCCTGGGGCTGCTTACGGTGCTGCTGTCAGCGCTGTATGTCACGGAGCTGCTGTCAGCGCTGTATGTCACGGAGCTGCTGTCAGCGCTGTATGTCACGGAGCTGCTGTCAGCGCTGTATGTCACGGAGCTGCTGTCAGCGCTGTATGTCACGGAGCTGCTGTCAGCGCTGTATGTCACGGAGCTGCTGTCAGCGCTGTATGTCACGGAGCTGCTGTCAGCGCTGTATGTCACGGAGCTGCTGTCAGCGCTGTATGTCACGGAGCTGCTGTCAGCGCTGTATGTCACGGAGCTGCTGTCAGCGCTGTATGTCACGGAGCTGCTGTCAGCGCTGTATGTCACGGTGCTGCTGTCAGCGCTGTATGTCACGGAGCTGCTGTCAGCGCTGTATGTCACGGAGCTGCTGTCAGTGCTGTATGTCACGGAGCTGCTGTCAGCGCTGTATGTCACGGAGCTGCTGTCAGCGCTGTATGTCACGGAGCTGCTGTCAGCGCTGTATGTCACGGTGCTGCTGTCAGCGCTGTATGTCACGGAGCTGCTGTCAGCGCTGTATGTCACGGAGCTGCTGTCAGCGCTGTATGTCACGGAGCTGCTGTCAGCGCTGTATGTCACGGAGCTGCTGTCAGCGCTGTATGTCACGGAGCTGCTGTCAGCGCTGTATGTCACGGTGCTGATGTCAGCGCTGTATGTCACGGAGCTGCTGTCAGCGCTGTATGTCACGGAGCTGCTGTCAGCGCTGTATGTCACGGAGCTGCTGTCAGCGCTGTATGTCACGGAGCTGCTGTCAGCGCTGTATGTCACGGAGCTGCTGTCAGCGCTGTATGTCACGGAGCTGCTGTCAGCGCTGTATGTCACGGAGCTGCTGTCAGCGCTGTATGTCACGGTGCTGCTGTCAGCGCTGTATGTCACGGAGCTGCTGTCAGCGCTGTATGTCACGGAGCTGCTGTCAGCGCTGTATGTCACGGAGCTGCTGTCAGCGCTGTATGTCACGGAGCTGCTGTCAGCGCTGTATGTCACGGAGCTGCTGTCAGCGCTGTATGTCACGGAGCTGCTGTCAGCGCTGTATGTCACGGAGCTGCTGTCAGCGCTGTATGTCACGGTGCTGCTGTCAGCGCTGTATGTCACGGAGCTGCTGTCAGCGCTGTATGTCACGGAGCTGCTGTCAGTGCTGTATGTCACGGAGCTGCTGTCAGCGCTGTATGTCACGGAGCTGCTGTCAGCGCTGTATGTCACGGAGCTGCTGTCAGCGCTGTATGTCACGGTGCTGCTGTCAGCGCTGTATGTCACGGAGCTGCTGTCAGCGCTGTATGTCACGGAGCTGCTGTCAGCGCTGTATGTCACGGAGCTGCTGTCAGCGCTGTATGTCACGGAGCTGCTGTCAGCGCTGTATGTCACGGAGCTGCTGTCAGCGCTGTATGTCACGGTGCTGCTGTCAGCGCTGTATGTCACGGAGCTGCTGTCAGCGCTGTATGTCACGGAGCTGCTGTCAGTGCTGTATGTCACGGAGCTGCTGTCAGCGCTGTATGTCACGGAGCTGCTGTCAGCGCTGTATGTCACGGAGCTGCTGTCAGCGCTGTATGTCACGGTGCTGCTGTCAGCGCTGTATGTCACGGAGCTGCTGTCAGCGCTGTATGTCACGGAGCTGCTGTCAGCGCTGTATGTCACGGAGCTGCTGTCAGCGCTGTATGTCACGGAGCTGCTGTCAGCGCTGTATGTCACGGAGCTGCTGTCAGCGCTGTATGTCACGGTGCTGATGTCAGTGCTCTGTATTACGGTGCTGCTGTCAGTGCTCTGTATCTCCTGCACCCTCTTGTTTGCCTACCCTGGTCCCTGACCTTCCCTCTCCTCCATTGCCTTCATTAGCTCCATAGTCCTGAATTGTCAGAACAATTTCCCAAATAAAAAAAAAATGCTTGTAGTTATCGATCCCAAATTCACCTCATACATGTATTATGCTATTGTCCAGGTGGTGGGACTACGTGCTACCCCCTAATAATTACCCCGTGGCCGCAAATTCGACCTAAAGGTTTGCGAAATTCGCCTCCCATTGAAGTCAATGGAGCCCGCGGCGAACGGTCGTTTTCGCGAACGTTTGTGTCCGTTCGCGTTTCGCGTTCGCGAAACGTCCCGTCGGAAGTTCGTCCATCACTACCTGTGAGTAGGTTAGAAAAAATAATAAAAAAAGTTCTCCTACATATAATACAACTAATGGGTATGTAATACACAAACACAGACGACAACTGGTATCCTACTGCAGTCAGACTCATTGGCTCGACCTTGCTGACTACATTACAGTAATCTGGTAAACTCATAAAAGCAGGTTGCTTAGGAGAACATCTTGCAGTAGGAATTGCTCACTGGCCGATGTCAGTCATTAAAAAATACAGATGAAGATTGTGGGGTTTTGCCAGCTTCTCAAGATCACAGCAGCCAAATTGTACTTAATAGGAGTCCTGTAGTGAAAGCACGTCTCAGTGCACTGCCTGGCTGGAGAAGGTTTTTCCATTGAGAGCTGAACTTTGAAGATCTGCCATTATGAATTCTGTTTGGTAATGTAAGATGGTTTTAAGGTTTCCTTTTCAGAATCATTACCTCTCCATGTTTAAAGGCGATTTATTAACATGTTTATTTTTCACCAAACCAGTTATATCAGGCAAAAGGATATTTTGTTGGGTTAGGTTACAATAATATTGCTAATAAATTGTCTACAATGTTTTATAGGCACAGCAATAAAAGGGTATGAGTGTCTTTTCTTTATAGCCAGGATTTCTATATACAAGTAGAGGTGTCCAATACCTATGGCTATACATAGCTGATGACCTAGAACTGTTAAAGTCTTATATGCTATATTATATTGGCACTTTGACTTACTCTAACAAGCAGGGCCCTCTGATTTCTCATATATTGACATGTATTATAACTGGACTGTTTGCCCTCATGTTGTAAAGCACTGCACAAACCATTGGCGCTATATAAAAATACTGAATAATTATTATTGTAATAACCTCTGTTTATATATCAAAGAGAAATGTAAATATATTCACTGGACTTTTTCTAAATCCAATATATATATATATATATATATATATATATATATATATATATATATATATATATATATATATATATATATATATACATACATACACACACACACACACACACACACACACATACACATACACATACACATACACACACACACACACTATATCAACACTATGAAATACAATTGAATGCTATGGGTTATCATCATCGACCTTCACTGTTCTTTTTAAATATGCAGAAACATTCTAAAATGAGGTCATGAAACAGGAAATCAAAGGCAGTTCATTAATAAAATAATATATAAAAATAAAAGTTTCAGACTTTCTTGCTAGCAGAAAGAAGATTGCAGTGATCCACCCAAACCACAACGTTCTTAACTGTTACAATGCCAAATAACTGTTCACTGAAAACTGCACACTTTATATAAAGTAAATCCAAGCAGGATCACAGCGATAACCATTAAATTTAGAAAAATAAAGCGTAGGGAGGAGGTAACCAACCTCAAGGGACTTTTACCAGTATCAGGCATTACATGTAATATAGAGAATTACATAGTAATCATATAACCATGATACCCATTAAACTGCCTCTTGAATACATTTACTAGACTAATTGGGGAGATCATTAACTTGTGTGTAACACAAAGCATTGTAATATAATGATGTAGCTTTCAGGGTGTGACTCCTTGTAAGGAAAGTGACACTAAACTTTAGTTTTAAAAGATTTTAATTCTTTTTAATCTATTTGAGTATATATTCTTAACACAAAAAAGTACTTTTATTGCAATCCAGCTTCCTGTTAGAAGGTGGCTACTTTTATTCTCCATGGTCCCACTGTATACAAGAACGTAGCCGACCGGCTTGCTCCTGAGATGGACTAGGGGTCGCGGTGTAGTGTGCATAGAGAATTGCACGGGGTCACAACTAATGAGTAGTGCAGGTTTGGGAGCTCACAATTGTTTTTCTGTAACAAAGTAAGAATAACATGCATAAAAAACAAAAAAAAAAAAAAAAAAAACACAACAGGGAAATTAAATAAATAGTGGATGTGTATGGAATATTTTTGAAGAACAAGGATAACGTTTAGTATAACTTTCACTAGTGTAGAACACAAAGCATGGACAGTTTAGCAATGCAGTTAGCAGGGTGTGACTCCTTGTAAAGAAATGACATGGAAATGAACAATGTATCTATTAAATGTCTTCGGCTGTGTTCATGTTCTTGTTTACTGCCCAGCAGGATACTTCATTAGACATAATTGAAATAAAAGCCAAGGTCATGGAACAATGCACATTCCAGAAATCCCCAGATCAGAACAAAGAACCTAGCAGATCCACCCCACCAAATAAAGTCCAATTGTAATGGGGGGAATGTGGATACGTGCAGAGGAACGTGTAGGATAAACACAGCCTGCTGTCTGGGACAGTCAATGAATCACTGTGTGAGCACCTTATAAAGAAAGCAAGTCCCTCCAAAGTCCTTCAAGTCCCTCCAAGTCCCCAGATCACAGCAAACCTCTACAATCAACAGCTTGCTGCCCAACCCACATTTTATTCATTCATGAAATCCTTACTTTTCCATGCATGTCACCTATACCTGATTATGTAACATATGACAGCTCTATGTAGTCATAGAGGGAATGATCTGGAGTGATCAGCATTAAATATATACAAATGTCTGCTATGCCTATTTAATGCACAGCTTTCAATAAAAGTAATGTCCTTGTCTATGATAGAATAGATGATGGAGAGCAATCAGGATACAGGAGAGGCAGTGATGACAGCTACCCCCTATGATGACACCCAGCTTACCTGTAGAGATCAGAGGTTGCTCTGTGGCTGTGCTAAGCTGAGATAACCCAATCAGATAGACGGCCAGTCTGAAGAGTTGGGAGTGAGCAGAGCCCCCAGGCATTCTTCCTTGTGGAGAGTAGCAGCAGCAGCTGAGAATGACTGAAGTGTGCTCACTAATGAGAGGAATAGGCAGCACTAGAGAGAGCAGCCAGCTAGCCCCGCCCCTCCTCTGCTGGCCTGGGAAAAGTAGAGGGGGGGGGATAAGTCATCAGCGACCCCCAAGCCTTCCCTGCCAGGGTGCTGGCTGTGTACACTGCATATAAGGGTAGCACTCATAGCAAAGCTTTTATCTTCAAGTTTTCATTTCTGGAAAACATAACACATTTTTTGTTTATACAGGCATCAGTGTAATATTACTGATTTCATATGCATTCAATTCATGGGGATGGGACATAGACAAAGCACAGATGAAATGACTCAGAAGAGCAGCCAGGCTCTCCAGTATCTGCTGATAGTGCACAATAGTTATAAGGGAAGAGAGAAAACACTAAAGATGCCCAAAATTCAAAAGCTGCTGTGTGATCACTGATTCCTATTCCTGGCAGTGTGCTCTGTGCTCTGATCCTTCTTCATTCAGGAGTGCTGAGCTCTCCAGAAAGTCCATGGGGGGCTCAAGCACAGGAATATTGTGTGTGTGTGTATATATATATATATATATATATATATATATATATATATATATATATAAATAAATATATATGTTCATGTCTGTCAGCTCAAATAGAGAGAAATGGGCGATTAACCACTTGCCGACCGTTGTCGGCATATGTACGACGGCAGAATGGCACAGCTGAGCAAAGTAACGTACCCGTATGTTACTTTGAAATTCCTGCCACACAAGCACGCGTGCCTTCTGCAAGCTCCGTGACCGCGCCCGCGGGATCTGCAGACTCAATCGCCGCGGGGATACCCGCGATCGTGTCACGGAGCTCCAGAATGAGATCGCCGCCATTACTAGTAAAAAAAAAAATATATTAATAAAAATGCCATAAAACTATCCCTCATTTTGTAGACACTATAACTATAACTTTTTTTTAACAAAAATATGTAGAAGAATACGTATCAGCCTAAACTGAGGAAAAAACGTTTTTTTGTTTTTTTTGGGGGGATATTTATTATAGCAAAATGTAAAAAATAATGCATTTTTTTCAAAATTGTTGCTATTTTTTTGTTTATAGCGCAAAAAATAAAAACCGCAGGGGTGATCAACTACCACCAAAAGAAAGTTCTATTTATGGGGAAAAAAAGGACGCCAATTTTGTTTTGGAGCCACGTTGCACGACCGCACAATTGTCAGTTAAAGCGATGCAGTGCTGAATCGCAAAAAGTGCTCTGGTCAGGAAGGGGGTAAATCCTTCCGGGGCTGAAGTGGTTAATCTACACTCTATAGTGGGGAGTCCATGCATGAGAGTTCAAATGCAGCAGGAGGTGTGTAGATGATCACAGATGGGCTGACTCTGTATGGCTGCCGGTGTTTCGTCACATTCGGCGACCCATCACATTATGCTACGGAAGTGAAGTTCTGCTGAGAAATTTGCCCATATGATTCACTAGATTAAGCAACCCGTCAGAATGTGTAACGGAAGTAACCTCTAGTCGCCGCCATCTTGCTCCACCCCGCACTGCTCTACAGTAAGGATACACTAAGAGGGGGGAAAGCAGACATCTTGCTACACCCACTGGAGTTTTCCAATTTACACTTATTTTTACCAGTAAAGTGAGTTTCTATAGTGAAATACAGTACTTAGAACTCCGTTTGACTGGTTAGATGTTAGATTTCACTATATAAACTCACTTTACTGTTAAAAAGAAGTATAAAATGCACAACTCCGGTGGATGTAACAAGATGACCGCTTTTCTCTTCTCAGTGTATGCTTACTGTAGAGAAGTGAAGATGATGGTGGCGACGGAACATCACCTCCGTTACACATTCTGATGGGTCAGGGAGTCCGGCGTTGCGTATGCGCACTCCAGCGGGTAGCAAAATGTGATGGGTCGCCAGATGTGACGAAATACCGGCTCATAACAAGCTAAAAGGGTCTCTGTATACAGTAAAAACAAAGAAGAGAGCAGCGCCATCTAAGTGCAGCGTGATAAAAAAAATATTTTAATATAGGACAGGCGATTTTAAACTCACAAGATTGTAGAGATTACAGCGCATGTGAAATGGTATAGGAAGTTCATATCCCTGGGGGAAGGCGGTCGGCTCGCAGGTGGAGAGGCAGCTGATGTTCCCGGCTGTGCTGGTGGCTCATAGGAGTGCTCAATACTACATCCAAAATTCAGGAAAAGTGGGTCCAGAGCCAACCACAACCAAACAAAAGCACAAAGGTGTAGATGGAGCTCGCAGCATCACTTGGGACAGGGTTTCAGCTAGCATTAGAAGATACATTATGTCTTGTATCATAATAATTGTTTAAAATATAATACATTATACATAACAACATATAACAAATGAAAACATTGAGGACTGCTTAAAAAACAAACACTGAACTCAAACAGCAAAAATCTAATAAATTGCAGTTTACCGATTCTTAGATGCAGTGGCTGCTTTCGTTCTATATTTTAGCATTTTAATTTTTGTGCATGGCGATCCAGCTAATAACCCACCTTCTGTCTTAGGCCCGGTTCACACCGCTGCGGGGGGAGATCCGGATGTGATTCGCACAGCAAATCACATCCGATCTCCGTAGCGATGCGAGTTCAGCCATACAGATAGTATGGCTGAATTCGCAGCTCTCCCGCAGCAAAATCGCACGGGACCCTTTTTTGGGTCCGCAACAGAATCGGATCGCATGGGGGTTCACACCATGCGATCCGATTCCTGTGCGAGTCGGCAGATCGCACTGCGATATGCCGACGGATCTGGGGGTGTCATTAACATAACATTGACACTCCCAGCCGTCCGCATAGGGCAGTGTGAACTGCCGGCGGGAGGTGTGCGATGCGGGTAAACGCCGCGGATTCGCGGCGTTCCCGCATCGCTATAGTGTGAACCCGGCCTCAGGCTGCATTCACACCTGAGCGTAGCTTTTTCAAGCGTTTTTTGCGGCGTTTTTTACCGCGATTGCGGCGTTTTTTACCGCGATTCGCGGCGTTTTTTGCCACGTTTTGTCGCGAATTTGTGCTGGGCAAAAGGTCACCAATGTTAAGCATTGAGCAGATACAGCGTCAAAACGCCCATATAAACGCTTGTTGTCGCGCTAAACGCTCGAATCGAGCGTTTCCATTAGTTTCTATGGGAATGAAAACGCCCAAATCAGCCCGAAAGGGTCCGGAACTTGTTTGAGCTTCAGGCGTAGGGCTTCAGGCGACATGGAGTGGAGATGTGAACCATCTCCATTGAGAATAATGGATTTTTTCCCCTCCAGCGTTTTGTAGCTTCAGGCGTAGGGCTACAAAACGCTCAGGTGTGAATGGGGTGTTAAAGCGGAGTTTTGCCCCCCCCCCCAGCAAAAAATTCAAATTCAGCAGCTACACATACTGTAGCTGCTGACTTTTAATATTAGGACACTTACCTGTCCTGGAATCCAGCGATTGTTTCCATCGGCTCTTTGGTGATGCTGCCACCAGTCGTGGTGAGGGAAACCGGCAGTGAAGTCTTTCAGCTTTACAGCCAGTTCCATACTGCACATGCGCAAAGTGTGCTGTGTTTCCTGAATGACCTGGTGGCGGGGGAAGGAGGGGGGGGCGTGATCTCTCTGAAGTAAGAACAAGTACCTGTCAAAAACAGGTACCCGCTCCCCACAAAAGGTGCTAAATCTGGCACTGGAGGGGGGGAGGAAGCAGATAAGCAGGGCTTCCACTTTTGGGTGGAACTCTGCTGTAAGCTGCACATAGATGAGTATGTTTTTTTTTTTTTTAATGGCCAGTGGGCTGAATGAAAAAAAAAAAAAAAGATTCCTTCATGCACACAAACAAGGTGGATTGAGGAATCCCCCCAGCCTGAACATTGTATTCTGTTAATGGGATTGGGTTATGTCAGAAAACACTGATCAGCAGTAGGGAGGAGCCCGACATTCGAGTAAACATTCGGGAAATTCGAGTGCCCATGGAACGCGCCATAATGAATGGCCATCAACATGGGGACAAAGTGCTTTGGGGGGGACCCCAAAGCACCCTCCCCATGTTGAGGGCATGTGGTCTGGAACAGTTCAGGAGGAGGAGCACTTTCTTGTTCCCCCCTTTTCCTGTGGCCTGCCAGGTTGCGTGTTCAGATAACGGTCTATTATTGTTTTTTGGGGGGACCCCTATGCCATTTTTTTATTTTGGCTCGGGTTCCCCATAAAATCCATACCAGACATGAAGAGCCCGGTATGGCTTTTGGAGGGAACCCTACGCCATTTTTTTTACATTTTGGTGCGGGGTTCCCCATAATATCCGTACCAGACCCAAAGGGCCTGGTAATGGACTGGGAGGTGGGGGGCCCATGGCATTTACAAAAAAATAAATGTAATCTATATTGCAGAGACCTGACAATTCATTACAGCCGCAAGCAGTTTTAAATTACATTTTTTCCTTTAGAAATGACATTTTTCTGTGGTACTGTTCTAAACACGGGAAAGATGCACTACTTTGCAGGCATACTATAGACCCCCCCCCCCCCCGGCATGATATTTAAAGGAATATTTCATTTTTATTGTTTCATTTTAAGCATCATTAAAAGCACTGCTCCCAAAAAAACTTGAATTTTTAAAACTTTGTTTTGCATTGATACAAATACTTTTTATTACAATAACTTGCATATAAGGCCTCATGCACACGGACGTTTTTACAGCCACTTTTTTGAGCTTTTTTTGCAGCTTAAAAACGGCTGTCCATGTTAGTCTATGGCTTCATGCCCACCTAGGCGTTTTTGAGCTGCAAATGGCATAGGCGTTTTTAAGCTGTAAAAAAAACCCAGGACCAGTGCGTTCCGTGGCGTGGAGCTAGAGCTGTAAAAACGCGAATCGCGGGAAAACGCGCAAAAACGCGCATAAACGAGCAAAAAAGGCGCAACATATTTTCTTTGTTTTCTGAGTGCTATAGCCAAGAGATGTGTTTCTTAAAAAACGCTACTTAACGCTAACGCTAAAAAACGCGCAAAAACGCCAATGCAAAACGCGGTAAAAATCACGTTTTTAACAACAATTTTTCCAGGCTTCGGAGCTAGCTTTGCAGCCAGTTTTTTAAAACGTCCGTGTGCATGAGCACTAAGCGTATAAAATTAGCACTTTTGATTTTACATGTTCGTGTCCTATAGTCTTTAACGGTGTTCTTGTGTTCATACAAATTTTTTGTTCGGCTGATCCCTAATTAGCAGCTGAATACATTTTCTGACATGTCTGATTGACGGAAGTTGATCTACTGTAACAATCAACTTCTGTTAAACAAGGACAGCTACACGGGATCAAAATTTAGTATCTGTTGAATCAACCAAATTTCAGCCTGTCTATGGCTACCTCTATGGTATCTCTACTTCGGATAGAAGTGTAGCAGAGATACTTTCAGACAGCAGCCCTGTCCAGAGAGCTGAAGTAGTTAAGGACTAGTAAGCTGCAATATATTATATTTTTGGCATTTGTTTTAAAGTGTTACTAAACCCAGGACCCTGCATTCGCGATCTGGTCTCCCACAGTACACAGAACATGGAAATGCAAATATTTTAGTAAAAGATAAACTGCTTAACACCTTTTTTCATCAGCAGTGTATAGCAGTCTCATGAGTGTCTGGCCGAGCACTGGTTAAAGCTTGAAGAAAGAGTTTTCATTCTTATCTGACTGTCCTGTGAGACTGTATGACCCCTGTCCCTCTGTCTGGACAATGATGATTGACCCTGTACTGATCACATGCACCCTCAAACAAAAAAAAAAAAAAACCTCTCTAGCAATACACACCAAACTGTGCATGTGCATAGTGCCCCCAAGACTCTGTACTATCAGGAGATTGATTGGGGACAGTGTAAAAAGGGGAGGATCGCAGAAGACAGTTAATCCTGTGAGTTAAATAGTGGGTAACAAGCATGCATTACTGCATATACAGGCTGATGTTACTGCTGTGGGTTTACATTTTGAAGCCCAATTGAAGTTCAAAAGTTCAAACTGAACTCCAGGGAAATGATAAATCCTTCCTTACAGCTGGACTGAGTGCAGCATCCCCCCTGCAATACTTACTGGAGCCTCATCTTGATCAAGCTAAGTGCATGAGAGTGGAGGATCTCCTGGGTCGAGTCTCTTCCTCCTCATTGGCTCAATGAGGAGAGCGCAGAAGTGAGGCCAAGCTGTGCTCAGTGTGTGAATGGACACAGCAGCTCGAGTGCGAACCTGCTCACCTGATTTAGGTGCCCTCAATAGCAAGCTGTTTGTTATGGGGGCACTCGGCAGGGGGCTTATCGGAATCTGGAAGCCCTCTTTAACAAGGGATCCCCCAGATCCCATCTCCCCTCCTCCGTGAATCAGTATGGTGTACATAATACTCCTACTCATTCACCAAAAAAAAGTGTAGTGTAAAAAATGACAGTAGGCAGTTTTTGACAAGTCCTTCATTAAAAAAAATAAAAAATAAAAATAAAAGTTTAGATCCATCATTAACCATGATGCCCGCCGCCACCGTTGACCCCCAAGAAAAGGGAAAAAAAGTTTGCTCCCGCCATCTAACAGCTCCGCCATCTGACATAAATAACTTTTTATTTTTTTCCTTTTTTTGCCACATCAGTACCTTTCCGCCAGAGACTGAATTCAGCTTACCGCTCATTAATGTCTCGTTCACAGTTTCGCATCATCGTGGCTTATTTAATTGCATACATTTTTGCAAAGAAATTTTTTGTAATCGCATAAAAAATTCCATATTTAATAAAATACAAACAAGTAACGTAAGTGAACTTTCACGTAATATATGCCGTGGCTATACCTATTCCCCTGGCATCTCCTGAATAGAATTTACGTTTTTCTCCCCCCCTCCCCCCCCTCCATCCCCACAAGCTCCCCACATACACATGATTACAGATAGTTACGATGTGATCTCCTCACTCCTCTCTCCAATTCTGTAGCAGTAACGTTCGCAAGTTAGCTAACAGGTTCCTGAAGAGACCAGCAGGGAGGAAAGAACGAAAGTAAAAAAAAAAAAAAAGAAAAAGAAAAAGGAACACCAGATATTCATAGGGAAAGTCAGTTTTCCGTGAAAAATCTACAGCCCATCCACCTAAAGTAGAATACCTAACTTCCCCAGACTAGACCCCCATAAGCTCCTGAACTTCTTATTATTGCCCTGTCTAGTGAAAAAGACCCTCTCATTAGCGATTGTCTTTTTTATATTTACCGTCCAAGTTTCAACTGATGGACCTAAATGTGAATGCCATTGTTGAGCAATTAATTTCCTTGCTTGGAAAAGACATCTAATCACTGGTGTTTTAATAAGGTTAGGAATTGTACAATCCTCAGGAATAGTCAGAAGACAGGTCCTGACTGTTGCTTTCAGTGTTAAATTAAAGACTCTGTTGATCTGGTCTATAACCTGCGTCCAGTACCTAAATAACTTCGGGCACCTCCAGAACATATGGATAAAATCACCAGTCATGCCACATCTAGGGCAATGGTCATTGTTTCTCCATCCTAGTTTGAACATTTTCTTGGGGGTATGATACACCCGATAGAAAAAAAAAAAGGTGGGAAACTTTCTGGGAAGGGGAGATCGAAACTCTAGTGCCATAGTCAATTATCCGGTCCCAATCGGAATTAGACAGAGGGCCTACATCTTTCTCCCATTTTTTCCTACTTTTAAGCAAGGCGTCATGATCAAACATTTTATCCCCTAATCTAGCATACATATACGAAATCAGTCCCTTGAGCGTATCCTGGGTCGTGATCTGCGACAACACAGGCATCTGAATCCATTGAACCTTTTGAGGTCCAAATTGCGACTGGACTGCATGTCTAACCTGGAGATATTTATAAAAGGCACGGTTCGACAATAAGAACTCAGATTTTAAGGTATTAAATGATTTAATTTCTGAACCCTGGAATATTTGAATTAGATGGTTTATACCTTGGTTCATCCATTCCCTAGATCTTTCAACTTCTCTATTTCGGACAGATTTCTATTATTTCATAAAGGGGCCAATACGGTTACCCCCTGGTATCCTAGTATAGCCTTAACTGTTTTCCAAAGTTTAACAATCTGATTGATTGTCGGGCAACTTATACCGAACGAGTTTGCCTAAAGGGCCTCAATAAGTGTATTGTGGGGGCATCCCAACATTAATAGGCTATGGCGTGGCAAGCCCTCGCTTAACATTCCTGCTCCTGCTATATGCTGCATCTGTGCTGCCAAATAGTAAAGCCTAGGATGTGGAACCGCCATCCCACCATCATCCAACGGTAGCTGCAACATCCGTAGACTTATCCTAGGCGGCCCCTTTTTCCATATAAAATCTCTAAACAGAGATTCTATTTTCTTAAATAACTAAAGAGTGGGACCACCCAACGATGTCACCAGATGACCCTGCCGTCTTGTGACATCATCGTCCGGGGCATGCTGTATATCATGCAGGTGTAAATTTCATGTGACATTTGAGGGTTTACATTGAAGTCTATGGCCCTCAAGTTGCATGAAAGTCGGACCAAGTTAGTGCAGGAACTACTTTAAAGCTGCTTTTATTCACACATTTATGTACTCATTGGCAAACATGGGGCGTGACTTGTCATGCAACTTTGGGGTCCATAGTTGCATGACAAGTCGCATAAGTGTGAATGGAGCCTAATGTTCTAGACACTTTGATAATTCTGTCATAAATATTTGCTTAATTTTAGAAATAATCTTTCTTACCTTTTTTCCAAAGTTAGACAATTCTATCTGTCTCCACTACCAGGGGTGCTTGGACAGGAATTGTGCAAGAGGCCACCCTCATCATCTCGGGCTCCATAGTAAGGTACATGATAATTCCATAGTCTGTTCAGCCTGAGACAGACAGGATACAGGCTGTGCTTGAGCACGGGGGAACCTGTTCAGAAGGCAGACTGTGACTGAGAAGGGGTGTGTGCCAGAAGCAGGCTGTGATTGGTCGGGTGTGTGATGGCTTAACAAACTACCCAGTACCTCTGAATGGCCAACTAAAGGATAAACTGACCACACTAACACAGATCAGCTGATGTGCTTTGTGTTGTCAGTTTAGAAAAAGAAAGAAAGAAGACTGGCAGGATCAAACAGGTATTTCAGATGGAAGAAGTACATGAAAATAATCAAGAGTATGATTTATAAAATACACATACATGAACACACATAGAAAAATATAAATATTTAGGGTAACATACACTTTAAGCTTTAAGGAAGAAGTTTAGTCTATACAACACTGCACCTTTTAGCCCTTGTACACACGGTCGGACATTATGACGGAAAATGTCCGATCGGACCACGTTGTCGGATAATCCGACTGTGTGTGGGCTCCATCGGACTGTTTCCGTCGGAATATCCGACCGACAAAGTTTTAGAGCTGGGCTATAACATTTTCCGACAACATGGTCCGATGGGACTTTGTCCGATTGTGTGTATAGAATTCCAATCGGACAAAGTGCCACGTATGCTTAGATCAAATTCCTAGACCAAAGCTATTGGCTACTAACCTGAACGTAGTCCCGTCGTAACAAAATAACATCACCACGTTCTGACCGATCGGATTTTCCGACAACTTTGTCCGACCGTGTGTATGCAACACAAGTTTCAGACAAAATCCGATGGATTTTGTTGTCGGAATGTCAGACCGTGTGTACAAGGGATAAATGCTGCCTCCCTGGTGCCCCATTGTCGTGCATATGTAATTTAGCAGTAATTGTTAAATGTTCATGATTTGCTATGCCTTCGTGTGATTACAAAGCTCTCTCACTACTTTGTAATCAGGCTGTATTAACCCCAAGAGCACTGGGTGGAAGGAGGGTTGGGGGTTGGGGTGTGGGAGGGTTGTTAATACAGCCCACCAGCAGCACATTTACACAGAAGGGATGGAGCCACAGGTCCTGACACAAGTACCTGTCAAAAGTACCAACTATGCCTTCCCTTTCTACCCCACCTCCTTACATAGAAGCCATACTGTAATATTCAATGAAAAGGGCTTTATTATTAGAGGATGGAGGATGAGTGAAAGGTCTGCCTTGTTTATTTACTGCTTTTGATTGATGGAAGCTATAGTATTGCTCCTACTGAATGGACTAGGGGGGACACAAGGGTGGGCATAGCCGTCACTTTTCAAGAGCGCCCAGTAGCAGCTGCTGGTATGTTTGGGGGGATGGCAAACAATGCACCCACAGCCACCCCCCATCCCGTGGGTCGGTCGGGTCCGCACACAACCACCACAACCATCAGTCGAAAGATGAGCCTCGCACTTACCCACAGGCAGCGCTTCCCTCCAGGTGGCAGCATCATCCCCTGTGTCTCCTCCAGTGGCCTGCACCTCTTCTCGCTCCTCCTCTCTCCTCGTCATGGTCCAAAAGGATTGCTTGTTGTTTTGGCCAATCAGGAAAAAGGTCTCAGGACTCGCTTCCTGATTGGTGAGAAGGAGATTCAGTGTGACAATAGTGACTATTCATTTGCTATTATCACACAACTGGGGGACCTTGGAGCACAGTGCTCAGACCTGAGCCCACCCTTTTTTTAATCTTTGAGTCTCTGCCTCTATTTAAGTACTTGAAACCCCCCCCCCCCCCCATTGGAATCCATGCATCTGGTGCCCTGAATGTAGATTAAGGGGCCGGATGCATGGGCAGTGCCCCATGTGCCCCAATGGACGGGCTGCCCCTGGTAGCACCTAACATTGCTAGAGTGCTAGTGATAAGATTTTAGTTGTGTAATGCCCCGTACGCACAGTTGGATTTTACAACGGAAAATGTTCGATGGGAGCTTGCTGTCGGAAATTCCGACCGTGTGTGGGCTCCATCGGAAAATTTCCGTCACACAAAAATTGAGATCTGGATCTCAAATTTTCCAACAAAATCCATTGTCATAAATTCCGATCATGTGTACACGATTCCAGCGCTCAAAGTTCCAAGCATGCTCGGAATCAAGCAGAAGAGCCGCACTGGCTATTGAATTTCAATTTTCTCGGTTCGTTGTATTTGAATCAACATCCATCTGAAAAAATCCATGAATTTTATTGTTAGAATGTCCAATCAATGTCCGATCATGTGTACAGGGCATTAGTGTAGGTACATTTTCAGGCTTGGCTAGAAGCTAAGCCTGTGAGTTTTTTCCTGGGTCAGGGTTTGAGTGACTCAGGTAGGCTCCCAGATAGCAAGGATAACATGCTCCAAATTTCTGGCAGTGTTGAATTGTAAGTTTGTTAACTTGCTGCTTATTTTTACAGGCAAGTTCTAGTTAACACTTTTCTAATTTGTAGCAAATTTGTGTGGCCCCATCACTAGCAAGAGCAAAGTTGCAGTAGTGTGTCTACAGCAAGAGCAGACTGCAAGTATACAGCATGAAAATCCAGCCACAGTGACTCCTGTGGTGGTATGACTATTACACAACACAACTGAAACAGAACTTGTAGCAGACTTGCAGAATTTTTGCAAAGAAATTTGATCTGGAGTCATGCAATGTGGACTTGCTGCAATTGTGCAACAAACTTGTAAAGCCTGGCAAGTCTAGCAATAGCTTAGCAAGTCAAACTTGCAACACAATTACGTGCTATATGGGCTGGATGACTTATCAGCAGTTTCTCTGGTGACTCTCCCTGCTATCTGGAAACTGTAAAAAGATTCCAGAAGCAGGTGGGAGGGGTCTAAGAGGACCTATCTGGACCTATCTGGAGTGTTCTGAGGGCCTTGACCAATCCCCAACAGAAGGGTTGGCAGGGGGCAATCTCCCTCAAATACTCTGGGTGTTGAATTTGGTTGGAAGACAGAGATGGAGTGTTAGGCTATTGGAGGAAGAGGAAGACAGCCACGCAGGCTGGTGAGTGTTGCAATCAAAGGACTGAGAGGCATTCCTGAAGGGACTGGGTACAAGCAGTCTGGGATGGATGCAGAGTCAGTCTGCGAGGACTGTGGAGAAGTAGCCAGGAGGGCTAGTGAAAGGGCAAGCTGTAGCCAGATGGGCTGGCAGTGCCTGAAGAGGTGGTACTGGTACTGAGATCAGTAGTCACAGGGAAGGACAGTTAGCAAAGACCTCTCTCTTTTTGCTACACCAAAAGGGGCCTGCGGTCCCTGCCTGAAAAGGGCATTCACAAGGATCTGACCAGTCAGTGTTGGATCAAAACCAAAGTGCTAGCTGATCCTGGCAGTTGTAGTTCTACAAGCAAGTTAGTGCTGGAGGTAGAAGAAGAGGAGTGTGTATATACTGAATGTACGGTATATAGGTTGAGTCCCTGAAGAGTTCTGTTGATCAAATGGGCATCACATAATAACCCATCTCCATCCAAGTTCCATTCCCCTAAATAAAAATAAAACGAACAAAGCTGAGTGTATGGAAAATTCATGTGCTTGGCTGTGCAGAGTGGGAGATAACCAACATTCATCAGCAGCTCCTACTGTGGTAGCACTATACTCCAGCTGTATGAGCTCCAGCAGCACTGGAAGATTACCGCTACGGGAGACTTTTAAAGAAAACCTACTATATGCATAAAGTTCTGTCAAATAATCGGTTAGTCGAATGATGAAAGGTAATACTACCTTATTTTTTTTTCAGAACCCTAGGAACAGAGTATTATAGCAGCCAGGAGTGTGTTTAACCACTTGCCGCCCGCCCTATAGCAAATGGACGGCGGCAAAGTGGTTTCATAATCCTGACCGGACGTCATATGACGTGATCAGGATTATGAGCCGCTGCGCACCCCCGGGGGCGCGCATCGCGGCAATCGTTGTTGCGGGGTGTCAGTCTGACACCCGGAAACTACGATCTCGGTAAAGAGTCTCCGACGGAGACTCTTTACCACGTGATCAGCCGTGTCCAATCACGGCTGATCACAGTGTAAATAGGAAAAGCCGGTGATCGGCTTTTCCTCACTCGCGTCTGTCAGACGCGAGTAGAGGAGAGCCGATCGGCTGCTCCTCTGACAGGGGGGGTCTGTGCTGATCGATTATCAGCACAGCCCCCCCGAGGATGCCCACACTGGACCACCAGGGACGCCACCAGACCACCAGGGATGCCAAGGACAAGGTATGCCACCCTAGACCACCAGGGATTCTAGTCAGTGCCACAATGGATGCCAATCAGTGCCCATAATGGATGCCAATCAGTGCCCACAATGGGCATCACTGATTGGCATGCATTATTGATTGGCACTGATTGGCATCCATTAGTGCAATATATTATAATACAATGCCGCCTATCAGCTCCCATCTGTGCCGCCTATCAGTGCCTACCCATGCCCACCTGTGCCGCATACCCATGCCCACCTGTGCCGTCTACCCATGCCCACCTGTGCCACCTACCCATGCCCACCTGTGCCACTTATCCATGCCCATCCATGCCAATCCGTGCCAATTTGTGCCACCTATCAGTGCCCATCCGTGTCGCCCATCAGTGCCACCCATCAGTGCCACATATCGGTGTGCATCAATGCCACCTCATCAGTGCCACTTCATTGGTGCCACCTCAGTGCCGTCTTATCATTGCCCATCAGTGTAACCCCATCAGTACCCATCAGTGAAGGAGAAAACGTACTTATTTGCAAAGTTTTGAAACTGAAACAAAAAAAAACATTTTTTTTTTCAAAATTTTCTGTATTTTTTTATTTGTTTAGCAAAAAATAAAAACCGTAGAGGTGATCAAATACCACCAAAAGAAAGCTCTATTTGTGGGAAAAAAATGATACAAATTTCATTTGGGTACAGTATAGCATGACCGCGCAATTGTCATTCAAAGTGCGACAGTGCTGAAAGCTCAAAATTGGTCTGGGCAGGAAGGTGTTTAAGTGCCCGGTATTGAAGTGGTTAAAATCCCTGTCTACCATCTGGCATGTATGAACAGCACTGGTAGACAAGTAGTTAAAGTATTTCTTCAGCTCTGCACTCCACTCACCCTCCCTCCGCTGTGCATTGCAATTCCCTTATAACACATTACTTGGATTCTCTTTAATACTTATGGAATAAAGGAATTTTAGTGACTTTTTAAAAAATGTCCTGAATATATTAAACTGATTTACAGGTGTTCAATTGCATGGTATAACTGAGGGACCCATGTGATTGACATTATAGCCCCAACACATATGGCAGTACAGATCCAAATACTGGTAGTACAGTATCCAAATGAAACAAGTATCACTTCAGAAAATATAATTAGACTAAGTTATAAAAGTTCAGATACCGATAATCCAGTGGGATTGCTTTGGTGCACACTTACATTTTAAAGTCAATGGTCATGTCCTCTCCAGGCACGGGCTTCATGGCATCTCTTTCTCTACAAGGGGCTTCCACTCTAGTCTTGCATCCTTCTGTTCTCTCCCAGAGTATCTTCTCCATCTAACAAATAACACGACTATTACCTACTGGTGTTCTTTGCTCCTCCTCCCTTCCAAGTGTCCCCATAGCAAGCCACTTGCTATGGGGGCACTCGTGCGGGCTCACCCCTGAGCTGGGCTATGTGTGTTCATTGACCTCGCCCCCTGCTCCCTCCTCATTAACAGCAGCAGCTGATGATGCTCTCAGGCACAGCGCTGGATCGAGATCGGGCTAAGGTAAGTATGGGGGGGTGGAGGGTGCTTAACAAGAAAGTTTTTTTCCCTTAAAGTGTTACTAAACCCAGGAGCCTGCGTTCACGATATCTGCTCTCTCACAGTACATAGGACATGGAAATGCAATAATTTTAGGAAATATAAACTGCTTAACCACTTCAGCCCCGGAAGGATTTACCCCCTTAATGACCAGGCCATTTTTTGCGATACAGCACTGCTTCGGTTTAACTGACAATTGTGCGGGCATGCGACCTTGTACCCAAACAAAATTAACATCCTTTTTTTCCCACAAATAGAGCTTTCTTTTGGTGGTATTTGATCACCTCTGCGGTTTTTATTGTTTGCGCTATAAACAAAAAAAAGAGCGACAATGTTGAAAAAAAAAACAATATTTTTTACTCGCTGCTATAATACATATACAAAAAAATAATTAAAAAATGTATTCATCAGTTTAGACCAATATATATTCTGCTACATACAGTGGTGTGAAAAAGTGTTTGCCCCCTTCCTCATTTCCTGTTCCTTTGCATGTTTGTCACACTTAAGTGTTTCGGAACATCAAACCAATTTAAACAATAGTCAAGGACAACACAAGTAAACACAAAATGCAATTTGTAAATGAAGGTGTTTATTATTAAAGGTGAAAAAAAATCCAAACCATCATGGCCCTGTGTGAAAAAGTGATTGCCCCCCTTGTTAAAACATACTATAACTGTGGTTGTCCACACCTGAGTTCAATTTCTCTAGCCACACCCAGGCCTGATTATTGCCACACCTGTTCACAATCAAGGCATCACTTAAATAGGAGCTGCTTGACACAGTAAGGTCCACCAGAAGATCCTTAAAAGCTACACATCATGCCGAGACCCAAAGAAATTCAGGAACAATTGAGAAAGAAAGTAATTGAGATCTATCAGTCTGGAAAGGGTTATAAAGCCATTTCCAAAGCTTTGGGAATCCAGCGAACCACAGTGAGAGCCATTATCCACAAATGGCGAAGACATTGAACAGTGGTGAACCTTCCCAGGAGTGGCCGGCCGCCCAAAATTACCCCAAGAGCGCAGCGAGGACTCATCCAAGAGGTCACAAAAGACCCCACAACAACGTCCAAGGAACTGCAGGCCTCACTTGCCTCAGTTAAGGTCAGCGTTCATGCCTCCACCATCAGGAAAAGACTGGGCAAAAATGGCCTGCATGGCAGAGTTCCAAGGAGAAAACCACTGCTGAGCAAAAAGAACATCAAAGCTCGTCTCAATTTCTCCACAACACATCTTGATGATCCCCAAGACTTTTGGGACAACATTCTGTGGACCGATGAGACAAAAGTGGAACTCTTTGGAAGGTGTGTGTCCAAGTATATCTGGCGTAGAAGGAACACTGCATTTCATAAAAAGAACATTATACCAACAGTAAAATATGGTGGTGGTAGTGTGATGGTCTGGGGCTGTTTTGCTGCTTCGGGACCTGGAAGACTTGCCGTGATAAAAGGAACTATGAATTCTGCTGTCTACCAAGAGATCCTGAAGGAGAATGTCCGACCATCTGTTCGTGTACTCAAGCTGAAACGAACTTGGGTTCTGCAGCAGGACAATGATCCTAAACACACCAGCAAGTCCACCACCGAATGGCTGAAGAAAAACAAAATGAAGACTTTGGAGTGGCCTAGCCAAAGTCCTGACCTGAATCCTATTGAGATGTTGTGGTATGACCTTAAAAAGGCCGTTCATGCTCGAAAACCCTCTAATGTAACTGAATTAGGACAATTCTGCAAAGATGAGTGGGCCAAAATTCCTCCAGGACGCTGTAAAAGCCTCATTGCACGTTATCGCAAACGCTTGGTTGCAGTTGTTGCTGCTAAGGGTGGCCCAACCAGTTATTAGGTTTAAGGGGCAATCACTTTTTCACACAGGGCCATGATGGTTTGGATTTTTTTTCACCTTTAATAATAAACACCTTCATTTACAAATTGCATTTTGTGTTTACTTGTGTTGTCCTTGACTATTGTTTAAATTGGTTTGATGTTCCGAAACACTTAAGTGTGACAAACATGCAAAGGAACAGGAAATGAGGAAGGGGGCAAATACTTTTTCACACCACTGCATTTTTGGTAAACAAAAAATCACAATAAGCATTTATTGATTGTGCAAACGGTATAGCGTCTACAAATTGGGGGAAAGATTTAGGGATTTTTTATATTGTTTTTACTAGTAATGGTGGCGATCTGCTATTTTTAGCGAGACTGCGACATTGCGGTGGACAAATCTGACCCTAAAGGACACTTATTGGCGACCAGTTAAACCAATACAGTGATCAGTGCTATAAAAACACACTGATCACTGTAAAAATGACACTGGCAGACAAAGGGTTAACACTAGAGGGGGCGATCAAGGGGTTGAGTGTTCCCAAGGGAGGTGTTTCAAACTCTCAGGGGGATGGACTGACTGGGAGAAGAGAGAGATCACTGTTCCTGATCATTGGAACAGCTGTTCTCTCTCACTCCTCCCATGTCAGAACAGGAATCTGCTTTGTTCACACTGGCAGATCCCCACTCATCCTCTCTTTCCTGCAATCGTGGTTGGCCGGTGGACATCGAGTCCTCAAAAGCTAGTGAACGGACTGCCATATTTGTACAGCGATTCACAGGGGAGACAACCTGTTGCAGTATAACTTCGGCGGCTGGTCAGGAACTGGTTAAGGTTGGGTTCACACTTTTGCGAATTGGATGCGGGATACCGCGCTCCTATTCGCATAGCAGGAGATTGTGACTGGCTCTCTATGGAGCTGGTTCACACATCTCCGGAGCGGCTCCAGTGCGAATCGTGTGTGCATCTTTTGTTCCATTTCAGGTCTGAATTCAGCCAAAAATTCAGGCTGAAATCGGACCTGAGCCGATGAATGGAGACTCACCGGAACCCCTGCTGTGAGCCGCTCCGTGCTCTAGTGTGGACCCAGCTTAATACCTTTTCTCATCAGCAATATACAGCAGTCTTTTGACATCTATTAATGTTCAGCCAAGCACCGGTTAGAGCTTGTAGGATTAGTTTTCATTCTCCTCTTACTCTCCTATGAGGCTGCATGACCTCTGACCCTCTGCCTGGACAGTGCTGATTGGCCCTGTGCTGATCACATGCACCCTCCACCCAAAAAAAAACAAAAAACTGTCTAGCAATACACACCTAACTGAGCATGTGCAGAGTGCCCCCAAGGCTCTGTACTATCAGGAGATTGATTGGGGACAGTGGAAGAATGGAAGGATCAGATAAGATGGGCTCAAACATCCCTTTTACACAATGCAGAGGATTAACCCCTTAGGTTCCACAGTGAGTATAACAAGCATTTTTACTGCCTATACAGACAGATTTTACTGTTGTGAGTTTATTAACACTTTATTGCAGAGAAGATTAAAAAATGCACCTCCTGGCTTTACAACAAATGTAGGCATCTCCAAAGCAAGTTGTTTAAACAAACTGTGTATTTTTATTGTTGCCCTTTAAGCTAAGCTTAAAAGACCTCCTCCCCGCAAAATGGTATTTTATTTTTGCATTTGCACATTTTTCCCATGGCAATGCCCAGCCACCCATGCCTTTTTTTTTTTGTGCAAAGTTTCTTCCCTCAAACTGAACTCAGACCATCTCTGAAGTTAGAGTTCTGAACCCTCTTCCTCATGCGTCCTTGTACTTTTTTAACCAGTCTAGAAAAAATCAGAATAACACTATATTAAGTGAGAAAATATCTTACTAAGGCTCGGTTCACACAGGGGGCGACCCGACTTGCCGCGCCGCGACCTGCCGCGACCTCAGCGGCGACTTGCAAACGACTTCTGTATAGAAGTCAATGCAAGTTGCCCGAGGTCGCCCAAAAGTAGTACAGGAACCTTTTTCCTAAGTCGGAGCGACTCAAGTCGCTCCTCTTAGAACGGTTCCGTAGTACAGAACGGGGGCGACTTGTCAGGTCGCGGCGCGTCAAGTCGTGTCGCCCCCTGTGTGAACCGAGCCTAAAGGTGCCATGCAGCAAGGACAAAATGTACCAGATTTACATAAATGACAAAAAAAAAAGATATTTTTGGGGATAAATGGAGATAAATTGCATAAGGGGCATTAACAAAGACATATATTACTAAGGACATAGATTGCCAGAGCATGTATACACTGACAATGTACAAACATTATAAGGCATATAAATGTAAAAGAACATTTTCATAGATAAATGTAACCAAAGATATACATTGTCATAATACTTACTGCCAGGCGCATCACAGCAGACACAGAGATGTGCATTTCCAGAAAAATTTGCAGAAAATAATATTTTATAGGATGCTCATTATTATTATTATTATTATGTAGCGGATGACATTTAGGACAAGGTGTCATTCATGTGTAAATTTAGTTTTTGCTTCAGAACAGTAGTGGGGTTCTGAGGGTTAATTATGTAGGTTAACTTTGACATCAGTTTGGCTGGGCTGTGTTAGGCCTCATGCACACGAGACGCAGATGAAACCTCTGTTAAAAAAAAGCTGAAACGCGCGTTTAGAAACGCGCGTTTTGCCGCGTTTGCATGTCGCGTTTAGACGCGTTTAGACGCGTTTAGACGCGTTTGCGTTTAGACGCGTTTATAAAGATAACATCATGTAGACCCTCCCCAAGCTCTCAAAGCATTTTTTTTAACTATTTCTGCTATTTTGATCAGAGTGAGCAGCAGCAGCATAGAGAGCAGTTGTACACTTGCATTTGCCGTGTCACTTGCCACGGCACCTGCCACAAGTTGTGGATTGTCCACTTGCCACGTCACTTGCCACAAGTTGGGGATTGTCCACTTGCCACATCACCTGCCACGTCACCTGCCACAAATTGTGGATTGTCCACTTGCCACGTCACTTGCCACATCACCTGCCACGTCACTTGCCACGAGATGTGGATTGTCCACTTTCCACGTCATCTGCCATGCCACCTGCCACAAGCTGTGGATTGTCCACTTGCCACGTCACCAGCCACATCACCTGCCACAAGTTGTGGATTGTCTACTTGCCGCGTCACTTGCCACATCACCTGCCACGTCACTTGCCACGTCACCTGCCACAAGTTGTGGATTGTTCACTTGCCACGTCACCTGCCACGTCACCTGCCACAAGTTGTGGATTGTCCACTTGCCACGTCACTTGCCACAAGCTGTGGATTGTCCACTTGCCACATCACTTGCCACGTCACCTGCCACATCACTTGCCACGTCACCTGTCACAAGTTTTGGATTGTCCACTTGCCACGTCACTTGCCACGTCAGCTGCCACGTCACTTGCCACGAGATGTGGATTGTCCACTTTCCACGTCATCTGCCATGCCACCTGCCACAAGCTGTGGATTGTCCACTTGACACGTCACCAGCCACATCACCTGCCACAAGTTGTGGATTGTCCACTTGCCACGTGACTTGCCACATCACCTGCCACGTCACTTGCCACATCACCTGCCACAAGTTGTGGATTGTCTACTTGCCGCGTCACTTGCCACTTCACCTGCCACGTCACTTGCCACGTCACCTGCCACAAGTTGTGGATTGTTCACTTGCCACGTCACCTGCCACAAGTTGTGGATTGTCCACTTGCCACGTCACTTGCCACATGCTGTGGATTGTCCACTTGCCACGTCACCTGCCACGTCACTTGCCACGTCACCTGCCACAAGTTTTGGATTGTCCACTTGCCACGTCAGCTGCCACGTCACTTGCCACATCACCTGCCACGTCACCTGCCACAAGTTGTGGATTGTCCACTTGCCACGTCACTTGCCACATCACCTGCCACGTCACTTGCCACGAGATGTGGATTGTCCACTTGCCATGTCACTTGCCACGTCACCTGCCACGTCACTTGCCACGTCAGCTGCCACGTCACTTGCCACAAGATGTGGATTGTCCACTTGTCACATCACCTGCCACATCACCTGCCACAAGTTGTGGATTGTCCACTTGCCACATCACCTGCCACGTCACCTGCCACAAATTGTGGATTGTCCACTTGCCACGTCACTTGCCACATCACCTGCCACGTCACTTGCCACGAGATGTGGATTGTCCACTTTCCACGTCATCTGCCATGCCACCTGCCACAAGCTGTGGATTGTCCACTTGCCACGTCACCAGCCACATCACCTGCCACAAGTTGTGGATTGTCTACTTGCTGCGTCACTTGCCACATCACCTGCCACGTCACTTGCCACGTCACCTGCCACAAGTTGTGGATTGTTCACTTGCCACGTCACCTGCCACGTCACCTGCCACAAGTTGTGGATTGTCTACTTGCCGCGTCACTTGCCACATCACCTGCCACGTCACTTGCCACGTCACCTGCCACAAGTTGTGGATTGTTCACTTGCCACGTCACCTGCCACGTCACCTGCCACAAGTTGTGGATTGTCCACTTGCCACGTCACTTGCCACAAGCTGTGGATTGTCCACTTGCCACATCACTTGCCACGTCACCTGCCACGTCACTTGCCACGTCACCTGCCACGTCACCTGCCACAAGTTTTGGATTGTCCACTTGCCACGTCACTTGCCACGTCAGCTGCCACGTCACTTGCCACGAGATGTGGATTGTCCACTTTCCACGTCATCTGCCATGCCACCTGCCACAAGCTGTGGATTGTCCACTTGACACGTCACCAGCCACATCACCTGCCACAAGTTGTGGATTGTCCACTTGCCACGTGACTTGCCACATCACCTGCCACGTCACTTGCCACAAGTTGTGGATTGTCTACTTGCCGCGTCACTTGCCACTTCACCTGCCACGTCACCTGCCACAAGTTGTGGATTGTCCACTTGCCACGTCACTTGCCACAAGCTGTGGATTGTCCACTTGCCACATCACTTGCCACGTCACCTGCCACGTCACTTGCCACGTCACCTGCCACAAGTTTTGGATTGTCCACTTGCCACGTCAGCTGCCACGTCACTTGCCACATCACCTGCCACGTCACCTGCCACAAGTTGTGGATTGTCCACTTGCCACGTCACTTGCCACATCACCTGCCACGTCACTTGCCACGAGATGTGGATTGTCCACTTGCCATGTCACTTGCCACGTCACCTGCCACGTCACTTGCCACGTCAGCTGCCACGTCACTTGCCACAAGATGTGGATTGTCCACTTGTCACATCACCTGCCACATCACTTGCCACATCACCTGCCACAAGTTGTGGATTGTCCACTTGCCACGTCACTTGCCACATCACCTGCCACGTCACTTGCCACAAGATGTGGATTGTCCACTTTCCACGTCACCTGCCATGCCATCTGCCACAAGTTGTGGATTGTCCACTTACCACGTCACCAGCCACATCACCTGCCACAAGTTGTGGATTGTCCACTTGCCACACCACTTTCCACGTCACCTGCCACGTCACCTGCCACAAGATGTGGATTGTCCACTTGCCACGTCACCAGCCACATCACCTGCCACAAGTTGTGGATTGTCCACTTGCCACGTCCCTTGCCACGTCCCCTGCCACGTCACCTGCCACAAGTGGATTGTCCACTTGCCACATCACTTGCCACATCACCTGCCACAAGTTGTGGATTGTCCACTTGCCACGTCACCTGACACAAGTTGTGGATTGTCCACTCGCCACGTCACTTGCCACATCCCCTGCCACAAGTGGATTGTCCACTTGCCACATCACTTGCCCCATCACCTGCCACAAGTTGTGGATTGTCCACTTGCCACGTCACCTGACACAAGTTGTGGATTGTCCACTCGCCACGTCACTTGCCACATCACCTTCCACAAGTGGATTGTCCACTTGCCACGTCACTTGCCACGTCCCCTGCCACAAGTGGATTGTCCACTTGCCACGTCACTTGCCACGTCACCTGCCACAAGTTATGGATTGTCCACTTGCCACGTCACATGCCAGTCACCTGCCACAAGTTGTTGATTTTCCACTTGCCACGTCACCTGCCAAGTCACTTGCCGCGTCACCTGCCAGGTCACTTGCCACGTCACCTGCCACAAGTTGTCTATTGTCCACTTTCCACGTCACTTGCCACTTCACCTGCCACGTCACTTGCCACAAGTTGTGGATTGTCCACTTGCCACATCACTTGCCACCTGCCATGTCACTTGCCACAAGTTGTGGATTGTCCACTTGCCACGTCACTTGCCACAAGTTGTGGATTGTCCACTTGCAATTGCAATTGTTTAAAATATTTTTCTAATGGTTTTTCATCATTTGCAATCATTTTTGAGATTTTTAATGTAAAAAAAAAGGTCACCTTTAGGCTGGGTTCACACTGCTGCGGGGGGAGATCCGGATGTGATTCGCACAGCAAATCACATCCGATCTCCGTAGCACTGCGAGTTCAGCCATACAGATAGTATGGCTGAACTCGCAGCTGTCCCGCAGCAAACTCGCACAGGACCCTTTTTTGGGTCCGCAACGGAATCGGATCGCATGGGGGTTCACACCATGCGATCCGATTCCTGTGCGAGTCGGCAGATCGCACTGCGATATGCCGACGGATCTGGGGGTGTCATTAACATAACATTGACACCCCCAGCCGTCCGCATAGGGCAGTGTGAACTGCCGGCGGGAGGTGAGCGATGCGGGAAAACGCCGCGGATTCGCGGCGTTCCCGCATCGCAATAGTGTGAACCTAGCCTTAAAAACGCATATAAACGCAAACGCGGCTAAACGCGGTAGCGGCGTTTTGCCGCGTTTTACCGCGTTTTGCCGCGTTTTGCGTCTGAAACGCAGAAATTTTTGTTTCTGAACGCATTTTTTTGCTTCTGGAAAAACGAGATTAAACGCAACTGCATATAAACGGAAAAAAACGAGACTGTGTGCATGGACACATAGGATAACATTGAATGAGTTCAGGTGCAGTTGAAAAAACTGTCCAACTGCATCTGAACGCGCGTTTAACTGCGTCTCGTGTGCATGAGGCTTTAGAGTTCTACGTCATGTGTACAGTGAGGTGCACATGACAGGCCAGAACCAGGCCTGGTTGGACGTTTTGGGTATCAGCTTCCTCGGAACCAATCCGTGGGTGTGCCGGGCCCCGCTGAGGAGTCTGGGGAGGGGTACATTAGATGTTGAAGTCACGTGTTCAGTAGGAGTTTGTGAGGCCCGAGCAGTAAGGATGAGTCGAACACCCCCGGTGCGGTTCGCACCAGAACCTGCGAACAGACCTAAACTTCATGTGAGCTTTAGAACCCTATTAAAGAGGGATTCCACCAACAAAAAAAATATTAAAAGCCAGCAGCTATAAATACTACAGCTGCTGACTTTTAATAAATGGACACTCACCTGTCCCGGGTTCCAGCGATGCCGGCAGCCGAGGCCGATCGATCACTCGGCTCTCGGCTGCTGCCGTCACCATTCTAGGTGAGGGAATCAGGAAGTGAAGCAAATCGGCTTCACTTCCCGGTTCCCTACTGCGCATGCGTGAGTCGCGCAGCGCAATAGGAATTGTCCGCGCTGTCTCTGAGACCTGTGTGTGTCCCAGCAGACAGCGCGGCAGGACAGGAAATGGCGTAGACTCCCACGGGAGTCTATGCCCGGAAGTGGGTGTAAATACCTGTCTTTGACAGGTATCTCCACCCCCTCCCCCCTGAAAGGTGTCAATTGTGACACCGGAGGAGGGGAGGGATCCGATCAGCGGAGGTTCCACTTTAGGGTGGAACCCCGCTTTAAAGTCAATGGGACTCGAACGTTCAAAATCTAAATTTAAAGGAATATTTCACTTTAAGCATTATTAAAATCACTGCTCCCGAAAAAACGGCCGTTTTTTAAACTTTTTTTGCATTGATACATGTCCCCTGGAGCAGGACCCAGGTCCCCAAACACTTTTTAGGACAGTAACTTGCATATTAGCCTTTAAAATTAGCACTTTAGATTTCTTCCATAGACTTGTACAGGGTGTTCCGCGGCTTTTCGAATTTGCCGTGAACACCCCAAATTGTTCACTGTTCGCTGAACAGGCAATGTTTTGAGTCGAACATGAGTTCGACTCGAAATCAAAGCTCATCCCTACCGAGCGGTCTGTTCTTGTTTCCTGGACCGGGGTAGCCCCGCGAAGGGTCCCGGTCACGGGGTGTTCGACACCCTGGAACATGCTTCTGCTGGTTAGCCCCAATAGACCCACCTGGTCTGGGGTAGGGATCCGTCTGTTCCCGAGTCTCCGAACCAGCTGGTCCAAGGCGCAGTAACTGAGGGAGGATTCAAGATGTCCGGGTGTGCTGTCGGCTTGGAGGGGCACCACAGCTCGTGAAAGTGACCGGAGGAGGACTCTTTGGAGGAGGGCCGATAAGTGGCATCCTGAGAAGTGCTTGGTTACTAAGTTGGGAAGGACATTGACGAATCCACGCTTTTTCCAGTACTATCAAGGAGACAGAGAACGTTACAGGTACTGAGGAAAAAGGTTCCTGTTCACTTTCAGTTACAACTTTTTCAAGGTCAGAGATTTTCCAAGTTCTGAATCAAAGTGCTGACTCCCATAATCTCTGGCTAGAGATTTGTTCAGCCATGAAGTGCCCAGCTACGAGTGGCTACTTTCTGGATGGTAATAGAGACTTTGTTATGTCTGCAGTTCAAGGTGCCTGAGTTCTTCATCCTTGCCCTTATTGGTGTCAGCGTCCAAAGTTGTTGGGTACCCCTAGACGTGGAAGGACAAGCCAAGCGGAGGTAACCGGTAAGCTCATAAAGTTAAGGCCACCCTACAAAGGGTTATGGCCGCTACAATTATTATTATTATTACCGTATACAGGATTTATATAGTGCCAACAGTTTTCACAGCGCTTTAAAACATGAGGGCAGACAGTACAATTACAATACAAATCAATACAGGAGGGATCAGAGGGCCCTGCTCGTTAGAGTTTACAATCTAGAAGGGAGGGTCAAATGGAAACAAAAGGTAACAACTGTGGGAGGTGAGTTGATGGAGAAAAAACAAAAACAGTTGTTAGGTGTGGGTAAGGTAGGCTTCTCTGAAGAGAAGGGTTTTCAGGGATGTCTAAAAGCTAATAGAGTAGGAGATAAGCGGACCGTTTGTGAAGTGGTGCAGCGCCGGGCGGCAGCAGTAAACACTCAGAGTCCAGTTGCAGGGAAAAAAACTTGTATTAGTAATGTGGAAGTAAACTTCCTCTGAATTTTACTTATAGGTAAGCCTATAATAATATAGTTGGAACAAGCCAGTGAAACAGGGATCCAGAGATCAGCATAATAGAGGCAGTAAACAGGCTCAGGAACCAAAAGGAAAGTCAGCCAGGCAAAAGTCTTTAACAGAAAAACACAGCAGAGAGTATCCGGATATGTTGACCAAGGCGAAGGCACAGGAGATCTGATCCAGGCAGTTTAAATAGATAGCAGGGCTAGCTGACAAGCAGGAAATGAAGGCCACCTGTTAGCACAAGAGCGGCGCTGAAGTTATTGGGAGTTATGGACAGCATCCAAGTCATGAACAATGCCTCACTGTCAGGGCTGGGCTCAGTCCTTCCTTCTTTGAGCTCTGTTCTAAGCTGTCGGTTAATTGCCAGTACCCTTCATTCCACAGTGACTCACCTGGTCAGAAAGTTAAAAAAACATTTTTTTTTTTTTTTTCAATATTGTCAGATTTTTTTGTTTATAGCGTAAAAACTAAAAACCGCAGATGTGAACAAATACCACCAAAAGAAAGCTCTATTTATGGGAAAGAAAGGCACATACATTTTATGTGAGTACATTGTTGCACGACTACGCAATTGTCATTTAAAATAATGCAGTGCTCTATTGAAAAAAATGGCCTTGTCATGAAAGGGGGTAAATCTTCCAAAGCTGAACTGATTAAATGGGAGATTACGGTGAAGGAAAACAGTACACCTCTCTGAACAGTGTTTGGGAGGCTGTGGTTGCTGCTGCACAAAAAAGTTGATTGTCAACAGATCAAGAAACTGACAGACTCAATGAATGGATGACTTATGACTGTTATTGAAAAGAAGGGTGGCTATATTGATCACTGATTTTTTAAATGTCAGAAATGTTTGTAAATTTTGAGTTGTTTGTTTATTATTCTCCCATTAAGAGATGAAAATAAACAGGTGAGATGGGAAAATGTTAATTTTAGTTTTTCATTTAGTTGCAGAATACAGTAATTATGCAAACTGCAGCTCAAAGGAGCTCAAAGAAGCGGCTCCTACAGGCTTTTGAGCTCTTTTGAGTTCTTATTTTTTCTGCCTAGAAACACCCCATCATATTAGCCAATGTGTCTGTGCACACTTTGGCGTTTTCAGGCATATGCTCCTACAGGCAGAAAAAAAAAAAACATTTTTGAGAAAAGCTAGTGCCCCAAAGAGCTCAAAAGAGCTTAAAAAAAAAAAAAGTGCAAAGAAGCTTGAAAACGCACAAAAACATTTATTCCGCATTTTTGTCTTGTTTATACGGTGCTTAAAAAAATGCTATCTAGGAGGGTTTGTGGAGAAAAAAAAACACTTATGCTCAAAAAAGCTCAAAGGAGTTCAAGAGTTTCAAGAAGCTCAATAAAAACAAGAGTACAAAAAAAGCACAAGCTTCTTTAAGCTGAAATAAAATCTCAAATGCCTGTAAAAGCAGTTTTTCTTTTAGCTGCAGTGTGCATGAGCCCTAACAGTTGCCCAATAAATATGCACACGTATTCTCCTAAGAAAGCCAAAACCTCACCTTTATTTTCTTAAATATTCCAGTTTGAGAGAGATTTTTCTTCTTTTTTTTTTTTTACCAAAGACATGTGACAGAGTACATTTTGGCCTAAAATTATGAAGAAATTTGATTTTATTGGATATGTTTTAGAAAAAAAAACTTTTTTTTTTTTTTCAAATACCATCAAATACCACCAAAAGAAAGATCTATTTGTGTGAAAAAAATGATATAAAATTGCTTTCCGTACACTGTTGCCTGATGCCTGACACGCAATTGCCAGTTAACCGCTTCCAGACCAACCGCCGCAGTTACACTGCAGCAGGTTGGCTCCCCTGCGCGAGCCGTTGCAGCTATACGTCGGTTCGCAGGGCCGGGATAGCAGGCGCATGAGCACCCGCTGCACAGCAGGGGTGCCAATGCTTGTGGCCGACGATCTCGATGACCGCCGGCCACAAGCAATCGTGAGCAGGAGAGACAGAACAGGGACGAGTATATGTAAACACACACTTCCCTGTTCTGAGAGGAGTGACAGATCGTGTGTTCCTATTAGCTAGGAACCATGATCCGTCACTTCCTGTAGTCAGTCCCCTCCCCCTTCAGTTAGAATCACCTCCCAGAGAACACAGTTAACCCCTTGATCGCCCCCTAGTGTTAACCCCTTCACTGCCAGTGATATTTTTACAGTAATCAATGCAATTTTATAGCATTGATTGCTGTATTAATGCCAATGGTCCCAAAAATGTGTCAAAATTATTCGATGTGTCCACCATAATGTCGCAGTCCCAATAAAAATCGCAGATCATCGCCATTACTAGTAAAAAAAAATTATTATTATTTATAACGGTAAAAAGGACAGATAAAGGGGGGTGGATTCCCCTAACGAGAGCACACTGACACGAAGGTTTATCCTTAAAGTATCATTATGCAACAGAGATTACAGGAAACTAATTTGTCATTTTTCTTCCTGTTCTGTTATGTTTATTTGACCTGTTGTGGAAAAATATACTGAAATTAGGCCATAAAAGCATCTGTTTTACAGTAAAGCCCTGCCCAATTAAAGGAAAGCATTGCAACAATAATTAAAATGAAAGTATCATCATACCCATTTTGGCTTGAGAAAAATGTTGTGAAACCAGGTTACTGTGGGAAGGAGATTTCGGCAGAACTTATATATCATATGGCAGTTTAAATAAGTTTGTATAGCGAGAGCTAGGTTCACATGAGGTAAGCCAGACATACAAGGGGAGTAGGGCCTCTACACAAATACTTCCAGCTCTCAAGTGTATAACAGCCACACAATTATCTTACGTTAGAACATTCTGGCTTTACTTTTTCGTGTTTCCCATACGTTTGTAAGGTTTGTGCCCCTTGAAAGAGTTAAAACCGAATATCCAAGTACAATACAAAGTATTATTAGCATACAAAAATGACTCTACAATTAACTTAAAAAAAAAAATGGTTATACAACCCGAGAGCTTCTAACCATTTAACTAGATAAGGACCGACATTTTTTTTCAGACTAATGCCGCGTACACACGAGCGGACTGTATGGCGTACTTAGTCCGTCGAAACACATTTCAGCGGACAATCCGCTCGTGTGTGGGCTTCAGCGGACTTTTTCAGCGTGCAGTCCGGCGTACTAAGAATTTTGGATTTTTCGAAATTCTGTCCGTCGTACTTTGGTTTCAGCGGACAATCCGCTCGTCAGTATGTTAGTTCGACGGACTAAGAATGGCGCATGCCCAGAAAGGATTTACACGGCGGAAGGGTGCTTTGCTGTGTCTTGGACTTCCTATTTCTAGTCCCGTCGTACGTGCTGTACACGTCATCACGCAAGCTTTCGACGGACTGTTTGTGCATCCGTGTGTGGTCAAGTCCGTTCAGTCGAAAGTACGACGGACTGTCCGTCGGATTGTATGACGAACTAAGTACGCCATACAGTCCGCTCGTGTGTACACGCCATTAGTGTTTACAAGTTAAAATCATTTTATTTATTTTTTTTGCTGGAAAATAACTTAGAACCCCCAAACATTATATATATTTTTTCAGACACCCTAAAGAATAAAATGGTGGTCTTTGCAATACTTTATGTCACACCGTATTTGCGCAGTGGCCTTACGAGCGCAATTTATTGGGAAAAAATACACTTTTTTTTTAATTAAAAAAATTAGACAACAGTAAAGTTGGCCCAATTTTTCTTATATTGTGAAAGATAATGTAAAGCCAAATAAATTTATACCCAACATGCTTCAAAATTACGCCCGCTCGTGGAATGGTGACAGATTTTGACCTTTAAAAATCTCCATAGGCGACGTTTAAAAATTTCTACAGGTTTAAGCTACAGAGGAGGTCTAGTGCTAGAATTATTGCTCTCGCTCTAACAATCGTGGCAATACCCCACGTGTAGTTTAAACACCGTTTTCATATACAGGCACGACTTAAGTATGTGTGCACTTTTGCGTGGGACGGGGAGCTTTACATTTTTTTTTTTCATTTTTTTTTTGTTATTTTTACACCGCTCTTTTAAAAAAAAAATGGGTCACTTTTATTCCTATTACAAGGGATAAGCCAGACAGGACCTCTTAAATATGAGATCTGGGGTTAAAAAGACCACAGATCTCATATTTACACTGAAATGCAATAATAAATAAATAAAGTATTTTTTTTTTTGCAAAAAATAAATTCCCCTTTAAGAACATTGGGCGGAAGTGACGTTTGATGTCGCTTCAGTCATCCAATGGTATGGAGATGAGCAGGGGCCATCTTTCCCTCACATGGCATTCAGTCTCACAGGGGAAAGGACGCAATCGTCTCCGGTAAGCGGCGGAGATCACCGGATCGTGGCGGGAGGGGGGCCCTCCCTCGCACCCAAATAAAAGTGATATTGCGGCGTATCCTCCACAGAGACCACTTTTATCTGAAAGAGGACCATCCACTATTGAAGAGGATACTGGGGTTATGGCAGCTATCTGCTGCCATAACAACGGTATTCTACTTTAAACAGCCAACGTACAATGACGGCTGGCGGTCCGCAAGCGGAATTGCGAATTATGATATTGTTCTTAGTTTGACTAATTTGACTACTAGTTTTACTAATGATGAGACTCTAGTACAGCATGTCAGCTAGCTTTTCAGCCTTCTTCATTGTTGGCCTTACAATCTTGATTTCCAATCTCTGCTTACAGTTTGTTCCCAACTGGGGTAGACGGGATATGGTCATCAGGAAAATCGACACTACCTTATACCCTTTCCATTTCGTGTTCTATAAAATGTTATGTAAAATGTGTAATAAGCGATGTTACATATGTTGTAAAGAAATATCCTGTCAACTATTTTGGGTTCTGTTACCTTAAAATTTTATAAAAATGTAAAGTTGAAAAAAAAAAATGTAAACGTTTTGCACACATATGAAGCATAATCCACAAGCAGATCATGTCTGAGGTGTGCTTACCCTAAAGACAGTGATGTCATTTTCAGTTCAGCCTGTTTAATATAAATCTCTGCTAGAAGACTTGAAAGATCTTTTATTCATCCGTTAGTAATACACATTTTGCAATGAAAAAAAAAAAAGAAGAAAAAAAATCAGCTGCGCCCTGCAGGAAAATGGCACATTTTCATCTAATGGCAAATCCTCAGAAGCTTTATACTAAGCAACAGCAGTAGTTTTAGGAAATTGGTCTACCAACAGTGTTGGCTTAATTCCTCCAAGTCATGACATTTTTCATGGGAAAAAAATAAAAAATCTCACATTCAGCTCAGAACTGGGACTGAATAGCAGCTGTGGCATTTTATGAACACGCTATTTGTGCACATGACCAAACCTTACTAAGTGCAAAAGACCAGTTATGTTTATTCACTGGCATTACTGCTGATAAAACAGATTTGTTTGAACTGCAAAAGCTATTTTTGTTAAAAGAATACTGACTACATTCCATACCTCACAACTTTTGAACTTGAGAATGAGGGACATTTCAGGGAGATAGTGATTTGTGGTATGTGAGGCCGCTACAAAAAGTGGGTGGGGCCAAGAATGACAGCAGGAGGGGTTTACAGGCAGGGGTTAAACAAAACCTGGGCTTCCTGGTACCTATATATGTAGCAGATGACATTTTGGAGAATAAGTCACACGCATGTAAATTTAGTTTTTGCCTCAGAAAAATAACACCAGTCTGGCTGGGCTGTGTTTGGAAGTTCTGCCTGGTCATGTGGGCGGTGAGGTGCACATGACAGGCCAGAACCAGGTCTGGTTGGATGTTTAGGTATCAGCCTTCTCTGAGCCAATCTGTGGGAGTGCCGGGGCCCGCTGAGGAATCTGGGAAGGGGTACTTAAGGGGTGTGGGTCACGTGTGAGAGGAGAGGAGTTCGTGAGACCCGTGGGGTCTGGTCTGGTTCCAGAACCGGGGTAGCCCCGTGAGGGGTCCCGGTCACGGGGGTGTTCGACTTCCCGCAACATGTTCCTGTTGATGGCCCCTGATAGACCTGCCTGGTCTGGGGTAGGGATCTGTCTGTTCCCGAGTCTCGGACCCAGCTGGTCTGAGGCGCAGTAACCGAGGGAGGATTCAAGGTGTCCGGGTGTACTCTCGGCTTGGAGGGACACCACAGCTTATGGAAGTGACTGGGGGAGGACTCTTCAGAGGAGGGTCGGCAAGTGGCATCCTGGGAAGTGCCTGGTTACTGAGTTGAGAAGGACATTGACGAATTCACACTTTTCCAGTACCATTGAGGAGACGGGAAACGTTCCAGGTACAGAGGAAAAAGGTTCCTGTTCACCCTTAGTTGATTGTTCAAGTTTTGAGTCAACATGCTGACTGCCATGATCTCTGGCTCGAGATCTGTTCAGCCTTGAAGTACCCAGCTGCGAGTGGCTAATCTCTGGGTGGAAATAGAGACTTTGCTAAACCTGCAGTTCAAGGTGCCTGAGTTCTTCACCCGTGCCCTCTGTTCCCTAAGAGACTGTGTTATTGAAGTTGTTGCTGCAAAATAAAAACCTTTTAAAGAGGACTTCATCTGTGTCAGTGTTCAAGTCCTTGGGTATCAACCCTGGAAACACCTAGATGTGGAAGAGCAGGCCAAGAGAAGGTAACTGGTAAGTCCAATAAGTCAAGGTTGCACAGCAAAGGTTGTGGCCGCTACATATATATATACAAACGGCACTAATGAAAAACAGCTGTTTGTGCTGCCAATTAATATTCAATAAACATGCAAATGAGGTGAAACTAATTTCACTGTAAAAAAGAGACAAATAATTCCACAGTAGCGCACTAATTATTAAAGTGATCTCCTAAATAATAACATTGTGAAATGATCAACATAAAACACCCATACATAATAAAAAGTGTCCATATAGCATATCCAATAAATATGCTCCAACATATGCAAATCAATATGGTAATAAAATCCAACTTAAAGTGATGAAAAGATAGTGAAACAAAATCTTGTTGATCCACTAAAATCCTTCAGCAAAGTGATGTGTGCCAATTCCACTCCCTCAAGAATAAAGCTCAGCAGATGCTGTTGACATTCACTCTCATGTCTGGTAAATATCGTCTCATTAGATGTTATTGAAGATCTGCTTATATGCGCCAATCTCCATCCAGATCAATAATGACACTCTCCACATGTGCGGATAGAAATTGAGACAGAGCCTCCAATAGTGTAAACACACCTTAAAGTAATCAGTTTATTAAAAGTAATGCACTTACATCATAAAAGATTCAAAATCGCCTTGTTAAAATTCCAAACATGCCAGGTGACTCAGTGTTGCGATCTCCTCATAGCCTCCTTCGTACACTTGGAGTCACTGTCTCAGCGTTGTCGTGTAGCCATGCCCCGACACGTTTCGTCACTATTGACTTCATCACAGGGGGTCTAAAAAAATATGCTTTGTTTGCTTTGCTACAAGCTGGAGTCTCAGGCATATCTATAATCCTCAAAACAATATTTTCAAAAATACTTCCAATACATCTGGTTTTGTATACACTGAAAATAGACAGAAAGCTTATAATAGAGGATTACGAGGGACCTGAGGAACCCTGGAATGGAGCCAAAAAATAAGTTCTGCAGTACATGCAGCGCATAGTACCAAATGATGGTCATGGTCAAGTTGCGCCTAACAGTGGGAGTGGCTTAAAGAGGGATGATTAAACAGAAGCTGAGCCTGGGTGTAGTACATGGGTGTTTTAAGTGCTACCTGGTTGCATAAAGACAAATCCCCACTTGCGTACTCGTGATAAATACATTTGCAGTAGGCAATTAAACCAATTTGGCAATAAACAATAGAAAAAACAAATGATGTGAAATTATGTGAAATAAAGAATGGTTATATACATAAACATGTGTCATTCATAAATTAGTCCATATCCTTGCATCTTCATTTATGCAGAATGTGATGATCAATCGTGCAATTTTTAAAGTGCCAAGTTCTGTCTCTTTAATTAAAGTGCAAACCGCGCACTTAATTTGTGTACTCACTCACTCACTCCTATGTTATAACAGCCATAAGCACTTTATACTGTCCTGGATACAGTAGTGCCTTGAAAAAATATTCATACCCTTTGAGGCTGTCTTCACACCTGCGAATTGTATGCAGATTTCCCCGCATCCAATTCACATAGCAGGAGATTGTGGACGGCTTTCTATGGAGCCAGTTCACACATCTCCGCAGCGGTTTCATTTGCAAATTTTGGTCCATTTAAGGTCCGAATTCAGCCCAAAATTCAGGCTGAAATGGGACCTGAAATGGTGACTGGAGACTCACCGGCCTCTTGCTGTGAGCCCCTGCCTGTTCCAGTGTGAACCCAACCTCAAACTTTCCACATTTTGTCATGTTACAACCAAAAACATAAATATATTTTGTCGTGATTTTATGTGATGGACCAACACAAAGTGGCAAATAATTGTGAAGTGGAAATAAATAAATATGTGAAAAGTGTGGCGTACATTTGTAGTCAGACCCCCTGAGTCAATACTTTGTGGAACCCCCTTTCACTGCAATTACAGCTGCAAGTCTTTTTGGGGATGTCTCTACCAGCTTTGCACATCTAGAGCGTCACATTTTGCATATTCTTCTTTGCAAAATCAATCAAACTCTGTCAGATTGCATGGAGAGCGTCTATAAACATAAATTTTCAATTCTTGCCACAGATTCTCAACTGGATTTAGGTCTGAATATGAATATGCTTTGACCTAAACCAGAGATCCCCAAACTGCAGCCTGAGGGCCAGATGTGGCCCTTTGCTAGCCTTTATCTGGCCCTTGGGGCACTATTCCTCCCAATGATACGAGGAACTATTCCCCCCACTGACACCAGCAATGGGGCACAATGTCTTCCACTGATACCAATGATGGAATACTACTCCTCCTAATACCAATAATAAGGGCACTACCCCTCCTACTGACCACCAACCCTGAGGCCATATTTATTCTCACTGATTCTGGGTCTAGGACATTTTCTACCCCCACTGGCCACAATCCGGCCCTCCCAAAGTCTGAAGAACAGTGCACTGGCCCTTTGTTTGAAAAGTTTGGAGACCCCTGATCTAAGTCATTCCATTGCAGCTCTGGCTGTATGTTTAGGGTCATTGTCCTGCTGATAGGTGAACCTCCACCCCAGTCTCATGTCTTCTGCAGATTCTAACGGATTCTCTTCTAAGATTGCCCTGTATTTGTCTCCATCCATCTTCCCATCAACTCTGACCAGCTTCCCTATCCCTGCTAAATAAAAGCTTTCCCACAACATGATGCTTCCACCACCATGTTTCACAGTGGGAATGGTGTGTTCAGGGTGATGTGCAGTGGTAGTTTTTCACCACACATAGCTTTTTGTTTTTAGGTCAAAACGTTCAGTTTTGGTCTCATCTGACCAGAGAACCTTCTTAGCCCCTGTACACACGGTCGGAGATTTCCACAACCAAATCCGTCGGATTTTGCCCGTCGGATTTTGTCCGTCGGATCTTGTCCGAAACTGTTGCATACACACGGTCGGACAAAGTTGGCGAAAAATCTGATCTTTCAGAACATGATGACGTAATTTCGTTATGATGGGACTACATTCAGGCTAGTAGCCAATAGCTTTGATGTAGGAATTTGATCTGAGCATGCGTGGCACTTGGTCCGATCAAAATTCTCTACACATGATCGGAGTATGTCCGATCGGCCCAGTTGGTCGGTAAATATTTCCAACATGTTGGAAAATTGGGTCCGACGGAGATTCCGACGGAATTAGTCCAATGCATACCACACAAAGTCGGATTATCCAACGACACGTTCCGATAGGACACATTCCGACGGATTCTCCGACCGTGTGTACAAGGCTTTACACATGTTTTCTGGGAGAACGATTTGCACTATATTTAAAGAGACAGCACTTGGCACTTTAAAAATTGCATGATTGATCACCACATTCTGCATGCATGAAGATACAATAATATTGGACTAATTTATGAATGACATTTTATTTATGCATCTATCCATTCTTTATTTTACACAACTTCACTTTTTTTCAATTGTTTATTGCAAAATTGGTTTAATTGCTTATTGTAAATGTATTTATCATAGTGTAGAATTGCTTGAGTAAATTAACATCAGAAGGAAATGTTATCTCAAATGTCAGAAATATGCAACATGACACTTAGGGCTCATTCACATTAGTGGTTGTAAGGGTGGTAAAACCATGGCTCAACCACAGGGTTGTACTACCTCGTCAAGTGCTCCCTCTTTAGCTAAGGCCATAATGCTTTGCTTTGTGGCTGTGGCAGGAGTTATATCCCCTGACACAATGGGGGGCACTAAGGCCTACCAACCACGACTCATTCAAGTAAATGGGGATGCTTTGCAAAGTGCTACTTTTTAAAATCATACCATTAATATTAGTAATAGTAGTTAGGGGTATCAGAGTAAAGGGGGCTGAATACAAATGCATGCCACACTTTTCACATATTTATTTGTAAAACATTTTGAAAACCATTTATCGTTTTCCTTCCACTTCCCAATTATGTGTCACTTTTGTGTTGGTCTATAACACAAAATCCCAATAAAATATATTAATGTTGTAACATGACAAAATGTGGAAAATGTCAAGGGGTGTGAATACTTTTTCAAGGCACTGTATATGCGTTACGCAGTCGGGAAAAGGTTAAACAGAAATTTTATTTTGTACTGTGGGTAAACAACCCTATTATCATGAATTTCAATGACATGTTTATATAACTTAGCATATGTGTTCATTTATCAATCGAGAAATATTCTATGTTTCATACATCCAATAATCACTTCCAAATCTTTGTTCTCAAACTGTCATGTAGAATTTCAGTTTATAATCTTAGAGAGGATCAGTATGCAGCAGCTTTTTCATTAAAATCAGTATAAAAATGTTACATTTTTTTCTTTTTCTTTGCTACAACAGCACTGATAGGAAAAATATTTGGTTCAATTAAATTACTTGCTGCAAGAAACAGAGATACTATTGTACGATGTTAGAGAAGGACGTTTTAGTTACTGTCATCTCATTTAATGCTGGTTCACGCTGATGCAACTTTTGATGTGACTTAAGTCACACAGATTCGCATGATAAGGGAAATCACATTTTCAGTGGTGTCCATTCACATCAATACAACTCTATGCGGTGCGATTTTGGAAAAGGTTCCTGTGCTACTTTGGTGAAATTTAAGTGCTGTTTGGCTTCACAGAATATACTAACTGCATCCAAAGTTGCATCAAAGTTACACTACATAATCACACTGAAATCGCATCAAAAGTACATTGCAGTAGTGTGATCCAAGCCTTAGTATGATTATTAAGGCTACAGCAGAACCATTCATTAGTGCTATTATTATTATTTATTATTATAAAGCAGGGATATGCAATTAGAGGACCTCCAGCTGTTGCAAAACTACAAGTCCCATCATGCCTCTGCCTCTGGGTGTCATGCTTGTGGCTATCAGAGTCTTGCTATGCCTCATGGGACTTGTAGTTCTGCAACAGCTGGAGGTCCGCTAATTGCATATCCCAGTTATAAAGGATTGTATATGATGCCAACAGTTGGCGCAGCACTTTGACATGAGGGCAGACAGTACAGTTATAAAACAATTCAATACAGGAGGCCGTGCTCTTTAGAGCTTACAATCTACTAGAGAGGGTCAAGTGATACAAAAGATAATAGCTGTGGGGATTAGCTTATGGAGAAAATAAAAGTACAGTTGTTAGATAGGGGCAAAATAGGTTTCTCTGAAGAGGAGGGTTTTCAGGGATCGACTGAAAGTAAACAAAGTAGGAGATAATTGGACAGAATTGTGTAGGGAGTTCCAAAGGATGGGAGAGGCTCAGGAAAGGTCTGGGAGGAGAGCATGGAGAAGATGATGAGGGAGCTACTAGAGAACAGGAGGTTTTGGGAGGAAGGAAGAGAATGATTAGGTAGGTATTTTGAGAATAGGTAAGTGATTTAGCTGGGGGGCAAGATGTGGATGCTATCACCTGGGAGAAGGTGAGTAAGTTTCCCATACCCAGAAGTATCAGGTTTCTTAGGGCAGTCAGAAATCTCATATTAACAGATGTGTTAAGCATTAAGCACAGATTCACGTTAAAATAAAATGTCTGTAAAAATTACTTTAACCACTTAAGGACCAGAAAGCATTTGTCCCCTTAACCACTTGCTGACCAGCTGCGGCAGAATGGCTCGGCTGGGCAAAAACAACATTGTGTAATGTCGCTTCTCCCTGTGGACACTAGGGGCACATGTGCATGCCCCCCTGCTTGCCCACAGACCCGATGCAAGTACCCGGCGGTCACTATCACCACCGGGCTCGCGCGATCGCTCAGGGCACGCAGAAAACCCGGGATTTGTGTGTGTAAACACACAGTTTCAGGTTCTCTGAGGGGAGAAGTGACAGATCGTCTGTTCATACAGAGTATGAACAGCAATCTACCTCTTCCCCTACACAGTCCACTCCTCCTTCAGTTAGAACACCTCCAAGGGAACAAATTAACCCCTTGATCACCCCTAGTGTTAACCCCTTCACTGAGTGATATTTTTACAGTAATCAATGCATTTTTATAGCACTGATCACTGTAAAAATGCCAATGGTCCCAAAAATGTGTCAGAATTGTCCGACGTGTCTGCCATAATGTTGCAGATCGCCACCATTACTAGTAAAAAAAAAAGAATAATAAAAATACCATAAAACTATTCCCTATTTTGTAGACGCAATACCTTTTGCGCAAAGCAATCAATATACACTTATTGTGATTTTTATTACCAAAAATATGTAGAAGAATACATATTGGCCTAAATTAAGGGAAACAATTTTTTTTTATATATATTTTTGGGGGATATTTATTATAGCAAAAAGTAAAAAATTGTCGCTCTTTTTTTGTTTCTAGCGCAAAAAGTAAAAACTGCAGAGGTGATCAAATACCACCAAAAGAAAGCTCTATTTTTGGGGAAAAAAAAGGACATCAATTTTTTTGGATACAACATTGGACGACCGCGTAATTGTTAGTTGGACGCATGCCAAACTGCAAAAAGTGCTCTGGTCAGGAAGGGAGTAAAATCTTTCAGAGGTGACGCGCTTAATGACCAGGCAATTTTTTGCGATACGGCACTGCGTCCTCATTTATCAACCAACCCAGTCCTTTTAGGAAGGAGATGGCTGTCTGCAAATCTCCCTGTAGTTGGAGTTTGGCGGGGGCAAAGAATAAAAGGTAAAAGGTCGTCCAAATATGGTATGACCTCAATCCCTTTCAGTCTTAGGGGGGCCAATGCTTCCATCAGGACTTTTGTAAATATCCTGGGGGAGGAGGATAGGCCGAATGGCAGGGCCCTGAACTGAAAATGTCGGGTCTGCCTTCCCCACTGAATCGATATCCTCAGATATTTTTGAGAGTCCTCGTGAATGGGGACGTGTAGGTAGGCGTCCCTCAGATCGAGGGTGGCCATGAAACAGTCTGGGGAAAGGATTGATCTTACTGTAAAGATTGTTTCCATCCGGATATTTTTGTATGTTACCCACTTGTTTAGTAACTTTCAATTCAAAATTTGCCAAAATTTGCCCAACTGTTTCTTGCCTACAAACACATGCAAGTAGAAACTGCAGTTTACCTCCTGTCGTGGCACTGGAACAAGCACCGTTGGTCTACCAGATCACCAATTTGACACAGTAAGGCCATCGCCTTCTGAGGATCTTTGGGAGTTTTGGTCACACACATCCTCATAGGCGGAGTGTGCTCGAACTGTATTTGGTAACCCTCCCTGATTATCCTCAGAATAAAGGTATTTGGGGTAGTCTTTTCCCACTGTGGGAGGAACTGCGCCAGTCTCCCCCCCACGGGAACCAAGTCACTGGGACAAAAAAAGCGTTTCCCTGGTGCCTTTTTAGTCTTGGTAGGGAAGGCCTTCTTCTTGTCAGCAGTGCAATCCAGAACCTTCTCTAGATCCTGCCCAAACAAAAGGTCTCCCTCAAAGGGGATACTACATAGCCTCATCTTCGAGGCTGGGTCCCCTGACCAGGATTTTAGCCATGGTGCCCTGTGAGATGAATTTACGAGAGCAGCGGTCTTTGCTGACAGCTTGACCAACTCTGCAGAGGCATCTGCTGCTTTGTGCAGCATAGGAAGGGAATCCAAAATCTCCTTCCTAGAGGTCCCACTTTCTAAATGCCCTTGCAATTGTTCCAGACAGACCTCCAGATTGCGAGCCACTATTCTTGGCCATCGTAGGCTTTAAATTGTTCATGGCTATCTCCCATGATCTTTTTAACAGCACCTCCATCCTTTTGTCCATAGATTCCTTAAGGACACCCATGTCCTCAAAGGCGAGGTCTGTCGATTTAGCGCACTGGGAGAAGGCTGAGTCTACCTTAGGTACCTTGTTCCAGACACAGGCGGGGTCCTCACTGAAGGGGAACCTGCTCTTCAGACTTTTGGGAAAAAATTGTTTTTTCTCCGGTTCCACCCATTCTTTCTTAATGGAGTCCACTAGTGCGCTAGGAACCGAGGAGACCCTGGTTGGATCCTCTTTCAGGGTTTGATACATCCGGTCATGCAAGGACAGGGAGACTTGCTCTTCTTTCATTTCGAGCGTCTCATAAATCACCCCCAATAAGGCATCAATCTCATTGAGTGAGAGCCTGTATCTGGGTGAGCTTGTCCAGGGGTCAAGTCCTGAGGAAAAAAGTGTGGGAACTCCCACCCAAGATCCACTCCTCCAACAAAAAAAATAAAAAATGATACGCTCATATGCACAAACACTTCAAAAGTGGTATTTTTCATCCAATTTCGTATTGTGTGTATAAAGGTTAACTGTTAGTACATAAAAAAAAAACAATCCTCAATAAACATAAATAAACATTCAATTGTGTTTCCATGCAAATGTGAACGTCATGTTCTAATCTATATTGGGGAATGTTATTTTGTATATAGAGTGTTTAAGTGGTGAGTTTACACTTTTCATTGAACAGAGTTTGGATAACACAGGGTTAAACAGAAAGGTCATAAATTAACTACACATTATCTGGACAGAATGCTTAGGGAGATAGTGATGTTCCTGCTTAGGAGATGTATGTTAGCTTGGGGGACTGCAAACTCTGCAGGGCTCCAACACACACTCACTGCTATTCCAACCCTTCACATATTTCCACATAAACTTCCCTCCTGGCATTAAACTTTGCCAGGTATTGTGCTCAGCTTACCACCCCAAACTGATGTTCCTCCCTCAGCTCACCTCTCTCCCTGCATGTCCTGTGAGCAGAATAGCTGTGCTCCTCCTCTGGGTTCTCTCTCATTTTTTTGCATAATGTGAAAGATAATGTTACGCCGAGTAAATAGATACCAAACATGTCACACTGTATAATTGCGCGCACTCGTGGAATGAGGACAAACTACGGTACCTAAAAATCTCAATAGGCAAAGCTTTAAAAAAAAATTCCGGTTACCAGCTTAGAGTTACAGAGGAGGTGTAGAAGTTTAGAGGTCTAGGAGTGCTATAATTATTGCTCTCGCTCTGACGATCGCGGCGATACCTCACATGTGTGATTTGAACACCGTTTACATATGCGGGCGTTACTTCCATATGCGTTATCTTTGCTTCACGAGCTCGCGAGGACGGTGGGCGCTTTAAAAATTTTTTTTTTTTACATTTATTTTAAAATTTGATCACTTTTATTGCTGTCACAAGGAATGTAAACATCCCTTGTGACAGTAATAGGTGGTGACAGGTAATCTTTATGGAGGGATCGGGGGTCTAAAAGACCTCCAATCCCTCCTTTACACTTCAAAGTATTCAGATCGCTGTTTTCGGCGATTCTGAATAGTGTATATATTTTTAAATCCGGCGCCATTGGCAGTCCAGTAAACGGGAAGTGACATCATAATGTCGCTTCAGTGTCGCTTCAGTGTTTACCATTAGGAGACTGGAATGAAGCTGCTTACGGCTTCATTCCAGTCTCTGCCCAGCCGCCGGAGGCATCGGATCGTGCATTGGTGCTCCCGATTGAACGGGAGCTCCGGTAAGAGCGGCGGGAGGCGGCAGGAGGGGGGGAGAGTCCCCTCCCGCTCCTCCAGCATAACAGCTAAGTGGTTTTTAGCTGCATCAGTTGTTATGGCTGGAAAGCCAATCGCCGGCTCTAAAAATCAGTACCGGGATAATGCCTGCAGGTGCGGGCATCATCCCGGTATAACCCCCGGAAGCCGAGTACGCACATCTGCGTACGCTTGGCGGCAAGGGTTAATCCAGTCCTCCTAAATTTGTTCATACACAATGGATATCTCTTCTTCCCCCCTGACTTCTCTGGTTCTTTGGGCAGAGCCTAAGGCAAGAGAAGGAGAGAAGAAAAGGAGGGAAAACACAGACAAGCTACCATCAGCGTAACCTTAGCAGAAATAGGATGCCTTCACCAAACACCTATGTGCACCCCCACCAGCCACTAACAGGATTCGCAAGATACTTTAGTCCGGATTCTGTATAAATACTGGGGGGGGGGACAAACAAATAGACCACCTAACCTGTCCATCACACCCCCCCTCCCAGCCCTGTAGGTACAAGACACCCTTGTGCTTGCGTACCTGAGCTGGTTCGGCTCCACTGCCACCTTCTACTGCATCCATGCTCCGTTCGGAAGTTGCCTGACCACCTGGAGGCTTTTCCCTTAAGCCTGTGGTGCAGCACAGTTGTTTTGTGGCTGGCGCTTTTCAAATAATGCGCCCTGGTTCCGCCGTCCACGCTCGTAGCGTGACCCGGAACCAGAAGTGGTTCGCCCGAAGTCCCCGCCCTCCTCCTGCATTCCACAGGCCGGAACTCAAAGCCCCCCACCTGGCCCACTCCAAATTCAATTTGGCCATCAGGCAGGGAACGCCAGCCCTACCCGAGCTATCTAGGAGGACAGCCCGGTCACAGATGTCCGTCATCCTGTCTGCCCAGGTACACAGACCTCCTTCCCCTTCTCAAATGGGCTATCCCAGGTTTAGGAGAAGGAGAGCTCCAATCCAGCCTCCTCCTCCAATGGAGGAAACACAAAAACTGATGGAGAAGGGACAGGTGCCGCCCTTTAAAGGTCTGATGATGTGTTTCCTGCCTCCGGAGGTGAAGCCTAATCTCTCTAGCGCTGTCCTGGACAGATGACTAGAGAAACTATATTTTTTACTTTTTGCTATAATACATATTCCCCCAAAAAAATGTTACAACTTTTTTTTATCAGTTTAGGCCAATATGTATTTTTTTTACATATTTTTGGTTAAAAAAATGCAATAATGCTGCGCACACATGATCAGAATTTCTGACAGCAAATGTTCGATGTGAGCTTGTTGTCGGAAATTCCGACCGTAAGTGTCCATCGGACATTTGCTGTCGGAATTTCCAACAACAAATGTTTAAGAGCTGGTTTTCAAATTTTCCGATGACAAAATTTTTGTCTGAAGTTCCGAGTGTGTGTACACAATTCTGATGCACAAAAGTCTATGCATGCTTGCCATCAAGCAGAAAAGCACACTGACTATTGAACTGCCTTTTTCTTGGCTTGTCGTACATGTTGTACGTCAGAGCATTCTTTTCAAATTTCTGACATTTATGTGACCATGTATATGCAATACAAGTTTGAGCCAACATTCATTGGAAAAAAATCCACGGTTTTGTTGTTGGAATGTCCGATCGTGTGTACGCGGCATAAGTGTATATTGATTGATTTGTGAAAAAGTAATCGCATCTACAAAATAGGGGATATATTTATGTAATTTTTATTATTACTTTTTTTTTTACTAGTAAAGCCAGCGATCAGCGATTTTTAGCAGGACTGTAACATTGAGGCAGACAGATCAAACACCTTTGACACTTTTTTGGGACCATTGACATTTATACAGCGATCAGCGCTAAAAAAATAGCCACTGATTACTGTAAAAATGTCACTGGCAGGGAAGGGGTTAACACTAGGGGGCAATCAAGGGGTTAAATGTGTTACCTTGGGAGTGTTTCTAACAATGGGGAGATGGGACTGCCTGGAGGAGGAGACCGATCACAGTTCCTAATCAGTAGGAACAGGAGATCTGTCTTTCCTCCCCTGACAGAACGAAGATCTGTCTATTTACAATGACAGATCTCCGTTCTGTCTCTGTCAGGAGTGATCACGGGTGGCTGGCAGGCATTGGTTCTGGTGTGGTGCATGCGCCCCATAGAGCTCTTAAAGTGGCCGACGTACCATGACGGCGATTCGCCCAGGGGAGCCAACCTGCCACAGTATAACTATGGCGGCTGGTCCTTAAGTGGTTAAGAATCAGCTAAATGTAAAATTCTACTTAAAAAAAAAAAAACCCCTGTCCTCAGGGCCCACTAACAGGCCAGGTTTTATGTATTACCTTGGGGAGATGCAGATTAGAATACTGCAATCACTGAGCAGCAAATTATATCACCTGTGATGTATTTCAGTTATCTTGCAAACCTGGCCTGTTGGCGGGTCCTGAGGACAGGAGTTGATGACCACTGCAATAAACTATGCATTTCAAAATAAGAAATGTTAAAAGTGTTATTAAAAAAAAGAAAGAAGGAAAAAAAAGTTTAACCCAAGTTCTTATAACAGCAAGAAGAAACACTCACAGTAGGAATGGTGTTTATTTTAGTTCAGAGCTAGAAGGTTACCTTACACCCTGAGCATTATCTAAATTTAGAGCAAGCTTAATGATGCTATCCTCATGTAGGTGGGTGCAATAGGATTCAGGGTATGGTAAGAATTTTTAAATTTTTTACTTTTTTTTCTGATTTTTATTTTTGCTTTTCAGTACGCTTTTTTATTATCTATGGATGACAGCTGCATAATTTTGATGCAAAGTCCACTTAAATGAGAGGGTAAATTTTTTTTTAACTATTAAAGGAATCTTCATGGTATACCCTAAAGGGCAATTTGTTACCAGCGCATAACTACAGAAATGTATTCACAGGTGGCAATCTGAAGCAGACCTTAAATTACCTAGCTTGAATGTTAAATATGCCACATCTGGATTGTGGTGTCTAGACATCAATACATGGATTTGCAACATTTAAGCCCTGCTGTTTTTAATAGTAGACTAGCTTTTAAATCTTAAAATATGTGTTCCAAATATAGCAACAAATAATAACAGGTGTAACTGTGATCACTATGTTTCCACATCCCTTGAAAATGGTTTAAATTACAACGTGCAACTTCATATTACCATTTAGGGATTCTCTTGTTCTGTGCAGGAAATAACGGTCTTGTTGCCTGTACAGAGCTAGGAAAAAAGTCGCAGTCTACTTACCCACCCTGCCTAGCCCTCCTGACCAAGGCTAACAACCCCTGCCCCAGCTTGTTACTTACCCGAGAAGGACAGCTGCAGCCTGCCCAATATTTGCATCCTCCAGCTCAAATAATTTCCATTGCCTTTGCAGAGAGCTCTCATAGATGAAGAAAATTGGGAGATGGTCCTATACAAGTCTATCAGGACTCACTATGCAAGCCAGTGGTGAAGAATATTTGAAGAAGAATATGGCTGGTAGACATGTGGCTGGTCTACTCAGGTAAGCCAGCAGCACGGAAAATGGGTGCAAGTTTAGGTCAAGAGCTCTAGACAGGGTGGGTAAGAATATGTACCTTTCAAGCTTTCCAGAAAACATATTCATACAAAAATAATTTGAATTAGAAGGAATAATCAGATTAACTGATCATGGAAAAATACATGGAGAATGACCACATATCAGAGCTTCAGTAAAACTGTAGTTTTAACTTCCTAAAGCCTCGTACACACGATCGGATTTTCCGCAGACAAAGCATCTGACTTTTGTCCGAAGAACATGTGCCTGGATTTTGTCTTGCATACAAACGGTACACAATTATCGGCCAACAAACAAGAGCGTAGTGACGTACTAGACGTACTACAAGCCGATAAAGAGGAATTTCAATTGTCAGGCGCCACCCTTTGGGCTCCTTCTGCTAATTTCATGTTAGTAGAAGTTGTAGTGTTGATTCAAGCTTTTCATTTTACGCTTTTCTTTTTTTGCGCTTTTCAGTTTCAATTTCTGAACAGCCGTTGTCAACCAGACATGTTCCGGAATCGGGGGAGATAACTTGTTATTTATTATTGGCCTTGGAGTTATTGCTTTGAACCAAGTCCAGTCCAGGAACAGGAGGAGGAGGAGGATTTCTGGGATCAAAAATTGGTTGCTTTATGGGATATGTTATATGCCTTTGCTGCGGGAGCTGCAGGAGAATAATCCTGATGATTTTCGGAATTATCTTCCGAATAATTGCTTGCTGCTTTCAACAACTCTTGGCATTGTTGACCCCCTATATTAGGAAGCAGGACACATGCATGAGGCTTTTATTTTCTTTTTGGTTGAATAATGATTTGATTTGGTATATTTTCTATATTTTTGGATGCATAGAACGCACTTTTTGGTTAAGTTCTATTGGCAGATAGCATGTCTAATTTTATTTGTTTTCTTTTTTTAATGCACAATAAAAAAATTGTGTAGAATAATACTTGGCGTTTTACTTCAAATGACAGTTTGGTAGTAGGCAGTTACATTTAAAAAAATATAATGTAAAATTAACAAGGGACACCAACATACTTGTATCTTTGATCTTAAAAACAACGGGATAATGGTGTTGTGGTAACTTGCCCAAAAAAAAAAAAACAAGCATAATAATAATATTCTTGATAGCGCTAGACTCACTGGCTCATCCTGGCTTCCGAGCATGCGTGTTTGTACTTTGGACTTTTGCCCGACGGACTTGTGTACAGACGCTTGGAAAATCCAACAATTGTCCGCGGAAAATTTTAAAGCCTGCCATCCAACATTTGTCCGCGGAAAATCCGACAACAATTGTCCAATGGAGCGTACATACAGTCGGATTTTCTGCCAACAGCCTGTCATCACAATTCCTGTTGCAAAATGCAATCGCGTGTACGAGGCTTTAGTCCTAACAAGCTTGCAGCCGTTGGAAATATAATTCTGTTTTGTAGGCTTTATCCAGTGTTTTTGGAAGCACATCTGGACCTTAAAAAATACATTCATGGCTCCAGCCAATATGATGGAAGATAACACGTAACATATTCCGTTCAGAAAATGTGAGCATGCAAGATTTTTTGTTCATATTCCATAAAAGAGCATTCAGCTGGCAACAGAACAAGAAGATATTCTTATACTGTATTTTTGCCAGCAGTCCACAACATGAAACCTCTATTATGATAATGTAAAAGTAATTGAAGCATTTACACAATTGGATTATATTCCCCAAACTTGTTTTGTGCACTGGTCCAAATCATTTGGTGGAGGGCGGGTTGTGGTGTGAGGTTGTTGTTCAGGGGTTGGGCTTGGCCCCTAGTTCCAGTGAAGGAAAATCTTAAGGTGTCTGCATACCAAGACTTTTTTTACAATTTTATGCTCCCAACTTTGTGGGACCAGTTTGGGGATGGCGCCTTCCTGTACCAACATGATTGCGCACCAGTGCACAAAGCAAGGTCTATAAAGACACGGTTGAGCAAGCTTGGGGTGGAGGAACTTGACTGGTCTGCACAGAGTCCTGACTGTAACCCGATAGAACACCTTTGGGATGAATTAGAACAGAGACTGCAAACCAGTCCTTCTCGTCCATCATCAGTGCCTGACAAGGTCATTTGGATAGTGATTGGACATGGGGCTTAAAGGAGAGTTCAGAGTCCAAGACTACTCATAGGACCTTGGCATGTAGGGATGGGCTGATAGCTGTGCCATTGATTTTGACAGAGAGATCAGAGGAAGAGGCACATGGGGGAGGAAAAATTATAAGTTTGGTTTTGGATAGATTGAGTTTGAGAAAGTGGTGTAACAGCCAAACTGATGTATCTGATAGTAAATTAGTGATACGTGAGAAGACTGAAGGAGTGAGATGAGAGGTAGAGAAATAGTGTTGTCAGCGTAGAGGTGGTATTGGAAGCTGTGGGAGGCTATCAGCTGACCCAGGGAGGAGGTGTAGATTGAAAATAGGAGAGGTCCAAGAACAGAACCTTGGGGTATCCCAACAGAGAAAGAAAGAGGAGAGGAGGAAGTAGAATTGTAAGTAACGCTAAAGGTGCGGTTGGATAAGTAGGTAGAGAACCAGCGAAGAGATCAGTTATGGAGACCAAATTTGTTTTTTAAAGGAGGAGGAGGTGGTCAACCGTATCAAAGGCAGCAGGGAGGTCCAGGATTAGAACAGAGATCTCCTCGCGAATTGCATCAATCTTCTGTTTGAAGTGATTGCCGATCTCCTGGGCAGTGAGTGAGTTAGTGGGTGGAGGTGGTGGAGGACAAAGTAGAGAGTTGAAGGTAGAGAAGAGTCGACGGGGACGGGATGATACGTTTTTAATGGGAGTGATAAAATAGGTCTTTGTAGTAAGGAGGCTGGAATTGTATTTTTGGAGGGCAGATTTATACTGCCTGAAATCTATACTGGCTGAAATCTTTCTGGGACTTTGTCTTACGCCACAGGTGCTCCAGAGCACAGCTGTGTTTTTTCAGACATCTAGTATCATCTGTTTGCCAGGGTTGAGGGGGACGGGTCCTGATTCTGTGTGTAGTGAGGGGGGCCAGTGTGTCCAGTGAGACTAGAAGTGAAGTGTTGTAGACAGAAGTGGCCTGGTCGGTGCAAGACAGGGGTGTGATTTTGTCAAAGAGGTGGTCAGTCGCAGAGTAGAGAAGGATTGAGGTGGCGAAGGTTTCTATGGGTAACCATTAGGTGTTTGGAAGGAGAGGAGGCAGAGGAGAAGGAGAGAGTGAAATGAATAAGGTAGTGATCAGAGAGAGGGTAAAGATAGTTGGAGAGGTTGCATGGGGTGCATAGGTGGGAAAAGACAAGCTCAAGGGCATTGCCTTCAGAGTGAATAGGAGCATGTATCCATTGCTTCAGGTCAAAGGAGATTAGACTGAGAAGTTTGGAAGTTGCAGGAATGTTAGTATTAGTAGGGATGTTAAAGTCCCCAAGAATGATTGTGGGGATTTCAGAAGAGAGAAAGTAGGGTAGCCAGGCAGAGAAGTCATCAAAAAAGGATGATACAGGACCTAGGGGCCTGTAGATCACAGCTACTGTATCCTTAGAGAAACTGGAGAGAAGAAACAAATGCAGTGTGCCTCAAATGAGGAGAGTGACAGAGAGGGGGGTGGGTGAAGTACTTGAAAGGTGCTATGTGGGGCTAAAAGGATTCCAACACTCCCTCCTTTGCATACAATGGGTCTGGGGGAGTGAGTGCAAAGAAGACCACTGTGGGATAGAGTAGCAGAAGACACAGTGTGGGATTTGTGAAGCCAGGTTTCGGTAACGGCGAGTGGATTAAATGAGTTAGCGACAAAGAGGTTATGGAGGGAGGTGAGTTTGTTACAGACAGAGTGAGTATTCAAAAGGGTGCAAGAGAAAGGGAGTCTGGTCTTGAGAAGAAGAGTAATGGGAACTAGATTGTGTGCATTGCGGCTGCAGCCAGAGGGTGTAGGGTAAGGAGAAGGGTGAGGTAATGTGGGAGTGTGATATATATGAAGGGACATGCCCCAGTGGTTTGGAGTATTGGGCGTGTGGATTTAGAATTAGCAGGAGTTAGTGAGTACAGTAATAAGGAGAGCACACAAGGAAGGGTGATATATATAAGATGTGGGGTGTAGAAGAGGTGTGCAGAATTAGTTTAAGGATAGAAGAAACAGCTGTCAGAAGGAGTGGTAGACATTGCATTTTAGAAGGGGGAGGAAGAGCTGAAAGTGTAAACAAGGTCACCTGTTTACACACTCTGTGTCACTGTCTCAATTTGTCTTGGGGGCCATTGGCACTGGGGCTGAAAATGGGGGAAAATGGGGGAAAACAAATCTAAATTCTGAGTTGTCACCAGAACAGGAAGAGGACACTGGGAGAGAATTTCCCTAAATTGGAGATTTTTTGTCATGTATTGTAAAATATTATATACTGTAGCACTATCAACCTTACTTTGAAGGAAAACAAACAGATTTTGATCTAAAGCTGGCCATAGATGGATTGAAATTAAGCTAGTTCAGCAGGGACATGCCAACTTTTGATCAGTGTGTGGCCGCCCCTGTCCGACAGAAGTCAAATTTCAAATGGACAAGCTGGAAATCTTTTGGCCATCAGTGGCTGCGGATGCTGATCAGTGTGGAAGCTCCTGTCAGAATACAATGTCCCAGTGGGGGGGGGGGGGGGGGGGCTGGTTCCTCATTTCACTTTTGCGTGAATGGAGGAAACTGTTAGCTCTTTCTCATCTACTCGTCTGTGGCCAGGTTAAGACTGCAGGAAACTGGGTCAGCATAGGTTAGGATTAGGTCAGCATAGGTTAGGATTAGAACCCCTTGTCAGGTTTACTTTGCTCTCTATGTCACTCTGGGGGATAATCACTCTCTCAATTTGTCCTGGAGGCCATTGGCACTGGGGCTGAAAATTAGGGAAAAATTGAAATTCTGAGTTGTCACCAGAACAGGAAGGAATCTTCAAGTACAGACACTTGACCCAATGTAAAGAATCTGGGAGAGGGTTTCCCCTTTTTTTTTTGATTTTTTATCATGTATTGTCTACAGAACTAGAAGTTATGGGAACTCTTAGCCCCTGTACACACGGTCGGAGATTTTGGCAACCAAATCCGTCGGATTTTGCCCATCGGATTTAATCCGACGGATTGTGTCTGAAACTGTTGCATACACACAGTCGAGCCAAGTTGGCGAAAAATCAGATCTTTCAGAACGTGATGACGTAATTTCGTTACGATAGGACTACATTCAGGCTAGTAGCCAATAGCTTTGATGTAGGAATTTGATCTGAGCATGCGTGGCACTTGGTCCGATCAAAATGCTCTACACATGATCGGATTAGGTCCGTCCGGCCCAGTTGGTCGGGAAATATTTCCAACATGTTGGAAAATTGGGTCGGACGGAGATTCGGACGGAACCAGTCTGATGCATACCACACACAGTCGGATTATCTGACGACACGGTCCGATAAGACTCATTCCGACAGATTCTCCGACCGTGTGTACAAGGGCTTACAGTGGGACACAGATGACAAAAAGAAAAAAAAACTGATAGGGGTCATAGGATCTGTCTACAAAGAAAAACAAAAGTTCTAGCTTCAGATATACTTTGAGGATGCCACTAAAGCCCAAGATAACATAATGATTTCTGGAACATTTTGTTAGGCAGTGCCTCATTACAAAGACAGTACAGAAAAATACGAAGCACAACATACAAAAATGTTGGCTTTTAGACAACTAATGCACATATTGGTTAGTACAAACAGTGTGGAAAATGCACAGAACAAAAGAAGTGATGGATTATACAGGAACATGTGTCGTATGAGGAGGAAATAATTATTACCATATTGTTTAACACAATCTTCGTTTTGTCTCAAATACACAATTACAGTAGTACTTGATTCCAGTTAATCCTACATAAGGCTGTAATCTTTCTAAGATGTATATAGTCAATGCCATGACAGAAGCCAAGCTGAGTTTTTGTAAAACTTTATTTATAAAGTGTGAATTTTCTCCCTGAATCCTTCACTTGTGTATGTTTTGAAGATTGCCTAGTAACCAGCCACATACGCTGGGTCTGAAGGAATTCTTGCTGTTTCTACAGAGCAGTGGGCGAGGGCATGTAATGTCGCTGTTTGTCTGTGCCTCATTTACCTTAAGGAATTTTGGAAAGCTGCCCAACACAAGACTATGTGGTTAGCAAGACACATCATTTTAGTGAATTCAAATAACAAAGATATATGATATACAGTATATATACAGAATATCTATCTATATAGAGATAGATATGTCTATCTATCTATAGATAGATAGATACTGTATATATAGTTATTTGTATAGAAGGAAGTTAGGCATTATCATGGAAATTATTACCTCTACTTGCAAGTGTGAATTTTCTATACATGAGATCATATGCTTTTGGCCTTTGCCAAAGTCTATTCTAGAAAAAAGCTCCTGTTAAAAAAAAAAAAAGCAAATAAATTAGGTTAGATCAGTATTTTTCAACCTTTTTTTTCAGTCAAGACACTCTATAAAAATATGCACAATCTCTGGGCACACCAGCCTAAGGCCTTGTTTACACAGACATACTTACATGCCCCCCCCCCCCCCCACCCCATGAGAGGGCCACAAGTGTTTCATGCATTTGCATACAGGAAGTCCCATTCAAGTCAATGGGGATGCAGTGGTAGCATAAATTCAGCCGCTGCTCCCAATTTGACAATTATTACTTGACTCCACATCCTGCTTACTGTTCTGTCCTGCTCATTCGGAACTGACCTTGACCTGGCTCCTGTTTATGCTCTTGTCTCCTGACTGTTGCTGACCTCAGCTTGCCTGACCACATTCCTGTCCCCTGCATCTGCAAGTCCTGTGATGACATCCTGCACAAGCTTTCTGCTCTTCAGCTTCTGCCTCACTGCAAGATCCAGTTCTTCTGTAGGCCAGAAACTTCTAGAGGCACCAATGCCACACCATGTCCTGTCTAATTCTGTCATCACTCTCGGGGGGGAAAAGGATAGGGGGGTGTAAGAAAGAGTTCTCTCATCAGTTAGGCCACCACCAGGTACCTGACAGGGAGCAGTGACAGCACAGCACTGGAGGGCTCCATTTGACAGGTAAGTCTGTCATAATCTGCTGGTATTCAGTGCATACTTCAGGGCCACCTTTTATGGAAGACTTTACTACCTCTTAACACCGACAGGGGTGATTACAATGGCCACCTTTTATTTATTTATGTAAAACCTTTATTCCAAAATTTTAAAAAATGTTGCTCTAACAGCTTAAAAAGTATTAGTTGGAATTCAGCTTTAAATTATTATTCAAGTCCATATAACTCTGCCAGTGCATCTACAGCTGGCCATAGATGGATCAAAATTTGGCCAGGTCGGCAGGGACCAGCTGACTTTCGATTCATGTAAGGCTGTTCCTGCTCATCGGAAGTTGATCTAATGATCAACTTTTGTAGAACAGGAATGTTCAAAAACTTTTCTCTACTAGCCAGCTGCAGCCAATGGGCTGAAGCCGCTGATTACTGTATTCTGACAGCAGGAGTCCCACTGCCAGAATAAAATGGCACAGCAGGGAAGATTCCTCCATTAAACTTGCTTGTGTGGATGGGGAAATCTGATCCTTTTCTTTGGATCAGACCTCTTGCTGATTGAAACAAAATGCTCCAGCCTAACACTACCCTCTCCGCGGGTTGGCAATTCTGCTGTCCAAAGAGTGGAGCCACCCTAACAATGTAAACGTGTTACTGGTCATATCACCAGTTTAAAAGAAAGGCATTAAGTGTTGGTTCTACCATAAAATAGAATGACTGTCCATAAATCTGCTCAGCATAGATCTTGGAAAGTCTTGAATCTTGGATAGTCCACTTTTATGACTTTATTGTTTGCATCACGTTATTGAATACTCTAAGTTGGGAACTTGAATAGTTTTGAGTAAGGGCAAGACAGTATGGCTTCACCTATACTTGCAAATATATAAAACAAAAAACGATTTTTTTTACTAAAATGCTGAAACACTTTAATGTTACTATTTGTGCTAACAAGCTGGGATGTTTACTGGGAGATTTTGGTATTGTTGACGATAACAATCATTATTCTATAATATAACCTTGTTATAAAGTAATGGAGAGCAGATACTTAAAAATGTGCTTACCATCATTCATACATCCTTAGTCCTGATAAAGGGAAACTCTTCATAGATTTGTAAACTCTTTTTTTACTTTAGTCTAGTTTCTCACAGTAAATGAGCTGTACATCTCAACATCTGTACTGGGCTGTTCATCAAATGCAGTGAGTTCTTTTAATTATGGTCATATAGCTGTCAGGGCAAAGACGAATTAGCTCAAGTGGAGATCATGGATGTTTGGATGGTGAGATTTCTGGCAGCTTAGACTATGAGTGATTTCCGTTACGACCTGGTTCAATTGTTCTCTTGCTGTTATTTTGGAGCTTAGCCAAAGAAACATGCTAGAACGGATGAGAATTCTAAATGTTACCTCTATTAGAAGAGAACAAACAGATGATGTGATATTACTATTTAGAGTTTGTTCAAACCAGTCCAGGGCTGTGATTTGTTTTATAGCTCAGAGTAGGGAAAGCCATCCTTTAAGGACACCTTGTTTTGTACAGTGAGGAGCAATTATGTAAATATTGTATACATTTGTAATTAAATCACTTTGGGCTTGTCATGATTTTAATTGCAACTACCACTTTTATTCACCACAGTAGCATTAACTTGACCAGAAACTGAAACTAATAAACTTTCATAGCATTCTTTTAGTTTATATTATTGCTCTATTTACTAAACTTGATATTTATCAAATAATCTTCCATTTACAGCAATTAAAAACATATGTAATATAGTCAGAATATTATAAAGAAACCTTATTGTGGGAATAAACAATGATGAATAAGCAAAGGTGATGTGCTTCAATGAGCTTGCACCTAACCCACTCAAACTTAGAGTGTTACTAAACCCAGGACCCTGCATTCACTATATCTGGTCTCCCACAGTACACAGAACATAAAAATGCACTTATTTTAGTAAATATAAACTACTAAGTACCTTTTTTCATCAGCAGTTAGAGCAGTCTTGTGACTTGTATGAGTGCCTGGTTAAAGCTTGTAGGAGGAGTTTTCATTTCGCCCACAATTGTCCTATGAGAATGCAGGACCCCTGACCCTCTGTCTGGACAGGGCTGATTGGCCTTGTGCTGATCACATGCACTCTCCCAAGAAAAAAAAAACTCTCAAAACTGAGCATGTGCAGCCTGACTCCATAGACTCTGTGAATATCAGATTTTTAGGAGACAGTGGAAGCAGGAGATGTTAAGAGAAGACAGGATCAAACAGCCTTTTTACACAATGCAGAGGATTAACCCTTTAGGTTCCACCGTGAGTATAACAAGCATGCTTTAGTGCATATACAGACTGATTTTACTGTTGTGAGTTTAGTAACACTTTAAAACTTTGCTTTTATTCCTAATATTAAAATTGTGTTCATCTCTAAAAGCTCTTCATGTGGCTTAAAGTGGACTTCCACCCAAAAGTGGAACTTCCCCTCATTGTACACCTTCCCCCCTCCGGTGCCACATTTGGGGGGGCAACATAGCTGTCTTTCATAGGTATGCTTTATCCACTTCTGGGAGCCTCAGCCGCAGGTATTGACGTCACGGCCTGGGCTCCCTCCTCCTCCGTCCCCTGTTGCCGGGTCAGTAGGAGAGAAGAGCAGAGCCTCGCGCATGCACAGTAGGGTTTCCAGCGTGAAGCCGAAAGGCTACACTGTCGGGTTCCTTTAGTCGCAATGGAGGGGCATGCACCTGACAGCTGATGGAAACAGCTGCGGTGCCAACATCGCTAGACTCCAGGACAGGTAAGTGTTCGATGATTAAAAGACATACTGCAGCTGCTGAATTTTGTAGTGGTGGGCGGACCTCCGCTTTAAAGTGGTTGTAAAGGCAGAAGGTTTTTTTATCTTAATGTATTCTGTGCATTAAGATAAAAAACTTCTGTGTGCAGCAGTCTAATACTTATCTGAGCCCCTTCTCGATTCAGTGATTTTTGCATTTACTCTGTCACGTACCTGGTGGTTGAGCCCACTTATGCAGGGAGAGGCTTCTCGTATTCCTCTGGTTCAAGAAGCCCTGATAAAGCAGACAGGGGCTCAGGAGTGCAAAGAAGCACAAGTGCCTAGCAGGTCACAGGTGTAAGGGCTGATCTGGACTTCAATGAGCTGTGAGGAACCCAGATGCAGACTGGAGCCGGGAAAAGCAGGAAGCAGGAACAGCAGGAGAACTAGAAGCTGGACCGGAATAGGAGGTGTATCGTAGTCCAGAAGCGGTGCCGGAAGCTGAAGACTGCAGACAGCAGGGTGGTATAGCAGTGCAACAGGAACAGCAGGGAGGACCGGACTGGAAGCGGGAGGCAGCAACAACCGGGAGGTGTTCTGTAGTTCAGGACACAAGCAGGTCACAGGCAGGCTGGGTCAAACACTGGCGGGCAGCGAGGTACCAAGGAGAAGGCAGGAGAAGCGTTAAGACAGGCCTGGATCAGAGGCTGGCAGCAAACAGGGAATGGTCAAAGACAAGCCGGTAACGGATCAGATCAGCAGGCAGAATAAACAGCAGGGGGTCTCAGGAACGCTGTAGACCGGACACAAGAAGGCACAGTGACAGATTCCTTTAAATAAGCCTCTTTGGCACCAAGTGCTGTCAGACGGCGCGTCCGTGCGCACACAAGTGCACGTTTCTGTGCGCCCGCTTGCACAATCCCGAACCCGCATGAGCCAGTTTGCGCTATAGCGCACCCACGAGAGCCCGTTCACGTTAACGCACACCCGCTTGCGCTGGTTGGCTCTTCTGATAGGAATTCTGCGGACAGGTCTTCCAGAAACAGCCGGATTACCAGGGCGTCTTTCTTGACAGACTTAGCTGCCTGGGACTCCCCTCCTTATTGGCTGAGACAGCAGCATGTTGCCATTGGCTCCCACTGCTGTTAATCAAAGTCAGTGAACCAATGAGGAGAGAAAGGGGGTGGGATGTCTGAATGAACACAGGGAGCTGGGGCTTGGCTCAGGTGCCCCCATAGCAAGCTGCTTACTGTGGAAGCACGAGAGACCCGTTCCAGCCTACCTTCTGGTGATCTACATCGCTATTTCAAGCCCCACCAGAGGAACTCCACTGGAACTAGAGCGGCGGCACCACGAGGCAACCCATGAGGGACACCCTTCTGCCTTATGGGACGACTCTTTAAGTGCTCCAGTGTCACCAAAACCTATGATGGCATCCCCCAGGCAGTCCCCATAGCCCAGCCAGGCAGAACAGGACTTGAGGACACTGATACAGGCCCTACCATCGAGGACCGACATAGAGATGCTGATCCTCCACCTGGAAGAATCACACAGGCGTGACATACAGGAGGTGAGAGAAGACGTGAATACTCTGTCCAAAAGAGTGATCACAGGAGAGGTCTCCTTCTCTGCCCTAGAAAGTCGAGTGTCGGCATTGGAAAGAGATCGCGATCACCATCGAGATGCTGCCATCGCCCTCCAACTCCACCTGGAAGACGTGGAAGACCGTAGCCGGCGAAATAATTTGCGGCTACATGGCCTACCAGAATCAGCAGAAGCGGAGGACCTAGGAGACACGGTCCAGGGAATCTTCTGCATCATCCTGGAAGACCCTACTGTTCAGATCGAAGTTGATAGAGCGCACAGACAGAGCCCTGGGCCCCAAATCAACAGACCCAGAACATCCGAGAGACGTAGTCTGTAGACTACTGAGATACCCACAGAAGGATACCATCCTGCGCAAAGCATGGGAACAAGGTCACATAGAAGTGGACGGCGCTCAAATTACAATTCTTCCAGACCTCTCCAGAGCAACCTTAAGGCGTAGGGCCATGCCCCGACCAGTGCTAGAGCTAGCAAAGTAAAAAGGATACACCTATCGCTGGGGATACCCACTTGCAGTCACATTTAGGAGGGACGGATCAGCGTACACCCTGCAGTCACCAAGGGACCTCCCGGGTCTCTTTCAATTTCTTGATTCGGATCCGATCCCAGTACCAGACTGGCTTCAGTTGCTTCCTTGTCCCATTGGCAGACCTGGCCCTTCTACATACAGAGGTCCGATGCAGCCCCGCCAGCAGAGGAACAGAAGGAGGCCTTGTGCTGCACCAAGAGATGAGTAATGTGAGTAGGCTCTAAGCTATGTACCCTGACCGAGACTGTCCACAAACCCTAGGCCACCCTCAGCTCCTGGCAGTGAGACCACCACATTAACCATTACATTTTATGTACTACCATATGCAATGTTACAGGTTTACCGCTCTGAAACCAGCACGTGTCGACCCCCCCTCTCCCTCCCCCCATCCCGCAGCATGGAATGGTATGCTCAAACTGCTGTTGGGGAGCTGCAATGATACTAGCGTTACACACCCGCTGGCTAACTGGCTAACAACAACAGCTTAAGACATAACCAGTATGCTATCCTAACCAGCAACCTGATCCTCTAGCCTGCCCACCCAGAATTCCCAGTGAGGATACTACCTGGAACCCCTTCACGTCCCCTGTAGGGAGGGTGGGGGAAATATGACCTTACACAGATCCCACACCATGGACTGACTGATTGACTGGTGCAGACACGGTGATACCAAACTTTGGATGCAATTAGAACAATCTCAAAGCGAGGTACCTCTATGTAGAGCCCCATGGTGCCACGCAGACATGCCACTGACTATTTAATGGCATCCACTGGTAGGTAACACAATCAAAACCTGTGTGCGGCTGCTATCCAAAGCTCCCCTATGCTCCTGCAACTCACCATTCTCGAGCACTGACTAACTTTTCCTTTCTTCTCCTCTTCACTGTACTCTTATCTAATTAGAAAAAGGTAAAGGACGTGGCCCACGAGAGTTGGCAGCCTACTCAACCACAAGCAGATACAGCAGACGACCTTAAGCATGTTGGAATTTAACCACATACTGTACTTCCTATATATGTAACCTTTCTTGTGTTTGTAACATCGTTGTTTTGAATATGTTGTTGCTGTGGTCCATGTGGGCCCATGTCCGGATATAAATAAAAAATAAATAAAAAAAACACTGCTCAGAGGAGGGAAGTATAACATGTTTGTTATTTTTCATGAAAAAAAAAACAAGACTTAAGTATCACTTTAACTACACCTACCGACAGAGGAAAAAAAGAATAGATAAATAAGAAGTATCTAAGTCTGACTCAATAGTAGTCCCGGTCGGCCTATGTCTAGATTTCCCACAATTGTTGCTGTCTGTTAACTGATCCATCCATGCGCAACTGTCCCTGTTCTCTCTGATAACAAATAAAGTGTTGGTACAACTCAAAAATAACCTAAATTTAACATATTTGGCTTAAAACAACTTCAGTAGGGGTGAATGTGTGCACATATGTGAATAGTGTAGCAAAAAGTGGCCAATGTATTTGCGGCTTTTTACTGCACTGTTCACATATTTAGCAGCAACTCACCCCCGTCTAAGCCTATAAGGTGAAACAATGTTGGGTATAGGGTGTTTTTGAGTTGCACCAGCATTTTAGTTGCTATTGTAGAGAACAGGGACAGTTGTGATGACTAGTAACTAGATGGAGCAGTGTACTCTTGTCCAGTCTAACTTTTCTTCCTTTTAGTTGGAGATATGGCTTTTTGTTTGAAACTCTACCTTAATGTCAACACCTCAAAACCATATTTTCACTTTTCTAGATGATACTAGTTTTTAGCTTGTACTTTAAAAAAAATCTAAACCCAAGAAGAAAAATAAAAAAAATATTACATTATATAATTATTCTAGCACCAGATTCACGTTTAACTCTAAACAGAAAACCCGCAAAGGCTCTTTAAGGATCACCTATGGAGATCTTTAGGTACCATAGGTTGTCACCATTTCACAGATGTGCAAAATGTTAAATCTTGACATGTTTGGTATCTATTTACTTGGTACAATGTCATCTTTTACATTTTATAAAAAATAGGGTATTATATTGTGCTTGTGTGCAGTAAAATCCATTTTTACATAAAAAATTGCAACAACCTCCATTTTGTTCTTTAGGTCCTCTGCCTTCACAAAATATATAATGTCCAGAGTTTGTAAGTAATTTTCTAGCAAAAAAAAATGCAGATTTTTACTGTATGTGAAAAATGTCACAGTTGGCTGGGATGCAAAGTGGTTAAAGGAAGTTAAAAAAAAAATCACAGACTTTCTGACAGGATCACCACTGGGTGGAGGACTCAGAAAAGCAAGCACAATTATGCTAATGCTAGTTAAAGACTGCATTAAATAACCATATATGTTATGTTTTGCCTTTAATTCCATTTAAGGAAGAAGAACAGAGCACCTACCTACCAGGTGTCTGTTGCTCAAACTGCAGGTCTTGATGTACTTATCCTCTTGACAGTTCTGCATCTGAGCCTTCTACTTTTTCTAAACTTCTTAGATTCAGTTTGGCTTCTTGTCTACTACAGTGGTTCTCCTGCCCAGTCATGGCTTACTGTCTTCCAGAATTCCCAATCATCCGTTATTTTACTGACAATACATAAAAATAAAGCTGAAAAACCTAGTTTGTAAAAGTCTGTGCATCCCCACCAGTGTTGGTCATCTTACTTTAAAAAAGTAATTAGTTAAGTTACAAATTACGTCTCCCAAAAAGTAATTGCGTTAGTAACTCAGTTACTACATTGGAAAAGTAATTAGTTACTCAGCAAAGTAACTGACTTTTTTTTTAGTATTCTAAGGGGCAGGACTAGTATTACTGTAAGCATGGGGCGCGTTCCCCCTTGCACATCTATTTCCCCTCTGTACCCCCTGCACGTCTATTTCCCCTATGTACCCCCCTGCATGTCTGTCCTCCCACGCATATATATGTTCCCCCTCTGTACCCCAGTACACGTCTGTCATCCCCCCATAAACATATATCTGTTTCCCCTCTGTACATCTTTCCCCCCCAAACTCACGGATTGGATCATTCCTCGGATCAGAGTCACGGATCGGATCATTTTTAGGATCAGCAGATAATAATTTAATTTGCAAAAACCTGTGAAAATTTCACCACCATATAGTCCCCATTGAAATATACATCTCCCTCACTGTAATATCCACATCATCTCCCTCACTGTAATATTGGCTGAGTATGGCTGGGTGCGGCTGAGCATGGCTTGGTACAGCTGGGTATCGCTGAGTATGGCTGGGTATTACCAAGTATTGCAGAGTATGGCTGGGTATTACAGAGTATGGCAGAGTATGGCTGGGTATGGCAGAGTATTGGCTGGGTATGGCAGAGTATTGGCTGGGTATGGCAGAGTTTTGGCTGGGTATGGCAGAGTTTTGGCTGGGTATTGCAGAGTATTGGCAGGGTATTGGAAAGGTACTGCAGAGTATTGCATGGTATTACAGAGTATTGGCAGGAAATTGCAGAGCATTGGCAGGGTACTGCAGAGTATTGCATGGTACTGCAGAGTTTTGCATGGTATTGCAGAGTATTGGCAGGGTATTGCAGAGCATTGGCAGGGTACTGCAGAGTATTGCATGGTATTGCAGAGTATTGGCATGGAATTGCAGAGTATTGGCAGGGTACTGCAGACTATTGCATGGTATTGCAGAGCATTGGCATGGTATTGCAGAACATTGGCAGGGTACTGCAGGGTATTGCAAAGTATTGCATGGTATTGCAGAGTATTGTTAGGGTATTGCAGAGCATTGGCAGGGTATTGGCAGGGAACTGCAGGGTATTGCATGGTATTGCAGAGTATTGGCCGGGTATTGCAGAGCATTGGCAGGGTATTGGCAGGGTACTGCAGAGTATTGCATGGTATTGCAGAGTATGGGCAGGGAATTGCAGAGTATTGGCAGGGTATGGCAGAGTATTTTGCAGAGTATTGGCAGGGAATTGCAGAGTATTGGCAGGGAATTGCAGAGTATTGGCAGATTATGGAGGGATGGCTGTGACTGCAATTGTCACAGAGCAGCGCTGTGGGCACTACAGATGCAGCCCACAGTGCTGCTGCTATCCGATTTCTCCCCTCCACTGTACAGATCTGTACACAGGTGGGAGAGAGGAACCGGCGTCATTATGATGTCGGTTTGTTTACAAGTGATCGCTCCGTCATTTGACAGAGCGATCACATTGTAAACATCTGACGGGTGCACCAAGATGGCCGCCGCTCCGGAGCTAGGCAGAAGCCGCGGCCTTTCCTAAGGCCGAGGCTGCGGAGCACTCCGGATCGTGGCGCGTGACAATCCGTTGCGCCCCTAATGGCGGTAGATGTAATTGCAGCATTACGGCAATTACATCTACCTCCCCCCATGGCGATAGATGTAATTGCAGTAACGTCGTCCAAGTAATGGTAACGGCGTTACCATGAGGGGAAAAGTAATCAGTTAGATTACTTGTTACGCTCTAAAGTAACGGCGTTAAGTAACGCCGTTTACTTTAACTCCGATACATACATCACTGATCCCAACTGACCACCAATATAATGGGGTCATTAACACTGACCACAATTTCATTTGAGGTATACGTGGTGACTGAAATTACATTGCTAATCAAAGCAAAATACCCCGTTAATTTGATAATCAGTGTAAATGCCCCATTACATTGGTGTTCAATGTACATACTGTATCTCCATTACATTGGTGATCAGTGTATATTCCCCCATTACATTAGTGACCAGTATAAATGCCTCCATTACACTGGAGTTCATTGTAAATAGCCCCATTACATTGATAGTCACAGCACATGCCCAAAGTTACATTTGTGAACGTCAGTGCTTTTTTGCTCAGAAAATAGTTGCAGGAATTCAATCATGACCCCCCAACCCCCCCCCCCCCCCCACCCCCCCCCCCCCCCCCCACACACACACATACACACACACACACACACACATATACACCCTCCAAAACTGCATCAAATACCGGGTGTGGTCAAATTTAAATAACAGTGGGAGGGTTTTAAAGGGGCATTAAATACCAGGTGTGTATTAAGTTCGGGGGTTACACACAGGGTGCAGAGTTTGGGGGTGCACTACACACAAAGTGCAGAGTTTGGGAGCACACTACATGCAGAGTGCAGAGTTCAGCCTTCTTCCAAAGCTGCTTACCTCTGCAGTCCCCATCCACACCTTACTTCCACCTCTCTTCAGCTCTGACCTTTGCATGCAACCCTCCTCCCCTTAAAAGCTCCACCATCTTCCACATGTCTTACTTTTGTTACTGTATTAAGCTGAAGCCCCCAGCTGGCTCTAGTACCTGCCCATACATAGTAGATGGCTCTGCCTCTCTCATATGTCGGGAGATCATCCAGTGGGGGTTTCAGCATTCGCACTGCACCTCAAAAATCTGCATCTCCCTTGTCCCCGATTCCTGCACTCAGGAGATCAGATCTGTGGGAGCTGTTGGGAGACAAGTCAGATTTCTGTGTTTACAAAAGTGGTAGTGGTGAGCAGGGAGCAGAGGGCCTGAGCCAGAGTTCCAGCTGAAAAAAAGCCCTGGTTAACGTTAGGTCTTTTTAAGATAAAGTACCTCATATATTGACTGATTACTGCCTTTTAATACATTTTAAATACATACTTCATATAAACTTTTTTTATTTTTTAATGTTGGGGCTACGAAGGTTGTGGAAGAATTTACTATGGTAATATATGGAATTTAATATAATATATTTACTATACTATTTGCTCTGGTTTCACTAAGGTTGAGAACCACTGCTCTAGCAATGGGAATCGTTTGTATGAAATATTCAATTTCTTTGCACTCTTGTGCATGGAATAAGAACAGAATAGTCTTAAAATAGAAGTTCAGCCCAAAAATAGGATCTCTAAATCCACTTGCAGCCACAATCTAAGACTAACCTATCTAGCCCTATAAAGCAAAAATCGCTATGCTTACTTTTTATGAAGCCGCTCCAGTTCGGTCCCACGCTAAGCTGTCAGTGTCACTGTCTATGTAGGGATGTGCAGAAGTGGCAGCCGACAACAGAAGCCCCATAGTAACTCTCTGGGTGATGTCACTTCCCAGACATTTCCCAGCCGTTGTTGGTTATCTCTGCTATACAGAATCCACTGCTGGATACTGGACAGGGGCGGCTTTAGAGAAGGTATGTATAATGATTTCTTCTTTACAGGGCTAGATAGGTTTGTCTTAAGCCCCATACACACGATCTGACTTTGTACAAGTTTTCCCATGGACTTTTGTACAAAGGCGTTGGCCGTAGGTTTGTATTGCATACACACAATCTGACTTTTTAGGCAACAAACGCAAACCTAGTGACGTTTCAATGTACTGATGACACTTCAAAAGAGGACGTTCAGTGACTCCAGCGCCACCTTTGGTCAACTTCTGTATTGTTGTCTGATCTTTTGCATTGGTTCTGAGCATGCGTGTTTGTACTTTGTGCAAAAGTCTGATGGTTTTGTGTACACACGATCGGACTTTGCTCCATTGGACTTATGTTGTCAAAAAGTTTGTCCATTCACACAGCCAACAAAAGTCAGATGAAAACCTAAACGGTTTGTCCGATGTAGCGTACACGTGGTTGGATGTTGCTCCAAAACAGCTAATTTGTATGTTTGTTGTCAAAAAGTCTGATCGTGTGTACGGCCTTTAGATTGTGGCTGCAAGCAGATTTAGAGATTTTAGTTTTAGGCTGAACTTCCACTGTAATTTTGCAAAACAGCAATAGACTGCATGCTTCTTGAGACTGCTGTCTTATATTGGCCATTTTGTGAATGCCAAAATGAGCTTGTAATGGCAATTTGCTGTGAACCATGAAAAGACAATCTATAAATACAGAATACAGAATACTTTATTAATCCCAAAGGGAAATTGGGAAATTGTTATGACACAGACACACTTAACAAAGACAACACAAGATCACAACAATAGACCGAACAAGATGCAAAAACACAACAAAATCACCAATAACAGCCATTACCACCAAATAATAAAATTAAAACTACATTACAAATAAAACATCCATACAATTAAAATACAACATAGAATAAATAAAACAGATTAAAATACCAGGCAAACTACCAAAAACAAATAAAAAAACACAACTTTCGCTAACACGACCCCAGATAATAACTAACACAATACCAACATACTATAAAAACAACACAAAATCCTGATCATAAAAAGACAGAATTAAATCTTCACCTCCAGCCCTCACAGAAAATATTTATCTTGATCGCCACAGGCAAAAATTATTTCCTGTGTCGCTCTGTGGTGCATTGTGGGTGTAACAATCTGCCACTGATGGTACTCTGCAGACTGACCAGCATATTGTGGAGTGGGTGGGAGGAGTTGTCCAAGATAGGACGTAACCTGAACAACATTCTCCTCTCCAACACTGTTGTAAAAGGCTCCAATTCCAATCCAACAACATCATTGGCCTTGCAAATCAGTTTGTTGAGTCTGTTGCTATCGCACACCCTGCTTCCCCAGCATGCCACTGCATACAGGAGAGTGCTGGCCACCACAGGCTCATAAAACATCTTCAGCATCATCCAGCAGATATTAAAGGACCTCAGTCTCCTCAATAAGTAGAGGCGGCACTAGCATTTCCAATAGAGCACCAATAGAGCACCTCAGTGTTCTTGCTCCAGTTCAGCTTATTATATATGTGCACCTCCAGATACTTGTAACTTTCTACTACCTCCACATCCAGTCCTCGGATAGAGATTGGAGTCACGGATGGCTTCCTCTTTCTGAAATCCACAACCAGCTCCTTTGTCTTTGTCAAATTTAGATACAGATGATTAACCTCACACCATGTAACAAGGTTCTCCACCACGGTCCTATATTGAGTCTCTTTACCATCCCTGAAAACTTCTGAAGATAGCAAGACTCGGTGGTTATTTATGAAAGGCAAATCCACTTTGTGCTGCAAATGCACTTGAAAGTGCACTTGGAAGTGCAGTCGCTCTAAATCTAAGGGGTAGATCTAAAATGAGGGGAAGCTCTGCTGATTTTATCAATCATGTACAAACTAAAATGCTGTTTTTTTATTTTCCTTTCATGTCCCCCTCAGATCTATAGTGACTGCACTTCCAAGTGCACTTGTAGTGCAAAGTGGATTTGCCTTTCGTTAATAACCCTCACAGTCTTGCAAACGCACATCCTCAATCCCCAGTCTTGGCTGGTATGCAAACCGCAAAGGGTCTAAACATTTACTAACATAATAGGTTTTCTTGGTGAAAACACAAATACAAAAGGATTTTGCAATATGGAATTATATTTTAAACATGAAAAATAAAGCATTAGCTAAGAAAGTTTGCCATTGGGACACTGGAGGAATGGTTGCTGAAAATGGGGCTTATGTGAATAAGAAGTTATAGATAGTAGTTTTAGCTAGTAATAGCCACTTTAATTTTGTCTTGGATATTTTTAAATCAAACTAATGGTCTATTCATAGAAAAAAAGCTTTAAAAAAACGACAATTCTTATTGATTATTATACACTTTTAAACTGTAATGTATATACAGTATAACTATGTATAACTTTTATTCATAAAATTGTATGTCCTATTTAGGGTAGTCTAAACAAAAATGACAACCGTTCCAATTTATAACTAGCTTTTAGCATAAGGTGCAGATGGAAGGGCTTTGCATAGAACATACAAAACAGAAGTATTCTCAGCACACATTCCAGCTAGCCAGCAACAAAAGAAAAAAAAATTCAACTGTAAAAACAATTTATACAAAAAAAAAAGGTTTTATTGCACAACATTTGCAAGTATACAGTATCTCACAAAAGTGAGTAACCCCTCACATTTTTGCAAATATTTTATTCTATATTTTCATGTGACAACACTGAAGAAATTATACTTTCCTACAATGTAAAGTAGTGAGTGTACAGCTTCTATAACAGTGTAAATTTTCTTCCCCCTCAAAATAACTCAACACACAGCCATTAATGTCTAAACCGCTGGCAACACAAGTGAGTACACTGCTAAGCGAAAATGTCCAAATTGAGCCCAATTAGCCATTTTCCATCCCCGGTGTCATGTGACTCATTAGTGTTACAAAGTCTCAGGTGTGAATGGGGAGCATGTGTGTTAAATTTGGTGTTATCGCTCTCACTCTCTCATACTGGTAACTGGAAGTTCAACATGGCACCTCATGGCAAAGAACTCTCTGAGGATCTGAAAAATAGAATTGTTCCTCTACATAAAGATTATAAGGGAATACTTATTAAGGTTACCAAAATATATACTAAGTTAAAGGTCTAAGATAATATGCTTAGGCGTGCATTTCACTAAGTTCAGAATTAAGATGCAAGATGTTGACATATTAGGAAGCATCTGTCTGCGGTAAGAGGCACAAAGCTAAGATAGGACTGGTTACGCAAGAATATGGTCAGTCAGCAGATGTTGAAATGACGAAATAACTATCAGAAGATTGTATTTCACCTTTGACTTAGATAATGTCATGAGTTTAAGAAAATTGTCGATGTATGTATGAATTACCTTATTGGCCCCTCCCACAGGGCTGTGCTTTAGCTCAAACTAAATAAAACTGCTGTGTGTGCTTCAATATGCACAGTCATTATTCACGTACAAATCGTGTATGTGTGATGTCTGTCCACCGGTGATCGGGACCTCCGCTCTTCCATCCTAGCCTAGGCTACCAGGGGTATTATTAAGAAGACGAAGCACCTAACAGTTTTGGTACCAGAAAAGTGGGGTCATCTTGCGGCAGGTAAGTCACTTTACTCCTTTTTGCCTAAAAGGTGAATGGTGTGAATACTTACTCTGTCCAGATGGCCGCTACGAACTTAGTTTAAATTTAAAAGAAGTAACTGTGCCTTCGCGGCGGACTAGGCTGGTCCCTCGGAAGGTTAAAAGGGCTCGCAAGGAATTTATAGGTTTAGGGGAGTCCGACTAGGTTGGTCTGACTTAAAACTATTGGTGATAGTATTTTTAACACGGGAAGTAGTAGATTACGCCCGTGACAAAGGGATTGGTGGAGTGGACGCCCATTTGAAAATTTTTTTTTTTTTTTTTTAAAAGTGCACTATAAATTGATAAATGTATTGCAATACGGTTATTTCATGTCTTAAAGTATATTAAGAATATGTCTGTTTCTCTCTAGGTACGCGTGTAAGTATATAGAGTATAAGTTTTAATATAGAGTATAAGGAAAATAATTGTTGTTGTTTAAATAAGTGCAGAATATGAGGAGCCCTCTTGTAGTGACATAGCATCCGCCTGCCCCCATTGCACGTTAGGTCTACTCTTCCTAAGAATAGATGACAAGTGGATTTTACTGACCACCAGACCAGGGGGGTTCTCTTGCAGACTTGGTGTAAGAGGGGTATATCCCGCCACCAGGAAAGATTTACCCTTTATCGTATATTAAGGGTGAATCTTCATAGTTTTATATAAGTCCATCTGCCCCAAAAAAGATCAGGGATCCTACTCCCAGACCAGAGACCGGATTGTTGGACAAACCGGGTGTTATCACCTGTGTCCTGCCACTAGACACACACTGCCCAGACTACTAGATGGGGAATTCTGCAGCAACCCAAGCCATGGCCACCCCATCACCCTATGAATTTGTTAGTAATATGATCCCTGGCCCCCAGGTAGAACCATTTTGGACACAAGTCCGAGAAAGGTGTCAGCAATTGGGGATACATGACCCAGGGCCATATGGTCCTTGTACTGAGGAAGACTGGCAAGAAGTCAGTAAAATTTGTCAGGTACATAAGCATTCTTATCCTCCCTGCAAAGGGGCTGACCCACAATACATGAAGGATTGTTTCTGTGCATGGAACAAATGCCTTGGAAAATATAGGCAATTGTGGACAGCAAGGACATTGGAAATCCCAATGCCCTTATAGGACTGGACAGATTAGAGCAAGAGGCAGAGGCAGGGGATTTAACCCCCAGACCCGCCCACAGTATCCCCGTTATCCGCCATACCAGAACCCTCGTCAACCACTACCCCAATATCCTACACAGCCACAAATAATGTACTGAGGGAAACTCTATTGGTATAAATGGGACATCCGTCACCCACCCCATCACCCCACCGTTGTCTGTAGCCACTCCCGAGGGACAGGAGCTATGTACCCAAAGTTTTGTGGTTTTGTCCTCATGTCCCGTGTCCCTTATGGGCAGGGACTTGCTGTCCAAACTGAGTATTACTATAAAATTTGACAAAAAGGGTTCTCTCACAGCTAGTTCCCCATTATGTGACTTACACGCCCCTAAACGACACACACACAGAGGGTTCCCAAAAAGACATGCACACAGGAGTTTCTTTCTAATGATACCTTCCTCCCTTGACCATCACACAATTTGGGCAGAAAACAAAGGTAGTGTGGGCTTTATTAATTGCACACCATATGCACCCCAAATGCGATCAGATGCAGGGATACAATATCAAAAACAGTATCCCCTACCCCCAGAGAAAGTCAAAGGCATCTCCCCTCAAATTAATGATTACATATCAAAAGGTATCCTGAGACCAATCATCAGTCCCTGGAACACGCCCATTTACCCCGTAAAAAAGGCCAGTGGGGAGTGGAGACTTGTACAAGACCTCAGAGCAGTAAACAAACAAGTGATTCCCCTCCCACCCCTAGTCTCAGACATCACTTTTATTTTCTCATGCATACCGGCAGACTCTCTATGCTACACAGTAATTGATTTAGCGAATGCTTTCTTTAGCATTCCCATTGCAGAGGAAGCCCAACCTATGTTTGCTTTCTCCTGGGCCGGGGGCCAATTAACCTGGACGCGTTTAGCGCAAGGGTATGTAGACAGCCCAGCCGCCTTCTCAATGGTGCTCAATGAGACTGTCAAGTCTTGGACATCTGAGCGAGGGTCGGTACTGATACAGTATGTGGACGACTTGCTCCTGTGCAGTCGAACTGCTGAAGATTGTGCGGTCGATTCAACATCACTGTTGGGACACCTAGCCCGAGCTGGACACCTCGCCTCCAGGAAGAAGGTGCAATGGTGCCAGTCCCAGGTTGAATACTTAGGTTGTATCCTTAGAGAAGGAACAAGGCTGGTGTCACCTAAACGTGCCGCAGCCCTACAAGCTCTCAGTCCGCCAAAAGACAAGGCCGCCCTACTCTCATTTTTGGGTGCAATTGTATATTGCCGCCAATGGATCCCTGACTGTTCTCACTATGATGGTATCCTACGAGAGGCTACTGGGTCAACCGCCCCTAAATTGATAGACTGGACAGAGGACAGACTAAAAGCTTTTAAAGCCTTACTACACAGTTTGTCATGTGCACCCGCCCTGGGGTTGGTAGACTATGGTAAAGCTTTTCAACTATACTGTGTAGTCTCGGGAAGCTCTTTTGCCGCCGTGCTAACACAACAACATGGATCAGGGTATCGCCCTGTCTCATATCTATCAAAAAAACTCCCCATCCAAGTACAGGGAATGCCATCCTGTCTCCAAAATCTTGCTGCCTGTGCAATGGCTGTACAAGATGCAAACAAATTAGTGCTAGGTCACCCATTGACTCTCTATACCACTCATTCAGTCACGCATCTTATTCAGAACATGAATACCCAACATATGACCTCGCAAAGACTTAGTGGTTATGAGATAACACTGATGAACACTGATAACCTCACACTCAAATATGTGCCTGCCAGCAACCCCGCTGTGCGCCTTTTGCATTCCATGTTGCGTTTACCACATGACCCAGACATTATACATGACTGTTCGGAAAAGGTTGCTGCTATTACCAGTCCCAGACCGGATCTCACTGACACCCCTATCTCAGGTGCAGAGGATGTTTTCGTTGACGGTAGCTGCTCACGTCCCTCTGACTCCACCTTTTTAACCGGTTATGCAGTTGTTCAACTACCAGACATCGTACTGGAGGCAAAATCATTACCTCCTTCTTCAGCCCAGGTAGCAGAGTTAGAAGCCCTCACTAGGGCCTGCATTCTATTCACCGGTAAAGAGGTGAACGTCTACACAGACAGTAGATATGCTTTTGGAGTGGTGCATGATTTTGGTGTGATATGGGCCAATAGAGGTTTTAAAACAGCAGACAACAAAATAATTGCCAACTCCACACAGATTAGTGCTCTCCTCCAAGCCATTCTTCTTCCAAAAAAGGTAGCCATAATTAAAGTAAAGGCACACTCCTCTGACAGCAGTCGTGTTTCAAAAGGGAATGCTCTTGCTGACAGAGAAGCTAAAAGAGCTGCTGCCTTTTCCCCTAACCCACCTGCCCCCACAACAATGTTTTTCAAGGAACACTTCACAGCACCTAACTTTAAAACTGTCATAGCACAGATGCAATCAATGGCCACAGAAGATGATATCCATTTTTGGACAAAGGAAGGATTGACCAAAGACCCTGAAGGTCTTTGGTCAAAAGAGGGGAAGATCCACATGCAAGAACAAAATTATCACCCTTTGAGGTCCTCATGGGAATCCCCGCAAACATAGAATTACCCCCATTAGACCAAGACACTGATATTGACATTTATTCCCAACAGGAAATGTACGTGAAAAACCTGGTAAGTATGCTTCATGAAATGAACGAACAAGTTTCTGTCACCTTTTTCCCTCTTCCCACAGAACCAACGCATCCCTTCATCCCTGGGGATAAAGTGCTGATCAAACAATTAGCACAAAGAAAGAGTATCGGACCGGCTTTCTCAGGACCATGGAAGGTGGAAAAGGTATCCAGGACCGCAGTGTTAACAGACCTAGGAAACACCTGGATCCACGCCAGCCGTCTTAAAAAGTGTCCCCAGCTTCCCTCGACTCCAGAGCCCCTGGCAGTGACAGAGAGCAGCAACTCCCAAGAACAAGATCTACAAGAAGTTCAGAGAGGCATAGAACAAATTTCCCTGGAAGATCCCACACCCCTCAAAAGGACAAAACAGAGCCAACAACTGCCGGGATGAGAAACGAAGAAGAAGAACAGAACTCTTAGATAACAAATAATCAGAACTTTAAAAAACAAAGATGTTTTTACCTTCAGTGTCAGGGAAGGCTGTATGCCTTTGGGGTAGTCTGGTACTATTTGTATTCCTGCCCACATGGTTTATAGCCAACTGTATATATCATCCAGAAGACTTAGGTCTATTAAAAGGGATATGTGGACCACCTAAGATGAATAATACCCCCGGCCAAAGACATAGTAGAAGTATTGTACCCGTTAATGAGTCACCTAAGGGACTGACTAACAAGATGTTACTACTAAAATTCAAATATAGCTATGCTCAAAAATCCGGTTTTGAGAAATGCTGGATTTGCAGCAAGCTACATCCCAGTACAGCTAGAATCCCTCTCATGGCAGTCCCCTTGAATTTTACCCCCCTCCTTAATGGAACACCCCCTATCGTCCTAACGAATGTTACTAGGACCCTTCCAAATAAAACCCTCACTTTCCAAATTATAGGTAGAAGCCACTTCCCAGACTGGTGTTTCCGACTGGGAAACACCACAGATGGAGCCGAGGTTTGCAAACAAGCAAAACTTAACATTTCAATGACATCATTTAACAGTCCTTCTTTCTTCCATACTTCAGATCCCACCCTAAATGCCACCTTTTTAGACTTTCTTAGCTCCAGTACCAAGACTACAATACACCAATTAATGTCAATTCTGGTGCTCTCTGGCCTTTCTGATACTCTTAGGAACGTGTTCCATAAACGACCCCTAGCTCTAGGAAATACCATATATATATATGCTGCGGCAAACTCTGTCACCCCTGGATCCCAACCAAACCCCAGGGGTGGTGTTACCTTGCAGCCCTGGTTCCTATTATGGGGGTATTAGGGGATAACAAGGGAAGTCACCTCCTTGAAGCTAGCATGCATCCTAGATATCCCCTTAGACACCGTAATAAACGAGAATTGTTTTTAGAAAAAGATATGGCCTGGGCATGGTTCCCTTCCTGGACAGGGTGGGGAATTGACCTAATGAAAAGATTAAATAATTACACTGGCATAATTGATGAGATTCTGGAGGAAAATTCTGATGACATAACCAAACTAAATCTAGAAACTAGGGCAATTAGGAAGCAACTAGAACTACATGAGTTGGCTATAGAAAGTATGAGTGCAGCCCTTACTGGCCTCTGTGAGACTACTGAGGATTATGAGTGCTGTACCTGGATTCATAATACCAGCATCGAAGTCCCAGACTACTATGACGTTATTGCCCAACACAGGGAAGAGGTAAATAAACTACAGAAAGAGGCAAGGAACATAGGAAAAAACTGGGATCCCTTCTCGAGCAGTTTTAGTTTTGGGGGATTAATATCTTGGCTCCGAAATGCTGCCATGACAATTGTCACTGTGATTCTCTTCATTCTATTTTTATATGCCTGTTATAAGATAATCAAATGTTTATGTAAAAAGGGAAACACGGTCGCTCCGAAGGATCTGAAACTCACTTCCATTGTTAAGGATCCAACGGTATGGTATAAAAACCAAGAGCATAAGGGTTCGGAGTATGAAGCCTGTGCTATTAAATTAGAAAAGGAATGATCATTATGTAAATCACAGAATGATCAAAGGGAGGATTATAAGGGAATACTTATTAAGGTTACCAAAAGATATACTAAGTTAAAGGTCTAAGATAATATGCTTAGGCGTGCATTTCACTAAGTTCAGAATTAAGATGCAAGATGTTGACATATTAGGAAGCATCTGTCTGCGGTAAGAGGCACAAAGCTAAGATAGGACTGGTTACGCAAGAATATGGTCAGTCAGCAGATGTTGAAATGACGAAATAACTATCAGAAGATTGTATTTCACCTTTGACTTAGATAATGTCATGAGTTTAAGAAAATTGTCGATGTATGTATGAATTACCTTATTGGCCCCTCCCACAGGGCTGTGCTTTAGCTCAAACTAAATAAAACTGCTGTGTGTGCTTCAATATGCACAGTCATTATTCACGTACAAATCGTGTATGTGTGATGTCTGTCCACCGGTGATCGGGACCTCCGCTCTTCCATCCTAGCCTAGGCTACCAGGGGTATTATTAAGAAGACGAAGCACCTAACAAAGATGACCTAGGCTATAAAAAGATTGCCAAGACCCTGAAACGGAGCTACAGCATGGTGGCCAAGACCATACAGCGGTTTTAACAGGACAGGTTCCACTCAGAACAGGCCTTGCCATGGTTGACCAAAGAAGTTGAGTTCATGTGCTCAGCATCATATCCAGAGGTTTACTTTGGGGAATAGACATTTGAGTGCTGCCAGCATTGCTGCAGAGGTTGAAGGTGTGGGGGGGGTCAGCCTGTCAGTTCTCAGACCATACGCCGCACACTGCATCAAATTGGTCTGCATGGCTGTCATCCCAGAAGGAAGCCTCTTCTAAAGATGATGTACAAGAAAGCCTGCAAACAATTTGCTGAAGACAAGCAGACTAAGGACATGGGTTACTGAAACCATGTCCTGTGGTCTGATGAGACCAAGATAAACTTAATTGGTTCAGATGATGTCACACGTGTGTGGCGGCAACCAGGTGAGGAGTACAAAGACAAGTCTGTCTTCCCTACATCAAGTATGGTGGTGGGAGTGTCAAGGTCTGAGGCTACATGAGTGCTGCCGGCACTGAGGGAACTATGAATGCCAACATGTACTGTGACACACTAAAGCAGAGCACAATCCCCTCCCTTTGGAGACTGGGCCGCAGGGAAGTATTCCATCATTATAATGACCCCAAACACACCTCCAAGATGACTACTGCCTTGCTAAAAAAGTTGAGGGTAAAGGTGATGGACTGGCCAAGCATATCTCCAGACCTAAACCCTATTGAGCATCTGTGGAGAATTCTCAAACAGAAGGTGGAGGAGCAGAAGCTCTCTAACACCCACCAGCTCCATGATCTCGTCATGGAGGAGTGGAAGAGGACTCAAGTGGCAACCTGTGAAGCTCTGTGAACTCCATGCCCAAGAGGGTTAAGGCAGTGCTGGAAAATAATGGTGGCCACACAAAATATGGACACATTGGGCCCAATTTGGACATTTTCACTTAGGGCTGTACTCACTTTTGTTGCCAGCAGTTTAGACATTAATGGCTGTGAGTTGAGTTATTTTGAGGGGACAACAAATTTACACTGTTATAAAAGCTGTACACTCACTACTTTACATTGTAGCAAAATGTAGTTTCTTTAGTGTTTTCACATGAAAATGTATAATAAAATATTTACAAAAATGTGAGGGGTGTACTCACTTTTTGAGATAATGTAAGTGGAAGCTGCACTTCCTCATCAAGGCCCCTCTGTATATTTCCTAACTCTAATCTTTCAGAGTCTTCATATGAGAACAACAATGTATAAATTAAAGGCAGGTATGCCTGGAGGTATACCTGCTCTTTGGGTCTGGTATGAATTTTAAGGAGCAACCTACACAAAAATCAAGAAAAAAAAGCATGTGGTTCCCCCTCCCCAAAATCCATAGCAGTATTTTAACATGCAGCCTGGCTGGCTAGGAAAGACTAAGGGGGTAACTGTGCCTCCCCCTATCCTGAACCATAGAAGGCCCCATATCCTTAACATGGGGTGGGGGGGTTACCTCGCAAAGCACCTTTTCCCTATGTTGATGAGGATAGGGCCCGAGGCCCTCTTCGCAAAACAACATCCCAAAAATCATAACTCTATTAGCGTAGGCACATGCAGTAATATATAAAAAATTGTCATTTAGTTTACATGCTAAAAAACTCTTGCACTACTGAAAATGTAAATGACACAAGTTACTTTACATGCTATCAAAAATACCAACACTGAGGTATCATAATTGCCAATTATCTCTATTTTTCACTCATTGGTTTTGGAAAAAGTCTTCTAACACTGCCGGACTTTCTGGCAGACTAGGTCTGACAGAATCAGTCCATCAGACAATCTGATCGTGTGTGGGCTAATCCGATCGTTTTTCATTAAAAAAAATCCAACGGACCTAGAAATAGAACATGTTTCAAATCTGTCAGACAGACACAATTCCTATTGGGTAAACTGTTCATCTGTATGCTGTATATGGACCAAATACGACGCAAGGAAAGCTATTGGCTACTGGCTATTGAACTTCCTTTTTTAGTCCCGTCTTACGTCATCACGTTCAAAATGAACAGACTTTCGAACAGACTTAGTCCGTTCGTGCGTGGCCAAGTCCGTTCATTTCGGAAAGTCCGTCGGAACTCTGCCGAAAGTCCGACGGGAAGACAGTTGGCCTAGTATGCCGGAAAATCCAGTCTTGTGTACGCAGCATTAGAAATGCCTTATATTAACTACTGATAAACTTCACTACAAAACAAAAAATATTTACTAGAGTTACTGTTTCTTTTCATAATATATTTAATTTTAAAGAGGGGGTTGTTACTTGGATTGTGTCTTGCAATAGTATTATCATGATACTTAACCACCTCAATACCAGGCACTTATACACCTTCCTGCCCAGACGAATTTTGAGCTTTCAGAGCTGTCACATTTTGAATGACAATTGCGTGGTCATGCTACACTGTACCCAAATAAAATTTTTATCATTTTGTTCCCACAAATAGAACATTCTTTTGGTGGTATTTGATCACCTCTGGGATTTTTTTTTCTGCTAAACAAATAATATATTTAAAAAAAACATGTTTTTTATTGTTTTAGTTACAACACTTTTCTCCTTCACTGATGGGTACTGACGGAGCTGCAGTGACGGGCACTGATGGGCACCGATGATGTGGCACCAATGAAGTGGCACTGATAGGCACCTCTGATAGGTGGCACTGATATGCGACACAGATAGACACTGATAGGTGGCACAAATAGGCACTGATAGGTGGCAAGGATTGTCATGGATAGGTGGCACGGATGGCATGGATGGGCAGCATGGATAGGTGGCATGGATGGGCACTGATAGGCAACATGGATGGGCACTGATAGGCGGCACGGATGGGCACTGATAGGCAGCACGAATGGGCATTGATAGGCGGCATGGATGGGCACTGATAGGCGGCACGGATGGGCACTGATAGGCAGCACGGATGGGCACTTATAGGCGGCATTGTAGTGTACAGTATTGTAGGGATGGATGCCAATCAGTGCCAAATAATGCATGGCAATCAGTGATGCCCATTGTGGGCACTGATTGGCATCCATTATGGGCACTGATTGGCATCCATTGTGGGCACTGACTGGCATCCCTGGTGATCTGGTGGTATCCCTGGTGGTCCAGTGTGGGCATCCTCGGGGGGGCTGTGCTGATAATTGATCAGCACAGACCCCCCATCAGAGGAGCAGCCGATCGACTCTCCTCTACTCGTGTCTGACAGACGCGAGTGAGGAAAAGCCGATCACCAGCTCTTCCTATTTACACTGCAATCAGCCGAGATTGGACATGGCTGATCACATGGTAAAGAGTCTCCGTCAGAGACTCTTTACCGAGATCGTAGTTGCGGGGTGTCAGACTGACACACCGCAACAACGATCGCCGCAATGCGTGCCCCCAGGGGCGCGCAGCGGATAATATCCTGATCATGTCATATGACGTCCGGTCAGGATATTAAAACCACTTTGCCACCGTCATTTTGCTATATAGCGGGTGGCAAGTGGTTAAATTCCAAATAATTTAGTGACAGCATTGTGTTAAGGTAAAAAAAAAAAACTTCTACCTTTTGAACCACTTTAACTTTTCAATATGACAATGCTGCAGATACTTAGATTGGATTGACATAGGCTTCTCGTGTATTAGGGACATTTAGCAGGTTTCCTACTGGTGTCCTGGTGTTGTGACTAATGATTTCTGATGAAATCATTGAAATATCTATCTATCTATCTATCTATCTATCTATCTTAGTGTTGGTTCACAATGAGGCAGCACGACTTGCAGCGCAACTCCCTCAGGCGACCTGGACACGACAGCTGCGGCGACTTGCAAAACGACTTCTCTATAGAAGTCAATGCAAGTCACCTCAAGTTGCCCCCAAAGTCGTACAGGAACCTTTTTCTAAGTGGGAATGACTTGTGTCGCTCCGATTAGAACGGTTCCATTGTACAGAACGGGACACAACTTGTCAGGCAGCTAAGTCGCCTGACAAGTCGTCCCAGTGTGAACCGCCACTTAGTGTTTCTCAACTTCAACAGGTCATGTTTTCAGGATTTCCCTTAGATGAAACAGCTGTGGTAATTACTAAGGCAGTGAAACTGATCAAATCACCTGTGTAAAATAATGGAAAGCCTGAAAACATGACCTGTTGGGGCGCCTTGAGGACTGGAGCTGAGAAACACTGATCTATCTTTCTATCTTTTTCTTGTCAAATTTTATTAGATTTTAACAATTTATACAATCAGGTACAGCTGCATCATAAAGTACAATTGTGAAGATAGCTCCAAGATACATTATAAGATGATATATACTCTATAGTTCAAAAATAAGCATAGTAATTAAGAGAATTTGTTCTTAAAAGTGTTTGGTAAAGATCGAAATCCAATATACAAAAGAAGACACATTAGTATTAAACAAGAGGTTATCGATCTTGGAAAATCACACATAGCATAAACATGAAAAATGTATTGCAAGATCTTGTATATGAATAATCTATCTATCTTTTTACCAGGTACCTAATCTAATACAACACAGAGCATAATGGATTTGGAAGACATGTACTCTTGACTTCCAGGTGTTTCTGCACCCCACAGGTAGACTTTCTGGCCGTCAGGCTAAACTATGTAGAGACATTTAGTTTTATTAATGTGATGCAGGGGATATGGACTTCAGCTGGAAGTAAAGGGACCTCAGTGACATACCAACTGATGAATGGTGAACTACTGAAGAGATATGGGATGTAGCTGAGCCTCTTCAAACTTAAGCTGGCCATACATTTTTTTTACGTAAAGTAATTACATTTTTTACTTGTTAGTTGGGCCAAATAGACAAATAAAAGCTTGAGTTTTTTTCTTGAACAAATAAATATTCAACAGTCAAAATGAATGTTAATCCCCTTTACCTAGCCCTGATACCCCTCTAACTGGGCTAAAATTCTAGTTATTTGGAGGGGGGGGGGATGGGGGAGTGTCTGCCTGATCATGTGACCATTATGATTGATTGTCACATTAAAGGGAGTCAGTGTTCTGTCAAAATAGCCAACTCGTCAAAATCTCCAACTACATCACTTCTGGTGACTCTCCAGCAGCAGATTTAGATGAGTTGGCTCTACTGGCCATGTGCACGCGTGCGCTCGACAGAATTAAAGAAACTCCCAGCAGCTCGATGAGTTTTCCTCGCTGCAGTGCATGCACAAGGTACGTCACTATTCTTTTTGAAAACTTGTAGAATTCTCCAACAGCTGCCGGGGGTTTCTGTTATTCTGTCGGGTGCACGTATGTGCATGGGCAGTGGAACCAACTCATCAAATACAGCTGCTGGAGAGTCACCGTAAGTGACGTAGTTGGAGATTTTGACAAGCTGGCTTTTTCGAAAGAACACTGGTGCTGCCCAACATATGCATCCATGGGCATCAGAAGTTTCTGTGCAGGAAGCATGTAGCGAGCATGCGCTCAGTACAGAAACTTCTGCCAGCCATGGAGGGCATTGGAGGCATATGTTGGACATGTGGGCATTAAAGCCCTTTGGCAATGCACATATGCATTATGTTGGTGGCAGGAAGTTAAAAGTAAGTGAAATTTTCAAACAACATTTATCAAATTATCAAATGTACTGAGAATTTTTGTAATGCTTGAATAAATATTTGTACAAATGTTTGTTCGGAAGTCGACTAGTGTATTGCCAGCTTTACATGTTTGCATAGGACCTTACTTTATTACTGATCCAATAATCTAATAATAACCCAGTGGATAGCATCAGTGAGGGTGGACTATCATTTCGGGGCAAACATGCTTTTCTATGTAGTTAGCATACACAAGATATAGAGGGGCACAACAATGCCATACATTCTTATGTAAAATAGCACCAGTCTAAACAAGAATGAGCCTAACAAAGCAGCTGGAAGAAACAAACATGGGACGTTTCTATTTCCAGCTGAGTAAACACTTTGGGACCTTATCACATGAGAACGCATTACAAGGAAAGGATTTCTAAATTATCAACAGTGAAAATGTGTGAAGCCCATAGGAATTTGTTATATTTGGAGACATGTTGATATCATCAGAGTAGAGCTCTACTCTATTCATAATAATCACATTATACTGTGGTATCCTTCTTTATGAAGGCAATGGTCAGTAATGTGGATAAATGGAAAGGCATACATTTTTAAAAAACACACATTATCATGGGCCCTATTGGTATAAAGGAGAGCTGTCTTAGCCCTTGTACACACGGTCGGACATTCCGACAACAAAATCCGTCGGATTTTGTCCGAAACTGGTGTTGCATACACACGGTCGGACAAAGTTGTCGGAATATCTGATCGTTCGTAACGTGATGACGTTATTTCGTTACAATGGGACTACGTTCAGGCTAGTAGCCAATAGCTTTGGTCTCGAAATTTGATCTGAGCATGCGTGGCACTTTGTCCGATCGTAATTCTCTACAAACGATCGGACAGTGTCCGATCGGATCATGTTGTCGGAAAATGTTATAGCCCAGCTCTAAAACGTTGTCGGCCGGATATTCCGATGGAAACAGTCCGATGGAGCCCACACACGGTCGGATTATCCGACAACATGGTCCGATCGGACATTTTCCGTCGGAATATCCGACCGTGTGTACAAGGGCTAAGAAAAATACAGAGTGACTGATCCAGAATAAGTATGAAAATGATTAAAGCCTCAGTCTAGCCCTCCCTCTCCAGCTATGTGTCAAGAACATCTGACGTTTCATCAATGTATGACGACTAGAAAAGGGTTGGAACGAGTGAACTAGGTAATATATCTGTGTGAGGTCCACCATGTCTGTATGCCTTGTATCATGTTTATTTATTTTAGCACAGGAAGAAAGCCCATGAGCCCATAGCTGTTGCTAGGCTCCATTTATCAAGAACAACTAAAATTTCACACTCATACAGCCCATAGAAAGGTCAATTTTCTGACTGTTCCAATGAAGACATTTAAATTAATCATCTGTACATGGGCGGGGTGAAGAATGAACAGTAAATACAAACGGTCATTCTATAACTTTTTTTTAGCTGTTCTGGGATTATTTTTTTATAAAGGGAAGTTTAATTATTCAATAGAACAGGGATATGCAATTAGTGGACCTCCAGCTGTTGCAAAACTACAAGTCCCATCATGCCTCTGCCTCGGGGTGTAATGATTTTGGCTGTCAGAGTCTTGCTATGCCTCATGGGACTTGTAGTTCTGCAACAGCTGGAGGTCCGCTAATTGCATATCCCTGCAATAGAAGATCCTTTAACTCCTGTAAAAAGGGTGTCAGGTGACATGATGATAACATGATGTAAGCCTACTCCGTAGGAATTTTGTTTATCTTTATATCAGATTCATTGTTCAGAGATTGGAGGGAATTTTTTTGTGAAATGTGATGGCCTTTCGTTTTAAGATAAGATAAGTAATGGTTAATACCCTTTTTTTATTTTTTATTTACTACCAGCATCCCCTGAAGACGTGCATTCCCATGAAACGCATTGGAGCAGGACCTATACGCTGACGTATCACCACCACTTCAAAGCTTGGAACTGGCGGCTCTCTTTATAAGTGCAACTTTTATTTGTCATGACAATCATTTTACTGCCATTTGGATGAAGCCTTTTACTATTATGTGGAATTTATTCTTTTTTAATAAATATACTACACTATATGTGGTTCCCTGCTTGTGGCTCTGTTTGGTAAGCGCTTTTTTCCCCCAAACAGTATCAAGCAAACCTTCTGACTGTCCCCATTAGTGAGAAGTGGTACTGCGGGGTGTCCCCATTGCAAGAATGGAGCTGGTTGAGCACGTGTGAAGGATCCTGTTCACACAAAGCGCATGTCGCTGCTTTCCTCTGGCAGCTTTAATGTTGGCAAGTGCTTTTTTAGCTCTTTTGCTCACGCATGGTGAAGAGAATTTTCATTAGCTGGTGGAAGATACTTTCTTTGCGGTGATATTTTTCATATATTTTGGACTCTTCTGCATTGGACTTTATTCATATTATATTGATTATTGTATATTATATATTATATATATACAATTATATTGTGGATGCTTTTTGCACATTACAAATGCTGTATTGATAGAACATGCTTTAAGTTTGTAATATTCTACATTTGGAGGTGCTGCATTCTTTTCTTTGTTGGATTGTTTGAGTACTGTATATTTATCTATTGCAAGCTGCCCATTTCTTTTCTTTAGCGCTGATCCCCTTTTATGTTTTCATTATTGTTTTTTTGTTTTTTTTTATGTCCAATATAGGAGAACTCCATTTATTTCCAGTCCCAAAGGTACAACCAAACCAAAGGGGCAATCCCCTTTTAGACAGTTGTATCTGAAGAGGTGTCTCTATTGAAAGAATTCTGCTAATTTCCTGTTCAAATTAACCCGTGACAAATCTAACATTTTGCACTTCTAAATTATTTTATTATTAATTTATTGTGATTTATTATTACTATTATTATTATACAGGATTTATATAGCGCTGACAGTTTATGCAGCATCTTACAACTTGAGGGTAGACAGTACAACTATAATGCACTTTAATACAGTAGGAATCAGAGTGCCCTGCTCGTTAGAGCTTACAATCTAAGACTATTATTTTATTATTAATGTAGTATTTTATTATTTTTTATACAAGCGCCAATGATCACCAGCCCAAAAAAGAGAGGGCAAACCTCCCAATCGGGGACATAGACAGCAATAAAAACTTGACAGGGGTTCTACTCCCCCAACCACTCTATCCAAAACTAAACTAAACTAAATTAAAAGAAATTGCTTGGTCTTTACATTTGCCTTAAATGTGATGTCTTAATAATTGTACCCTTATTTATTATTATTATTATCATTATTATACAGTATTTATATAGCGCCAACAGTTCATGCAGTGCTTTACAATATAGAAGGAGACAATACAGTTACAATACAATAAAATACAAGAGGATTAAGAGGGCCCTGCTTAGAAGAGCTTACAATCTAGATAAAACAATAAATCATCCTAGGGAATACAGGAGGTGCAGACGGTATAACTGGCCATTACGTTATATGCAGGACCCATAAATTAACAATTCTACCATAAGCTGTGCATACGTTAGATTCTGTGGAAAATAATGGAACATTTTGGCAGGTGTATTATTTGGTATGAACCTGAGCCAACTTTAATGTCTCTGCTCCAGCATCTACAATATGTCCCCCATTTAGTGTATTCCATTGAGGGTGCAGGCCAGGCTAGGAGTCCACTCTGACTCCAAATAATTTGCAAAACAAGAATAAAAGAATAAAATAAAATCTCACCCACTGCATAACATACAAGCCTGGCGTGTAAGCATAACTTCATGACTTAGCCCTGTGGGTGTGGTAAAACATGTCAGGAGGGCATGGCCTGGAATGGGGTTAGATTGAGGCTGCTATCATCATATGTCAGGCTTGTATGGTGTGCGGTGGCTGAGATTTTTTTTCCCCTTGTTCTGTTTATTATTTGGTAGGTTTATTAAGCTAGAAAAAAGAAGATAAACACATCTTTAATAAGAACTAAAGGAAAGTGGAATTGGTAAACTTACCTCTATAACTAAGCCCTGTGGGTGGGGTGAAACATGTCAGCGGGTGTGGTCTGGATTGAATTAGGCTGAGGCTGCTATCCCCTATCACACACCAGGCCTTTATGGTGTGCGGTGGCTGGTGACTTTTTTCCTTATTCTGTTTATTATTTGGTAGGTATTTTAAACTATAAAAAAGAAGATACGCACATTTTCAATTGAAAAAAAATGGCAAGGAGAGTGGAATTGGACATGTAAAGGTTGTCTGCAGGACTTAAAGGAGATGTAAACCCTGATGTTTTTTCACTTTAATGCACCCTATGCATTAAGGTGAAAAAATTTCTGACACTGACCGCCCCCCCAGACCCCCCCCCCCCCCGATTTACTCACCTGAGCCCATTCGTTCACTCGGCATAGACACGCTCACCTTTTCTGCCCAGGGTTTTTGGTTCTTGATTGTATAGATTGATAGCAGTGCAGCCATTGGTTGTCAATCAAATCCAATGACGTGGGATGCCGGGGGGCGGGTCGAGTCCGGCATTCTGTGTCTATGCACGCAAATGCTCCCTAGTCGGGAGCGCGCCTGCAAGGTAACCCCTAGGGAGAACGCTTCTCCCAGGGGGTTTACCGATGTGGGTAGGAGCCGTGAGCGTCGCCGGTGGACCCCAGAAGATGAGGTTTCGGGCCACACTGTGCAAAACGAACTGCACAGTGGAGGTAAATATGATATGTTTGTTATTTAAAAGAAAAAACAAAGGTTTACAATCACTTTAAATAAAGGGTAAATCTCTTTAACATAGCCACAGATACCAGTAAAATCCTGACAGGGGATCTAAGCATCCCTCTCTTTCACCAAATGAAAGAGGTTTTGGCTGGACTTACACATGTACAATGTAAGGGCAAGTCATAGATGGGCAGATATCTGCATGGGAAGCACATACATAGTTCAATGATCCTTTGCTCCTCTACTTTCTCTTTGCGCTTAATACTGATGAGTTTGGCTCCAGGTTCCATACAAACCTATGTTCAATGTCATCAACCTAGTATGACCATGTGGCCATATTAGGTCAGTTCTATTTGAAATGCCGCTTTATTCATTGACATGCCTTTTTAGACCTAGTCTGTCTGTACAGTATGATCACCTGTTGACTTGACACCAATAATAAGCAGACTAACTCTTCAATAAGACACAAAAATTGAATGCAACACAATCTGAATTCAGCTAATTGCAATACAGAGGGTGGTTTTCCTGTTTTTTTGAAGTGTAGGAAGACAATGACTTTCCTAGGTTCGGTCTAGGCAAAGTACCTACACCAACTGAGGAAATATGAAAGAAATGGGGAGGGTCTAGCGAGGACTGAACTAAATAGCAGTAAACAGCGGGGAAGGGCAGATTAAATCACAAAATCACATTAGAGAAGTCAGGTCACATAGTAAATAAGTTGTAGTGGCATAAAATCACCATTAGATGCAAAATTATAATAACCTCATACAGTTCAATAAAACATATAAAAATACATGTATGCAGGCCAGAACAAGGTCAGCGAGGTTGATAGAATCCCTGTCCCTTTGTGTAAGTGCAGTTGTGGGGCAGGGAATTCCTTTTAGGCCTGCCACTGACAGGTGCCCTCTGGGTTTGCATTGAACCCACGCTCATCCCTAGTGATAAAGTGAGGCACAGAGTAAGAAAAGGGAAAACATAGATGCAGGGCCAGCATTACTGGGCTAAAATGGGTTTTGAATAGAAGGGGTCTTCTGGTGGGTTAAAAGAAAACAGGATTCAAATGGTACTTAGTGGATTGGTAGGAGGGATTTAGCAGGTGGAGCTGTGGATGTTAATCTGTAGGAGGGTCTTTGGAAGTAACATTTTAATGTTTTAATGAGAAAATAAACTGTTTTGATATACAGAGAGCACTAGATTTTGCCTTTTCTATTCCCATGTGCACCGGACCGCATTGAAGGAATTTGTGCTGGCTGGTATCCATCCAGTCACCCAGAGGCAGCATGGACGGAATAGAAGTTCCATGACCAGCTGATCCGTTTGTATCCCAGAGAGGGAACCTGGTTTTTCTGACCTTCTTCTGGTGAAACAGGGGTCAGAACGTGAGGTGAGCGGCTAGGATATTGAGGTGGAGGAGAGCACTTGCATTTTCAAAGTTTATGCACTTGTGGTGTGTTGTGTGTTTTTGTGCAGAAGACTCTGAGGATATTTGTGTATTAGGACTCTTATTTTTGTTCAATTTTTTTTTTTTTAAGTGTGTGGACTTTATCTTTATTGTTTATTGTTCACTATTCCTACCTGGGGAACACGTATATTTCATTATTGTGTATTTTCACAATTCCCAGTCAGGGAACATGAATATTTGATTGTGCACTCAGTATCTTGCTATATTGCAAGTGAATCACATATTCCTATTTAAGAATTTATTGGTAGTTATTTAGGAAGCGAAACACTGTTTTGTTATGTATAACATGTTAATATAACTTGGTTAATACAGGGCTGCTATGGCCATCAGATTCTATCCTGTATCTTTGTGTGGTTACTTAACCACTTCCCGCCTGGCCTATAGCAGAATGACGGCCGGGCGGTGGTTCGGTTATCCTGACTGGGTGTCACATGACATCCTTCAGGATAACAGCCGCCGTGCACCCCTGCGGGCGAGGATCACGGTGATCGGTGGTGCAGTGTGTCAGTCTGACACACCGCTGCACCGATCTCAGTAAAGAGCCTCCGGCGGAGGCTCTTTACCATGTGATCATCCATGTCCAATCATGGCTGATCACGATGTAAACAGGAAGAGCCATTGATCGACTTTTCCTAATTTGTGTCTGACAGGCACGAGTAGAGGAGAGCCGATCGGCGGCTCTGCTGACAGGGGGGGTCAGCGCTGATTGTTTATCAGCGCAGTCCCCCCCCCTTAGATGCCCACACTAGACCACCAGGGAAGCCCTCAGGACCAGCAAGGAAGCCCCCAGCATGTGGATGGCCAGGTACATCCCCCATAGCCATCCACATGTGAATAAATATATCCAAAATATGCCAATCAGTGCCCACAAATGGGCACTGACTGGTACCTCTGTGGTACATTAGAAAACAGGGTTGCCCAGCAATGTCACTCATCAGTGTCCATCAATGCCACCTATCAGTGCCCACCTGTGCCCACCTATCAGTGCCCATCTGTGCCACCTATCAGTGCCACCCATAAGTATCTATCAGTGCCCATCAGTGCTGCCTAGGAGTGCCCATCAGTGCTGCATACCACTGCCACCTCATCGGTGCTCATCAGTGCCGTCAGTTCAGCCATATCAGTGCAAAGTAACAGAAACAAAGAAAAACGTGTTTTTTTTTCTAAATTTTCGGTCTTTTTTTTATTTGTTGTGCAAAAAATAAAAATTGCAGAGGTGATCAAATACCACCAAAATAAAGCTCTATTTGTGGGAACAAAATTATAAAAAATGTATTTGGGTACAGTGTAGCATGACCGCACAATTGTCATTTAAATTGCGACAGCGCTGAAAGCTGAAAATTGGCTTGGGCAGGAAGGTGTATAAGTGCCCTGTATTGCAGTGGTTAAAGTGGTTCTAAAGCCTCAAGGTTTTTCTACCTTAATGCATTCTATGCATTAGGGTAAAAAACCTTCTCTGCTGAAGGATCTCCACCCCCTTTATACTTACCTGAGCCTGATCTGATCCAGCGATGTGCAGGAGAGCAGCAGCTCTCACTGCCATCTCCCTCTTTACTGCGCAGATTAACCTCCCTGGCGGTATGATTATTTCAGATTTTAGGTGCTGAAAGCGGTACAATTATTTTGCATGGAAATTTGGCGTTTTATATTGTAAGCCTGTAATTCTTAGGAATAACTCACTGAAATCTGTTCAAACCAAAGTCTAGTAGACATCCCGGGTAGGATAAAGTTTGAACCGCAAAATCATAAATTATAATATAATAAATAACTGTAAATAATAACAAATAATAATATAATAATAATCATACTTTTTATTCAATACATTTTAGTAAATGATATAATCAAAAACACTGCTTCAGTAAACGTCTCGGGTATGGAAAATTTTAAAACATGGTACGGCACAAAGTCCAACATCACGGTCAGGACAGTAGAACCTGGTTTCTTTTCTAATTTTCCTTCCAGTGGTGTCACGCTTTAGAGCAGCAAACCACACACATACTTGTGGGTGCTGCCTTCTTTTCCGTTGGTGGAATGTGGTCCATAAAGTGCAGACCAGTCAGGCGTTCTGGGTTCACAACGCCAGCAGCACGACGGCCAGATCTGTTTACAGACGTTGGTGTTTGGTGCCTGAGGAATATAAGTACAGCAACTTTCCAAACAAAGTCCACATGAACAACAGGATTGTCACTCTTTTTTTAGAAGAAGAATGAAAGCATTCCACAGGCACTGCTCCAGAAGGTGCCTGAAGATTTTTTTATAATATTTTTTCTTTTGCTTCCTCATGGCTGGATAAAAAGTCATGGCCTGGTCAGCTCGGTCAACACCTCCCATAGTATGGTTGTAGTCCATCACGACTTGGGGCTTCATGATGTCTTTTCCACCTTTTGTTTGTACCATGACAGTAGAGGTGTTGTGAATGGTACTCATTAGGCAGACATCTTTTTTGTCGCGCCATCTCAGTGCCATCATTTTGCCTTTTTGCCAGGCAACTATTTCTCCTGCCTTGAGCTTTTTATTGCCAAAGGTTGGTGGCAAGTCACGCCGGTTAGCTCTAACGGTCCCGTATGCATCTGTTTTATGCTGCAAAAGGAACTCATAGAGTTCTGGAGAACTGTAAAAATTGTCTGTGGTTGCACAGTAGCCCTGATTCAGCAGCGGTTCAATCAGAGTAAGAACGGAAGCGTTTGCCAGTCCATAGTTACCGAATCTTTCATTGAACTTGGTTCCTTTCCCGGTGTAAAGTATGGAATTCTATATGTAACCAGTGCTGGATTCACAGAGCATGAATGGTTTTATTCCAAAACATGCCCTCTTGGACGCAATAAACTGTATCCAGCTGAGTCTTCCTTTGTAGGCCATCAGACTTTCGTCGATACTGATGTCTCTATCGGGTACATAGGTCTTCTGGAAATTTTGCTGAATCATTTGATAAAGCCCCCAAATCTTTTTGAGTTTTGGTGCTGGATGAGAAGTTTCGTTGAATTCCTCATTATTCTCAAAGTGCAAATACTTCATAATAAGGGAAAATTTGTACTCCGACATGATGGTGCCAAAAAAAGGAGTTGCTAGCAATTTTTTGGTGGTCCAGTACCACTTCTGCAGGGGTTTCCCAACCACTCCCTGAAGAATTATGAGGCCCAGAAACTTCCAGATGTCCTCCTTAGTTACTGGTTCCCACTTTCTGCTCCTTGCAAACCTCTGATGCATAGCAGCTTGTTGTTCGTGGTACCGATTTGTCTCCATGACAATTTTTTCTATAACCTCATCGGTCAAAAAGAGTTGGAGGTATGCCAATGGGTTGTCATCCACATCCACTTTGATACCAGGTGTTCCAGTAAATGGAAATCTTGGGGGCGCTGCGTGCTCCGTACCACAATCAATCGAGCACCAAGTCCGCACATCACTGGGCAAAGTCGCAGGATCATCGCAAAAATCGCTTTCCATGCCTGATGACGAACTTCCCCACAAATCGCTATCACTCACTTCTGCAAGCGATTCTGAATCGCTGTGGCTGTTTTCAAACAGGTCATATACCGCTTTTGAGGTAGAGGCGCGCTTTTTTAATGCCATGGTCGCTCTGCAGTTTCCAGACACAAAGTACAGTAAAACTGCAGTCAGGGGCACTGGATAAAGCAATGGGGGCAAGCTAAGGTCAGTTTTATTTTATTTAGTAATGTAATCCAATAGGATTACAATGTATCAGTGTGTTTGTGCTTTATACATTTTGAATTTGGTGCTGGTTCCACCTCCCTACGTGGCTACGCTCGCAGGGAACAGAAGCCAGGGCACACAGTGCATCGGGCGGAAGGTCCGGAAGATCCGACCGCCGTACACAGCGGGGATACATCGTGGGATCCCGGAGACAAGATAAGTTATCTCTTTTGGTGGTCTTGTCCACTAATCCAGGAGTTTTGGAAGATGGTTAACGAAACCATCACTTTGGTAACTTCAGAAATCATACAATTTGAACCAGCGCAATACCTATTACACTACAACACAATCCCCAAAAAGTTACCTAAAATCATTGACGAGGTTTATGATAAATGCCGCAAGACATTGTATTCCACGCCACTGGCGTGAAAATACAACTCCATCAAAAAAAGAATGGTTCTGGAGGATCAACACTATTGAAACCATAGAGGAACTCATAAGCATCTCACAGGAAAAAATAACTAACTTTACTGCAACATGGGTTAAAGTGGAAGTAAACCCTTCTGTCGTTTTCAGTCAAGGAAGCTGCTATCTTGGCCTCTAATGATTCTTCAACTGCCATAATGCTGCAGATGTGATCAGTTATGAAACCAGCCATTGGATGGTTTGAAAGTTTGGTTGAGAGCACAACCAATGTGAAAGTTAGCATTTCCGGCATGCCGGGAATGTAAGTGTTTTTTGAAACTGGGTTTAACTGGATTGAATACAAAAACTCTCAGGCTTATAAAACCTCCATAGAGTAACAAAATATTTCTTTTATGATCTATTCCCTTACGATAAGGTTCAGGAGGAGTGGGAGTGAATAAATGACAAAATCCGTCACCCCTCCACCCCTTCCTTCCATATTAAGGTTTTTTTTTTTTGTTTTTTTTCTTCCCCCATCCCCCCCCCCCCCCCAAATTATCATTTACCTCAGTAAATCATTGAGGAAAGTACTTGCCTGTTTCTTTTTTTTTTTTTTTGTGTGTGTTTTTTAGGAGAATGAGTAGCTACCTACTGAATAAATATTTTAATGTATAACTGTAATACAGTATACCTCCATGACTTTATCTGACTATACTGAACTTTGGAATTTATGCAAATACCTTATGTACCAAATATTTGCAACTTAAAGCGGTAGTAAACCCGCAATTTTTATTTTTTTAAACCTGCAAAGCAAAATGCATAATGAGCTAGTATGCACCGCATACTAGCTCATTATGAAATACTTACCTTAGAACGAGGCCCCGACATCTGGCCCGATCCACGCCAAGGGAGCTGACATGCTCCCTCGGCGTTTCTTCCGGGTATCGCAGCTCTGGCGCTGTGAGTGGCCGGAGCCGCGATATCGTCACTCTCGCGCATGCGCGCGGGAGATTTCATTCCCGGCCGGCCGGCCACTGCCGGATTTACAGGCCGAGAATCCCCTTGTGCGCATGCGCCGCTGCAGTCAGCGGCGCATACCGAGGGGTAGGTTTAGGAGATATTTTTTTTACCTACAGGTAAGCCTTATTATAGGCTTTCCTGTAGGTAAAAGTTAAAAATTTGGGTATACAACCACTTTAATTACTGTAATGTTTCATCAGTTCCTTTTTGCTGTTCGACCAATAAAAACCTTTGTGAAAAAAAAAAAGTTATCTCTTTCTGGATCCAGCGATGCAATCCCGAGGCTTGGGGTTACCGCTAATGGTATAAAAATCTCACCCCGAGCCACACTCGGGAATACCGCCAGGAGGGTTAATAGCAGCGGGAACCATTGGCTACTGCTCCTGTCAATCAACAGTGGTGAGGGAACAGGGAGCGGGGCCAAGTCTCCCTGTCTGTGTCAATGAATGCAGCAAGGACCCAAGTGCCCCCATGGGAAGCAGCTTCACGTGGGGACACTGGACAGATAGGAGGATCCAGGAGCACCAACGGGGGACCCAAGAAGAGGAGGCTTGGGGCCACTCTGTGCACATCCATTGCACAGAGCAGGTAAGTATAGAGATGTTTGCTATTTTTTTATTAACTTTTTTCATTTTCTTTAACAATAATTTAATGGCAATGGTTAGTGGTTATCAAGAAGTATTGAAGTCAAGGCATCTTTTGTATCCTAGTCATGAGTATTTGTGACTGCAGATGGCCCTAGTTATTGTCTCTAAGTAGTTTGGAGAGGGCCCAAAGTCCAGGAGCATTTCTCGCTAGTCACTTGCAGCCATTTTACAACAAGATTTTGTTATCGGCATGGATGGCATGGTCTTGTTCCTAAAAGATTTGTTAGCTGGATAGTAAATGCATAGTGTGATGTTATAAACATGACAAGTAACTGCGTGCATATCCTCTTGTACATGTTGGGATTTTACTAAACTCTGTAACCTTTGTGAACTTTTGAACTACTGGATTTCCCTAAGCTGGTCTCATGTCTTAAGCACTTAACCAGAAGCAATTGTACATGTAATTGTCTTCCATGTTGGTGGTGTTTGCACAGTTGTGTCCATACAGTTACCAGATGTTCCAGACCAGTTGTTGATAGCTGGTTGATTGCTGTCAACAGTGGTGTGTGTGTGGTGTGTGTGTGTGTGCATTGGAAGCTACACGCTGTATATCATCAGCAGTAAAATGTGTCACTAAAGGCAAATCCTAGTTAAAGTTTTACTACTGAAAAGTGAAGCTTATTCCACCATGTAGCAAAGCAGCAAAGAACATAAATTGTTTTTCTTTACAGTTATAGTGAAGTAGATGAATTGATTTTGTTAGCTTTTTAAGTTCATATACTTGACCTCTGATGTCTATAACTTTACAGAACATCACACTTTTAACTATGCATATGCTTTATGAGTAATGGAAAAGCTGAAATCTGCACATTCACCAGACATTTGCTAAGCATGGCTCATTGCCTTCTTCTGTGGCTGTCTGCTGAGTCAGAAATAATGTCACATTAAAAATCCTTCTGGTTTTTGTACTGTAATATGTATATGGTATATAATGACCTCTCAGAAAATATAAATACCTGCTGCTAAACCATGGGTAGCATCATTCTGTGTCTTGCCTCTAGTAATTAGCCCCTTCTAATTATACATGACTGGTTACATGTTGTTTATCATTTCTGGTCACCTAATGCATAAGAAGAACTGGCCTCAGAAACCCAGAACGTGGCAAAAAAAATAAATGCTAAAACTTGAACAAAACTAAAGGTTTATATATAAGACATACTGTATATAAATGCAGCTCTGTAACCATTAAACGTTAACCGCTTAACAACCGGCCCATAGCCAAATGACGGCTACAGGGCGGTTGCTTAATTCTGGGAGGCCATTATATGACGTCCTTCCAGAATTCTTCTCTCGCGCGCCCCCTCCACAGGACCCGGCATATCACGGATCACGGCTCATCGTGGCCGTTTACCACATGATCGCTCGTTATGATGCCGGTTCCTCCCTTCCCTCTATGTACAGATCTGTACAGTGAGAGGGGAGTGATAGGTGTCAGCAGCGCTGTGGGCTGGATCTGCAGTGTCCACAGTGATGCTCACCGACAATTAACCCTTCAATTCCCTGCCAATACTCTGCAATACCCAGCAATGCCCTGCCAATACTTTGCAATACCCAGCAATGCCCTACCAATACTCTGCGATGCCCTGCCAATACTCTGCAATACCCAGCAATGCCCTGCCAATACTCTGCAATACCCAGCAATAATCTGCAATTCCCAGCAATACTCTGCAATAGCCTGCAATACCCTGCCAATAATTGCCATACCCAGCCAAACTCGGAGATACCCTGCAATACCCAGCCATACTCGGTGATACCCTGCAATACCCAGCCATACTCTGCAATACCCAGCCATACTCTGTGATACCCTGCAATACCCAGCCATACTCTGCAATACCCAGCCATACTCTGTGATACCCTGCAATACCCAGCCATACTCTGCAATACCCAGCCATACTCTGTGATACCCTGTAATACCCAGCCATAGTCGGTGATACCCTGCAATACCCAGCCATAGTCGGTGATACCCTGCAATACCGAGCCATACTCAGTGATACCCTGCAATACCCAGCCATATTCAGTGATACTCTGCAATACCCAGCCATACTCGGCCATGCTCTGCCATACTCTGATACCCTGCAATACCCAGCCATACTCGGCCATGCTCAGCCATACTCCGATACCCTGCAATACCCAGCCATACTTGGTGATACCCTGCAATACCCAGCCATACTCGGTGATACCCTGCAATACTTGGTGATACCCAGCCATACTCAGTGATACCCTGCAATACTCGGTTATACCCAGCCATACTCGGTGATACCCTGCAATACTTGGTGATACCCAGCCATGCTCGGCTGTACTCAGCCTCTGTATGTGACCAGGCTGTGGAAGTCTCACACACGCGTTATCGCCATGCTCAGGGGGAGTAGGAGAATCTATTTTGGGGTGTCATTTTTGGTATGTACATGCTATGTGTTAGAAATATTGTATAAATGGACAACTTTGTGTTAAAAAAAGAATGCATTTTAACCACTTCCGGCCCGCCGGCCATCATATGATGTCCTTGACTTTGTGCAGGGATATCTGAATGATGCCTGTAGCTACAGGCATCATTCAGATATCAGCTTTTTCAGCCGGTGATTCCCTAAAACATAAGAACAATCATAGCGGCTGTTCCGCTGCTTGATCGTTCTTACAGGAGGTGAGAGGGGACGTCTTAAGTAGCGACGTTTGGTGCCATTCCACGTGCGTGTGCAATTTTGAAGGGTGACATGCTATTTATTTTATTTACTCGGCGTAACTTCATCTTTCACATTATGCAAAAACATTGGGCTAACTTTACTGTGCGAGATAAAAAGTTGCAACGACCACCAGTGTATTCTCTAGGGTCTTTGCTAAAAGAATATATATAATGTTTTGGGGTTCTATGTAATTTTCTAGCAAATAAATGATGATTTTTACATGTAGGAGAGAAATGGCAGAATTGGCCTGGGTGCTCCAGAACGCCTGATGGCGCTCCCTGCATGTTGCTGTGTAAAAGTCTCACACATGTGGTATCACGATACTCGGGAGTAATAACAGAATGTGTTTTGGGGTGTAATTTGTGGTATGCATATGCTGTGTGTGAGAAATAAACTGATAATATGACAATTTTGTGAAGAAAAAAAAAAAAAGGAAAAAAAAATCTTGATTTTGCAAAGAATGTTGGGAAAAAATTACAACTTCAAAAAACTCATCATGCCTCTTACTAAATATCTTGGAATGTCTTCTTTCCAAAAAGGGGTCATTTGGGGGGTATTTGTACTTTTCTGGCATGTTAGGGTCTCAAGAAATGAGATAGGCCGTCAGTACTTCAGGTGTGAATGAATGAATGAATGAAATACTGTATAGCGCACAATGCGAACTGAATCGCCTCTAGTCGCTTTGGCGAGCTTTGATCATCTGCTAAAAGAGGAAGGTCTTGAGTTTTTTTCCTAAAAGCCAGGTGATTTTCTTCCAGGCGGATGTTGATTGGTAGAGCATTCCATAGCCGAGGCCCTTGGACAGCGAATCTCCGATCCCCCTTGGATTTATACCGGGCTTTGGGCACGAGGAGGTTTTTGTTGGCTGATCGAAGACTGCGGTTTGGTGTGTAATGATTTATTTTCTCCATTAGGTATTGCGGAGCTTCTCTATGCACGCATTTGTGGGTGAGGCAAAGGGTCTTGAACGTGATCTGATTTTTTACGGTTAGCCAATGTAAGCTCCTCAGCGAAGGAGAGATGGATTCCCAGGGTTTTTTTCCTGTTATCAGCCTTGCTGCCGTGTTTTGGATCAGTTGTAATTGCGCAAGTTGATATTGTGGTAATCTTATGTAAAGCAAGTTTGCGTAGTCCAGTCGTGAATTAATGATTGTTCCAACTACCACTGCTTTGTCATTCTTTGGGATAAAAGGGATGAGTCTGCGAAGCATGCGTAGCAGATGGTGAGATCCACTGACTACAGATCCTATTTGCGCATCCAGTGACATTTGTGTGTCTAAAATAACCCCGAGACTCTTCGCTTTGGTCTTTGGGGAGATAGTCTGCCCAAAGATGGTTGGTGGAGACCAGGAGGTTTTTGTTGCGGGCTTATGATTTGCGTGTAAGATAAGAAGCTCTGTCTTTGATTCGTTCAGCTGGAGGGAGTTAGTGGTCATCCAGTCCTCTATTGATTTGAGGCAGTTTTCAAGTTGTTGTTGGTGATCTTTTTTTCCATTGATCCGGAAATAAAGTTGCGCGTCGTCAGCGTAAGAGTGGAAGCAGAGATCTGAGCATCTGATGATTTGGAGGAGTGGGCGAATGTAAATGTTGAAGAGAACGGGTGATAAAGGAGAGCCTTGAGGGACTCCGCAGGTGACTGCCCGAGTTTCAGAGAGGAATTTTCCTAGTTTCACTGTCTGTGACCGATTTCCTAGGAAGGACGCGAACCATTGGAGATCTATGTCTTGGACTCCGGCTACTTCTGTGAGGCGGACGAGTAGAGTATTGTGATCTACTGTATCAAACGCTGCACTTAGGTCTAGCAGTACGAGGAGACACAGCTCTCCGTCATCTGCTGCTTCGAGGGCGTCATCCCAAATCTTGAGGAGAGCTGTTTCTGTTCCATGACCCGGGCGGAAGCCTGATTGCAGCGGGTCCAGGAGTTTGTGAGTATCCAGGTGGAGTTGTAGCTGATGTACTACAGCTTTCTCCATGATCTTAGAAATGGTGTTGAGGCTTGTAATTGGCCTACGGTTGTTTGGATCCTGAGGGTCCAGGTTTGGTTTCTTGAGTAGAGGTTTGACGATGCCTTGTTTGAGGATGCTGGGAACAATCCCTTCGTGGAATGATCGGTTTATGAGGTGGGTTATGGTTGGAGCCACGATGTCGGAGCATTCTTTCAGTAGTTTTGTAGGGGTGATGTCAATAGGTGAGGTACTGTCACGTAGTTTATTAATGATGTTTTTTGCGGTGTCTACGGTAATTGGGGATAGTGAAAATTTCGGCGGTTGCGGTATGTTGGTGCAGACATCCTCTTTATGTATTTGCTGGCTGAGGTTGGATGTTTTCTTCTGACAAATTGTTTCCCTGATGGTTTTGACTTTATCGATGAAAAAATCCGACAGTTTGTCACAGTAATCCTGGGATTCGCTTTCTGGGGGTTCTAGGCACACCGGATTCATTGATTGATTAACCAGTTTAAACAGTTCCCGTGGTTGGTTTGCGGCTGTTGAGATTGTATATGAGAAGTGGTCCTTTTTGGCTTTGAAGATTGCTTTCCGATAACTCTCTGTGAGACCTTTGTAGTTAAAGTGGTTTTCCTCTGTGGTATTTCTTCTCCATGTTCTTTCCGCTCTTCTGCGTTCTTGCTTTAGTACGGCAAGGTGTGATCAATTTTCAGATATTGGCACCATAGCTTGTGGACTCTATAACTTTCACAAAGACCAAATAATATCCACCAATTTGTACTTATTTTTACCAAAGAGTAGTAGTATAAATTTTGGCCAAAATTTATGAAAAAAAACTACTAATTTGCTAAATTTTATAACAGAAATGAAGAAAAACATTTTTTTTTTTTTTATAGCACAAAAAACAAAAAACCCAGTAGTGATTAAATACCACCAAAAGAAAGCTCTATTTGTGTGAAAGAAGGACAAAAATGTCATATGGGTACAGTGTTGCATGACTGAGTAATTGTCATTCAAAATGTGAGAGCACCGAAAGCTGAAAATTGGTCTGGTTATTAAAGGTGTTTAAGTGCCCAGTGGTCAAGTGGTTAAATTAGATCTATGGCTAAAATGTAAAATCAAATATTAATTTCCACATTGTATTTCAAGAATTTCTAGCCTACTTCTGTTAATTTGAATGATATTGAAGCTTGTAAACTTACTTTGCGAATATCTCCACACATTTACTTTCTTGAATTCTTTGACACATTGTCACTATGCCCTGTGATTTGGTGCCGCTGTGTCACACATTTCACAGAGCCTACCTTCTGAACTACAGAGGATCTGAGGGGAGGAGTTTCAGGAAGTGCAATGGGTACAAGAATCACTACCGGCAGGCAGCAAGGTACCATTGGATATGTAGTCCATAGAAATTCAAATTAAACAGCATACAGAAGTTAAAAAGCATGCAGGGAATTTAGGAAGCTGTGGGGAGAGATGGCCAGCAGACAGGCATAGCTTATAACATGAAATTTGATTTTTCAAGTAAGCCTATATAGGATTGTCAAATATAACAATTGTTTGTAATCGTATTACATGGCTGATGTTATCAAATGAAAGCATACCTCTAAACTTTTTGAGAAGGGAATGAGGGAAATATTTTAGCAAAAGTATGTAGGCATAGGACACACCCCCTGCCATGCCCACTTAAAGGAGAACAAAAAATATATATTAGTTAAAGTTATTGTAAAGTCTTGTTTTTTTTTTGTTAAAATTAAAAATATAAAATTATACCTACATATATACTCGAGTATAAGATGACGTTTCAGCACATTTTTTATGCTGAAAAAGCCCCCCCCCAGGTTATACTCCAGTGAGGGTTTCACGCTGTGTCATGCAGTCTTAACTGTTTGGCGGCCGTCCACTGTAACAAAGCCCCAACTCCTCCTTGTCTGTGATGGACGGAACAATGAACATTGATACAATGCTGGGAAACTGAATCAGTGTTCCATCAATCACGGACGAGGAGGAGGCAGGGCTTTGTTACAGTGGATGGCCCCCGAACAGTTAAGACTGCAGTTGCTGGGCACAGTGAGGCTGCAGATGGGCATTGTTTACCAATATCTGCTGCATTTCCCACCCTAGGCTTATACTCGCGTTAATAGGTTTTCCCAGTTTTTTGTGGTAAAATTAGGTGCCTCGGCTCGACTCGAGTATATATGGTACCTCCTCTGTGTAGTGTTTTTTCACAGAGTAGCCCAGATCCTCCCCTTCCCGGGTCCCTCTTTAGTGCTCCTGGTTCCTCCCTCCTGTTAGGTGCCTCCACAACAAGCAGCTTGCTATAGGGGCACCTGAGCCGAGCTGCAGCTCCGTGTGTCCATTCAGACCATCAAGCCATGGCCCAGCCCATCCCTTTCTCTCCTCATTGGCCCACTGAATTTGGTGGACAGAAGCGGTAGAAAATGACTCCACGCTGCTGTCTCAGCCAATGAGGAGTCCTGGGCAGCCGAGACACTCCTGCAACATCACTGGATCTAGAAGGGGCTCCGGTAAGTATTAGGGGGACTAAGGGATGGCTGCTGCACACAGAAGGTTTTTTATCTAAATACATAGAATGCTTTATTTTACCATTACCATTACTATATACTGACTTTTGAAATTTACATATGCATTAATTTAGAAATTGGATGAAATATTTAGCACTGGGAAACACTATATAGATCAGACCAAAATGAGGGACAATTGAGGATGAAAGAGGGACAGAGGGACTATGCTCAAAATCAGGGACAGTTGGGAGCTACTTTATGTGAAAAGTGTATGCTGTGACCATAGATTTCCTTTAAATGTACCGCTCAAGGACCAGGCCTTTTCTGGCACTTTATGTTTACAAGAAAAAAAATTGTATTCTTTTTCTAAAAAAATTACATAGAACCCCCAAACATTGTATATGTATATTTTTTTTTAGCAGAGATCCTAGAGAAGAAAATGGCGATCACTGCAATTGTTTATGTCACACAGTATTTGCGCAGCAGTTTTTCAAATGCAATTTTTGGGGAAATAATACACTTTAATTAATTTTAATGCAAAAAAACACACTATATAACCCAATGTTTTGGTAGGATATAAAAGATGATGTTATGCTGAGTAAATAGATACTTAACATCTCACGCTTTAAAATTGGGCAAGCTCATGGAATGGCAACTACGAAACATAAAAATCTCCATAGGTGATGCTTTAAAAATTTCTACAGGTTACCTATGTAATGTTACAGAAGAGGTCTAGGGCTAGAATTATTGCTCTTGCTCTGATGTTTGCAGCAATACCTCACATGTGTGGTGTGAACACCGTTTACATATGCATGCGTGACTTATGTATGAGTTCCCTTCTACACTTTTTTTTACACTGTCTCTTTTCTATTCTATTTTTCTAGTCTATTGTAATTTTCTGTTTTTTTTAATCACTTTTATTCCTATTATAAATAATGTAAACATTCCTTGTAATAGAAATAAAGAATGACAGATCCTCTTTATGGAGAGATCTGGGGTCTATAAAAATCCAAATCTCTCCTCTACCTTTGAAAGCAAAGATCAAAAAAAAAACATTGATCTTTTTGTTTTTTTTTTAAAAAATTGTTTACTTCTGCCCTAGACCGGAAGTGATGTCATGACTTCCCTCCGTTCCTCCTAGATCATAGAGGTGATCAGAGATGATCTGGTCTCTCTTCACCTCTATGGCCAGCCATGCGAACCCTTGGATCACTTCCTGGGCTCACCAGTAAGAACGGTAAGCCCAAGAGACACCGGTAAGCAGCGGGAGTGGGAGGGGGACCCTTACCGCTGCTTCTAAAAGTTATCCATGGGCTAATCAACCACTCGGATCACTTTTATAAGACAGAGGACCGCTGGCTGAAAAAATAAATACTGAGTTACGGCTGATAGCTTTAGCCACAACCCCGGTAAGCCACGTCAAAGCTGCAACATATATATATATATATATACAGTGGTGTGAAAAAGTGTTTGCCCCCTTCCTCATTTCCTGTTCCTTTGCATGTTTGTCACACTTAAGTGTTTCGGAACATCAAACCAATTTAAACAATAGTCAAGGACAACACAAGTAAACACAAAATGCAATTTGTAAATGAAGTAGTTTATTATTAAAGGTGAAAAAAAATCCAAACCATTATGGCCCTGTGTGAAAAAGTGATTGCCCCCCTTGTTAAAACATACTATAACTGTGGTTGTCCACACCTGAGTTCAATTTCTCTAGCCACACCCAGGCCTGATTATTGCCACACCTGTTCACAATCAAGGCATCACTTAAATAGGAGCTGCTTGACACAGTAAGGTCCACCAGAAGATCCTTAAAAGCTACACATCATGCCGAGACCCAAAGAAATTCAGGAACAATTGAGAAAGAAAGTAATTGAGATCTATCAGTCTGGAAAGGGTTATAAAGCCATTTCCAAAGCTTTGGGAATCCAGCGAACCACAGTGAGAGCCATTATCCACAAATGGCGAAGACATGGAACAGTGGTGAACCTTCCCAGGAGTGGCCGGCCGCCCAAAATTACCCCAAGAGCGCAGCGACGACTCATCCAAGAGGTCACAAAAGACCCCACAACAACGTCCAAGGAACTGCAGGCCTCACTTGCCTCAGTTAAGGTCAGCGTTCATGCCTCCACCATCAGGAAAAGACTGGGCAAAAATGGCCTGCATGGCAGAGTTCCAAGGAGAAAACCACTGCTGAGCAAAAAGAACATCAAAGCTCGTCTCAATTTCTCCACAACACATCTTGATGATCCCCAAGACTTTTGGGACAACATTCTGTGGACCGATGAGACAAAAGTGGAACTCTTTGGAAGGTGTGTGTCCAAGTATATCTGGCGTAGAAGGAACACTGCATTTCATAAAAAGAACATTATACCAACAGTAAAATATGGTGGTGGTAGTGTGATGGTCTGGGGCTGTTTTGCTGCTTCAGGACCTGGAAGACTTGCCGTGATAAAAGGAACTATGAATTCTGCTGTCTACCAAGAGATCCTGAAGGAGAATGTCCGACCATCTGTTCGTGTACTCAAGCTGAAACGAACTTGGGTTCTGCAGCAGGACAATGATCCTAAACACAGCAGCAAGTCCACCACCGAATGGCTGAAGAAAAACAAAATGAAGACTTTGGAGTGGCCTAGCCAAAGTCCTGACCTGAATCCTATTGAGATGTTGTGGTATGACCTTAAAAAGGCCGTTCATGCTCGAAAACCCTCTAATGTAACTGAATTAGGACAATTCTGCAAAGATGAGTGGGCCAAAATTCCTCCAGGACGCTGTAAAAGCCTCATTGCACGTTATCGCAAACGCTTGGTTGCAGTTGTTGCTGCTAAGGGTGGCCCAACCAGTTATTAGGTTTAGGGGGCAATCACTTTTTCACACAGGGCCATGATGGTTTGGATTTTTTTTTCACCTTTAATAATAAACACCTTCATTTACAAATTGCATTTTGTGTTTACTTGTGTTGTCCTTGACTATTGTTTAAATTGGTTTGATGTTCCGAAACACTTAAGTGTGACAAACATGCAAAGGAACAGGAAATGAGGAAGGGGGCAAACACTTTTTCACACCACTGTATATATATATATATATATATATATATATATATATATATATATATATATATATATATAGCGGACTTGAAGTGGTTGTAGCGAAAGTAGTGCCTGAATTCATCTTCTGAATAGTTCTTCGTGACTTCCAGTTAGTAGCTTCAATTTCTTTTGTAACCTGCAGGACAAAAGCCCAAATATGTGGGTTGCCCTGCAGGACAGGAAATTATCTAGATTTGAGTTTATATGTTTTTGGTGGTACAAAGATAGGTTTACAAAGTCTGGAGTGAACTGACTTGCCTGGATTAACTCCAGGCACCATGTAAGTCCAACCTTCCTCTTCTGGGTTGCTTTCATCCAAAAGTTCCATTAGGTCTTGAAGTGCTTTTAGTTCCTCAATGGTCACATCTTTTAAAACAGAGTTATCAAATTCTTAATGTTTATTTGTATTCTGTTCTTTATCATATAGGACCTTATACATTAGTTGCCTTGTAAACAAATGGAAATCTTTACCTAATTCAAACGTGTCTGCCTCACCGTCAGGACAGAAGGTGAGGCCTAGATGTAATACTGTCTGTTGGTCCTCAGACAGAGAATAAGATGATAAATTGACAATATCATAGTTATCCTGGCCTCCACTGTCGCGGGGTTGGAACCTACTACTTTGGCACTTGACTTGTAGTGCATATAGCTGTTGTGACTCCTGATACTTTCCTAGGCTCCTGTATTAAAAATGGGTGCAGGGTGTATGTCCAGTGTATTACTTCGACTTGGATTTCTGAGGTTGGCCACTTGTTGTTTTAGTAGGCTGGTGTAGAGACCAAGCTTACACCTGCGACCAGTGACAATAATGACACTGTGGTGTTATTGAGAGTGTAACCCGTGTTTACGGTCAGCATTGAATGCTGCTGTGAACGCTGGGAATGCAATATTTTGTCTTTTAGTGGAAAATGTGACCTTGATATATTCCTTGTAGGCTGCTGCCACCTTCATATTTCCTTTTTTTGGATGTATCTATCATTTTGTCCTGTTGAAGGCCTATGGGAACATATGAAGCCAAGGAAACAGAGGAGGAATCGGATTCTACTCGATCAAGATTAATTAGTGGGAAGTCATGATTTTGAAAAGTTTTTTTACGCTGTGGTCCCTGATGTGGCCATTTATAGGCTTGGCCATTATCATATGCTTCCTTGTCTCTAGAAAATTTTGTTTCTTTAGTTTTGGTTAAGCTTGTGGCATATTTTGTTAAGTGTTCTTTTTGTTTTTTTCTCACTATTATTGTATCCCTCATACGAGGTCCCATTGCCATGTTGATCCTGCCATTCTTGTATTTCTATATCTAAATTCTCTATATCCATACTGTACTGACCACATAGAATCTGCATAATTTTTAAGGAACAGGCTTGAAGTTTAGCCTCCCGTGCTTCTTTGATATTAGGTTCAACCTTTCTTATGCTAGGAAATAATTGAATATGGAGTCCCCATGGGACTACTTTACTATCTATGTATTGTTCAAAAAATTCCTTGTGCCAAAAAAGGCGGGTCTTTTTTTCAAGTTTAAAAGAGTTTTATTGAAAAATAGTTGGCATTACAGAATTGAAGCTCCCACGCAGGGGAGATCCATAAAAAGATGAAAAGATAACATAACAGGTTGTATACACGAACAATAGGGAGTAAGTTCCTTACTCCGGCATCGGGTAGAAAACTGAAGGGGTATCAGCAGGGAGAACCTAGTACCGGGGTGGAACAGGAGTATATTTTAACCTTAACAACTAAATTGAATATTAAACTCCTGAAGAAACCGCGGGTCTTTTTTTCTACCATCCTTTGTAGTTCAAGGAAAAATTTGTTAATATCTTCTTCTGAAACTTCACACTTGGATCTTGCTTTTTTGACTTCAGCTATGAATCCCTCCCACTCCTTACCACAATAGCCGGTCATTGCAACTCTCCTTTTTTATATGATTGTATTGAAAATGAATTGTGTGCAGTGCCTGTATATTGATAGAACCTTGTAGCATGTGATCTTAATCGCATGCCGCGACATATCTACAACTACTCCCAGTGTTTTCCTTTTTTATATATTTTATTGTAATTTTTCGCTTTTTCTCTTTCCTCAATTCAGAGGCATCCTTAGGCAATTTATATGCATTTATCCCTCCTTGCCAATAGCAGTCTCCTCAACGGACGCCCAGGGGCATACATCAGCACGGCAAGTATTCAGCCTACACTGAACCTCTGTGGAGACAGGAGTTGTTATGTATGTCCGAACCAGTGGTAATGTCCTGGCCAGAGGTGGGCGGGGTCAACAACGACCATGCCCTCTACTCCCATGATGACTGGCAACAATTACAACTCATTGCCACAGCAATCGCGAGATGCTGCGTGCGTCCATCAGTCTCAGGTTGATGTGTGGTGGAGTCTTCTGCCCCTCCACATGAGACAGCACCCACACACGTCCGGTGCAGCATCGGCAGTGGCGTGATGTCATGTGTCGCGCCGCCAATGACGCACATAAGGGAAATATAAAGAGATCCACATGGCAACACACAGTCTGCAGGGCCTTCTAGGAGCCACATCACCTTCTGACACTGCAGCCAGGTAAATAAATAACTAATCTTTCTCTATTAGAACATTGGTTACCTTTGCAGCTATCTTTGTGCAAACTAGGGGACAACATTAATCGGGAACATTGCTTGTATTTACTCAACATACGTTTGTTGGCAGAGTCTGCAATCAAGAATGACCTGAATAGTACCTTAAAGTTTTGGATCTTTTTGCACCTTCAGGACTTAGTACCAACAGTCCACTAAGGAGGTAACTAACTAAATATAAATATGAGAACGAGCATTAGTAAATTTCACAAATACACAGTATTGAGGAATGTTTCATATATTATTTCTTATCCCAAACTCCTTTATTTTTCAACCAGACTGGCAAATGTGAATGCCAATTTTCACAATATAGATCAAACTTTTGCAGTGTCCACCATCTTGAAATGTGGCTTCTAGGTAGATTATGTCATTCAAATATGATAAGTAAGCATATTTTTATTTTTTTCTTGTTCTATAGTAAATGTTTTAATACAAAGCAGCAAACTGCTGATCATTAAAAATGTATCCAATTATCTACAGGTAATTAGACTTTAGGAGAGACAATAGCAAGACCAATATTCCCCACATTGGAGATCATAGCTATTTTGGAGGTGATTTTTGTTTTCCCCTTCTCTCTTTTAGGGGTTAGCACTTCTGTGCCCGATGAACTGCTCTGACGTCATCTTTTTCAGACTATACTCTGATTATTCCACAAACCTTGAAAATTTTTATTTTTCAAGGTTTTTTCAAATACCCAGGTACTGTCACATGATTAAATTTGTAAAGAAATATTGTTGAAAATGTCTTGCTGTAAGAGCATTACAATTTGTAAAATTCGTATTTGTAACTTCTGTATTCTTACTTATTAGACATGAATATCGACGCATGTACCTGAAGAAGCTGTAAGGTGAAACATGTAGAACAAAAAGTGTGGTATTCTGCTGTATGGAAGAAATGTATTATTATATACCTTTTTTTCCTTTCATGTATTTTGTGTCTAAATAAAATATTATTTTAAGTCTAAATTGTTGTTGACTATATGAATAGCACCCAGAAAGTTCCATCCATTCCCCATCAGGGGGTCTACTTCTCTTTTCAACATAAAGGGACGTCGGTGTTAAATTGAACAATTTTGGGAGTTGATCACTTCAAATATTCTATTTTGCTTTAAATAGGCAACTTCACTAATGAATGTATGTGTCTGTACTTTACTGATTCAATGTCTGTATGTGAAAAAACAATTTGTTTGATTGATTCAAATTCTTGCATGCAACAATATGATGTGAAGTTGTGCACAGTTCTCTGCCAATGTAGCTTACAGATAAACATCTTCTCGTGCAAACTAGACATTTGTGTACACACTTTCCCTTCTCACAGACACCAGCTTATTATTATTATTGTAATACAGGATTTATACAGTACCAACAGTTTATGCCGCGCTGGTCGCTGGACAATATAAAAGGGGACAATACAGTTATAATACAAGAGAATAAAGAGGGTCCTGCTCAGAAGAGCTTACAATCTAATAGGGTGGGACTGGTGGTATAAAAGGTTGTAACTGTGGAGAATGAGCTGATGGAAGTGTAAATGATTCGTTGGAGATGTGATAAGCTTCCCTGAAGAGATGAGTTTTCAAGGATCGCCTGAAGGTAGCAAGAGTAGGGGATATCCAGACAGGTTGAGGTAGCGAGTTCCAGAGGATGAAAGAGGCTCGCCTGAAGGTAGCAAGAGTAGGGGATATCCGGACAGGTTGAGGAAGCGAGTTCCAGAGGATGAAAGAGGCTCTGCAGAAATCCTGGAGACGAGCGTGGGAGGAGGAGACGAGGGAGCTTGAGAGTAGGAGGTCTTGGGAGGAGCGGAGAGGACGATTTGGGTGATATTTGGAGACAAGATTGGGGATGTAGCTCGGGGCAGAGTTGTGAATGGCTTTGTATGTTGTGGTTAGTATTTTGAATTTAATTTGTTGGGCAAATTGGGAGCCAGTGTAGGGATTGGAGGAGAGGGTTGGCAGACGGTGAACAGTGCATTCATGATGATGATTCACGATAGATTAACGTGCCAGTCAACTTACAGGCTTATATGCTTGTGCGTAGATGGCTTTTGCACATTGTGTAAAAATTGTAAGAAAGTACTGTGAACATGGTGTTACCTCTGCACATTTTTTAAGCACTAACCATATGTGGGTGAAATTCGTCACACTTGAAAAAGTAAAATCCCAAGATTTAGCCAAAAGTGTAATCATTGGACATATGTTATCATGTTAACAATTATATGGCATGTTAGGGAATTAGACTTACACAATATTCTAACAACACAGCTGTATTGCAATTTACAGTGCACAATGTTACATTTTCTCTTGAGGGATCGTATTTCCCTTGGTACAAATTCCTTCCACTATAGATGATGATCATCTTGTAATTTATGTACATGGGGTTTACTTATGAAAACAGTGAAATAATTTACTCCCAGATCTATTCTTATCAGCTGTACAAATAATCTGCAGTGATATACAGTAGATATAGATTTGGATGCTTCAGTTTTTTTTGTATTGCCTGCTTTCATTTTCAGCACAATCGGTTACAAATATTATCTAATTCTGCTTACTGTGTTTGTTTACAGAAATTAGTAAAGGTCTTTATGTATTCCATAGATGTAGCAATAAATTAATTGGTTATGTGGTTGTGCCGGGATTGGCCACAAAGGCCGTTTTAGAGATGTCAAGTGTACTAACCCAGAAATTACAAATCTGACTACAGTAATCTAAGCCCTTGTACACACGGTCGGACATTCCGACAACAAAATCCGGCAGATTTTTCCCAATGGATTTTGTCCAAAACTGGTGTTGCATACACACGGTCGGACAAAGTTGCTGGAAAATCCGATCGTACGGAATGTGATGACGTTCGGTCGTTACAACGGGACTACGTTCAGGCTAGTAGCCAATAGCTTTGGTCTCGTAATTTGATCTGAGCATGCGTGGCACTTTGTCTGATCAGAATTCTCTACAAACGATTGGATAAAGTACGATCGGATCATGTTGTCGGAAAACTTTATATCCAGCTCTCAAACTTTGTTGGTCGGACATTCCGACAAAAAAAGGCAGATGGAGCCCACACACAGTAGGATTATCCGACAACATGGTCCGATTGGACATTTTCCTTTCGGAATTTCCGACCGTGTGTACAAGGGCTAACATTTGATCAGTTTCTTGTTTTTGAATATTAGTGCTCTTATGCTACTATTAATGACCAAAGAAATGACTGCGTATATTAGTGATTGCTGTGATTGCCCATCACAGTGACCACAAGGCACAGAGCCGCTCTGCAGGATGACTGGCATTGTGACAATGCCAGGTGCACACACTAAAGCCCCGTACACACGAGCGGACTTTTCAACATCCAAAGTCCGACGGACTGAGTCCGTCAGACTATTCGATCGTGTGTGGGCTGCAACGGACTTTTGACTCGCCAAAGTCCGAAGGACTTTAGAATATGGAACATGCTTCAAATTTTTCCAAAGGAACTCCGCCGGACCCGGTCCCTTCGAAAAATTCGCTCGTGTGTATGCTATTCCGACGGACTAAAACCGACGCTAGGGCAGCTATTGGCTACTGGCTATGAACTTCCTTATTCGAATCCAGTCGTACGTCATCACGTTCGAATCCGTCGGTGTTTAGTGTGATTGTGTGTGGCCAAGTCCGCTCAGCCGAAAAGTCCGTCAGAACTCCGTCGGAATTCCAGCAGAACTCTGACGGAACTCCTTCGGAAGTCTGTCAGACATAAGTCCTCTCGTGTGTACGGGGCTTAAGAGTAAGAAAGGGCATTTATACATATCCATGTAGAATAACCATTCCCCCTAGTGACCATTTTACTAAAATAATTTTTTCATAAATCAGATAAAAGGAACATAACTCACCTGCATTAGATTTTTTTTATTTAATCATAAGTGTCTCCCTTTTCAATTGTCCCCTAGCTGTGTTGCTATATTCCCATTCTTTATGTGCCCCCTGTGCTGCTGGGGTGAAAGTTCCAGAGGATGAAAGAGGCTCTGCAGAAATCCTGGAGACGAGCGTGGGAGGAGGAGACGAGGGAGCTTGAGAGTAGGAGGTCTTGGGAGGAGCGGAGAGGACGATTTGGGTGATATTTGGAGACAAGATTGGGGATGTAGCTCGGGGCAGAGTTGTGAATGGCTTTGTATGTTGTGGTTAGTATTTTGAATTTAATTTGTTGGGCAAATTGGGAGCCAGTGTAGGGATTGGAGGAGAGGGTTGGCAGACGGTGAACAGTGCATTCATGATGATGATTCACGATAGATTAACGTGCCAGTCAACTTACAGGCTTATATGCTTGTGCGTAGATGGCTTTTGCACATTGTGTAAAAATTGTAAGAAAGTACTGTGAACATGGTGTTACCTCTGCACATTTTTTAAGCACTAACCATATGTGGGTGAAATTCGTCACACTTGAAAAAGTAAAATCCCAAGATTTAGCCAAAAGTGTAATCATTGGACATATGTTATCATGTTAACAATTATATGGCATGTTAGGGAATTAGACTTACACAATATTCTAACAACACAGCTGTATTGCAATTTACAGTGCACAATGTTACATTTTCTCTTGAGGGATCGTATTTCCCTTGGTACAAATTCCTTCCACTATAGATGATGATCATCTTGTAATTTATGTACATGGGGTTTACTTATGAAAACAGTGAAATAATTTACTCCCAGATCTATTCTTATCAGCTGTACAAATAATCTGCAGTGATATACAGTAGATATAGATTTGGATGCTTCAGTTTTTTTTGTATTGCCTGCTTTCATTTTCAGCACAATCGGTTACAAATATTATCTAATTCTGCTTACTGTGTTTGTTTACAGAAATTAGTAAAGGTCTTTATGTATTCCATAGATGTAGCAATAAATTAATTGGTTATGTGGTTGTGCCGGGATTGGCCACAAAGGCCGTTTTAGAGATGTCAAGTGTACTAACCCAGAAATTACAAATCTGACTACAGTAATCTAAGCCCTTGTACACACGGTCGGACATTCCGACAACAAAATCCGGCAGATTTTTCCCAATGGATTTTGTCCAAAACTGGTGTTGCATACACACGGTCGGACAAAGTTGCTGGAAAATCCGATCGTACGGAATGTGATGACGTTCGGTCGTTACAACGGGACTACGTTCAGGCTAGTAGCCAATAGCTTTGGTCTCGTAATTTGATCTGAGCATGCGTGGCACTTTGTCTGATCAGAATTCTCTACAAACGATTGGATAAAGTACGATCGGATCATGTTGTCGGAAAACTTTATATCCAGCTCTCAAACTTTGTTGGTCGGACATTCCGACAAAAAAAGGCAGATGGAGCCCACACACAGTAGGATTATCCGACAACATGGTCCGATTGGACATTTTCCTTTCGGAATTTCCGACCGTGTGTACAAGGGCTAACATTTGATCAGTTTCTTGTTTTTGAATATTAGTGCTCTTATGCTACTATTAATGACCAAAGAAATGACTGCGTATATTAGTGATTGCTGTGATTGCCCATCACAGTGACCACAAGGCACAGAGCCGCTCTGCAGGATGACTGGCATTGTGACAATGCCAGGTGCACACACTAAAGCCCCGTACACACGAGCGGACTTTTCAACATCCAAAGTCCGACGGACTGAGTCCGTCAGACTATTCGATCGTGTGTGGGCTGCAACGGACTTTTGACTCGCCAAAGTCCGAAGGACTTTAGAATATGGAACATGCTTCAAATTTTTCCAAAGGAACTCCGCCGGACCCGGTCCCTTCGAAAAATTCGCTCGTGTGTATGCTATTCCGACGGACTAAAACCGACGCTAGGGCAGCTATTGGCTACTGGCTATGAACTTCCTTATTCGAATCCAGTCGTACGTCATCACGTTCGAATCCGTCGGTGTTTAGTGTGATTGTGTGTGGCCAAGTCCGCTCAGCCGAAAAGTCCGTCAGAACTCCGTCGGAATTCCAGCAGAACTCTGACGGAACTCCTTCGGAAGTCTGTCAGACATAAGTCCTCTCGTGTGTACGGGGCTTAAGAGTAAGAAAGGGCATTTATACATATCCATGTAGAATAACCATTCCCCCTAGTGACCATTTTACTAAAATAATTTTTTCATAAATCAGATAAAAGGAACATAACTCACCTGCATTAGATTTTTTTTATTTAATCATAAGTGTCTCCCTTTTCAATTGTCCCCTAGCTGTGTTGCTATATTCCCATTCTTTATGTGCCCCCTGTGCTGCTGGGGTGAAAGGAGTGGTAAAACTATTCAGAGCACCAGTATGAGAGGGACACACAAGATGGCTTTTGTTCTGCGTCCCACTCACCCTGATGCTCTCTCTGAATGGCTGCTCATAAAAGTGTAGTACAAGCAGGAGTGTGCATGTAGCAGAATCCATAAGGGCACAGGGAGAAGAGGAATATAGTGGTGTGACCAGGGGCAATTAAAAAAAAAATAGCCCTAATGAAGAAATTTAGATAAAATAAATAAATGCATGTGAGTTATATATTTTTTTTATGATTTATGAAAAAGAATTTGACTTTAATACCACTTTAAACATTGGGGTTGATTTACTAAAACTTGAGAGTGCAAACTCTGGTAAGCCAATCAGCTTCTTACTTCAGCTTGTTCAATTAAAATTTGACAAATAAACCTGGAAGCTGTTTTCAATGCAGAGCTGCAACAAATTTTGCACTCCCCAGCTTTAATAAATCAACCCCAGTACTTCTTTCTATAAACTTAAAGGAGAAGTTTGGCCAAAGATTTGTTGGCCCTACTTCTGCTATTGATCATAGGAGTGCAGTTCTTTCAGCACTACTGTGACCTGTTTTCAGTCAGCTGTCATCTAACTTCACTCAGCCAGTCCAGGCTGGGTAAAGGTCCCGTCTTTATAGTCGGGATCTGCCCAGATGCCTGGACATGCAGCTGGCTCAGTCTCTTAGCTGCGACCCCTTCCCTGCCCAGAGCTCACTGCAGAACTACTGGAGGGACAGATGCAGCATCAGATCGATGTATACATTTTTTGTTTTTATATCCCATAACATGAAAAGTTTGTAAATGGGGTGTTCTTTAATATAATGTATTTAATCTTATTTAAACATATAACCTGTTGTATCACTTTGTATTGTGGTGAGCAGATTACAGGCTACTTGTAGGCAGGGTATAGTAGCTTACTTTTCCCCACTAGGTGGCTAATGTACAGTACATGGGCCCACCTGATTTCTGAAGTCTCTAGGAAGAAAATGGAGTTGAGTGCTCACTGAGTTCTTGGGTTTTGTGGGCCCACCTTAGAAAGCAGCAACTTGTGCAATGTGGTGCTGTAATGCTATTCATTCTTAATTGCACCCCAATACACAGTGCCAGTGCACATGCCTGTTAGCATACCAAAATGCACTACCCCTCAAACAGAGGATATACATCTATTTTAGTACGCTAAGGAGTCTATGCAACTAAAAAGACTGCCTCAACACAATGCACGTTAATGCAGGAAGTAACAAGCGTTAATGCTCTCTGTTTTAATGCGACACAAAGATGTGAACATAGCCAAAAGGCAGTAGGGTCACTTTTTCATTGCAAAAAAAAACAATAAATAAAGCAGACAGACAAGATTCAGCAGATTTCTGTATCTGCTAATCAATGTGGTTTTTGTTGGACCTCAAATCCAATGAGTTCAGGATTGGTTTGTTCGTATTTATACATAAAACTTTGGAAACGAAAACCAAACTGAGAAAAACTCACCTACTAAAAGGGGAAGGGATATACACAAGAGCTAATGCCCTGTACACACAACCGGTTTTCCCGTCGGAATAAACTCTGAAGGTTTTTCTGACGGCGTTCTGCTGAAACTGTCGTGCGCAGGGCCGGACTTACCATTGGGCTTAAACTGGGCTCAAACCTATGTGCCCTGCCCAATAGGGGGACCAGCCGAGATACATAGCCAAGTGTACTCGGCTCGGCTCCGCTCACAGTCATGCCCAGTCCCGCCCTATGATGGACATGACACAGGGACTGGGCGTGACTGTGAGCCAAGCACACTCGGCTACTCTCAGCTCCGCTCGGGACTGCGAGAGGACTCGAGAGACGCTGTAACGGCATATTCGGCGTCCCATCGCAGTTTGCTACGGAAGTGATGTTTTGTCCCCGCCATCTTGCTACACTCCACACTCGTCCACAGTAAGGATACACTAAGGGGGGGTAAAGCAGACATCTTGTTACAACCACCGGAGTTTTGCATTTTAGATGTATTTATAAAATTAAGGTTAGTATATAGTGAAATACAGTACTTACAACTCTGTCTGACTACTTAGATGTTGAATTTTAAAAGCAGCAAACTTCTGTCAGATTAGCAAACCTGTGAGATAAGGAGGGTCGCCACTGCTTTTAAAATTCAAGATCTAAGTAGTCAGACGGAGTTCCAAGTCCTGTATTTCACTATATAAACTGACTTTACTGTTATAAATACGTGTAAAATGCAAAACTCCAGTGGATGTAACAACATGTCCGCTTTACCCCTTTTTAGTGTATCCTTACTATGGAAGAGTGTGGGGTGTACCAAGATTGCGGCGAAGGAATTTCACTTCCGTAGCAAACTGCGATGGGTCGAATACAGTGGTGTGAAAAAGTGTTTGCCCCCTTCCTCATTTCCTGTTCCTTTGCATGTTTGTCACACTTAAGTGTTTCGGAACATCAAACCAATTTAAGCAATAGTCAAGGACAACACAAGTAAACACAAAATGCAATTTGTAAATGAAGGTGTTTATTATTAAAGGTGAAAAAAAATCCAAACCATCATGGCCCTGTGTGAAAAAGTGATTGCCCCCTAAACCTAATAACTGGTTGGGCCACCCTTAGCAGCAACAACTGCAACCAAGCGTTTGCGATAATGTGCAATGAGGCTTTTACAGCGTCCTGGAGGAATTTTGGCCCACTCATCTTTGCAGAATTGTCCTAATTCAGTTACATTAGAGGGTTTTCGAGCATGAACGGCCTTTTTAAGGTCATACCACAACATCTCAATAGGATTCAGGTCAGGACTTTGGCTAGGCCACTCCAAAGTCTTCATTTTGTTTTTCTTCAGCCATTCGGTGGTGGACTTGCTGGTGTGTTTAGGATCATTGTCCTGCTGCAGAACCCAAGTTCGTTTCAGCTTGAGTACACGAACAGATGGTCGGACATTCTCCTTCAGGATCTCTTGGTAGACAGCAGAATTCATAGTTCCTTTTATCACGGCAAGTCTTCCAGGTCCTGAAGCAGCAAAACAGCCCCAGACCATCACACTACCATCACCATATTTTACGGTTGGTATAATGTTCTTTTTATGAAATGCAGTGTTCCTTCTACGCCAGATATACTTGGACACACACCTTCCAAAGAGTTCCACTTTTGTCTCATCGGTCCACAGAATGTTGTCCCAAAAGTCTTGGGGATCATCAAGATGTGTTGTGGAGAAATTGAGACGAGCTTTGATGTTCTTTTTGCTCAGCAGTGGTTTTCTCCTTGGAACTCTGCCATGCAGGCCATTTTTGCCCAGTCTTTTCCTGATGGTGGAGGCATGAACGCTGACCTTAACTGAGGCAAGTGAGGCCTGCAGTTCCTTGGACGTTGTTGTGGGGTCTTTTGTGACCTCTTGGATGAGTCGTCGCTGCGCTCTTGGGGTAATTTTGGGCGGCCGGCCACTCCTGGGAAGGTTCACCACTGTTCCATGTCTTCGCCATTTGTGGATAATGGCTCTCACTGTGGTTCGCTGGATTCCCAAAGCTTTGGAAATGGCTTTATAACCCTTTCCAGACTGATAGATCTCAATTACTTTCTTTCTCAATTGTTCCTGAATTTCTTTGGGTCTCGGCATGATGTGTAGCTTTTAAGGATCTTCTGGTGGACCTTACTGTGTCAAGCAGCTCCTATTTAAGTGATGCCTTGATTGTGAACAGGTGTGGCAATAATCAGGCCTGGGTGTGGCTAGAGAAATTGAACTCAGGTGTGGACAACCACAGTTATAGTATGTTTTAACAAGGGGGGCAATCACTTTTTCACACAGGGCCATGATGGTTTGGATTTTTTTTCACCTTTAATAATAAACACCTTCATTTACAAATTGCATTTTGTGTTTACTTGTGTTGTCCTTGACTATTGTTTAAATTGGTTTGATGTTCCGAAACACTTAAGTGTGACAAACATGCAAAGGAACAGGAAATGAGGAAGGGGGCAAACACTTTTTCACACCACTGTATGTTGTTACACCGCCGAGAGGACCCGAGATACACAGGACCCTGTATCTCGGCTGCAATGACAAGACAGGACCCTGTATCTTCAAGACTGCAATGACAAGACTGCAAAATGACCAGGCTACACTGACAAGGCTGAAAATGAACTGACAAGGCTGCAATGACACTGGACAAGGCTGCAGATGGATGGGCAAGGCTGCAGATGGACACTGATAAGGCTGCAAATGTAAGTTTTTTTCCTTAAACTTCCCTCCTAAAAGTTTTTGTCCTTAACATTCCCTAAACTTGGGGTGCATGTTATACGCCGATAAATACAGTAATGTATAGACGGTAGGGCCCAAAAGTGACTCAAGCCCAGGAGGCCCCACCATCCTAAGTCCGTGCGTACACACGATCGCACCAAAGTCTGATCGTCATGTACGACGAGACTAGAAAAAGGAAGTTCAATAGCCAGCAGCCAATAGCTTCCGTCTTGTACTTGCTTCAGAGTCATTTTTGGTCCGTCGGAACAGCATACAGACAAGCGGTTTTCCCGATGGGAATTTGTTCCGTCAGAAATATGTAGAACATGTTCCATTCCTAGGTCTGGCAGAATTTTCAACATAAAAAGTCAGATGATGCATACACACGATCGGAATATACGAAGAAAAGCTTCCGTCTGACTTTTTCTGTCAGACATTCCGCTCGTGTGTACGTGGCATAAGAGATTTGGCTGTAGCCATGCAGATAACAGTGTAAAAGGGAAATTAAAGTCACTGAAGAGTAGGGATGAGCCGAACACCCCCCCGGTTCGGTTCGCACCAGAACTTTCGAACGGACCCCTAATTCGTACGAACGTTAGAACCCCATTGAAGTCTATGGGACTCGAATGTTCGAAATGAAAAGTGCTAATTTTAACGGCTAATATGCAAGATACTGTCCTAAAAAGGGTTTGGGGACCTGGCTCCTGCCCCAGGGGACATGGGTCAATGCCTAAAATGTTTTTAAAAATGGCCGTTTTGGCGGGAGCACTGATTTTAATGACGATTAAAGTGAAAAAAAAAGTGCAATATTCCTTTAAATATGGTGCCTGGGGGGTGTCTGTAGGATGCCTGTGAAGTGCCACGTGTTTCCCGTGTTTAGAACAGTCCCTGCACAAAATGACATTAAACAGAAATATCACCATTTAAAACTGCTTGCGGTTTTAATGTTATATCTGGTTCCTGCAATATGATTGAAAATCATTGAGAAAAATGGCATGGGTAGCCCTCCCTGCCCATTACCAGCCTATTTGGGTCTTGTACGCATATTAAGGGGAACCCTGTACCCATATTTTAAAAAAGGAAATGCGTGTGGCCCCCAGGCCCTATATACTCAGAACAGCAGTATACAGGCGGTGCAAACAAGACAGGGACTGTGTAGGTTTGTTGTGTTAAGTTGAATCTGTTTGTAATTTTCAACTGGTACATTTTTAAAGTGTAGCTTCAGTTAAAAAAACATTTTTTAAGCTTTTTGGAAAACATAGGGAAGGGTTATCACCCCTGTATAATTTGTTTTGTCGTCCATCTTTTTTCATCTCACTTGCTGTTGTCTCCTTCCATTTGCAAGTAGGAGATGTTTGTAAGTTGGATGTTTGAAAGTAGGGGCCTGCCCTATATGCTCTGCAGAAATGGCGGAACAAGGTGTTGGTTTTGCCACAACATTGTAAGCCCTCAAAGTGACTCTTGGTGGGCGCTGGAGCGCCCTGCTGTGAACGATTATATCAAGAATTGTAATTACATGCCATTGTTGAACAGTGGTAGAAAAATTGACCTTTGGTGGTTGTGGTGCTGGTGCCACAACACTATAAGTCCTCACCGTTACTCTGGGTGGGCACAGGAAGGGGCCCTCCTGTGAAATATTATATCAAGAATTGTAATTACATGTCCCTATTAAACAGGGGCAGAAAAATTTGGCCTTAGGCACTGGTGCTGGTGCCACCACACTGCAACCTCTTCCATATACTCTAGTTTTATTGCAGGAATTAGCCCTGCTGCACAGCATTGCATCAAAAATTGTAATTAAACGCCCCTGTTAAACAGGGGCAGAAAAATTGGGCCTTAGGCACTGGTGCTGGTGCCACCACACTGCAACCTCTCCCGTATACTCTAGTTTTATTGCAGGAATTAGCCCTGCTGCAAAGCATTGCATCAAAAATTGTAATTAAACGCCCCTGTTAAACATGGGCAGAAAAATTGGGCTTTAGGCACTGGTGCTGGTGCCACGACACTGCAACCTGCAACGTACAACGTGACTAGAAAAAGGAAGTTCAATAGCCAGTAGCCAACAGCTTCTGTCTCGTAGTTGAATCTGAGCAAGCGTGATTTTTGGCATGTCGGAATTGCATACACACGATCGGAATAACCGATAGAAAGTTATTACATTGGGAAAATTGAGAACCTGCTATCAATTTTTGGCTGGCGGAAATTCGGACAGCTAAATTTCGACGGAGCAATACACTAGCTATATAGGTGAGTTGAATATAGCGGTGTATACTGCGGTCAGGGCACGCAGACAACAACCACTACACAACAGCAAGATCGAAAATCGTCCGAAAACGATTGGTGTGTACTGTGTTGAAGGTACACAGAACACCCACTAACTCCTGCAGATGCCTTTATTATAGAACACCAGAGATAAAGGGGCATATACAGATGTATACTGTGCTGTGCTGGTGGCACACACAACTTCCAATAACTCAGATGGCAAGTGGGTTCAAATAGAGAACAGCAATGTAGGTGGATATAGCGGTATATACTGGGTACAGAGCACACAGACAGCACGCACAAGCTCCTAACACTACTGACTGCAAGCTCTATTATAAATGATAGATCACTAGCTATATAGGTAAGGTGAATATAGCGGTGTATACTGCGGTCAGGGCACGCAGACAACTACCACTACACAACAGCAAGATCGAAAATCGTCCGAAAACGATCGGTGTGTACTGTGTTGAAGGTACACAGAACACCCACTGCTTCAGATGCCAACACACTACACAAGGCCGCCGCGCTGGCGGCCTTATATAGTGTGGGGCGTGCACTACACAGCCTGAGCTATGATTGGCCACAGGCATCCTGCCTGTGGCCAATCATGGCTCTCCTCGCTGCTGGCGCTGTGATTGGCCAAGCATGCGGGGTCACAGTGCATGCTTGGCCAATCATGAGCCAGCAATGCACTGCGCCATCGCAGTGCATTGTGGGCCGTGAGCGCCACAGGAATTTGGTGCGAACGGACCAAAATGTTCGAACTTCGCCGAACGGACGAACAGCCGATGTTCGACTCGAACGTATGTTCGACTCGAACACGAAGCTCATCCCTACTGAAGAGACAGGTTGTGAATCAAGTTTATAAGATTCGGTAAAAAAAAAAAACAGCTTAAGAGAAGTCCGTGAAAAGTGACTTGAAAAGTAGAAACCAGAGAACAGAAGGAGCATGTCTATGAAATTGGCAAATCATTTTGGAGTAAGTAGCTTTTCAATTACATTTGAACTAAAATCATTATTAATTCTTTGCTTCTATGCAAAAATACAAATATTATACAGTCCTGCAGAGGTGTTGGGTAACAAGGCCCATTTGACCTTTACAGTTTATCTGTACTTTCCTTTCTATAGCTGACGTGTCTTATTTCTTCAAATTCTCCAGTTATCTCCCAGATGTCCGGAGTTGTATCTTTAGAGATTATTTGCAGAATCATGCTACATTTTAAATAGCTTTGCCAGAACATTTTTTTTAATGGTCATTATTTAGCATGGTGCTCTGAGATCCCACTTCTTAGTGGAAGTGAGAGGCGTTTTTGTGGTTAGAGTTTTATTCCACTAGGAAATATGTACATGTTTTCATACTGAGATCACATTACTGTAGTCCATGTACCCAGTGCATGGGCTCCCAGCTCTACTCTTTTTTGGTATTTGTTTTTTTAAGAATGTTTAAAGTTAAAGAGGAACTGCCGTCTACTCACATAATTTGTAATAAAAACAGCTTTGTCATTCTGAAGCTTCCCTCAAACTTTGCATATTATTTTATATATACCGTGATTCTGTACTTGCCAAATATGCTGCAGAAATCTCCCTCCACTGAGTCTGGCTGCAGCCATTTTAACTGTGGGCAGCTGGAGCTGCTGCCTGTTCACTTCCTGGATATACACAGACAATCAGAGGCACACCTCAAGCTCTGCAGCTTTCATTGTCCCTCATATGGCTCACCCCCCTCCCCTCCTGGCAAACTCTCACAAGCGTGAGAGAGAGAGAGAATGCTTTGCGTCATGTCATAAGCCTAGGCTAATGACCAGACAAAAAAGAGGAAGTGTGCTGTATATGGTATTTACTGGCAGAAAAAAAAATGTTTTACTATCCAAAGTTAAAACAAGGGCAGAAGATTTAAGTTCTCTTAAATAGAGATGGCCTTGCGGTTCGCCCGGCGGTCGGTTCGTGGCGAATTTTGCTCGTTCGCGATTCGCCAAACCGGCAGACTTCTGGAGCTGTTCTTGCGGCGGACATATGCGTTTACATTGTGAAGCACTTTGACCCATGATGACACATCCATCATGGGGTACAGGACAGCCAATTGAGACATTTCAGCATATGGACAATTGGACATACCCCCTACCTTATAAATAGACCTGATCTGGCGGCCATTTTACATTCTGTCTTTTGTCAGTGTAGGGAAAGGACGCTGTGTGGAGCAGGGACAGTCAGTTGAATCACTATATATTACTGTTAGGTCCACAAAAGTCCTTTTAAGGACTGGTATAGGTGTACAGTATATAGGTTGTAATACACTTAGAATATACTTTCTTTCAAAGATACAAAGTATATTCTGGTGCACTGCTGTTGACTGCTGTGCTGCTGAGTGCACTGCTGACCGATTCTGCAGCTGTCTTTTGTCAGTGTAGGGACAGGACGCTATGTGGAGCAGGGACAGTCAGTTTAATCACTAGCTATTACTATTAGATCCACAAAGGTCCTTTTAAGGACTGGTATAGGTGTACAGTATATAGGGTTGCAATACACTTAGAATATACTTTATTTCAAGTATATTATGGTGCACTGTTGACTGCTGTTCTGCTCAGTGTAGGGAGGGACAGTTTGGTGTTTGGAGCAGGGACAGTCTGCAAATCACTAGCTACTAGGTCCACAAAGGTCATTTTAGGACTGGTATAGGTGTACAGTATATAGGGTTGTACACGTATAATATACTTTCTTTCAAATATAGAAAGCATATTATACTTGACTGCTGAGCTGAGTGCTGACCGATTCTGCAGCTGTCTTTTATCAGTGTAGGGACTGAGGGGCAGTCTGCAAATCACTAGCTACTAGGTCCACAAAGGTCCTTTTAAGGACTGGTATAGATGTACAGTTTATAGGGTTGTACACGAATAATATAATTTCTTTCAAATATAGAAAGCATATTATACTTGACTGCTGTGCTGCTGAGCTGAGTGCTGACCAATTCTGCAGCTGTCTTTTATCAGTGTAGGGACTGAGGGACAGTTTGGTGTTTGGAGCAGGGACAGTCTGCAAATCACTAGCTACTAGGTCCACAAAGGTTCTTTTATAGGCGCACAGTATATATGGTTGTACACAGGGGCGTAACTAGAAATCACAGGGCCCCATAGCAAAATGTTGTATGGGGCCCCCCCTTCAAACAGCCCCCCCCCCCACAAAAAAATGGCGGGGCTTAAATTAAATAGTGGGCGTGGTTTAAAATGCGTGGCTCAAAGGGGGTGTGGTTCGAGTCTGAGATGAAGGAGGAAAGAAGGAAGGAAGCAAAGAAAAGGGATGGAGGGACAACAGGCCCAGATCCTACACCACAATAGCAATATACATATTCCAGAACGTTTAACAATCAACAGATAAAGATACTCCAAACAGCTGGTGTTAGCGCTTCAATAATCCTCACCTGTACCCAATGTGGCCTGCCTGTTCCCAATGCAGCGTGGCCTGCCCATGCCCAATACTGCCTCACCTGTGCCCACTTGTGCCCAATGCAGCCTGTCCAGTGCCCAATACAGCCTTACCTATGCCCAATGCAGTGTGGCCTGTGCCCAAAGCACCCTCCCCTGTGCCCAATGTAGCGTGACCTGCCTGTGCCCAATGCAGCCTCACCTGTGCCCAATGCAGCGTGGCCTGCCTGTGCCCAATACAGCCTCACCTGTGCCCAATGCAGCCTCCCCTATGCCCAATGCATCGTGACCCATGCCCAATACAGCCTCACCTGTGCCCAATGCAGCGTGACCCGAGCACAATGCAGCCTCACCTGTGCAGAGGGAGAGGCGAGCCAGTGGCGGAACTACCGGGGAGGATGAGGAATGCATACTGGAGCCCTCAAATGGCTGCTGGCAAGTGTGGGGCTGCCTCACAGTGGGGGGGCTCTGGCTCTACATCCAACTCCTGGCATGTCTCTTCCAGAGCTTTCCACTGTGATTTCCACTCACCGACACCTGGCCTGGATCCCTCCTGAATGACTTTACTCAGGACGTGCTGACCGCGCTGGTCGGGACCCCCGTGAGTCCGGTCGCGGGACCCGCGGACTCGATCGCCGTGGGCATCCCCGCGATCGTCTCACGGAGCGGCCGAATGGAGGAAATGCTGTATAAACAACATTTTCCCATTCTGCCTAGCAACTAGTGACGCTGATCTCTGCTCCATGTGATTGGAGCAGAGATCAGTGTACACTAAATGAAAGCCCAACCCCCCCACAGTTAGTAACACACCCCTAGGAACACTTAACCCCTACACTGCCACCCACTGGTTAACCCTTTTTACTGCCAGTGTCATTTACACAGGAATCACTGCATTTATATAGCAGTGATTACTGTATAAATGACAATGGTCCCAAAAATGTGTCAAAAATGTCCGATGGGTCCCCGACAATGTCGCAGTCACAATAAAAATCGCAGATCGCCGCCATTACTAGTAAAAAAAAAAATAATAAAAAATTAATAAAAATGCTATAAAACTATCCCTATTTTGTAAACGCTATAACTTTTGCGCAAACCAATCAATAATCGCTTATTGCGATTTTTTTTTTACCAAAAATATGTACAAGAATACGTATCGGCCTAAATTGAGGGAAAAAAATATATGTTTTTTTATATATTTTTGGGGGATATTTATTATAACAAAAAGTAAAAAATAATGCGTTTTTTTCAAAATTGTTGCTCTATTTTTGTTTATAGCGCAAAAAATAAAAACCACAGGGGTGATCAAATACCACCAAAAGAAAGCTCTATTTGTGGGGAAAAAAAAGACGTCAATTTTGTTTGGGAGCCACGTCGCACGACCGCGCAATTGTCAGTTAAAGCGACGCAGTGCCGAATCGCAAAAAGTGGTCTGGTCTTTGACCAGCAAATTGGTCCGGTCTGAAAGTGGTTAAAAATGCAAACACTAATACTGTTAACTTTATAGCTGTAAAAAAAAAAAAAGAAAAAAAAATCAGAAATATGTAGTAAAGAAAATTCCTACATGTAAAAATGCACTGTACATTACATGTTCTTTAGACATAAATTTTTTTTCAAACATTAGTTTCCTTTGCCAATTCAAATTCAAAAAATTACCATATAACACGAATTAAAAGATCAGCATTTGTAATTTTCCTTTATGTAACCAATGACTAATGTTAGAATTAGAACAACTAGAGAAATGCTGAATGAATGTGCAGTCACAATTGCAGCCTCACCTGTGCAGAGGAAGAGGCGAGCCAGTGGCAGAACTACTGGGGAGGATGTGGAGTGCAGTCCAATATGGAGCCCTCAAATGGCTGCGGGCAAGTGTGGGGCTGACTCAGAGTGGGGGGGGGGGGGCGAGCACCGTCCGCACGGTCCCCCAGCCAGGGGAAGCGAGGAGAGGAAGAGGCAAGCTGTCTGTACGAGCAGAGAGCTGTAATAGCTTTCATTTGAATGTCCTGTGTTCCCGGGGCTCACCGTCACATAGCCCCACCTCTTGGCCTGCAGCCTTTGATGATGTCACATGTCCCGCATTGGACCGGTGTTCTGTCTATCAAAGACGCCGGGCCAAGAGGTGGGGCTATGTGACGGTGAGCCCCGGAAACACGGGACATTCAAATGAAAGCTATTACAGCTCTCTGCTCGTACAGACAGCTTGCCTCTTCCTCTCCTCGCTTCCGCTGGCTGGGGGAACATGCGGGAGGTGATGCCCCCCTCCACAGTATGCATTCCTCATCCTTCCCACGGGCCCCTCTCAGCTGCGGGCCCCATAGCGGCTGCATGTGCCGCTATGGCGGTAGTTCCGCCACTGGTTGTACACATATAATATACTTTATTTCAAATATAGAAAGCATATTATAGTGCACTGCATGCAGTGCTGCTGACCGATTCTGCAGCTGTCGTTTCTCAGTGTAGGGAGGGACAGTTTGGTTTTTGGAGCAGGGACAGTCTGCAGTTCACTAGCTACTAGCTAGCTACTATTAGGTCCACAAAGGTCCTTTTAAGGACTGGTATAGGTGTACTATTTGGTGTGCAGTATATAGGGGTGTAATACACGTATAAAATACTTGCACATATAGAAAGCATAGTATAGTGCATTTCCACTGTGCAGCATTGTGACTGCTGAGCGGTTCTGCAGCAATACTACAAAGAGTGACAAACGCAATTAAAAAAAAAGTATTATAACTGGTGTGATAGACCAGTGGCCCCCAAAAACAAAAGATTGAAGCGGGGTGTTATATACCTTCTTCCACATACATACTGCACTTCTCTAGAGACTTTTGTCACATGGTCATTTAAAAAATGACAGGCAGAGGCAGGCCCTTCCACAGGGGTGGTAGGGCAGGAGCAACAGGCTTGAGCCAAAGTGGCAAATTGCAGAAGGTGCGTGCAATTACGTCAAAGGACGCACCAGACTTGGTTGAGTGGCTCACTCAGCCTTACTCTTCTGAACCCTCCTCATCCTCTCGATCTGCACCCTCTTCTTCACTCTTTGCCGTGTGCACCCCCAAAGACACTACCACCAACACCACCACCACCATATACCCTCCGCTTAAGTCACAGGAATTATTTTACGATCCATCACAAGACATTGCCGATGCGCAGCCACTCTTGGCATTGGATCAGGAAGAGGAGGTAGCAACCACCGCCACTCAGCAGTCTGACGACAGTACCCAGATCAGCCCAAGGAGGAGGTTGGTTCCCGGTGATGCTGCCTACTCCCAGATCTCTAATTATAGCGGTGGGGAAGGTGACGTCAATGATGACATGTCTAGTGATGTCACGTGGGTGCCCACAAGAGAGGAAGAGGAGGGGAGTTCAGAGGGAGATATGGACCAGCAGATAGGGAGGAGAAGCTGGTGGAACTTACATTGCACAGGAGAGACAAAGCAGACTGCTAATGTATCAGGAGCGGGGCATCAACCATGTATGGTCACATCTGGAGCTCCCAGGACGCCGGTACATGGCTCCGCAGTGTGGGCTTTTTTTAACTTGTTCGCTGCTGAAAATAGTGTTGCCATCTGCAGCCTTTGCAGTCAACACATAAGTCGCGGTAAGCCCAACACTCACCTAGGGACGACCGCATTAAGAAGGCACATGAGCTGCCATCACCGAGCCCAGTGGGAGCAACGGAACCCACAAAGCCAAACTTCAGGCTCTCACCATCCAGCCTCATCTTCTACTTCTCCGTCTCCTCTCTTCTCACAATTGTCCTCCACTCCACCTTCCATCATGCCGTCCTCACATTTTTCTGGAAAAAGGCAGGCTTCCGTGGGCCAAATGTTCAAGCGTAAAAAAATGATGACGCCGGATAACCCTCTTGCCCAACGGTTGATGGCTGGATTGTCAGAACTGATAGCCCGCCAACTACTGCCATGTTCAGCGGCAAGTGAATGTATCTCTGGCACACAGTGTCGGTGCCAAGATACATCTGACCACAGACACGTGGTCTAGCAAACACGGGCAGGGAAGGTATATCACTTTTACTGCCCACTGGGTGAACCTTCTGACGGCCGTCAAGCATGTAACCCGTGGCACCCATGTAGATTTGGTTTTACCGCCACGGATTGCATGCAGGCCCAACTCTTCTTCTCCTCCTCCTACTCCATCCTCCTCCCTCTCCTCCTCGGCTGACTCCTCCTTTTCCGCTGCTAGTGTCTCTTCCACTGCGCCGCCAAAGATCCCCAGAACCTATTCGACATGCCAGGTGAGACGTTGCCATGCTGTGCTACATCTGTTGTGCCTGGAAGCCAAGAGCCACACTGGCCCTGCACTCCTTTCGGCTTTGCGTTCACAGGACAATCAGTGGCTAACACCGCTCAATTTGACAGTTGGTAAAGTGGTGTGTGACAACGGTGCCAATCTGCTTAGCGCATTGAAACAGGGCAAAATTACACACGTGCCATGCATGGCACACATCTTAAACTTGGTTGTGCAGCAATTCGTTTTCAAATACCCTGGGGTCCAGGACATCTTGCGGCAGGCAAGGAAAATCGCGGCCCATTTCAGAAGATCTTACACGACCATGGCTCGCCTTGCTGACATTCAGCGGCGACACAATCTGCCGGTCAGACATCTTATTTGCGATTGCCCGACGCGATGGAACTCAACCTTCTATATGCTTGATAGGCTGCTAAAGCAGAAACGTGCAGTTAACGACTACCTGTACAAACTCTGCGGCAGAACAAGTTCTGGGGAGCTTGCTTTTTTTTTCATTGTGCCAGTGGCTGCTCATGCGTAACGCATGCAGACTTCTGCGGCCATTTGATGAGATCACCAAATTGGTCAGTCGCAGCCATGGCGTCATCAGTGACATCATACCTTATGCCTTCTTTATGGAGCGTACATTGCGTTGTGTCATTGATCAAGCCGTGGAGGAGCAGGAGCAGGAAGATGAGGAAGTCCCAATGCTGGATGAATTCCTGGGGAGGCTACTCTATCTGAGACAAGTCAACAACAGGAGTCTGAAGAGGAGTCAGAGGAGGATGGTGCCAGGGCGGATGAGGAGGAGCAAGAAGAGCATGCTTTAAACCTTTCTGTGATCCCTGTTGTGCGTGGATGGGGAGAGGAGAACAAGGAGGATGACATTATCCTGGATGATGAGCAGGAGCCAGGCCACCACACCGCTTCCAGTTTAGTATAAATGGGGGCCTTCATGCTCTAGTGTTTTAACAGGGACCCCCGTATAAAAAGCATAAAGGTCAAGGACCAGTACTGGGTGGCAACGTACTTAGACCCCCGGTACAAACACAAAATGGCGGAAATGTTACCACCATCACAGAGGGTTGTCAGAATGGAGCATTTCCAGACCTTGTTTTGAGAAATGCTGCATTCTGCTTTTGGGTGAGCTGGCAGAGGAGGAATTCCCACTCCCAGAGAAAGAGTTGCGTGTACCAATCCAACAGCGCCTGCAAGAAGAGGGCAGTTTGAAGATGTGTTGGTGACTTCTGATATGAGGTCATTCTTTCAGCTGACCCATCGACAGGTCTCATCCGGATCCAGCATCAAGGAACGCCTAGACCGACAGGTGTCCGACTACATCGAGTTAACGGCCGATGTGAACGCTCTGAGGAGTGATGAACCCCTGGACTACTGGGTGGGCAGGCTTGACCTCTGGCCAGAGCTTGCCCAATTTGCAATGGAACTGTTGGCTTGCCCCTCGTCCAGTATCCTGTCCGAAAGGACGTTCAGTGCAGCAGGGGGGATCGTGACCGATAAGCGCACACGCCTAGCTCACAACAGTGTTGACTACCTCACATTTATAAAAATGAATGAGGCATAGATCTCGGAGGAATTCAACACATGTGACCAGTAGACCATGTATATGCATAACTCTGTAAACGATTTATTTAATCGAGCACACTGACCTTTTTTCTACCTTTGGCTCACTTCCTTGTACAAAAAAAGCACACCGTACTATATGCCCGTACCATCCTGTTTGAAGAGGTTGAGCGGTGTCATATTTGGGTCTTGCAGCGAGTTGCTGGTATCAGTGCTGCTGTCAGTGCTCTCTATCTCGGTGCTGATGTCAGTGCTCTCTCTCTCTATCTGGGTGCCCGTGTGGTCTCAGTGCTCTCTATCACGGTGCTGGTGTGGTGTCAGTGCTCTCTATCTTGCTGCTGGTGTCAGTGCTCTCTCTCTATCTCGGTACTGGTGTCGGTGCTCTCTCTCTATCTCGGTGCTGGTGTGGTCTCAGTGCTCTCTATCACTGTGCTGGTGTCAGTGCTCTCTATCATGGTGCTGGTGTGGTGTCAGTGCTCTCTATCTCGGTGCTGGTGTGGTCTCAGTGCTCTCTATCACGGTGCTGGTGTGGTGTCAGTGCTCTCTATCTCTGTGCTGATGTCGGTGCTCTCTCTCTATCTCGGTGCTGGTGTGGTCTCAGTGCTCTCTATCACTGTGCTGGTGTCAGTGCTCTCTATCTCGGTCCTGGTGTGGTGTCAGTGCTCTCTATCTCGGTGCTTGTGTGGTCTCAGTGCTCTCTATCACAGTGCTGGTGTCAGTGCTCTCTATCATGGTGCTGGTGTGGTGTCAGTGCTCTCTATCTCGGTGCTGGTGTGGTCTCAGTGCTCTCTATCACGGTGCTGGTGTGGTGTCAGTGCTCTATATCACTGTGTTGGTGTCAGTGCTCTCTATCTCGGTTCTGGTGTGGTGTCAGTGCTCTCTATCACAGTGCTGGTGTCAGTGCTCTCTATCATGGTGCTGGTGTGGTGTCAGTGCTCTCTATCTCGGTGCTGGTGTGGTCTCAGTGCTCTCTATCACGGTGCTGGTGTGGTGTCAGCGCTCTCGGTGCTGGTGTGGTCTCAGTGCTCTCTATCACGGTGCTGGCGTCAGTGCTCTCTATCACGGTGCTGGTGTGGTGTCAGTGCTCTCTATCCCGATGCTGGTGTCAGTGCTCTCTATCTTGGTGCTGGTGTTAGTGCTCTCTATCACGGTGCTGGTGTCAGTGCTCTCTAGCTCGGTGCTGGTGTCAGTGCTCTCTAGCTCGGTGCTGGTGTCAGTGCTCTCTAGCTCGGTGCTGGTGTCAGTGCTCTCTATCACGGTGCCTGTGTCAGTGCTCTCTATCTTGGTGCTGGTGTGGCCTCACTGCTCTCTATCATGGTGCTGGTGTCAGTGCTCTCTATCACGGTGCTGGTGTCAGTACTCTCTATCATGGTGCTGGTGTCAGTACTCTCTATCATGGTGCTGGTGTCAGTGCTCTCTATCACAGTGCTGGTGTCAGTGCTCTCTATCACGTTGCTGGTGTCAGTGCTCTCTATCTCGGTGCTGGTGTGGTCTCAGTGCTCTCTATCATGGTGCTGGTGTCAGTGCTCTTACGGTGCTGGTAAGCTGCAAGCACTCTGGCAACTTCCCAGGGTAATGGGGGAATCAGAAATATAGTCTATTCCCCACTCTCCTTGATGGGTAACTATCCTCACATTCTTGAAGTAGCATAAACAGATTTTGTAATGTCAAATCAAATAAGGCAGCACTACATAAAAATAAACATAAATTGATCTCTAAGTGCAAAAAAAAAAAAATATATATATATAACAATGATATTGAAAGGAGTACAGGTGATTAGTCCCGCAATCAATGTTCAGTGAGAGAGTCCCATCTAGTTATAGATCCCATTCAATCAATTTTTCACGACAATCTACCAACAACACCTCCACTCACGAATAGAAGTGGGGGGGGATAAACCACCCCTGTTGAAAATACTCTTACCAGACTGAACTGGGAAATATACATCAATCAATAATCACAGATATCACTTAATGGATGGATATCTCACTCTCACTCTGCAGCTCAGGAGTTGGATCCTACACTATATGAACTCTGGTAAAGAAGTATCCCGGTAAGATAGGGAGAATATGATTAGCAAGGTGTGTTAGCACACAACACCAGTGGAGTGTAAGGGTGGTACTAACATGTGGTCACTCTTCCACTGCTGAGTAAATGCAAAAGGTATCCGGCCTTAGGTGAGTATCTTCATTGCGGAGGGCACACATGACAGGGGCAAGTTGAGAGTTAAGGTGGAACCCATGATTTCCATGGGTTGGAGACCTTGGGGGGAGGTTTTGTCTTCATAGTAGTAGGTGGCATGTGTGAGATGACACCCCAATTGTGAAGCTGCTTGAGCTCATCTTTCAAGGTCAGTAAAGTTACTTGTTGGTTCTGGTAGGTCACCAGTAATCTGGTTGAAAAGTTCTATCTGTAGGTAAATTTATGCTCATTTATAATTGCTGTAACTGGAGCAAAGGCTTTACGTGCCTGTGAGGTGGCCGCTAAGATGTCATTATACAATGAGATTTTGGTAAAGGGCTCCGGAAGGAAATGCATGTTTCTCGCTACACGCATAAAATTTTCTTCGGTGTGAAAAAAATGCTCGAGCCAAAATGTCCCTAGAAATAGAGGCTGAAAGATGCTGCTGCTTGTGGATTTTGTGAGCCCGGTCAATGAGCATATTATTAGCCATGAGAGAAGGGATCAATTTGCAGAAGATTTGATGTAAATAAGAGGCAATTTCAGAAGGGGGAAGGGATTCGGGTACCCCCATTATTTTAATGTTGTTCCGCCTAGAGCGGTCCTTTTCAGGCGCATCATGTGAATGGTTGCAGCTTGCTCATCCTGGATATTCACTATGTCATTATGGGCTTTAGTCATTATGGGCTTTAGAGGCAGTGTAAAGGTGCTGTTTAATATGATCTGTGCCTTCCTCCAGGTTAGCAATCTGGTCATTTAAATGGTTACTGGAAACTGTCAGATCACATTGAAAATCAGCCTGCAAAGAGAGTAGCATGGCTTTGATAGCATGCTTTGAGGCTGGGTTATCAGTGGACGGATAAGCAGCAAGACAGTGAGAATGCTGGAGCTCTGGTGTGGAATTAGAGGCCAGGCTATGCCCCCCGTTTTTTTTTTTTTTTATGTTGCCATTCTTTTGTTTACATTCAGCTGTCAGCAGGGAATACCACTGACAGCTGATGAGTCATTGGTTGCTAAGGACACAGGGGCCGCCCGTTCTTAAACAATCTGCTAGTTGCTGCTACATGCCAGAACAAAAATTGTTAAGCGCTGGAACAAAAACACAAAACTTTTGTATTTTTGTTCTGGAGTTTTTCTAGCTGCTAGCGCGTATGGAACCTGAAAACATTTTTCTAGCTTTTTTCCTATAAGGCTATTTGTCGAATACAACAAATTTACTGGTAATTTACCTAGTGTTTGTGGTGAAAATAACTCATATAGCTAAATGTAACAATAAAGTTCAGTCAGCAGGACATTACTTCATTCCCTTCATCATCACAGCACGTGAGACTCAGTTCATACCTCTGAGCTGTTCAATACATACTCCTTACACCAGCTTCTCAATTGACCTATAAGAATCCAATTTTAGTCTAGCATAAATGTTTACCGGAGGGGGCTCTGAACATAGAGTAGCTCATAGCTCCCTCCAGAGGTGGTTCTGGCCAGCTCAGTAGATTGCTTGAAAAAATGGCCTGGATTCTTTCCCAAATGTACATAACATATCTGGATACTAACATTTATAAAGTTTATCCAGGGAAAATTTTATTGCCTCTCTGGGATCAAGAATTTTTTTTCCCCTGTTGTAGCAAATTGGATCATGCTTTGCTAGGGTTTTTAGCCTTTCTCTGGATCATCTGTGGGTGTAGGATTGTGTATATGGGATTGTGTGATTTTTTTTTTTTTTTTATTGTTTGAACTAGATGGGCTTTCTTTACTGAGATGGAACTGCTATATATCACAAATGTAACAATTATCTTCCAGCTAAGCTTGCTGATTTTTGTTGCTTCAAATACTACAATAAGCTATAAAACATACTTCTAGATGCAAACTGTCATAATGCATACAAGATTGTATTCTGTTGCATTTTACTTACTATAACATCTCTTATGGGATAGAAGAAAACACTCCCCTCCAAAGTTGTCTCCACAATAAATTAGTATGCAATGATAGAAAAAGATAGGCTACAGCCTACATTAAAAAGCAGGCAATAAGCAGGTTAGCTTCTTTAAATACACATACAGTATATCTTAAACATACAAAATGGCTGCTGCATATCCATTAGAATACAATAAAACATGAAAGGTCTAGCATCCTATCTAAAAATAATGCATTTAATGTCTTTTTGCATTGTATATTTATGATTACATTTCTCTTGTCTGTGAAGAATGTATTTTTAATTCATAATATATCTAAGTAATAAATGATCACATTCAATTTGACTTCTGTAATGCTGAAGAAATTGTGCCCCTCATCAAATTGTTTTTTTTTTTATTGGATTTATACTACAGTATTTAAAATCACATGGCTAACTCAATCACCCTAATATATTTCTCTGTATTCCACCCAAGAACATGGCAAAAAACCCAGGGTCATTGATAAGGCAGTACAGCCAGCCCTCCTGTACTGGGATGGAGCCTCAATTCAAAAGGGGGGCACCTGCCTAGCAAGAGGTCCAGCTGTATTGTCTTATTGCTAGCCCTTGTGACTCTTGTGCGGTGCTGCTGGCTTCTACTTTTCTTTTCTTCCTGCAGGAGGATCGGTTCTAGTATCGGTGCCCCCTCCCACCTGCTGCCTGGGACCCCTGTGTACCCCTTTCCCCTGCAGTGTTGCAGTTTTCCCTCCTCTTCTCCCCACTGGCAGCTGTTGAGGGCACACAGTCAGGTTATTTCAGGATGGTGAGTGTGGGGGGGGGGTCTCACCACTCTGAATGAACACACCAACCTGAATGAACACAGTGAGTGGTTGGTACCGGTCACTCATTGTGAGGGTGCAGATATTCCCTCCATGCCACTATTCACTTGAATGGGTCTTGTTTGATGGGGGTATCATTTCTGCCATGGATGCAAAGCATTGCAGGCATTTCATTTTAGCAAAAATATCATGTGATATTGTCAGGTAGGCTGTACAGGGCCCTGTGATTTCTATCAGCAGCCCTGAACCTACCAAGCTCCTTTTCTATACTGGGGAGGATGGCAAAATATTTTGCCCAGTCAGAAAGCTTCCAAAACAGAGAAATTTGTAAGATGGCCAACCCTTTGTCAAAGCACTGTATACTTACTGTAGAAGTAACTACTCATAGACACATAAATACATACATGCTTACACATACAATAAGTAAATGTTAATCAATATGTTTGAAGTGTTATAGAAGTTCAAATCTCAGTCTTTTTAATGTGAAATTCTAACTAGTGTTGACTGTGCACCAACCCCATAATAGTGTGAAAGGATTTTTCTTTTAGAACATACTGTGCATGGAGAGCACAAATACAAATTCACCATAATGTCCCGAGAACTTCAGGATGTAGAAGGTGATATTAACAAATGTCAGATTAAAAGCTGTTTGGACCTTGCAATAAGTTGTATCCTACATAGCAATTTTTAAATATACTGTGTTTGCATCATAAACACCATATCTACAGTAAATAGTCACCACATACTATAAAATATAAAACTTAGTTCAGGAATGCAAAGTATTTCCATGTACAAAAAGTGATGATAATTCTAGGAAAAAATGCCACAACAGGAGCAATCCATCACTTTTCTTGCTAATCATCAGTGTAGTTAATAAAATCAACATTGTATATAGAAATAACAGATTTTATTTTTTATTTTTTTTAGAAGGAGCAGATCATAAATTGAAAACAGTTATATTGTATGTCTTAAAAAAAAAAATTGAGTGGGTGCACAGTATTTCAGAAAAAAAAAAAATGCAAACTAACAAATATTTTGCATCTTTGTGATTTAAAAAATATACCTTTCTGAAAAAGCAGGGACTGGGGTAGAGAGTTACAAAGTTATTAATAAACTAATGTTAATGTTAACAGTTTGTCTTTGGGAACCATTTAAAACAGCATTTTGGAATAGGAGGTGTGTCTAAAAAGTTTGGTTAATGGTATCAGATAACAAACAAAACAGAAGATACAACAAATTACTTTTTTTGGCCTTCAAAATAATCGCCATCCTTTCACAACACAGTTTTGGCAACACTCATGAAGCTTCTGGTGCAGTTCCGTCACCATTTTCCCCAATTTGTAGCAGAACTTTTTGTTCACTCATTGCTCCATTGCACTATGACCCTACCTCTAACACTGACTACGCTTGACTGCCCACAGCGGGTATACCCTGATGGTCACATGTACTCCATGCTAGGTGGCGCTTCTCGGTGTGTATCTAGATGGCCATGTGTATGTGCATGCACATGGCCCATGTTGCCATTTAGGTATCAGACCATTCACCAAACTTTTTAGACACATTTCATACTTGTGAATACATCGATTTGAACAATTTTATTTGACTACACTGTATTTTATTACTTTCCATGAACTTATCCAATATATTTATTTGATCATCTTATATGTGAAAACATAATAAAGGCCAAAGCTTTCTCCAGGAGAATTCTGGTCATGTAACAAGTGGGCTTCACTTTATATTCTTGTGGCTTTTACACTTCTCTGGGCTCTTAAAAAGTGGATTCAATGATGCCAAATGTCAATTATCCTGGAAGAGCACCATCCACCAGTAGTGGAGAAAGACGCAGAGGACAGTGCTGGAGTGCGGTGAGGGTAGTGTCATGGCCATCTTTAATATTGATTGGACCCTGGGCAAAACTTTTCTTGGGGCCCCCCTATGCAGTTTCGCTCTCCACTTGCTCTGAGACATACAACAAATAGCAGCTAGACTCAAAATCTGTTTACTGAATCAGATCAGGCAGCTATTGCGATTGGTTGCCAGAGGTTACAGTGTATCATTACCGCTCACTAACTGGTTGTTAGAGGTTACAGCACATATTACGGCTCACTGATTAGTTGCTAGTGGTTACAGCACATGATTTCTGCTTGTTGACTGGTTGCTAGAGATTACTGTGAAACATTGTATACTATCAGAGTATTTGAATATCTTCTCCCCTCTCACCCTCATTAGCCCCTTCGATGTTATTCTCTCTCTTTAGTACCATTATAGCATCTATACATATTTTCTTTCCTGTTCATTGCACTCCCCCCACTCTCCAAATGTCCCTCAAAATTGTTTCATTAAATGCCAATGGCCAATGCCAATGGCCTTTTAAACAATTGCTACTATGGCGGGAAGCCAAAAAGCTGATATACTCTGTATCCAGGAGACACACTTCTCTGAAACCAAATTGCCCTTATGTTCTCACAAACAATACCCACGCTCTTTCCAGGCCTGTGCCCAAAAAAAACAAGAGGGGTAATGATTGCGGTTCGCTCTTCGATATCTTTTGTCCTAACTCAAGTAGAACAAGATACTTAATACTATCGGCCTCATTCAATAATCACCCTCTCATAATTGTGAATATATTTGCCCCCAATACCCGTCAGAAATTGTTTTACAAGTCCATCTTACAAAAATTGCAACACCACCCTAGCGATAAAATCATGATATGTGGGGATTTCAAAAAGGTTATAGACCTCCAGATTGATTCCTCTGGTACTAAACGCAGAAGATCTACTGCTCTCTCTTCTCTAATGTCCATTGAGGATCTCTATGACCCCTGGAGATGTCATCACGGTACTTTTTTCTCACACATCCAGAAAACGTATTCAAGGATAGACCTGTTGCTGACCTCCAGGGTCCTTTTGCAAAAAATAACTGCCTCGATGATTGGCACTATCACGTGGTCTGACCACACGTCTATCTCTGTATCCATAGCTCTATCCCCCAACACCCTGTCACACTCTGTGGCACCTGAATGCCTCACTATTCAGCAGTTTGGAGTGGCGGGAACAGGTGAGATCTGAGATTTCTGCCTTTTTCTCTTCTAATGCTGGCTCTGTCTCTAGTCCGAATAGGGATTGCTCCAGGGATTTCTATGACTTATTTGGGCATTCAGCTAACTTCTTCTACAATGCTCTTTCATACTAACATTTCAATATTATGTCAGAAGCTACAAAATGTATCCAAATCGCTTGCTGTGGTGAAAGCCTCTTAGGCGGGCCGCATAGCCCTGTCCAAGATGTTTCTGCTACCACATGTATTGTACTTCTTTAGTACTCCCCCACTACAGTAACCATTTTACAATCAAATTTAACCAAGTTTCAAAAATTCCTCAACCACTTTATATGGGCGGCATGGAAACTCAGCATCAAAGCTGCCCTCCTCACCATACCACGTAAATTTGAAGGGCTTAGCGCCCTCAATCTTTAAGCTCTACTACAAGGCGACCATCCTAAACCAAGCAAAAAAATGGTGGTCTGGAGACCCTGGGACTTTCTGGCTTCAAGTATAAACTTCAGTGCTTATCCACCATCCCTCCTTGATAATAACAGCTGTGTTATTATCCAGCCCGTTCTTTCCTTCCTACCATCAATGAAACAGTCTTACCATGGAAAGCCTTACAACAACTCTCTAGTGGCCTCCACCCTCAAGTATTGGCTCACATTTGGCTTTCAGCCCTTCAACTCCTCTCTTCTGACCTCCCTCTATAGCACTGCACTACAGCTGGTCTCCACAACATTGGAGATCTTTTTCAAGGCCAACAATTCTACTCTCTCCGGTACCTCTTTGACCACTATGGTGTGCCTAACAAGGACTTCTATCTATACCTCAGAATACGGCATATCCTCTCAAACATCTGCACCTCAAACATTAACTAAGGAAGTAATCACTTTCTTTCAACTAATTCTCCCCAAACTCAGAGGTATATCCCACTTTTGTGATTTGCTTCGTGGCCCTGCCAAAAAGGAAAAGTCCTCAGCCATGACTTACTTGGAAATCACCTCCCTCTGGCACCAGGTAATTCGTGCTTCCACTACCTTTTCCAGGAACATGTACCCCTGGGAAACGATGATGAAACTCTTGTACCGCTTTTACTACACACCCATAAAACTGGCACGCATCTTCCTGACTCAATAACGGAAATGGCAGAGACACTGTAATATAGATGGTCATATTCTCCACATATGGTGAGAATGCCCCTCCATTGCTCCATATTGGAGGAGCATTTCCACTCTCATCAGGGCCGCTGATAAGCCAGTACAGCTGACCCTGTTGTACTGGGCCCGGCCAGCAGGGGGGGGCCGAGCAATCTTAACAGCATTTAGAATAATAAAGAAAAAAGTCTGACTACACAGGGCGGACCAAGGGAGGAGGAGAGCATCATCACAGGAGCCTGGATATCACCAACTCTCAGATAACACACAGGTCTATGGATAAGAAAAGAGTGGACATGTATCCGGACATGTATTCCTATCAGCACCCGAGCCTCCCTCCCCCCTCCTCGGGAAGGACAGAACATCGGAGCTCTCCTCAAGGCAAGATAACAGGTGACAGATTGCATTCTTCTCCTGTGATCACCGTTGTTCTGTCTCTGTACAATACTGTGCTGTAAACTTGCACTGTACCTCAGCAGGACAGGTCTGGTGGAAGTGAAACTAAATTCAAGAATATGTTAGGAAAATAATGGGACTTTTCAGGTACTACACACAGATGCATTTCACAAAATCATTCTTTTAATATATGTGTATGTTGAATATATTTATATAGCACCTGAAAAGTCCCAGTATATTCCTAACATATTCATAAAGTTGAGTATTAACAGCAAAGAAAGTGTGTTCACTTACCTGTTTCCATGCTCCAGCCAGCTGCAGAGCCCTCCTCCTCCACCAAACCTCAGCCTCATCACATCGCAAGGGGGCTGAAGTGTGAGCAACTGGGCTTTAGTCAGTAAAACATACACAAGCGCTGTAGGGGACCATTCAGCGCTGGAAGAAGCCAGCTAAAGCAAGAAATTGTGTAAAGCTGGGTACACACACATCAAAATTCAATTTAGCAGTAATCAGACAAATTTTGATCTATGTGTAGCCCTCCTTGTTAGAAGCCAATCATTATACCACCTTAGTATATTCATATGCCATCCCACATACCGACTCCTACCACCTTTGATCACTTCAAATCACTGAAGTGGTCATTGTGGTTAGAGTGTTCCTTTAATATCTCTCAGAAAAAGTTAACCTTTGTATACTGATTCCACTTCATTTGATCATCATCTAGTTGTGTTAAATTGGTGGGGGGGTGCTGTCTGTATACCCTAGCCTCTCGGTATAGGGGCGGGGCCAGGCATGGCGCTAAAGGGGGCCCCATCAGGTAGGCTGTACGGGGCCCCATGATTTCTATCAGCAGCCCTGACTCTCATTCATGATGTTACCCAAACTTCTAATGTACTAGTCCCTCAGATGGCTCTCTTCGGTTTAGGACTCTTGGCATGGCCCTCAAAATTTCACACTGTAATTACACATATACTCATTGCCACTCGCCTGGCCATAGCCCGACTCTGGAAACAGACCTCTTCTCTCACCCTTGGTATGGCCATTGACATAATCAATGATCATGCTCATATGGCTCTAATACCTCTTTGCCAAAACACATATCAATATTGATAAATGACACCGACAATGGCAGTTCTGGTTATCAGACCCCAGAGAACAACTAAATACCTAGTCTTCTGCCTGGTCAACCCTTAATGAACTATTGCACCTCCTCACACCATCTATTATATTTTACCTTGAGCTAGGCCCATATAGAGCCATTAGGATTTTATGGCTATCTACTAACAAAATCATATTGATCAGCTATACCCTTGACTCGAAATAGCTGGCCTACCTTTTCCATTGCTATATCCTTCCTCTCTCCTCAGCCTATGCTCCCCCCCCCTCAGGGTACCCCCCTGAGCGGAAGGTTAATGGAATTTTTGACCCTACATTCCTTATTGTTGAAAAGTACAATACAACCTGTTCCTGCTCTTTATCTATGTACACATATAGTCTCATGTATTCACGTTTCAAAGGAAGCGGACCCTACCCACTTCAATTTCATATACATTATTTTACGCTTTATATGTCAAAAGGAAAATTGTCAATAAAAAAAAATGTAAAAACAAACTGCATGGGCATCCGCCCAATCCATACTAGGCCCTTCGGATCTGGTAAGAATTTTTAGGGGAACCCTGCACCAAAATAAAAAAATCTGTGGGGCGCCTCCCAATGCTAACTAAACGAAGGGGTGGGGCCAACCAATGGTGTCACCGGGTGACCCTGCTCCCTTGTGCCGTAATCGATCGGGCATGCTGGGCATGGCTGGGCTTTCAATCAGCAGAAGCCAGCGTCAGGTGTGGGCCTCTTTTTTTTTTCGGGTCGGCTGCCAGCATTCATCGTGATTGATATTGGAGCTACATTGGGGAACGATTTTTAATTTTTTTTTTTTAATAAAGGACTTGTCAAAAACTGGCTCCTGTCTTTATTTACACTACTCTTTTTCTTTTGGTGAATGAGTAGGGGTACTATATACCCCATATTCATTCATACGGGTGTGGGATCTGGGGGTGTTAAAGGGGTCATACATATTCCAAAAAGTCCCTCGCCCCCAGACCCCCACAACCACTGGCCAGGGTTGTGTGAAAGAAGCCCTTGTCCTAATCAAGGGCCAAAGCACCTCCCCATGATGAGAGCATGTGGCCTTGTATGGTCCAAGAGGGGGACTGCTCGATTGCCCCCCCCCCCCTTTCCTGGCTTGCCAGGCTGCATGCTCAGATAAAATCTGGAATGGTCTGGAATGGATTTGGGGGGACAGCATTTTTATTTTCCTGCTGGCAAAACGCTCCCAAAAATGCAAACAAAGGAGTTTTTTTTAATACTATTTGCTTGAGGCAAAAAGAATGCAATTTTTTAAATTTTTTAATTTTTTGTTTATGCATCAAGATCCTTGTGTAAAAGAGCACCTACATTTACTATTGATAGAATTGTACTAATCGTAGCAATACATACAAATCAGCTCATGCCATGTTAATAACTCTACACTATACCATATATTTAAAGTAAAAATAATTTATTTTATTCATTGTAGTCAATAAGCTTAAATACTGATCAATACATTTTTTCAGATGATTTTTTTTTATAAGAATTTCTATGTAGCGATAAATTCCACTTAAAAACATCACTCACAGAAAAGAGTTAAAATAATATTTAACAAAGTCCAGCTGCAGAACATCCGTTGTATATGGAAATCACATTATTGAGTATTTATAGTGTCATTCCACAGTACATCTTATGAATCATCCAAATGCATTGCTGCAGCAACCGTTTCATTAGCCAACATGACTGCTAGGGCAACAACCCAATCAAACCCAAATAATACGAGTTAAGTTTTAACTGGTAGTTTATATAAATAATATATTTATATAAATAATATTTATAGGAATAATATATAAATATGAAGAATAAAAATGTTCACTTTCATTTAACCATGGTTTTAAGAATAGAAGGACCATTTTTGATTAACCACTTCAGCCCCGGAAGATTATACCCCCCTTCTTGACCAGAGCACTTTTTACAATTTGGCACTGCGTCCCTTTAACTGACAACTGCGCGGCCATGCGACGTTGTACCCAAACAAATGTTGTGCCCTTTTTTTCCCACAGATAGTGGTTTCTTTTGGTGGTATTTGATCACCTCTGCATTTTTTTTTTTTTGCGCGATAAACAAAAGAAGACCGACAATTTTGAAAAAAACACACTATCTTTTACTTTTTTTGCTGTAATAAATGCCACATTTTTTTTAAAAAAAATAATTTTTTCCTCAGTTTAGGCCGATATGTATTCTTCTACATATTTTTGGTAGAAAAAATCACGAATATTGATCGGTTTGCACAAAAGTTATAGCATCTACAAAATAGGGGATAGATTAATGGCATTTTTATTTTTTTACTAGTAATGGCAGCGATCTGCAATTTTTATCGGGACTGCAATATTGCGGCGGACACATCGAACATTTTTGACACATTTCTGGGACCATTGACAATTATACAGAGATCAGTGCTATAAAAATGCACTGATTACTGTAAAAATGTCACTGGCAGGGAAGGGGTTAACACTAGGGGCGATCAAGGGGTTAACTGTGTTCCCTAGGTGTGTTCTAACTGTAGGGGGATGGGACTGACTGGAGGAAATGGCAGATCTGTGTTCATCCATAGTATGAAAACACAATCCGTCTCTACTCCCCTGAAAGAACTGGGATTTGTGTGTTTACACACACAGATCCTGGTTCTTGCTCTGTCACGAGCGTTCGTAAGTGCTGGTGGTCATCGTGCCCCCCGGGCACTCACATCAGCTCCATACACACTGCGAATACATGCCCTCCTAGTGGCCTGGGCACCCTGGTTGAAAATGGGCGAGTTACAACTATCTTGGCACAACGAGATCACGAGACACTTTTGCCGCGTACACACGTAGCCGTCTATCCGACGGACTTAGACTGGCGGACTTCCCGCCAGACTGTCCGTCGGACTTTCCGAACGGGCTACTTGCCCACACACGGCACTTTTTCAGCGGACTAATACGGCGTACTAAGTCCGCCGTACTATCCGCCCTACTTTGGACTCGCCCACACACGCGGAGGAAAGTCCGCTCATTTTGAGCGCGTTTCTCCAGGTAGGCGGGGCCCGCGAAGGAGATGCCGCTGGCCCCGCCACCTGGTACCCGCCACCTGGTATGGACTTAAAGGGGAACCTCAGCGAGCGAGCGCCCCCCCCCCCCCCTGAGCTGTACCAGTACCCTCAACATGGGGGGTGCCTTGGGGAAGGGGGGCCGCGCGGCCCCCCCACCCCAAAGCACCTTGTCCCCATGTTGATGAGGACAAGGGCCTCTTCCCGACAACCCTGGCCGTTGGTTGTCGGGGTCTGCGGGCGAGGGGCTTTTCGGAATCCAGGAGCCCCCTTTAATAAGGGGGCCCCCGGATACCGGCCCCCCACCCTATGTGAATGAGTATGGGGTACAATGTACCCCTACCCATTCACCTGTAAAATAAAGTACAAAAAAAAACACAACACACAAGATAAAATAATTTATTGCACAGCTCCGGGGGTCTTCCGTCTTCGGGGGTCTTCTCGCCGGACTCCTCCGCTATCTTCTTATAGCTCTTTTGCTAGCGGAGGAGCCCGGCATTCTTCTTCGTCGCCGCGGCCTCTTCTTCCGACTTCGGGGGTCTTGTCCCGGTCTTCGGTTCTTCTGCCGGGCCACCGCGCCTTCTTATAGCTCTTTTACAGGTGGTGGCCCGGTCTTCTGTCGCCGCCGCCGCCGCCTTCCATTCTTCTTCTTCTTCTCCTTCTTCTCCTGGAGATGTTGACTCGAAGCTCTCCCCGGCCGCAATGCCAGAACGGTAAGAAAATCACTTATTTCCAGTCAAATCTATTTATAGCTTCAATCAAAATTTCATCGATAGCTCTCTGGAATATACTGTGAAATGTGATATGGATTCCGGGTGTACAGCAGCTTAGGACAGTATAGCAATTGCCATAAAAGTCTGAACATACCTGCAAGCTAATCACAACATTCTACAGCCTACAAGACAGCAATCATTTCATGTTTTTCCAATGGACCTGTGGTATACAAGTCATTTTGTGCATCATATATGTATACAGTAGAAACTGCCTGCATTACTACATGTTATTCTGATTTTTACTTACAATAACTTAGGAGCTGTTTAAAAGTAAATGAGCAAAAGTATTGTGGGTGAGAAGCCTGTAGGTGAATGAGTTCATTATGAGTATGATGTATGAAATACAGGTATTTAATATATGTACACTGTTGCTGTAAAATGTATATAGTACTGTGAAGTTATACAGTTACATATATATTGTGATCTCACCAAAAACACTTTTATAGCCTTAACCTTGTTTAAATAGCTTGTATTAATAAAAAATAAATAAATAGTTTAGAATGGTGAATGGTGAGTCTTATCTGCTCTGCATTAATCCTGGTGTGATTACATACAAAATAATAGCACAACAGTCTATTTACCAGGTTCTGCGAAACTTTGGATCAAAAGCAAAGAAAAGCAAAAACAAAACAAAAAAACAACAATTTGTTTATATTGTTTTATTTTATTCATTTATTCATCATAATATCTCTTTTTCTTATATTCACCGACTGACACAGCTTCTCTCTTTAGACCATTGGGTTGTTATGCCACCTTCAGGAGAGGACTAGGCATTATATGTTAGAATGTGATAATAAAACTATAACTTTCTAGTTCCGCCCAAGGGGCGGTCCCTTAGGTAACAACCCCTCAGCATGCTACTGCAGCCTCAGTTTTATTTTGCCTAGTGAAGGAGAAGGACCTAGGAACCCTGACGGGCCCATCGGTCCGTGGTTTTTATGCTATCAACAGCCGGCTGGGTGACAGGCTGGATACTCTTATCCTTGTAGTCTCCCCAGCCCGGCCAGCGAGTGTGTGCAGGTCCCAGCTATGCCCTAGGCCGGCCACGATGTACCTCAGCTCCAGAGGTGGTCGGTGAGCTTTTATGCTCCAGGGCACACATATGACTGGGCTACTGATGTCTGCGTCACAGTGTGTTGAGGCCAGCAGCCACCCTGTACTGATCAGAGAGTGGGTCTGTAATGGAATGTCTCCCGGCTCTTCAGAACTGGTAAGTACAGCTCTCCCTGCCTCGTGGGGCTGAGCAGCTGTGCATTCTCTGGGAGGTTGATTCCGGGGTTCCTAATCTCCCTCTCTTCTCTCCCTGTCCCTATCTTCCCTCCCCCCTCCCTGTAGGGGATGCTGCGTGGGGCTGCTGAGCGTTATGTGTCTATACAGGGGCTCTCCGGGGGGGCTCTCACCTGGGGGGGTTGCGCTGGCTAGCTGTGTCCTGGGTCCTGTTTTTCATGCCCCTGGAAGGTGTCTGTTAGGCTATGCTGATGTCCTGCGCAGCGATGTGCTCACTGCCATTGATTTCTCCCTATACCTCATGGAGCTGTTTTCGGTGGCCATTTTAGGTGTGGGCAAGGCAGCATGCTCTCCTTGGCTTCAGCGGCCATTTTCCTGGTGATTTGGATACTCTTCCTCTGTTATCTTGGGCTTCAGTGTCAGTAGTGGTGCTGAGGTGCCTGATTTGGTTAAAATGCTGGTCTGCTGACCAGGCATCCAAAAAAGCCCTGACGGATCTTTCCTTCCTTGGTGACCGGCTCTTTGGAGCCTCTTTGGATGACATTATTAAAAATGCCACTGGTGGTAAGAGTACCCTACTCCCACAGGCCAGGAAGGCTAAGGAGCCACACCGTAGGCAAGGGCCCTCTTTTTCCGCTCACAAACAGCTTTTTCATCCGCCTGGAGCTTCAGCTAAACGCCCCCAGCCCGACAGGACGACCACGGAAGGACAATAATGTCCCTGGAACCGCAAGCCTAACAAGCCTGCAAACAAAAGTGCTACCGCATGAAGGTTTGCCCCCACCCATGTCTCGAGTGGGGGGTAGCCTTCGGAAGTTTGGCAGCCCGGTTGTCCTCTTGGCTATCTGACCAATGGGTCTGCGATTTGATTTCCTCCGGCTACAAGATAGAGTTTCTCTCTTGGCCGCCAAACAGATTCTTCCCCTCCAGCATACCCGTATCTCCGGCTTGTCAGGAGGCCCTCTTGGGAGCAGTAAGGGACCTGCTGAGTCACGGGGTGATTGTACCTATTCTGGAATCAGAACATTTCCGGGGGTTCTACTCAAACCTGTTTGTAGTTCCCAAGAAGGAAGGGGTACATCCAATCTTGGATCTAAAAGCCCTCAATCACTTTGTGAAAGTGCAGAGGTTCAGAATGGAATCAGTTCACTCAGTAGTCACTGCACTCCATCAAGGGGACTCCCTGGCATCCTTAGACATCCAGGATGCATACCTGCACATACCCATATGCCTTCGGCATCAAAAGTTTCTGCGATTTGCAGTCGGGGAAGCCCACTACCAATTTGTGGCTCTCCCTTTTGATCTGGCATCAGCCCCTCGAGTCTTTACCAAGGTATTGGCTCCAGTTTTGGCGTTGCTGTGGCAACATGGGATCGCAATCGTGGGATACCTAGACGATCTCCTCCTGAGGGCATCTTCCACCTCAGAATTAGAGGAGGATGTGGCGATCACCATGCAGACCCTGCAAGAATTTGGGTGGCTGTTGAACCTAAAGAAGTCGGTGATTGTACCGATCCAGCATCTGGAGTACCTGGGCTTGCTGCTGGACTCCAGGGAAGCGAGAGTGTTTCTCCCTTCAGACAAACTACAGACTCTCAGATCCACGGTAAAACTGCTGATGAACCGCAAGTGGTCGTTGCTCCGCTTCTGCATGCGAGTCCTGGGGCTCATGGTAGCCTCCTTCGAGGCATTACCATATGACCAGTTCCACACCAGAGTCCTGCAGAAGGAGATTTTGACAAAATGGGACAAATCTTAGTTGTCCCTGGATGTACAGATCTAGGTGAGCCAGTCAGACGCCATCACTCCACCCCTATCTCGCTGGGGTGGAGTGATGGGGGGTTCAGTCAGCTCAGGGCCAGAGACTTCAGGGGCATCCGATCAGGATCCAGTCAGACAATGCCACGGCTGTGGCATACGTCAATCACCAAGGGGGAACAAGAAGCTCAGCCACCGCACGGGAGGTTGCTCACATACTTTGGTGGGCAGAGCGACACATACCGGCCCTGTCGGCCATTTACAATCCCGGGAGTGGAGAACTGGCAGGCGGACTATCTGAGTCGCCAGCTGCTGGACCCAGGAGAATGGGCATTGCATCCAGAGGTATTCAGGCTACTGTGCCTGAGGTGGGGCACACCAGACGTGGATCTTCTGGCCTCCCATCTCAATCGGAATGTGCCGAGATTCGTGTCCAGGACAAGAGATCCGTGGGCAGACGCATCAGACGTGCTGGTGGCTCCATGGGATCAGTACCAGCTGATCTATGCCTTTCTACCACTAAAACTGTTACCACGTCTGCTTCACAGAGTGGAAGTCGAGGGGATCCCAGTAATACCGATTGCCCCAGATTGGCCTCCGTGTCCTTGGTACACAGACCTAGTGCGCCTGGTGGTGGACGCCCCAAGGTCCGATTCTCCATCCTGCTTTACCATCGCTGCCTTTAACAGCATGGCTATTGAGATCCAGGTGTTGAGGAATCGGGGTCTATCGGACTCATGATCCCAACTATGTTGAGGGCGCGGAAATCTTCTTCTCGGAAAAGATATATCATCGTACCTGGAAGGCCTACATCTCCATATGTGAGGAGAAAGGTTGGCATCCATGTTCCTTTTCCATAACCAGGATCCTGCTGTTTCTTCAGCAAGGAGTAGACCAGAAATTGGCATTAAGCACCATTAAGGGGCAGATTTCAGTCTTGGCTGTCTTTTTTCAGCAACCTCTGGCATCTCACTCATTAGTGAGTACCTTTGTTCAGGGGGTGCGACATGTAGTCCCTCCGGTGCGTCCACCGCCACCGTTACCCTCGCGGGATTTGAACCTGGTGTTATCATCGCTTCAAAAAATGCTGTTTGAAAATATCAGGGAGATTCCCCTGTTGACTCTTTCCCAGAAAGTGGTCTTTCTAGTGGCCATCACATCAGCCAGGAGGGTTTCGGAACTGGCGGCTTTGTCCTGAAAGTCACCTTACCTGGTTATCCACAAGGATAAGGTGGTGTTACGCCCGTAACCGTCTTTTCTGCCAAAAGTGGTCTCGACTTTTCATATCAATGAGGACATTGTGTTACCATCTCTGTGTCCTAAGCTGAAACACCCTAAGGAGGTGGCCTCTAGACGTGGTTCGGGCTCTTAAGGTGTATTTGTCTGCCACTGCTCCCTTTTGGAAGTCGGACTCACTGTTTGTTTCGGTGGCTGGTCCAAAGAAAGGCATGGCGGTCTCGTCGGCCACCATTTCCAGGTGGATCAGACAGATTGTAGTGCAAGCCTATGCCTTGAAGGGGCAGGTTCCCCCCTTTCTGGTCACGGCCCACTCCACAAGGGCAGTCGGAACATCTGTCGCCCAGGTGTATAAAGTGATGACCTGGTCACTTGTCCACACGTTTACCAAGTTCTACAGGGTAGACGTCAGTGCATCGGCTGATGCCTGTTTTGGCCGCACAGTTTTGCAGGCGGCCGTATAGTTGCCTTTGAATATATATTTTCTTTTTTCCATTTTTTTTGATAAAAAACACAGTACCGTTAAGTTAATGCGCTGTTGCATTATATTTCACAAGTTTTTTAGTGCGGTTGTGGGTAGGATTAAGCGAATCTGAACTGTAAAGTTTGAGTTTGTACCGGACTTTTGGGTCCCGGACCCGAACAATTTACTGTATGTTCGGGTTCGGTATGTAATGGCGATTTTTTTTTTTAACAGCTGCAGGGCAGCCAATTAAAATTCATTTAACTCGTGTGCCCTTAGAAGCCATCACAGCCATGCCTACTAATAGCAGGGCTGTGATTGGCCAGTGCAGCATGTGACCCAGCCTCTAAATAAGCTAAAGGCACACAGCACAGCACATCACTCTGCTTTAGATGTAGTGTAGGGAAAGGTTGCTGCTGCTGCTTTGAGGGAGAGAATTAGATAGGAGTCCTGCTTCAGAAAATGAATTACTCAACGATCTACCTTGATTTAACCACTTCCCGCCCACGCTATAGCCAAAAGACGGCTACAGCGTGGACGTTTCCTGCCGGGAGGGCGTCCCTGGACCTCCTCCTATTTACTTCCCCCAGACACAGCCAGTCACAGATCGTTGCAAACGGCCAATCACAGCGGCTATTTACAGCGCGATCGGCGTGTCCAATGGGAGATGATCTCATATGTAAAGTGCCATCTGCCCCCAGTGCCATCCGCCCCCAGTGGCATCCGCCTCCAGTGCCACCTGTCCCCAGTGCCACATGTTAGTGCCACCTGTCCCCAGTGCCACCTGTTGTCAGTGCCATTTGTCCCCAGTGCCATTTGTCCCAGTGCCATCTGTCCCCAGTGCCACGTATAAGTGGCATCTGTCATCAGTGCCCCGTATAAGTGCCAGCTGCCATCAGTGCCACATATAAGTGCCACCTGTCATCAGTGCTAAATCAGTGCCATGTGTCATCAGTGCCACATAGTGCCATCTGTCATCAGTGCCATATCAGTGTCACGTGTCATCAGTGCCACATATTAGTGCCATCTGTCATCAGTGCCACGTATCAGTGCCATTTGTCATCAGTGCCACCTGTCAGTGTCATGTGCCATCTGTTATCAGTGCCACGTGTCATCAATGCCACGTATCAGTGCCATCTGTCATCAGTGTCACGTGTCACCGGTGCTACTTATTAATGCCATCTGTTATCAGTGCCACGTATTAGTGCCATCTGTCATCAGTGCCACGTGTCATCAGTGCCACATATAAGTACCATCTGTCATCAGTGCCACATATTAGTGCCATCTGTCATCAGTGTCACGTGTTATCAGTGCCCCGTATTAGTGGCATCTGTCATCAGTGCCACATCAGTGTCACGTGTCATCAGTGCCACTTATCAGTGCCATCTGTCATCAGTGCCATGTATCAGTGCCATCTGTCATCAGTGCCACATCAGTGTCACGTGCCATTGTTCTGGTGCTCCAGGGCCTTCAAAAGTGTAATAGGTTGTCAACAATTCAGATGTGTAATTTATGCTCCTAGAACACGTGACGGTGCTCCCTGCATTTTGGGCTTCTCTAAGTGGCCAGTCTGTGAAAAAGTCCCACACATGTGGTATCAATACTCAGGAGAGGTAGCAGAATTTATTTTGGGGTGTCATTCGTTGTATACACATGCCATGTAAGAGAAATAACCCATTACAATGACAATTTTGTGGGAAAAAAAATTCTTCATTTTGCAAAGAATTGTGGGAAAAAATTACAACATCAAAAAACCTCACCATGCCTCTTACTAAATACCTTGGAATGTCTACTTTCAAAAAAGGGGTCATTTGGGGGGTATTTGTACTTTCCTGGCTTGTTCGGGTCAAAAGAAATGAGATCGGCCACCAGTACATCAGATGTGATCAATTTTGTATGATTTGGACCACAGCTTGTAGACTCTCTAACTTTCACAAAGACCAAATAATATCCACTAATTTGGGTTATTTTTACCAATGATATGTAGCAGTATAAATTGTGGCCAAAATTTATGGAAAAAAAAATAATAATTTGCAAAATTTTATCACAGAAACAAAGAAAAATTTGTTTTTTTTCAACATTTTCGGTCTTTTTTCATTTATAGCGCAAAAAAATAGAAAACCCAGAGGTGATCAAATACCACCAAAAGAATGCTCTATTTGTGGGGAAAAAAGGACAAGAAAAAAATATATATTTTGCAGTGTTTCCTGCATATCTGTATGTGTGAGATACACACTTTAGATATTGTTGTTTTATTCTGCTATTCCAAAAAAAATAATTTAGGGCAACATTTTTTTTTTTTATAACATTTTCTTCATATCTGTATGTGTGATATAAACCATTTAGATACTGTTGCTCTATTCTGCTATTCTAAAAACACCCATTTAGGGCAAGATCCTAAATTTGAGAAATATGAAGGATAAATAAGGGACGTGACCCCGGTCGTGGTGCTGCTGGTGGACATCCTGTTGCAGGGAGAGGATGTGGTCGATCTGTGCCAGCTACACGAACAAGTGAAACACCTTCCTCAGGTTCAAGTAGGTGACAGAGGTGCGAGTAGGCGACAGAGCCTGCAGAGGTACTTGGTCGGGCCTAATGCGGCTCTACGAATGTTGAGGCCAGAAAAAGTACAGGCAATAGTAGATTGGGTTGCTGACAGTGCCTCCAGTTCCTTCACATTGTCTCCCACCCAGTCTACTGCTGAAAGATCAGAGTTGGCGCCTGCAGCCATCAGTCTTTCACCTCACTCCCTTGCAAATCAGCCAAGCAGTCTGAGCCCCAAATCATGCAGCAGTCTCTTCTGCTTTTTGATGATTCTGTTAGCAGGGTTTCCCAGGGCCATCCACCTAGCCCTGCCCCAGAAGTGGAAGAGATTGAGTGCACTGATGCCGAACCACGTATGGTTGAAGATGAGTACATGGGAGGACCATCGCAGCACGTCTCGAATGATGATGAAACACAGGTGCCAACTGCTCCTGCTTTCACAATTGTGCGGACCGACAAGGAGGGCAGGGGTGATGACTGGGTGAAAGATGTGGCAGACGATGAGGTCCTCGACCCCACATGGAATCAATGTCATGCAGGTGACCTGTGTCGTTCGGAGGAAGAGGCGGTGGTCGCACAGAGCCCCCAACACAGCAGAAGAGGGAGCAGGGTGCAAAAGCGGAGCGTCCTTCCCCTAGACAGTATACCTGCTACTGCCCAATGCAGCAAGGGACCAAGCACACCAAAGCCAGGTCCAAAGAGTTCCCTAGCTTGGCAGTTCTTCAGACACTGTGCTGATGACAAGACACGAGTGGTTTGCACGCTGTGTAATCCGAGCCTGAAGCGAGGCATAAACGTTCTCAACCTGAGCACAACCTGCATGACCAGGCATCTAAGTGCAAAGCACGAGCTGCAGTGGAGTAGACACCTCAAAAACCAAGAAAGGTCTTTGGCTCCTCCTGCTTCCTCTTCTGCTGCAGTCTACAGAGGATCTGCCAGCAACACTACTACCTGGGTCACCAACCATCTCCACAATGTCCCATGGAAGCGTTCAGCTCTCTATCTCCCAAACACTGGAGCGGAAGAGGAAGTACCCCCCTACCCACCCGTGATCCCTGGCCCTGAATGCCAGCATTTCAAAATTCCTGGCCTCTGAAATGCTGTCATTCCGTCTGGTGGAGACGCAGAGTTTTAAAAGCCTGATGGCATTGGCTGTCCCACAGTAAGTCATGCCCAGCCGCCACTACTTTTCCAGGCGAGCCGTCCCTTCCTTGCACAATCAAGTGGGGGACAAAATCAGGTGTGCACTGCGCAACGCCATCTGTGGCAAGGTCCACCTAACTACGGATACGTGGACCAGTAAGCACGGTCAGGGACATTATATCTCCCTAACAGCACACTAGGTAAATGCAGTGGCGGCTGGGCCTGAGGCGGATAGCAGTTTGGCGCATGTCCTTCTGGGTCACCAAATTGGGCACATGGCCTGAGCTTACCCTTTATGCCTTGGAGGTGCTTTTTATGTATTATCTGAATGTGTATTTAGCACGGCAGGGGGCGTTATCACAGACAAGCGTAGCTGCCTGTCCAGAGCAAATGTGGACAAGCTCACGTTCATTAAAATGAACCAGGCATGGATCCCACAGGACTTGTCCATACCTTGTGCAGAATAGACATGTATACCGGCCTTACCCAGCCATTGTTGTATTTTTGATCTTTCTCACTCACTTTTGGTGTGTACCCTAATTAAAAAAATAATAATTAAAAACAAAAACCAGTGTTGGCTACCTCTCCTCCTCCTCCACCGCCACGTTCACCTACACCGCCACATCCACCGCTATCTCAACCTCCTACTCCGTATGGACCTCGTCCTCCTAGGTCAAGATTATTATTTTTTTATTTTTTTTATTTCAAAGTATTTTTTTTATATCACAACAAGAATAATACATTTGAAAGTGACATTCAGAATATCGATTCAGTCAAAACATAGAAAGGTTACAGGCAGCTCAACAAGATGAATTGAGTGTAACACGTCAGATATAAAATGTAAAATCATTTTAGACAGACATGGTAGTGTTAGAGTGAAGGGTTGGTATTCCTGTTAATGGTCGGAGGTGTACCTCCTCCCTGGACACCCCCAATGGAAGCTAGCTGTGCCCGAGAGGAAGAACTTAACTACCAACCCCTAGGTGTGAATGTAAGGAGAGGGACGGAAATTACCATGTGTCTTTTTCCCTAAGATAGGAATACATGACTAGGCATCAGTGTTGTCGCCTGCAAACAGGCCACATTTGTGAACCTGGGAGTCACATTGAACGCCTTGTATGTTAGGGTCCCGGCGAATGGAGATGGTGAGTGTCTGTCTCAATTGCTATTGCAAAGATTAGCGGAGATAAAGGACAGCCTTGTCTGGTGCTTTTGGTTATATGTATTGGTTTGGAGCAGTGGCCTTGAAGCCTAATATAGGCTTTAGGATTTGAATAAAGAGCTTGGATCAGGCCCATAAACTTGTCGCCAAAGCCCCAACGTTCAAGGATTGTAAAGATGTATGGCCAGGAGACCGAATCGAAGGCCTTTGGAAGGTCCAGTGATAAAAGCATGCCTGATTGTTTTGGACCTCCTGGCCAGTTTGTCTGGAGGATGGAGACTATGTCTATGGCTCTTCTGATCTGATCAGGGCCCTGTCTGCTTGGGATGAACCCAACTTGATCCTTATGAAAATATCGGTTAATGAAGGAAGATAGACGATTTGCAAGGAGTTTGGTAAGGATTTTTAAGTCGCAATTGATGAGGGAGATGGGTCTATAGTTACTGACTTCTTCTGAGTTTTTATCCAGTTTCAGTATTACTGCAATATAGGCTGTGTTTAGGTGAGGATGAAGTGGGGTTCCCTGTGTCTTTGCGTTAAAAAATTGTGTCAAATGTAGAGTCAGGGTGGTGGTAAATGTCTTGTAATAGGGGTTAGGGAGACAATCGGGGCCTGGAGCAGAACCTGATTTGATGTTCTTAATGACTTCCCATACCTCTTATTCTGAGAAGGGGGCCTCCAGCATATTATTTTTTATTTTTATGTATTTTATGCTATTTTAAGTTATTTCCCTATCCACATTTGTTTGCAGAGCACTTGCCATGCTCTTAACAACATTTTCTGCCATTTGCAGCCCTCTAGCCCTTTACATTATTTTTTTAGAGCCATTTTAGTCCTCAAAATTCGGGTCCCCATTGACTTCAATGGGGTTCGGGTTTGGGTCAAGTTCGGGTCCCAAACTCAAACTTTTTTGCGAAGTTCGATCAAAGCCGAACATCCAAGTGTCCGCTCAACCCTAGTTGTGGGTAGTCACTACTGCTGAGGGTACCCTGGTTTTGTGGTGGATTTCTCCACGCACTGTTGTTTTTTTGTGGGTAAAATTACACTAGTTCCCACTTGCCATGGTGGATGAAGATTCTATGCTGTTTTGCCACCCCTCATTTGGCACTGCTTGGGGACATCCCAATGGCTAAGAGAGGAGCTGTGTCAGTCGGTGAATATAGGAGAAAATAGGATTTTTTGTACTCACTGTAAAATCCCTTTCTCTGTAATTCACCGACCGACACAGCACCCGCTCCTCCTTTTTATCTTTACGTTATACTGTTTGTTGACGCAGTGATGGCTGCATGGCAGGCTGGAGGGTTGTTGCCCAAGGGACCGCCCCTTGGGCGGAACTAAGAGTTCTGAGTGTTGTATTACAACTTATGCCTAGTATATCCTAGTAATAGGGCATAACAACCCAATGGCTAAGAGGAGCTGTGTCGGTCGGTGAATTACAAAGAAAAGGATTTTATGGTGAGTACAAAAAATCCAATTTTTCCGCTCACAAATGGCTTTTTCGTCTGCCCGGAGCTTCGGGTAAACATCCCCAGCCCAACAGGACGACCACGGAAGGACAGAAACGTCCCTGGAACCGCAATCCTAACAAGCCTGCAAACAAAAGTGCTACTGCATGAAGGTTGCCCCCACCCATGCTTCGGGTGAGGGGTCGCCTTCGGGAGTTTGCAGCACGGTGGTCCCCTCGACTGTCTGACCGATGGGTCTGCGATCCGATTTCCTATGGCTACAAGATGGAGTTCCTCTCTTGGCCGCAAAACAGATTCTTCCCCTCCAGCATACCCGTTCTACCGGGAGGCCCTCTTGGGAGCAGTAAGGGACCTACTGAATCGCGGAGTGATTGTACCTGTTCCAGAATCGGAATGTTTCCAGGGGTTCTACTCAAACCTGTTTGTAGTTCCCAAGAAGAAAGGGGTACGTCCAATCTTGGATCTAAAAGCCCTGAATCACTTTGTGAAAGTGCAGAGGTTCAGAATGGAATCAGTTCGCTCAGTAGTCGCTGCACTCCATCAAGGGGACTCCCCCTTTCCAGTCACGGGCCACTCCTCGAGGGCAATCGGAATGTCTTGGGCCTTCCGACATCAAGCGTCTGTCGCTCAAGTGGGTAAAGCGGTGACCTGGTCGTCTGTTCACACGTTAACAATGTTCTACAAGGTAGATGTCAGTGCATCGGGTGATGCCTGTTTTGGCTGCAGTTTTGCAGGTGGCTGTATAGTTGCAATTGCATATGCAATTTTTTCCTGTTTTATCTTTTTTTGGGTTAAAAACGCAGTGCCTTTAAGTTAAGGCACTGTTTCATTGGTTATCGCAGTTTTTTGTGCGGTTTGAGGGTAGTGCTTCTCTGTTGAGGAGCACCCTGTTCTTTTGTGGTGGTTATTCCACACACTGTAGTTTGTTTTTTTGTGGGTAAAATTTGTACTAGCTCTCACTTGCCATGGTGGATGAAGTTTTATGCTGTTTTCCCACCCCTCATTTTGGCACTGCTTGGTGACGTCCAAATGGTCTAAAGAGAGAAGCTGTGCCAGTCTGTGAATCTAAAGCCCCATACACACTATCGGTTTTTCTGCTGAGTTTTTCCTTCAGGTTTACCAAAACCATGTAGTGCAAGGGCCTGCCTGATTGCATACCAAGTGAAACTCCTAAGGTTTGACCTCATATTATATGGTTTTGGTAAATCTGAAGGAAAAACTCAGCAGAAAAACTGATAGTATGTATGGGGCTTAAGAGAAAATAGGATTTTTTGTACTCACCGTAAAATCCTTTTCTCTGTAATTCACCGACTGACACAGCACCCACCCCTCATATTTTTCTTTACATTATACTGCTTGTTGACGTACTGAGGCTGCAGTAGCTTGCTGAGAGGTTGTTACCTAAGGGACCGCCCCTCGGGCGGAACTAGAAAGTTTTAGTTTTATTATCACATGTTAACATGTAATGCCTGTCCTCTCCTGAAGGTGGCATAACAATCCAATGGTCTAAAGAGAGAAGCTGTGTCAGTCGGTGAATTACAGAGAAAAGGATTTTACGGTGAGTACAAAAAATCCTATTTTTTTGGGGGAAGATTGTAAGCTCCTTGAGGGCAGGGACTGATGTGAATGTACAATGTATATGTCAAGTGCTGTGTAAATTGACGGAAGATTTTTGTGTTATCCACTTTTGTCAGAGTTTACAAATAATCTACAAAGATCAATAGAAGGGAAATAAGCGTGTACTTTCTGGAATGACAATAATATTACCGTAGTGAGTTTACCAACAACAGGACCAGGCAAGTTTACAGATTACAAAATTATGAACAACATTTGACACATTTAACGTGTACAATATAAAGTAAGCCTTAAAGTGGATGTAAACCCGATTCATGAAATTTGAGCTGGGCACATCTATCTGTAGTGTTTTCTTATCTCTCTCCAAAGCACTGAGTCCCATGGATTTATTTTGCTCCGTAGCTCTGTTATCAGCCTGATAACTTCTGACAAGTTCTCAGTCACAGGAGATAAAAGCAGCCTGAAATTTGTGTCATGGGAGGTTGCTATAAATATATTAGCAGACAACTTGCCTTCTCACAACAGAGCTCTGCAGATTCCTTTGCCAATGTGGAGTGGGGGTGTGTGACTTTCCTCCAATCAGCTGTCTTGCCGGTATGTCTAGATTTCACACTCAGCGTTGAACAGGAAGAGAAAATCTGTAACAAGATCTGCACTTTTTTAAAGGATATATAGAGCTGAAGATAGCAAATATACATGTAAAACTTATGCAGGGAGATTTGTTTTATCCCTGTGTATCTGAGGCTTTTCACTTCACTGGGTATATGTGAGGGTTTACATCAACTTTAAGATTAATTGCTAATCAACTATTGATCATCAACTAGTTACTTCTTATTTAGATGCAGTACACATTGGAATTTGAACTCTGATTGATATGGGTTACTGCATAATATTGCTGTTTGAACTGTGAACTCAATTATAACTAATTGTCATAATATAGCTTAATACTGATTAATTGCTGATAATAAATAGCCCCTAACGATCTAAAACATCTGTTCAGTGTCAGAGAACTATGATTTTCAAGTAACATCTCAATATTGTTACAATGATATATTTTTATTCTGTAAATAAAAAAGAAAGAAGCATAGTCCATCAAGCCTGTAAACACTACTAAACCAGAAATGTTAGAATTAATATAATTTGGATCAGAAGCCAGAAATCTTGTGTTGGAAAATGCAGATATGGTAAACATGTATTGTTCCTAAGAAAAAAATATGAACTTATAATTTCAAAGTCCATGACTTGAAAAATAGCAGTGTAGAGTTTTAAGTAAAGGAAATAACATTTCATGTTGAAGTTTCTGTGTTTCTTTGGATTTTGAGTTCTACATCCGGTATGTCAAACTCAAGTAAAACATTGAGCCATATTGAGAGGACAAAATGTTCAAAGTAACTGCATTATGTCTACTCAGGACTTAACTTAAACGTAACTTACAATATTTAATTTGAAAGAAAAATAGCCATAAATTATTTTCTGAAGTATTTTCCTGAAGAACAGCTGGGGGTATGGATACCATTACTTGTCCTCCTACATTGCATTGCACATGTGGAGGCTTTATGGGACTTCATATGTAGAAAAATGGTGGGAGATGGAGGATTTTCGAGAGTGTTGCTGTAGATTTTGTAGATTTGTTTTTTGTTTTTTTCCGAGGTGGGGGGGTATTTCTGCCAGTTTTTTATTTATATGTTATTGAAGTTTGCCTATACATTGTTTCATTTATATATATATATATATATATATATATATATATATGTTATATATATGTATATTATAGTTTTGTTTACTTTTGTAGAATGTACAATTCATGTTATAGAATAAACAATTAAGGTATTGATCCCGAATAAGGATGAGCCGAACACCCCCCGGTTCGGTTCGCACCAGAATCTGCGAACAGACCTAAACTTCGTGTGAACTTTAGAACCCTATTAAAGTCTATGGGACTCGAACCTTCAAAATCGAAAGTGCTAATTTTAAATGCTTATATGCAAGTTACTGTCCTAAAAAGTGTTTGGGGACCTGGGTCCTGCCCCAGGGGACATGTATCAATGCAAAAAAAAAGTTTTAAAAATGGCCGTTTTTACGGGAGCAGTGATTTTAATAATGATTAAAGTGAAACAATAAAAGCGTAATATTCCATTAAATTTCGTACCTGGGGGGTGTCTACAGTATGCCTGTGAAGGGGCACACAATAAGCAAAAAATAAATAAAAAATCACAATAAGCGTATATTGATTGGTTTGCACAAAAGTTATAGCATCTACAAAATAGGGGATAGTTTTATGGCATTTTTATAATTATTTTTTTTTTTTTTACTAGTAATGGCGGCAATCAGCGTTTTTTTGGGACTGCGACATTATGGCTGACACTTGGGACAATTTTGACACATTTTTGGTACCATTGGCATTCATACAGCGATCGATGCTATAAAAATGCATTGATTACTGTAAAAAGTTCACTGGCAGTGAAGGGGTTAACACTAGGGGGCGATCAAGGGTTTAATGTCTTCCCTAGTGTGTGTTCTAACTGAAGGGGGGAGGGGACTGCGCAGGGGAGATGACAGATCGCTGTTTATACTCTGTATGAACAGGTGATCTTTCTGTTCTCCCCTCAGAGAACCGTAAACTGTGTGTTTACACACACAGATCCCAGTTCTCCGTGTGTCAGCGGCGATCGTGGGAGCACTAGTGGTGATCATGACCGCCCAGCACTCACACCGGCTTGGGGAGCGCATGCTTATGCCTCCGACGGTGAGCACCCCCCAGGTGGCCACAGGGCGAAGCGTCATTACATAACTCCGTTTCACCCAGCTGTGCCATTCTGCTACAGTACAACTGCGGAGGTTGGTCGGAAAAACACAAAACATAAAAATTTGCTACAAATTTTATTGGTCAACAAAACAGGACTTGGAAAAGAGCAAGTAAAGCAAAAAAACACATGCATGTTAATTTCAGACACTAACAGAATATGGTTTTGAGGTCTCACCATTTTGCTGAGGAAATTAACAGGAGTTAAAAGAAATGCACCCACAAATGGACAGTCTCTTAAGACACACACACTTTTCAGGGCAAGGTAAAGAATGCTATCTGCAAGCTTTATATAACATAGGTTTGTGTGCTAATGAGGCTATTGAAAACACATACACAGTCCATGAAACACACAAAAATGCAAGTTCACCCAATTTAGAGATAGAACTTCAAAGTGGGTACACCTGTTAAGGATGTCCTTAAATTACTAACCCAAAAAGCACACTCTCTGATCATGCCCAGAAAAATCCAAGTGCTGTTCACACAAAAAAAGCATAAGAAAAAAACCCTGCGCATGCCCAGACCAACTCAAATGTATTTCACACACCAAAAGTCACAGCAAAAAGCAAAGTCCCTGAGCATGCCCACAACCCAAATGCAGCTAGCAAAAAATAAGCCACCCCTGTCCAAAATTAAGCACATCATCCAGCATGCTACAAAATTTCAAATGGGAAAAAACACAGAGCTTAAAGTGGAAGTAAACTGCCCTGCCAAGGAAGCTGCCATCTTTCCCTCTGTTTAATCTTCAACTGCTATGGTGCTGCACATGTGATTCGTTATGACACCAGCCATTGGATGGTTTGATAGTTTGGCTGAGAGCACAACCAATGTGCAGTTAGCATTCCCGGCATGGCTTTTTTTTTAACTGTTTAAATCCATGGGTTTACTTCCATTTTAACATGGGCAAAAGTTATACAACAAATAACATTGCAGTATATGGTAACTGACTTGTTAATGTTGCTAGTCCCCACTTGGCTGGCTTATATTCTAGTTGGCCTTAAAATGAGTATGGGGGCCCAGGTCCCACCCTGAGGGACATATATTAATGTCACCAATTTGGACAACCCCAAAAACAAAAAGAAGTGCCTTTAAAAATGCAAAATTGCTTAAAAGCTACTAACTTGGGGGGGGGGGGCTTACTCTGCCTGTAAAGTGGTGCATCTGTAGCATGTATCCAAAATGCTGCCTCAAAGATGTACGGCTTTAAGATTTTAACCCAAGATTTTAACCCAAAACAAAAAATAACCTGCCCCTCAATACATACAAGGCCATTTGGGTCTGTTAAGTCTAAAAATGAGAACCCCCGCGTGAAAAATACCACCCCAAACTAAAAAAAGATTGTACCCCACCTACACACTAACAAACCCCTAGCCAAACATACAGAAAGCCAGCCCATGAAAGGGGAGGTGGATGCTTGGGGGCAGGAGGGGCTTGGGCACCCCAAAAGTCAACTACCTTGTTCCCATATTCAAGGGCCTCTTCCACACAACCCTAGGCTGGGGTTTTGGGGGGCTGTAGACAAGGGGCTTTATGGAATGTGGAAAACCCCTTTAAACTAGTGGGTACAAGGTGCTTTGTGGTTGGTATTGGGCTGAGCCCAACGTGCTCCAAAGGCAGGCAGCTATATTGAGTGCATGTTGCCTGTTATGGTTCAGGAGGGGGTTGAGTGATCGCTCTTCTCGCCCCTTTCCTAGCTGGCCCTGTTGTATGCTCTGAAAATTGATGTGGTTTGGATTGGTGAACGCAGCTCACAGCCTTTTGAGAATAGAGTGGAGTGTGGAATTCCCATTTCAAAAGCAAAAGTTAGCCCATAGAAATCCGAGGGATTAGAGGAGGAGACAAGAGCATTGGAGAATGGAGTGTGGAGTTCCGCTTTAAAAGCAAAAGTTAGCCCAAGGAAATCCAAGGGGTTAGATGAGGGAGACAAGAGCATTAGAGAATGGAGTGTGGAGTTCCACTTTAAAAGCAAAATCTAGCCCAAGGAAATCATATGCATTGGAGGGGAAGGTTAAATTCCCTTTTAGGAGGAGCTAGAGGAGCGAGAGTCTTTTTACATAATTTTAACAAGGTGCATGTCACATGTTGGCAACGTAACATGCTAACATGACCTGTGTGCAAATCTCTTTAAAAAATTACATAAAGGTGAACCAGCATAAAAAAAAAAAATTGGTATGTTTAGAGGTGAGCCCATGCAACTCATGCAGTTGCAAGTATGTTGCTTAAAATTTACTAAGATTTTTAGTGAACAAACGCATGTGAACGAGCGCAACAGCCACTTACGTATGCGCACTGCTTACATTGATCTCATGCAGTTCTAAATGTACTTGCAGACACAGCAGGCTTTCTCTGAAAAAGTTACTTTCTCATTCTATTTTGGGCATATTTGTTACTTGGGCAGTTGTTACTAAACTTCCTCACATCACCATATAATATTGGCACCGCCATCTTCTGTGAATATTGATTTGGAGATGCCGTGCACACAGATTGCATTCTCCCACGCGCTGAGATCGCTATAGTAAATGGGGGATTCATGCTCTGTTACCGGCGAACCATTTTCGTAAACATGGAAATGTGCATTACGCCTCGCCGTGCGCCTCTACTGATGGCTCACGGCATTGTCAGAAATTATAATGCCCTGTACACACGGTCGGACACTCAAAATCCGTCGGATCTTTTCTGACGGATTTTGTCCTAAACTAGTGTTGCATACACACGGTCGCATCAAAGTTGTCGGAAAATCCGATCATTCTGAACGAGGTGACATTCGTTACAACGGGACTACGTTGCAGCTAGTAGCCAATAGCTTTGGTCTCCTTATTTGATCTGAGGATGCGTGGCACTTTGTCCGATCGGAATTCTCTACAAACGATTGTAACAAAGTGAGATCGGATCTTTTTGTCGGAAAATGTTACATCCCGCTCTCAAATTTTTTTCCATCGGAATTTCCACACCGGAATGTCCGACCGTGTGTACAAGGCATAACTTTTCTTTCACTCAGTCCTCACATTTTTGTTTTTAACCAAATTGCTAAAGTCAAATTCAAAACTTTTGGTTGGAATTGGGCTTTAACCACGATGAGGAAGTCTTAATCCAAAAAAACAATCAAACAGATCAAGATGACCTACCGCCTACAGTTTTTGTTATTTTACAGCTATGAATGAAATTACTAGTGGCAGGATGCCTTGACCTGTGTATCCATTGAAATTGCTAGAAAATAGCTGTGTGTTTGGCCAGTATAAGTTGGGAACAGGGGCGGACTGACAACTCATGGGGCCCCCAGGCAATAGGAGAATATGGGGCCCCCAGGCAATCAGAGATTATGGGGCCACACAGTAGACACAAACACACACACAGTATACAATCACACAGTATACACAGACATGTTTATATTGGCTGAGAAAGTACCGGAGAGGCGGGGCAGCTATAATCTCTGGATTTTTAGACCAAAAGGATGTCGGTAAGGGACATTTCAGAGACAGATTTAAAAAAAACACACATTTTTACATACTGTCCCTGGTTTTTCTGAGGCTGGCAACCCTGATGGGGCCCCCTAGTGGCATGGGGCCCTCGGGCAGTGCCCAAGTGGCCCAATGGTCAGTCTGCCCCTGGTTGGGAACATTGCGATGTTCTCTGCATGTGCAATGACATTAAAGTGTCTAGATTGCTGACATCCATACGTTATAATTACATCATCATATATGAAGTAACAGAGAACAAAAGCAAGCCTAGTTTTTGTTTTGTTTTTTAGAAAAATGGTTAATCTTAATAGCAATGGGTATTTTACATACCCTCTTCAAAGCTGTCTTTGCTTGTATAATAAATGTACAGCTTCACAATAATTACCTACTAAAACACACATTTCTCTGCAATGCTCCAACTGTAATGGTGTGGAAGAAAACACATCACATGGACATCATTTTAAACCAATTACTAAATGAATGTCAAGCTTTAATGTTTACATTATTTTTTTTTTTTATCTTAGTACAAAGCCCTTTTTGTTCGGGGTCTGGATTATTAGTTTAGGTAAAATGAATCAGATATTGTATGCAATGCTGACTTTTTTTTTTTTTTTTTAAATGACATCAATAAGAGGCTTTTTGTGTTTTACCTTGTCATACGTTGGCTGTTAATCACAGACACGTTAAAACTCTCACTTTGTTTGCTGACTTTGGTTTTGTGTGAGGCCTTTAGGACTGACCTCCCTGCCAGTTTCTGTGTACGTGTGGAATTTAGTATAGGGGTTAACAATGTGTGCTCCAGCAAGTCATGAATAGATGAGCGTTACTAGGATACAAGGCCTACATTGTACAGTTCAGTCTCCCTGCATACGCCAGAGCACTACTTGTGAACTATATGGTAGACAAGTCACAGTAACAGTCATTGAAGTGGGAAGGCTGCCAAAGCCCTGCACAGTGATGTCTTGTATCCCCCCCAACTCAATCCACACAAGTTTAGGGAGGTTACTGGTATAGATCATTAAAGTGAAAAAGAACAGCTGGATTTAGCCAAACACAACTTCCTCTCTATCGCATCCTATAAAAATGTAAGACATGTATTATACGCCTATATACAAATGGTGATAGATACACAACTACTATAAATTATTGATAGTTATGCAAACATATCAGGGGTTAACTTTGTAAACTCTCTGCATACCATGTGTTTTTGTTATAGCAATGTTAAAATGAATATATAAATTTAGTAAAATAAATACATTCTGCACTAGTTGATTGGTTTGCATTAGTCAAATGCACTGTTGCCTTTTGAACTGTGTTATACCATAATTCTTTGATAGGAATAATGAAAAAAAAAACAGTAATAGAGTTATATACATTTAGAAAAAATATTGAGCTTATAGAAATGCACAATAATAAATGTTTTTTTGCTGCTAGACAGTTCAGCCAGATCCTTGAGTTTCACTGCAGCACCAGCCGACCTTGGTCTACAATGGGGTAGGCAACCTCGGAAACTCCAGTTGTTGGGGAACTACAAATCCCAAGAGGCACTGCAAGACTGATAGCCACAAACCTGACTCCTAAAAGAAGGGGGATGATGGTATTTGTAGTTTCAACACAGCTGGAGTGCCAAGGTTGCCAACCTCTGGTCTAAAACATACCCTTTAGCAATCTTAGCAGCTGACTAGGACTCTGCCATTTGCATCATGGCACGGGTTGCCATGCCAGAGAGTCACCATTTATCATGATTGATGAGGGATCTACATTACTGTACAGCGTGATTGACACTGGATTTACATTGTGGGGTATTGTTTAAATAACAACTTAGCGCGTGCAAGGTGTGGTGTTTTTATTTATGTATTTATTTTTTGTGAAAGAGTAGCACGGAACACTATATACCCATCACCCATTCATTTAGGGGGAGGGCTGGATATCTGAGGGCCTCTTAGGTTAAAGGAAACTTCCAGTTTCCAATAAGTCCCTCCCCTACAGAAACCCACCTCAACATGGTCAGGGATGTGGGAATGAGGTCCTTGTCTCCATTAACATGGGGACAAGGGGACAAGTTGCCTAGCCATTGACTTTGGTCCCTCCTGCAAGGTACCCTCCCGATATTGAGGTTATGTGGCTTGGTATGGTACAGGAGGTAGCACATGCTCGCTGCGCCTCGCTTTCTTTGCTAGCAGGGCTGCATGCATGGATACTGGATAGGTGTCTTGTATGGATTTTAAGGGGGGACACTACGCCTTTATTTTTTGTGCCTGGGATCCCTCTCAAAATCTATACCAGAACCTTATCTCAGAACCTTATCTCATAGGAGAAGAGGGTGAACTGCCATTTAGCAGACATAGTTTATAAATGTCATTTTTGCATGTTTTTTTTCATGTTGCTAACTAAAAACATAAATGTATTTTTATTGGGATTTTATGTGATAGACCAACACAAATTGGCACATAATTGTGAAGTGGAAGAAAAATGATAAATGGTTTTCAAAATTTTTTACAAATAAATATCTGAAAATTGTTGCGTGCATTTGTATTCAGCCACCCTGAGTCAGTACTTTGTAGAAGCCCCCTTTGCTTTTAGAAGTCACCTAATTAGTAAATAGAGTCCACCTGTGTATAATTTAATCTCAGTATAAATACAGCTGTTCTGTGAAGCCCTCAGGGGTTTGTTAGAGAACCTTAGTGGAGGGAAAAAAAAAACAGCATCATGAAGGCCAATGAACACACCAGACAGGTCAGGGATAAAGTTGTGGAAAAGTTTAAAGCACTATCCCGTGGCTTTGAACATCTCATGGAGCACTGTGCAATCCACCATCCGAAAATGGAAAGAGTACCGAAAACCTACCAACACATGGCCGTCCACCTAAACTGACAGGCAGGGCAAGGAGAGCGTTCATCAGAGAAGCAGCCAAGAGGCCCATGGTAACTCTAGAGGAGCTGCAGAGATTCACAGCTCATCTGGGAGAATCTGTACAAAGGACAACTATTAGTCATACACTCCACAAATCTGACCTTTATGGAAGAGTGGCAAGAAGAAAGCCATTGTTGAAATAAATCCATAAGAAATCCAGTTTGCAGTTTGCGAGAAGCCATGTGTGGGACACAGAAAACATGTGTAAGAAGGTACTCTAGTCAGATAAGATAAAAATTTAACTTTTTGGCCTAAAAACAAAACGCTATGTGTGGAGGAAAACTAACACTGCACATCACCCTGAACACACCATCCCCACAGAGAAGCATGGTGGTAGCATCATGTTGTAGTGATGCTTTTTTTCAGCAGGGACAGGGAAGCTGGTCAGAGTTGATGGGAAGATGGATGGAGACAAATACAAGGCAATCTTAGAATAAAACCTTTAATGCCCCGTACACACGAGAGGGATTAAGTCTGACAGACCTCCAAAGGAGTTCCGCCGGAGTTCCGCCGGAGTTCCGACGGAGTTCTGGCGGACTTTTCGACCGAACGGACTTGACCACACACCATCACACCAAACTCCGACGGAGTCGAACGTGATGACGTACGACTGGATTCGACGTAGGAAGTTCCTAGACAGTAGCCAATAGCTGCCCTAGCGTCGGTTTTAGTCCGTCGGAGTAGCACACACACGAGCGGATTTTTCAAAGGGGACCGGGTCCGGCGGAGTTCCGTCGGGAAAATTTAAAGCATGCTTCATTTCTAAAGTCCGTCAGACTTTAGCTTCGCTAAAGTCCGTTGCAGCCCACACACGATCGGATAGTCCGCCGGACTCAGTCCGTCGGAGTTTGGATGTCGAAAAGTCCGCTCGTGTGTACGGGGCATTAGAGTCTGCAAGAGACTTGAGACTGGTTCACCTTCCAGCAAGACAACGACCCTAAACATACAGCCAGACAGAGCTTGAGCTAGTTTTCAAGGAAGAATGGGCAAAAATGGCACTCTCTAGAGCTGGTAGAGACATCCCCAAAAAGACTTGCAACTGTAATTTCAGTGAAAGGTGGTTCTACAAAGTATTGACTCCGCGGGGCTGAATACAAATGTACACCACACTTTTCAGACATTTATTTGTAAATAAAATTGAAAAGCATTTATCATTTCCCTTCGACTTCACAATTATGTGCCACTTTGTGTTGGTTTATCACATAAAATCCCAATAAAATACATTTACGTTTTTGGTTGTAACATGACAAAAAAAATGGAGTGGAAAGTGGAAAATTACAAGGGGTATGAATACTTTTTCAAGGCACTGTATCTACATATGGATAGCCACTGGAACAAATTCTGCAAACTGTACAGAAAATTACTTTGAGAAATTATTAAACAGGCATGTACAGATTACATAAGAATTACTTTTGCTGACCTTTACAATATATATTAGCTTATAAATGTAATGACTAAATTCTTTCTAGATAGTAGATTCCCTTCAACACAGGGTTTAATATGTGTTTGTTATAGAGCACTGCCCTCTGCTGGATCCACTTATAAAGTTACAGTACATTATCATATAGTAGATAACTGAAAATCTAAGTTTTGCAGCATTGACTCGGGCATTTAGTTTTTCTTCAAATAATTTTTATTGAAATTTATATAAAAGTATACAGGTTACAGTCAGTACAAGCCTTGACATGTTGTTGTACATGAAGACACATACAGATAACCAACAAATATCGATTCAATGATCATAACAGAGTCGTCTCCCATGTACAAGCCAGGCACACGTGGAGATCGTGAACGGATGAAGGTTTTTAATGCACATAACATGGGTTTTTACATGAAACCATGTTTATTCTGGTGTGTTACTTTTTGCTGTTTTGGTAATCTATCATAAACCTGATCAATTTGATCTGAATTAGCTTTCACAGGTTCCGGATACAGAACATCTTGCATTGTACATTGGGTCATGTTCTGCCTGCGTTTAAAACATATGCCTGGCAGAGAGTCCACTTAGGCAAAGCTATGCTTATCAATGGCTAGCTGTGGCCCAAATGAGTTAATATTAAGAAGCAACACATGTAATTGTGCATTGAGCTGCAAATGGAATTGTGCATTAAAGGAGTTGTTAATTTTATTTTTTTTAACCACTTGCTTACTGGGCACTTAAACCCCCCTCAGTCCCAGACCAATTTTCAGCTTTCAGCGCTGATGCACTTTGAATGACAATTGCGCGGTCATACAACACTGTACCCAAATGAAATTTTTATCATTTTTTTCCCACAAATAGAGCTTTCTTTTGGTGGTATTTAGTTACAGCTCAGAGTTTTATTTTTTGCTAAACAAACAAAAAAAGATGCAAAAAAATAAAATAAAAAAATCATGTTTTAATAGTTTGTTCTAAAATTTTGCAAACGGGTCATTTTTCTCCTTCATTGAAGTGCGCTGATTAGGCGGCACTGATAGGCTGCATTGGTGGGCACTGATGGGCTGCATTGGTGGGCACTGATAGGCTGCATTGGTGGGCACTGATAGGCTGCACTGGTGGGCACTGATAGGCATAGTTAAGGCGGCACTAATAGGCACAGATAAGGCGGCACCGATGGGCACAGATAAGGCGGCACAGATAAGATGCACGGATGGGTACCACTGATAGATGGGACTGATGGGCACTGATAGGTGGCACTGATAGGTGGCACTGCTGGGCACTGATGGGCGGCACTGCTGGGCACTGATGGGCGGCACTGCTGGGCACTCATGGGCGGCACTGGGGTGCAGCACCTTTGAGGCAGATTGTGGGCACTGTGGGTGGCACTGTGGGTGGCACTGCTGGGTGGCACTGTGGGCACTGCTGGGTGGCACTGACGGGGGCACTAACTTTTATTAAATTGGCACTGCAGGGGGCAGGTGGGCACTGGCAGGGGGCAGGTGAGCGCTTACATTACTGGCCGTGATCGGGACTGATGTCCCGATCACGGCCGCCGGTGATCGCCTTTTTTTTTTTCTCCTCGCGCTATCAGCGCGAGGAGGAATAATAGCCGATTACCGGCTCCGTTATATCACATGATCAGCTGTCATTGGCTGACAGTTGATCACGTGATAAGGGGTCGGGATCGACCCCTTGCACGGATCGGTGATCAGGCGAGTCTCATGGACTCGCCGATCACAGAGCGCGCCGCGCGCGCCCCTCAGGGTGCGCGCAGGCCGCTCGTACACGGGACGACGTCAATAGACGTAGTCCCGGAAATGTAGGTCCGCGCTAATGCCGTCATTTGGCAATAGCGCGGTACCGAAGTGGTTAAATAACAAACCTGTTATACTTACCTCCACTGTGCAGCTTGTTTTGCACAGAGAGGCCCCGAACCTGGTCTTCTGGGGTCCCTTGGCGGCTGTCTCAGCTTCTCCCCAAGTACTTCTCACATTCATGCGAGCACCCTTGCATGGTGAGAAGCATCTGCGGGCACGCTCCCGTGATACAGCTGGTGGCTATAGCCGCTCACGATACCACTCGGCCCACCCCCAGCACGCCGCATCATTGGATGTGATTGACAGCAGCGCGAGCCAATGGCTGCGCTGCTTTCAGTCTATCCACTCTAGCCAATCAGCGGCCAGGCTGAACGGCGAAGAGGATGTCGAGGTAGAGCGTGGGACTTTCGAGAAGTCAGGTAAGTAAAACGGGGGGGGGGGGGCTGGGGGGCTGGCACTGTCGGATGTTTTTTCACCTTAATGCATAGACTGTATTAAGGTGAAAAAAATATTTACCTTTACAACCCCTTTAAGTTGCTTGGTATGTCAGACCCTGTTTTTGGGGAATCCTTATAGCAGATCCTGCTCCAACATATGGACAGTGGGATATGCTGTGCGCTCATTTTACAGAACTCCCTTTGACACTGTTCTGTTTGTGTGATGTGAGTTCTTTCTCTAACCAGGATGCAGACTCACAGAAATTGGCAGCCTGTGTCCACGACCACACTGCAAGCTACAGACAAAACAAAATCCATAACCATAGACTCGGGTTGCAATTTCATAGAAGCCTGCTTTCAGATTTTGAAACAGGCCTTACTGAACCAGCTTCTTTCCTGTTAGGTCAGAGCAGGTGACTGCACATTAATATAGGCAGCTGTTCTCAGACCCGGTTCACACTGAGGCGGCACAACTTGCAGCGTGACTGTCTCAGGCGACCGGGATCCAACTTTAGCGGCATCTTGCAAAATCACTTCTGTATAGAAGTCAATGCAAGTCACCCCAAAAGTCGTACAGGAACCTTTTTCTAACTCGGAGCGACTTGAGTCGGTCCGATTAGAACGGTTCCATTGCACAGAACGGGACGCGACTTGTCAGGCGGCTAAGTTGCCTGACGAGTCGCCCCTGTGTGAACCGGGTCTAAGAGAACCAGTCTGGCATGTGCTCTTCTAAGGGTTGGGCCCCAGAGGATACTACCTCTGCTCAAACCTCCCAACTTTCTGATATGATAAAGAGAAGCACCCTTTAGCAAACTTTATGTAAGCAAAAGACATTTCCTGTTTACAGTGACCACAAGACCTAATGTGCAGAAAATGATTGGCTAAAACACACCACAAGCATAGCTCCCAACCGTACCTGATTTCGAGGGACTGTCCCTCATTTGGAACAAAGCCCTCCTCTTACTCCTTCCTCCTCATTTGTCCCTTTTGGGCTGATCTATATAGTTGTATATAAAATGCACTACTTATCTATCAAAAAGTGTTTCCCAGTGCTAAACCTTTCATCCAAATTCTAAATAGCTGCATTTGCAAATTTCAAAAGCCAATATAAAGGAATAGTATAAAGGAATTTCCCCAACTAGAATAATACTCCCTGCCACTCCTCCCAATGTACCCTTCCAACATAAATCCCCTTCCCCCTAATCTCCTTGTGGTGCCCTCCCACCTCACAGGATACCACAGTGCCCAGGGCAGCCGTTCCCTTCTGCCCACCCCTTGTCCTGGCCCTGTATGTGGTGATGGCACCCCTGGGGATGTGGTCATCATTTTTTTTTTCTTGGCTGATAAGTACTATATGTCATCAATTCTAACCTACCTCCAGCCCCAGATGAAAAAAATATTTTTTACCTTCACATCCACATCTGATGTATTCCCCTTACGCAAATAAGAAATATGTTGGGCAGGCATGCACAAGTAAATGCAAATGCATAGAAGCATCAGTGTTTACAAAAGTATGGCCACATGCAGCACTTGGCAGACAGTGTCTGTTAGTGGCAGATTGCCAGCCACCCTATCACAGTCACACTATAAGTCGCTGATCACCGCCATTACAGTATAGCACTTAAGTTGTGTAAATTCCAGTATATATACACCATAGTTTTTAGATGCTATAACTTTCCCACAAACCAATTAATATACACTTATTTGGATTTTTTCTTTACCAAAGGCATGTAGCAGAATACATTTTGGCCTAAAATAATGAAGAAATTTGTTTTTTTATTGGATATGTTTCATGACAGAATGTAGAAAGTATCATTAAAAAAAAAAAAATCTGTCTTTTTTGTTTATATAATAAAAAAAAATTTATATAATAAAATAAAACCCAGTGGTGATCAAATACCACCAAAAGAAATCTCTATATGTGTGAAAAAAATTATATAAATTTAATTTAAGCACAGTGTTGCATGGCCGTGCAATCACCAGTTAGCACAATGCTGAATAGAAAAAAATGGCCTGGCCATGAAGGGGGTAAAAACTTCCAGAGGTTAAGTGGTTACATTTTCCTATTGAGTTAAAAAATATCCTTTCAACCCTCAATATTGTTCTGTGAAAAATATAAGTTCTTCATCAATACATGTAAAGAATAGGGATGAGCTTCAGGTTTGAGTCGAACGTAAAGCGGAGGTTCACACAGAGGTTCGCTTTTTGGAACCCCCCCCCCCCCTCCGGTGTCACATTTAGCACCTTTCAGGGGGGTGCAGATACCTGTATCATACAAGCCACCGCTTGTAAAAGAGCTAGAAGAAGGCGCGGTGGCCCGGCAAGAAGAACCAAAGAGGGGGGGGCAAGACCCCCGAAGTTGGAAGAAGACCCCCGGGCGGTGGCAAAGAAGAAAGCCGGGCTCCTCCACTAGTAAAAGAGCTAGCAGAAGATAGCGGAGGAGTCCGGCGAGAAGACCCCGAAGACGGAAGAAGACTCCCCGGAGCTGTGCAATAAACTATTTTAACCCTTGTCTGTTGTTTTTTTTATTTTATTTTTTCACAGGTGAATGGGTAGGGGTACATTGTACCTCATACTCATTCACATAGGGTGGCGGGCCGGGCTCCCGGATTCCGATAAGCCCCCCGCCCGCAGACCCTGACAACCAACAGCCAGGGTTGTCAGGAAGAGGCCCTTGTCCTCATCAACATGGGGACAAGGTGCTTTGGGGCGTGGCCCCCCTTCCCCAAAGCACCCCCCATGTTGAGGGCACGCGGCCTGGTACGGCTCGGGGGGGGCACTCGCTCATCCCCACTCCCTTTTCTTGCCAGCCAGGTAGCGTGCTCGGATAAGGGTCTGATATGGACCTGTGGGGGGACCCCCACGCCGTTTTATCGGCATAGGGATTCCCCTTAAGTCCATCAGGTGACGGGGCCAGCGACGCCTCCTTCTCTGGTCCTGGCTACCTGGAGCTGCGCTCAAAATGAGCGGACTTTTCTCCGTGCGGGAAAAGTCTGTTAATTTCAAAAGTTCGGCGGACTAGCACACACGCGGCTGTATTGTCTGCCGAAATGCGAGTCCAGCGGATAGATTGATGTGCAAAACTACTTTCTTAGTCCGCCAGACTTTTGGGTAAAAAAACTTGAGTCTGCCTGACTTTTCCACCGGATTGTTTGATCGTGTGTACGGGGCTTAAGTTTCACCAAACTGTAGATTCATAACTTACTATAAGCACAGCGCATAAAATATACCAACACACATTGTCCATATTATTTTATTACAGTACCAAAACACTAGACATGTACACGTTATACAAAATGTTGATTAAAGCGGAGGTCCACCCTAAAGTGGACCTTCCGCTCATCGGAACCCTCCCCCCCTCCGGTGCCACAATCGGCACCTTTCAGGGGGGAGGGGGGTGCAGTTACCTGGATAATCCAGGTAACTGCACCCACTTCCGGGATAGCTCTCTGCGGAAAGGGGCGTAACTTACGCCCCTTTCCGCAAGTGCCCGCCCCTTCCCGCAAGTGCCCCGCTGTCTGCTGGGAAACACACAGATCCCAGAGGCAGCGGGGAGCGTCCTTATTGCGCAGCGCGATTCGCGCATGCGCAGTAGGGAACCGGGAAATGAAGCCGAAAGGCTCCATTTCCTGATTCCCATACCCAAGATGGCGGCGGCAGCACCCGACAGACGACCTAGAGATCGGCTTCGGATGCCGACATCGCGGGAGCGCTGGACAGGTAAGTGTCACTATTTTAAAAGTCAGCAGCTGCAGTATTTGTAGCTGCTGGCTTTTAAAAAAAAAAAAAAAAACGCGGAGTCCCGGTGGACTCCCGCTTTAAAGATAAACTATAGGCAAATATAAAATATGCAAATGAATGCAGCTCTGTAGTCTTTAAAATATAATTTAATATATATTTTTTTAATTAAAGCTGTGTAGGTACTGGATTGTGACATGGTAGAAGCATCTTGCAGTCCCTGTACAGCAAAGCTCAGAAAGTGAGAAGACGTAGCAGCACAAGGAGCCAAAAAATGTATGTGCTTATTCATGTATTGATAGGATAAGAAAATGTAACAGATAAGCTCATTGCTTTGCTGCCTCTACTTGTTTATTGAGTCGCAGGCTGGGGCGGGTCTCTTCTTTTATATGAAGTTCTACTTTAAAACAATTTATACAATATATACTGTGCATATGCATGTTTGCATTATGTTGCATAATATATAAAATACTCTTTTCAAAGGTAACATTTTGTTCTAGTTAAGCCCCATACACACTATCATTTTTTCTGCTGAGTTTTTCCGTCAGATTTACCAAAACCATATAATATGAGGTCAAACCTTAGGAGCTTCCATTTGTATACAATCAGGCAGGTCCTTGTACTACATGGTTTTGGTAAACCTGAAGGAAAAACTCAGCAGAAAATCTGATTGTGTGTATGGGGCTTAACTTACATTTAATTTTGTAACTTTATTAGTGTAAACTAAAACTGATTGTGCATGAAAAGATTTGTGCATTTCAGTGTGAAACACTTTATCATGGTTCACATAAGACATAAAAGCATAATGGGGGGGGGGGGGGGGATTTACTAAAACTGTAGCACTCAGAATCTGGTGCAGCCGTGCATGGTACACAATAAGTTTCTAACTTAAGCTTTGACAACAAAATCTAGAAGCTGATTGGTTTCTATGCAGAGATGCACCAGAGTTTTTACGCTCCAGTTTTAGTAAATCTTCCCCAATGAGATATTATAAATTTACAGAATTCCCAGCATGCAAGATGCCAGAGTAGCCAAGCTTCCATTTTATTCTTCTTCAAACTGCATTCTCCCCCTGTAGAAAAGAGAACGTTTTTTTAAATCAGAATTTGTTCCCAAACATATTTAGCTAATATCATTTTCATTTGAAATAAATTTAAACTCACATATACTGTAGCATAATGTATAAATTTGCAGGCATCACACAGGAAAAAAACAAAGAAAGAAAAAAAAAACAAATAAAGAAAAAGAAAGAAGGAAAGAAAGAAAGAAAGAAAGAGACTTAGGTAGTTATTTATACATTACCACCACATGAACATCTATACTAATTGTTTAACAGTACTAGTTATAATAGTAATAAAAGCAACTTACTAAGATAATGCAAGTACAGAGCAACGCTGCCTTCATTTTCATGTCCAATTCCAAGGGAACCAAAAGTAGAGATTACCCACTTTAATATCACTTTCACCCTCTTCCTACCCAGGGAAACTTTCAGATTTTAGCGCTGTCACACTTTGAATGACAATTGCATAGTCATGCAACATTGTACCCAAATTAAATGTTTATCATTTTTTGGAGACAGATAGGGTTTTATTTTGATGGTATTTTGGCAGCACTGTTTTGTTTTGCTAAACAAACACAAACATTTTGAAAAAGAAACAGTTTTTCTTTGTCATAAAATTTTGTAAAAAAGTTATTTTTCTTCTTCAGTGATGTGCTCTGAGGAGGTGGCACTGATGAGACTGCAGTGATGGGAACTAATGAGGCTGCACTGATGTGCACTGATGAGGCGGCCCTGATGGGCACAGATAAGCTGCACTGATTATCAGTGTAAACGATGTACTCGCTGTGTCTTTCCAGACATTCCGGTTATCGACTCTCCTTTCCTTACACAGAGACAGAGTGTGAGGAAAGGAATACTGATAACCGGCAAGTCTTTTTATATGTGACCAGCTTTGATTGGACACAGCTGATCACATGATAAAGGGCTGTTTTTATTGTCCCTTTACTGAAATCTGTAAGGATCTCAAAATGACCAATATCCAAAGGACACAGGGGTCACAGAGTGCGGCCGATGCACGGTGGGTTTAGGCATTTGGACAAACACCCAAACTTTAACCCATTTGTCACCCTGTTCGGTGGGAACCATGCATTATATTTGTACCTGGGAAGTTGATTTATTTAACCACTTGCCGCCTGCCACATAGCAAAATGATGGTGACAAAGTGGTTTTAATAACCTGACCTGACGTCATATGACATCACCAGGATATTAAGCCATCTCACGCATCGTGGCAATCGTTGTTGTGGTGTGTCAGTCTGACACACTGCAAGTCCAATCTAGGTAAAGAGTCTCTGATGGAGACTCTTTACCACCTGATCAGCCGTGTCCAATCATGGTTGTTTTCCTCGCTCGCCTGTTAGACACAAGTAGAGAAGAGCAGATCGGCTGCTCCTCTGACAGGGGGGGTCTGTGCTGATTGTCAGCGCAGCGCCCTCACCCCTGAGAATGCCAACACTGGACCACCAGGGACGCCATCAGGACCACCAGGGATGTCACCACCAGATATGCCACCCTAGACCACCAGGGATGCCAATCAGTGCCCACAATGGATGCCAATCAATGCCCACAATGGACATCACTGATTGGCAGGCATTATTGTTTGGCACTGATTGGCATCCATCAGTATCATACATTACAGTACATTAGTGCCGCCTATCAGTGTCCACCCATGCCACCTATCAGTGCCCATCCCTGCCGCCTATCAGTGCTGCATATCAGTGCCGCATATTAGTGCCCATCATCAGTGCCGATCAATGCCACCTCATCAGTGCCATCTCATTGGTGTCACCTCATCGGTCCCCATCAGTGCTGCCTTATCAGTGCCTGTCGGTGCAGCCCCATTAGTGCCCATCAATGAAGGAGAAAACTTACTTATTTACAAAGTTTTCTAACCGAAACGAAAAAACTTTTTTTTTTTTATTCTGTCTTTGTTTTATTTGTTTAGCAGAAATTAAAAATCCCAGAGGTGATCAAATACCACCAAAAGAAAGCTCTATTTGTGGGAACAAAATGATAAAAATTTAGTTTGGGTATAAATAATGTTGCAGGGATATAATCATTAGTGTAACACACAGTAATAATGCCAAAAATTGTAATACAAGGACACGGTTTCAGTGTATGTAATTTTATACATCTAATCATTGAGATGATTTATACTGTTCAAATGACACATTTTATAGTGCAAGGTATCAGTATATATTTTTTTATTATTCATTTTGGGTTTGCTTTGATGGATATGATAGAAGCCAGTGATAGATAAAACACACTTGGGAGGGTGTAACTATACTGAGTTTGAAATATAATTGGAGTTGCTTTGCCGCTCTGCGTTTAGCAGTTTGTTTGGGTGCCATACACAGAACGACTGACTGAGATTGTGATCTGTTTTACCGATCTGATCAAAGTATGCGCTGTGCTGGCAGTACTTAGTATACACCCACCATCAGCACAAAAGGGTATTTTGAAGCTTTTGCAATCATCCATGTAAAGAAACTGGTTATTATACATATACATGATCGTTATTATGTTTTGTTTGACGAGTGGCGAGAGTTACGCATTAGCAGAAACAACATGCGAGTTGGTTAACTCCCGAGCACTCGGATGTGTATATTAAGATGGGAGCTGTGCTGTGTGGCCACGCCCTCTGAGGAAGCGCGTCAGTGGGGACCACGCAGCAACCCACGCTGTCGGATTCCCTGCTAGCCTTACCCGGGAACACCCACGTAGCGGTGAGAGGTATACCCCAACATAATGACTTCATAAGTAGATTTGACTTATGCTTTTAAAATTTTGTTTGTATGTAAGTGTACATCTATAAGGGATTATTTTAATAAACAAACCTTCTGTGACTGGATTACGCTATGTGCGCCCTTGTTTTGTGCTTGTGATGAGCAACAATTTAGATGAAGGTATGCAGTGTTCGCTGATAACAACCACTTAATACCCATTTATGAACCCAGCATTATCTGATGGAGAGACACCGTGTTTTCTGACAACAACTATTTAAAGACACGCTTATAACCCAGTAATATCTGGTAAGTGAATTACCTTTGGGGGACTGTTACACAAGCGGTGTGGTGTAGGTGATTGTTCGGAACAATGATCTGGAAGGATTTCTTCCTGCCTGTTCTTTGAGCGGACAATCTTTCATTCACATTTGGCTATTTTCACTGGAAAAGTGGACTGTGTATCAACCTTAGGAATATTTAGCGCTATGAATGTTTGAATTTTTTTTTTAAACATACCTCTGATACAGTTTAGTATTACTGTGCAATTGTCCTGCCGTGTGTATGCAATACAAGTTCTCGGCTGACGCCCTTTGTACAAAAATCCGCAGGAAAGTTTGTACAAAGTCCGATTGTGTGTATGAGGCTTTAGAGATTAGCATGTGCACAGTTGCAGCAGGTAGCTAGCTGTTAACCGCTTCAGCCCTGGAAGATTTTACCCCTTCCTGACCAGAGCACTTTTTGCGATACGGCACTGCGTTGCTTTAACTGACAATTGCGCGTTGTGCGATGTTGCACCCAAACAAAATTGACATCCTTTTTTCCCACAAATAGAGCTTTCTTTTGGTGGTATTTGATCGCCTATGCGGTTTTTATTTTTTGCGCTATAAACAAAAAATAATATTTTTTTACTTTTTGCTATAATAAATACCCCCCAAAAATATAAGAAATTTTTTTTTCCCACAGTTTAGGCCGATCTGTATTCTTCTACATATTTTTGGTAAAAAAAAAAAATAAATAAAAAAAATAAAAAATAAAAAAAAATCGCATTGATTGGTTTGCAAAAAAAGTTATAGCGTCTACAAAATAAGGGATAGTTTTATGGCTTATTTATTTATTAAGTGAAAGGTGCGGCACTTACTCCTGTATTAATTAAACCTTAATCATTCAACATAAGTGACAAATTCATAAAGAAAAACATATAGCAGTAAAATGTGTATGAAAATAGTCCAAACAGAATTCCTCAATGTATCTTCATAAGAAAATCCAATCACTGTGATCCAAAGGAAAATACAGGAACAAATTGTAACCTTCAAATAGTGCTTTACCACAAATCGTGCATGAGAAATGCAAACTCAGCAGAACTTTAAAGTAAATAAGCCTTAGTGTGTCCTCATCCCCTCAACCCTTGGCCGGTAGTTGTGGGGGTCTGCAGGAGGGGGGCATATCGGAATCTGTAAGCCCCCTTTTAACAAGGGGACCCCCAGATCCCGCCATCCCCCCCGTGTGAAATGGTAACGGGGTACATACCCCTACCATTTCACAAAAAAAGTGTGAAAATTGAAAAAATGACATGACACGGCTTGGGACAAGTCCTTTATTAAAAAAAATTAAAAACGTCTGACGAAGCATCAGGGAGGAGGGGGCACCCAGTTTACATCACCAGGTGGCCCCACCCCTCTGAGACTATGTGAAAGCCATAGGGATGTCCCTGTGCGTCAGAGGGGGCGGGTCACCCAGGGACGTGACCGCGTGGCCCCACCCTCAGTTATTAAAGAACTGTCACCTGAGAGATTGGTCATTACAGCGGGTGCTTCCCATGGAGTCAGATCGGTGGCGGTGTGTGTTTTTTTTTTCCTTTTTCAGTCGAAAGAAGAAAGAAGAAAGAAGAAAGAAGAAAGAAGAAAGAAGAAAGAAGAAGACGTTGTGGGACATTTTTTTTTTTTTAATAAAGGACTTGTCCTAAGCTGTGTCATGTAATTTTTACCATTTTAACACTTTTTTTGTGAAATGGTAGGGGTATATTTGTACCGTTACCATTTCACACAGTGGGGGAGGCCAGGATCTGGGGGGTCCCCTAGTTAAAAGGGGCTTCCAGATTCCGATAAGCCCCCCACACACAGACCCCCACAACCACTGCGCAAGGATTGTGGGGATGAGGCCCTTGTCCCCATCAACATGGGGACAAGGTGCTTTGGGGGGGCTACCCCAAAGAACCCTCCCCATGTTGAGGAGATGTGGCCTGGTGCTGTTCAGGAGGGGGGGGGGCACTCTCTCATCCCCCCTCTTTTCCTGTGGCCTGCCAGGTTCCTTGCTCAGATAAGGGTCTGGTATGGATTTTGAGGGGGACCCCCACACCATTTTGGCACGGGGTCCCCCTTAATATCCATGCCAGACTTGAAGGGCCTGGTATGGAATTTGAGGGGATCCCCGGATTGTACTACAATCTGTCTGATCCACCTGGAAATGGTGGCCGGCGAGACCGCCATGCCTTTCTTTGGAACAGCCACCGAAACAAACAGTGAGTCTGACTTCAGGAAGGGAGCTGTGGCAGACAAATACACCTTCAGAGCCCTAACTACATCTAGAGTGTGACGGGCCACCTCCTTAGGGTGCTTCGGACACAGAGAAGGTAAAGCAATGTCCTCATTGATATGAAAAGCCGAGACCACTTTCGGTAGAAAGGACGGTTGCAGACACAACACCACCTTATCCCTGTGGATAACTAGATAGGATGACTTGCAGGACAAGGCCGCCAGTTCCGAAACCCTCCTGGCCGATGTGATGGCCACTAGGAAGACCACTTTCTGGGAAAGAGTCAACAAGGGAATCTCCCGGATATTTTCAAACGGAGGTCTTTGAAGCGCCGACAACACCAGGGTCAAATCCCAGGGGGGTAGCGGTGGACGCACCGGAGGGACTACGTGCCGTACCCCCTGGACAAGGGTACTCACTAAGGAGTGCGATTCCAGGGGTCATTGAAAAAAGACAGCCAAGGCTGAAATTGGTCCTTTGATGGTGCTTAATGCCAATCTCTGGTCAAACAGCAGGATCCTGGATATGGCAAAGGAGCGCGGATAGAAAAAAAGAGGAAAGCCGCGCTTAACAAAAAGAAATTATAAAAAACTAAAAAAGAAGCAGCAACCCAAATGTTATACTACATTTGGCATGAAAGAAAAAAGAGTGGGTTGCGCTACAGAGAATTACTAAACAGAGAATACACCTACGTGAAAAAGCTCACAAAAACATTGACTTAGTAGTGTGTCAATCCTATACGGAAAAGTTTAGAATGCGACAAAAAATTGCGACTAAAAATTGGACTATCCTATAAAGATAGAAAATGCTAAATCAGTGAAGGTAGCAAATACACCTTAATATGGTTTCACAAAGAACGCCCTTAATAACAGTGAATATTCAAATGAATGTGGGATAATAAAGAAAAAAATAAAGAAAAAAATATTTTTTTCTTTATTATCCCACATTCATTAGTCGCAATTTTTTGTCGTATTCTAAACTTTTCCGTATAGGATTGACACACTACTAAGTCAATGTTTTTGTGAGCTTTTTCACGTAGGTGTATTCTCTGTTTAGTAATTCTCTGTAGCGCAACCCACTCTTTTCTTTAAAGGAGCGCGGATGCCATCCTTTTTCCTCACACATGGAGATGTAGGCCTTCCAGGTACAATGGTATATCTTCCGAGAAGAAGATTTCCGTGCCCTCAACATAGTTGGAATCACAGAGTCCGACAGACCCCAGTTCCTCAACACCTGGCTCTCAATAGCCATGCCGTTAAAGCCAGCGATGGTAAAGCAGGATGGAGAATTGGACCTTGAGGTAGGAGGTCCTCTCGCAACGGCAGTCGCCAGGGAGCATCTGCCACCAGACGCACCAGGTCTGCGTACCAAGGACGCTTAGGCCAATCTGGGACAACCAGTATTACCGGGATCCCCTCGGCTTCCACTCTGCGAAGCAGACGAGGCAACAGTTTCAGTGGAGGAAAGGCGTAGATCAGCTGGTACGGTTCCCACGGAGCCACCAGTGCATCTGCCCACGGTTCTCTTGGCCTGGACACGAATTTCGGCACCTTCCGATTGAGACGGGAGGCCAGTAGATCCAATCTGGAGTGCCCCACTTCAGGCACAGCAGCCTGAATATCTCCGGATGCAATGCCCATTCTCCTGGATCCATCATCTGTCGACTCAGATAGTCCACCTGCCAGTTCTCCACTCCCGGGATGTAAATGGCCAACAGGGCCGGTACGTGTACGGTACCAAAGTATGTGAGCGACCTCCCGTGCAGCAGCTGAGCTTCTTGTTCCCCCTTGGTGATTTACGTATGCCACAGCCGTGGCGTTGTCGGAATGTATCCTGATCGGATGCCCTTGAAGTCTCATCGACCATGTGTGGAGACACAGCCTGATCGCTCTCAATTTGAGCAGATTGATCGGCAACTCAGAGTCTTCCGTCGACCAGAGGTTCTGAGCCGAATGAACCCCCATCACTCCACCCCAGCTGGATAGACTGGCGTCCGTTGTGATCACCGTCCATTTCAGAGGAAGGAGCGATTTTCCTGACTGAATCACTGGGGACCTCAACCACCAGATCAGCGAGTCCCTGACTGACTGGCTCACCTGGATCTGTCGATCTAGGGACAACTGAGATTTGTCCCATTTTGACAAGATCTCCTTCTGCAGAACTCTGGTGTGGAACTGGGCGTAAGGTACTGCCTCAAAGGACGCTACCATGAGTCCCAGTACTCGCATGCAAAACCAGAGCGACGACCACTTACGGTTCATCAGTAGTTTGACCGTGGATCTGAGAGTCTGAAATTTGTCTGAAGTGAGAAAAACTCTTGCTTCCCTGGAGTCCAACAGCAAACCTAGGTACAAGCACCGACTTTTTTAGGTTCAACAGCCAACCAAAATCTTGCAGGGTCTGCATGGTGATCTCCACATCCTCCTCTAATTCTGAGGCGGAAGATGCTCTCTGGAGGAGATCGTCTAGGTATCCCACGTTGTCGCAGCAACGTCAAAACTGGAGCCAGTACCTTGGTAAAGACTCGAGGGGCTGATGCCAGACCAAAGGGAAGAGCCACAAATTGGTAATGGGCTTCCCCGACTGCAAAACGCAGAAACTTTTGATGCCGAAGGCATATGGGTATGTGCAGGTACACATCCTGGATGTCTAAGGATGCCAGGGAGTCCCCTTGATGGAGCGCAGCAACTACTGAGCGAACCAATTGCATTCTGAACCTCTGCACGTTTACAAAGTGACTGAGGGCTTTTAAGTCCAAGATTGGACGTACCCCTTCCTTCTTGGGAACCACAAACAGATTTGAGTAGAATCCCTGGAAGTGTTCCGAGTCCGGAACTGGTACAACCACCCCCAACAGGACCCCGGCGAACCGGGGATACGGGTATGCTGGAGGGGAAGAATCTGTTTGGCGGCCAAGAGAGAAACTCTTGTAGCCTGTGGAAATCAGATCGCAGACCCATTGGTCGGATAACCGGGAGGACCACCGGGCTGCAAACTCCCGAAGGTGACCCCCCCCCCACCCGAGACATGGGTGGGGGCAAACCTTCATGCGGTAGCACTTTTGTTTGCAGGCTTATTAGGCTTGCGGTTCCAGGGACGTTTTTGACGGTCCGTGGGTGTCCTGTCTGGCTGGGGACATTTTGTCGAAGCTCCTGTCGGACAAAAAAAAATGTTTGTTAGCGGAAAAAGAGGGCCCTTGCCTATGGCGTGGCTCCTTAGCTTTCATGGCCTGTGGGAGTAGGGTACTCTTACCACCTGTGGCATTTTTTATAATGTCATCTAACGAGGCTCCAAATAGCCGGATTCCAAGGAAAGGAAGATCCGCCAGGGCTTTTTTGGATGCCTGGTCAGACCAGCATTTTAGCCAGATTAGGCGCCTCAGCACCACAGCTGATACTGAAGCCCTGGATAACAGGGGGAGAGTATCCAGGGCCACGTCACAGACGTACATAAGGCCTTGCACTAGTTGGTCTGCTGGTTCCACGCAGACAGGGGAAGCCTGTTGCTCTCCCAATTTATGGTGCAAAAGTTTTGCCCAGTCAGTGTCTGCGACACAAGTGCGGATGCCAGTACAGGTCGCACAGCTGACCCCACAACCGTAAACAAGGAAGGAGCCACCGCCTCGGCCTTCCTGTCTGTGTGATCCTTGAATGCAGGAGTCCCCTCAACTGGGATCGTGGTTACTTTATTTAACCTAGACGACTGGAGGAGCTGACCATTTCTTGAGAAGGCTTTGCTCAAAGGGGTAACGCACCGCCATTTATTTGGGCACCGAAAAGGTCAGTTGCGGGCGACCCCATTCCTTGTAAATGTACTTGTCAAAATAAGTCAGATACAGGAATACCTTCGGTGAATGTGCTGGCTTGCGGATCCCAAAAGGGACTGGTACATCAGCAGAGGGATCCACTGGCTCCTGAATCTTCAGGGTATCACACACAACTGTGATAAGTGCTCCAACAAGCGCTTTGTCGCTCCCGGACCCGGACGGGGACTCATCCTCTTGTCCGAACAGTCCTGCTCAGCGTCGCCTGACAAGACAGAGCAGGGGTCACCGGCCTCAGCAGGACCCGTGTCTGCATCAGAGGTCTCCCCAGAGGAGGGGGGGGCAGGGGCCGCCTTTAGCACCTTTCTTCCCTCCATCTTGGCAACGAACGAATTGAGGACCGCCGTCAGGGTGTCCATGGGCAATTGCCTGGATTTCAGGGGAAGAAACACCAGTTTCTGAAGCCATGCTGACCTTGCCCTGTCTGCCACCCCCCTTGCTGCCGCTGACTGAGAGGTTCTAACCCACCAGACTCACCAAGAGTTCCGCGCTGTTTACAGCAGTGCCTGTAGACCCCTAGCACTCCCAGATGCAGAGGAACTAAAACTGTGTCGGTGTCAGTCCGTCAGAACGATCGGTGAACGAGCGCTGAGCGATCTGAAAAAGGTGCTCAGACTACATAGAAGGCTGTCCAGCGCTCAGTAATGACAAAAGAGGAAGCTGAGGGAACATAAAGCTGCTGCTAGAGCACAAAAAACGTGGTCCAGCTTCAAGAAAATGGCCGCCAGTGTCCTGAATAGGGAATCACCGGAAAAATGGCCACTTGAAGCCCAGAAGCACGGTCCTTTGCCCACACTGAAAATGGCTGCCAGCCAGCGCCATAAGAGACAGAGACAAACATGTGGCAGAGATACAGTGCTGCACCGCCACACAGGCAAACCTCGCAGGCACCTCCTGGGAGTTAAGCACTCAGGATCCAGGCACCCCCAGTCAGCCAGAACCCAGGTGAGAGCCCACGGGCGCGCACACACACACACACACTGCCCAGTACCCATGCACAGCCTCCCAGCCGTGAGGGGGGGGGAGGAGGGGAGATAGGGACAGGGGAGAGAAGAGAGGGGGTCCCCGAATCGACTTCCCAGGGAATGCCCAGCTGCTCAAACCTGCCGAGACAGGGAGAGTCGTACTTACAAGTCCTGAAGAGCTGGGAGACATTCCATTGTAGACCAACTCCTGATCGGTACAGGGAAGGCTACTGGCCCAGCCTACTGTGACACAGACATCAGTAGCCCAGTAATACATATGCCCTGGAGCATATAAGCTCACCGACCACCTCTGGAGCTGATGTATGTCATGGCCTGGCGAGCCGGAGCTGCGACCTGCACACGCTCGATGGCCGGACTGGGGAGACTACAAGGATAAGTGAACCAGCCTGTCACCCAGCCGGCTGTTGATAGAAGATGACAGGATCATTCAACTTGCGTAAAAAGCAAAAGCAATAAATAAATAAATAACAGACGGATCTATAGGCCCGCAGAGTTCCTAGGTCTATCTCCTTCACTAGGCAAAATACAACTGAGGCTGCTAGTGCAGAGTGTGGGGATTGTAGCCTGAGGGACTGCCCCCCTGGGCGGAACTAAGAGTTCTGAAGTGTTGTATTACAACTTTGCCTAGTATCTCCTAGTGATAGGGCTAACAACCCATTTTGTTACAGAGAGGAGCCGTGTCTGTCAGTGAATATAAGAGAAATACATTTTGCTGCTTCTCCCCAGTAGAGGGATGCCACATGTGTGGGAATTTTTGGGAGCTTAGCCTCATACAGCACCCCGAAAACCTATCACCGCCTTCAAGATTTCTACGGGTGCAAATTTTTGATTTCACTCCTCACTACCCATCACAGTTTCGAAGGCCATAAACTGCCAAAATAGCACAAAACCACCCCCCTCCCCCAAATGACCCCATTTTGGAATGTAGACACCAAAATATTTGCGGAGAGGGATGTTGAGTCCATGGAATATTTTATATTTTGCCACAAGTTGCGGGAATATTAAACTTTTTTTTTTTTTTGCACAAAGTTGTCACTAAATGATATATTGCTCACACATGCCATGGGCATATGTGAACTTACACACCAAAATACATTATGCTGCTTCTCCCGAGGACGGCGATACCACATATGTGGGACTTTGTGGGAGCCTAGCCACATACGGGACCCCGAAAGCCAAGCACCGCCTTCACAATTTCCAAGGGCATACATTTTTGATTTCACTCTTCACTACCTATAACAGTTTTGAAAGCCATAAAATGCCAAGATGGCACAGTATTTGTGCAGGGATTTTTCAAACGCATTTTATTGGGAAAAAATACACCCTTTTTGTAATTGTAATGCACTAAAACACACTATATTGCCCAAATTTTTGATGAAATAAAGATCTTAGGCCAAGTACATGGATACCAAACATGACATGCTTTAAAATTGCACACAAACGTGCAGTGGCGACAAACTACATACATTTTTAAAAGCCTTTACAGGTTACCACATTAGATTTACAGAGGCGGTCTACTGCTAAAATTACTACCCTCGATCTGACCTTGGCAGTGATACCTCACATGCATGGTGCAATTGCTGTTTACATATGATGCCAGACCGACGCTTGCGTTCGCCTTTGCACAAGAGCAGGAGGGGGACACGCTGGTGATTTTTTTTTTTTTTTTTTTTTAACTCTTCCTTCCATTTAATTTTTTTTTTTTATCATTTTTATTGTTATCTCAAGGAATGTAAATATCCCCTATGATAGCAATAGGTAGTGACAGGTACTCTTTTTTTGAATTAGGGTCTATTTAGTCCTCTGCCCTCAAAGCATCTGACCACACCAAGTTTGGTGTAATAAAATGCTTTCCCAATGGCACGGTTTATATCCGGGAGGGGGGACATTCCCTCCCACTGCTTGTAAAAGCAGTCTAGAGGCTAATTGCCCACTAGGATTGCTTTTACATGAAAGCTGATCACTGGCTAAAAAGAAAGATACCAAGATGATACCTAAACCCGCAGGCATCATTCTGGTATAACCAAAGTCCAGCAACGTACTGTCCTTGTTGGACATATATTGTAATCTTTTTTTCATGCTGCCTGTTGGCTGAACGAAAAAAAGATTGATCAGTAGGTATGCCCACCATTAGAATACCTCCCTTCATTCACCCACTTCTAATGATGGGAATACATGCACCATTTATATATGCTGAAGCATGGGGGCATCCTCCCGCAAAAGTTATGCCGCGTACACATGGTCGGACTTTTCCACGGGCAAGCCTCCGTTGGAATTTCGACCGTATGAACACGGCATTAGGAGCAAATCGCTCCTCCACCCCTGCTGCCCCCATGCTTCGGCATATATGCTTTTTTGTTTTTAACTGTGGTGGTGAAATCACCTCCTACAGCGTTGGAGTCACGGCTTTATGTATCGTGGGAGCAAAGGCTGTTGCCGTCAAGATAAATAAATCCGCACTGCAGCTCAATGGCGCACCTGAAAACGAAAAAATGTTTAACAATAAAACGCAGTACACAGCAAAGTATAAAAAAATTACATACCCGAAAAGCAAGCATGATAAAACATAAAACATTGCAGAATAGAGAACAAGACGACAACTATGTTTGTTTTTTTTATTTTTGTGGGTTTCTTATCACACTTTTTTTGTAATTGTAACAACTAACGGTTCGGGTCTCTCAAAATTTGATGGCATCTTGGGAGACCCTGTGTAAGTGTCCTAGTCTGTGAAATGCTATACCCTACGCTAAAACTTCACTAGTGTGTGGTAGCGTTCAAAACATTCACCAATGCAAAGACCAGGATTGTCAGGACAGCGTGGACAATAATAAAACGGGTGTCACACCTATATACGCGCTTGGTACAGACACAACATCTTCTTTGGGGGGGCTCGTTGGGCAGGGTTACTCGGGAGGACATAAGGAAAATGCATCTCATGCAGCCAGCTTACTGCATGTGGTTGGGGAAGGTGAGGTGCAGAACAGTCTGGATACAGGATGTCTGTGACAATCTCTTCCTGGAATGTAAGGAAGGATAAAGTCCCGCCTGAAGCTCTGTATAGCACATGAGCGTTCAACAAAGCCAAGTAAAGACTTTTGTAACAGCGTCTGGCCTTACGGCCAACTAGATACGGCGCCAACAACTGGTCGCTGAGGTCCATCCCTCCCATATTTTGGTTATATTCATGGACACCTGTCGCCGTAGTAATTTGGACAGTCGTGTCTGCATGAAGGGAGGCAAGAATTAAAACACTTATCCCTCCACTTCATAGCGAGCAAGTTATTACACTGCAAGCATGCTCTCGCCCCCAGCCTAAGATGGGAATCTACAAGCCACTGGGGAAAGCCCCAGCGATTAGGTCGCACGGTGCCACATGCTCCAATCTGCTGATCAAACAAATGACTAAACAGTGGCACGCTCATGTAATAATTGTCCATGTACAAGTGGTACCCCTTTCCAAATAAGGGTGACACCAAGTTCCACACTATCTTGCCAGCGCTCCCTATGTAGTCTGGGCAGTTCTCCAGCTCTACGCAACTATCTTTTCCCTCATAAACCGTAAAGCTCCATACATAGCCTGTTGCCCTGTCACAGAACTTTTAGAGCTTGACCCCGTATCTGCCATGCTTGCTGGGAAGGGACTACTTGAAAGACAAGCGGCCAGAAAATGTAATCAGGGACATCAGAAGATCAGGAACGTCTGACCTTAGCAGGGACCTCACCTTTGTCGCCAGAGCTATCCGTCATGGAGCTGCTGTAGTCCACATGATCGTGTTCTAAGCCTGAACCTGACAGATGAGTGACCATTTTGGGCTCTAAATTTACTGGTACAACTAGTAAGATTCACAGGTAAAAAAAAAAAAAAAGCACCTAGGCTGTCAGCAACTGTATAAAACGCTACCAAAAAAAAAAAGTTAGCGATCGCAGGGATCAGGCCTGACTCTGCGAACGCTGCAGTTACGTGTGTTGTGTTTTATAAGCGACACTGATCGATTGATACTGCACTTGGGTGGGCTGGGCAGAGGGGCAAAACACAGGTGCCAGCAGGTATCTGGGTTGATCCCGATAACGTGTTTTTTTGGAACCCTAAACTGCTGGGGACGCTAGTATAGATCTGATCAGATACTATACCACTAAGGGAGGTGTATGCTTTGCACGTGGGTGTTAGCGGTACTGGCACTAACCCGACGCTGCCTGTGGTGATGCAGACCCTAAAACCTAATTGATATCACCCGCCAAACGTACAGGGGGTTAAACCTTAATTGGGTAATAAATGGCAGGTGCCCTGACACTATAAAAACCAAACTAGCGTCACCCATAACACTTATATGGTCATCAGGTTAACTAGGGGCAATCAGGGGGTTTAAATCCCTTATTAGGCAATATATGGGGGTACCTGACAGGGAACCTAAATAACGAACTAACTGGCTAACCAGCGTCACTAATGCAGCAATCAGAAAAACGATTGCTTAGTGGACACTGGCAAAAGAGGATGAAAGGGTTACCCGGGGGGGGGGCAATCAAGGCGTTAAACCTTTATGGCGGGGGGGTAAGGGGCTACCCTGGACCTAAGTCTAACTGCCCTGACACTTTTTACAGTCACAAATGACACTAAATGCAGTGCTCAGTAAATAAATGACCACTGCAATCAGTGACACTGACTGGGGGTGATCGGGGGGGGGAGATGGAAAGTGTGTTTATGTGTACCTGCACTTACTATGATGTCTTCTCTCCTTGGCGCTCGTCAAAAAGCCTGCCTCGAGGAGAGTGCCATAACTTCCTCCTGCCTGTGTTTACAGTTCACAGGCAGGGGAAGCTTCTCATTTGGCAGGAGTGATCGCGAGAGGGTGGCCAGAAATCAATGGCCGCCCCCTCATCAGAGATCGCTCCTGAAGCGACACGGACTGTTGCCACTGGGGGGCTGATGGGAGGTCGGTTCGATCCCTCACCCGCTGGAAGGCAGGCATGTACAGGTACGTTGAAGTGATGCCCGTGCCAATGTGCTGACTTATATGTACAGGCGGCGGACCTCAAGTGGTTAAAGAGATTCAAGTGCCTGTAAAGTAACATGCATTAATTACTTTAATCCTTCGTTTTAGGCCCCTGTTTAGTACAGTGTGTGTTTCTAAAATTATAATGCTAAATACCTTCTTTGCAGAGACCTACTGTTATGTGACCACCTTCTGCTTTCCTTCCCAAGTGAGTACAGTGGGAGGGGTTGAGACTCCCCTCCGATTAATGCAATCTGGCAGAGGAAGGTCACATGCCAGGACAGCATGGCTTTGCAAAGAAGGTATTTAGCATTAGAAGGTTAGGAAAACACACACACACACACACACACACACACACACACACACACACACACACAGAACAGGAACCCAGCAGAATTAAAGTAATACAGGTTTCTTTACTTTAAAAGCCCTTATTACCACTGCAGGTAGAGGAGAGGAGCTCACACACAGACCAAGGAAATTAGAGGGGGGAGATTTAGAGGAGCGAGCAGGATGATGGAGGCACATAAACTGACCACAGTATCATGGATCAGCTGCCACGATAAAAACATAGTCAGTTTAAACAGAGGAAGACCGGATCAACCAGGCATTGTACAATAGAATGGGACAAATTACACTGCACTATATAAAATATGCTTTTTTTTTTTTTTTTTAAAAGGCACAGGAGGAACATGCATAAAAAAAAAACAAAGAAACAAAAAACAAAACCACACACCTCATTAAACAGGCATTTTATTTTTCACATTTGTACAAAACTTGCATATATGCATTTTACAGAAAACAGAAGAGACTAATTACATTAACAAAGTTATTATATTTACTGAAAAGACACGTTAATGGTTATTACTTAGGCACTTACAATATTATGAACTGTTGGATGATTAAGGCTCCTTTCACACATACGTTTGAAATGCAGCTGCGGCTAGAGGAACGTTCCTACCACAGACAAATGCATCCCTATGGCCCCCCCTTCACACGCTGTGGTTTGCAACAATTACAAAACAAACTGTTTTGTATTTATTTTTTCCCCTAAACAAAAGGTGACAGCATGCATCGCAGCCATCTGTACATAAAATGCAGTAAATTGTAATAGACAATTTCATTGCTATATAAATAATAAAAAAATAAAAAAAGGCCAGAATTTACTACCTGAGCTGAATGCAATTGCAGATAAACAGTAATACGGATGCAACCAAATAGCTGTGCCAGGAGTGATTTTTTATAAAAAAAACAAAAAACAAAAAAACAATGCATTTACAAGATGCAGACCTGCTTGTAAAAAGCTTCTGCAAAAAAAAAAAAAAAAAAAAACAAACACGGACCTATGGGCCCGCAGGGTTCCTAGGCGTCTCCTTCACTAGGCAAAATAAAACTGATTACTGCAAGGCAAGGTGGAGGGTTAATACCTAGGGGACCTGGGCGGAACGGAAAGTTCTGAGTGTTGCGTTACAACTTTGCCTAGTGTCTCCTAAAGAGAAAGGTATACAACCCAATGGTCTAAGAGAGTAGCTGTGTCGGTCAGTGAATATAAGAGAAATAAAAATTCAGATCATACACCAAATATATAAAAGAAAAAAATGTGGCGCACTCAGAAAATGAATTAACAGATGTAAACTTTACATAAAAGTCCAGAAATGTAGAAAAGATTCAACAAATCAGCAGCTGATCTCCCTCCACCTCATCAAACAGATATGAAGATAGCAGGGTCACTATTACCCAACATGACAGACCCTTACCATCAGTGTAAGGGTAATAGCCCTGATGATGCACTTTCAGTGACAAAAAGTTGGGTGGAGCTTGGCTTGACGTGGGATGTGGACAAACCACACTGCAGCCTTTTGCTTTCATAATTCAACTAAAATGTGAGTGGAACTTTTTTTTTTTTTTTTTTTTTTTTAACAATAAACTGATGAATGCTTTCTAAAGATATCTGCTCAATGAGCGATGTCATTTCTATTTATACGATTGTTGAGCTACACAAGGATCCCTGTACCTGCTTCATGATTTAAAAGATCTTGCTCCAGAGTACTGCTTGGGAGGAATTGTAAAGCAGTTGTGTTATTACATGTGCATTACCCTTACACTGATGGTAAGGGTTTGTCGTGTTGAGTGATGGGACTCTACTATCTTCATATCTGTTTGATGAGGTGGAGGGAGATCAGCTGTTGATTTGTTGAATCTTTTCTACATTTCTGGACTTATGTACAATTTACATGTTTACACCTGTTAATGAATTTTCTGAGTGTGCCACATTTTTTTTTAATATATTTTGTATATTGTTTCCAGCAATATAGTGTGAGCTGCCATTTACTTTTTTTAATTAAGCGCAACAAATGTATTTAGATCATACACCAAAGTAGGACTTCTCCTCTCCAGTCCTTCGATTACCCCAACAGGTCACATTTTCAGGATTTTTTTTTTCACAAATGGCAATTACAACGGTTGCCCAACAAGGGAAATCTTTAAAATGTAACCCTTGAAGCTACTTGGTGTGCAAACTCCTTCTTACATACAGTGTGCTCAGCTCAACCTTTAGTACCAGCAGACACAATCTGAATTACTTGGTTCTGCCAATATGCAGGCCTGCTCAAAAGTCAGATGTGCCCTGCATGAACTTCTGTTTACACAGAAGATGAAGTTAAATGGTTGCGGTGATGGCTGGTAAACTCACCACAGGATTTGGGAGTGTAGATAAAAAACTTCTTCCCATCAATGCCAAGGACTCCAAGTGCTATATAGAAATTACAAAAAAAAAAAAAAAAAAAAAAAAAAAAAAAAAAAAAAAAAGTGAGAAACGTACACATACAAAATAGAGGACCGCAAAGAAAGAAGGAAAAAAAAAAAAAAAAAAAAAAAAAAAGCACAAGGCAGGCCCATACAAGGTGCAAATGCCTTTCCTGCAACCACGCCCCCCCCCCCCCCCAATCAACACATGCAGTGTTGACAGGGAAATCGGCAATTGTCTGTGGCAGGGGAGGGAGGAGGAAGCCATCCCTGCCAGGAGACAGCGATGATCACTAGCAGCTATAATCGCAAGAGAATGTGGCAGGCTGCTGGTTGTGCCAAAGTTGATAGACATATTTAGGCTGGCCATTACCAGTTCAAATTGAACAGTGTATGGCTGTCGCAAGGCACAATTTCTAGGACATTCAAACAAGCGAAAACAGAAAAACCCATTACATTTACAGTCCATTTGTTTAACATTTAAGTAGATCTATAAATTTAAGATACTAAAAGGAGATATGGTTTGATACTAAATATACTGTTATTCCTCATGCATACACGTTAATACATCTAGTAAATGGATAGATAATTGCTACTGGCATTCCTTTGCTCTTCTAGAAAGAATGAAAATAACTACAGTTTACACAGCTGCAGCACCTGGTAGAGCTTGAGCAAAAGATTTGGTCCTCAACATTACCCACCTAAATGTGTCACAATCACAAAGAGGATACAGTTTAAAGATTGAGACTAGTCAGAGGTATTTGGAGGCGACAGTCAACGTCAGACCACACAAAGTTCTAGCAAGCTGCATTGGTTTTCCATTGGTACAATCCTCTTGGATATACATTCTACTCCAAAAGAAAAAAAAAAAGACTCACAATAGGCAATTTCTACAAAAAGGATTGTTTATTTATGCACAGCCTAAACAGGCCCATATACACAGTGTGTACTCAAACTAGGTCTATCTAAACGTCAGATAGAGAAACCTACAAATGTACTGAAACTATGAAAAAAAAAAAAGTGTTCTGATCATTTGTGAATCAACTGTCCACTGAATGCGGACATAATTGAATTTCCTGAAGCTAATCAGAACATAAAAAAGGTCCCCAGGCATGTCCAGAGAGCATTTGACTAATCAGCGCTAAAAAGATAAAGGCAGGGACTTGGGGCAGAAAAGGTGTCCCTCCCCCACATTACATACCTGGAAAAATTAATTGCAGTGCCCAAAATAAACTTCTGTAGCTAGTTGTGGATGTGTTCATTGCTGGTGGTGTTACTGGTAGTAATGCTAAACCTTCCACCACTGACTCTTCATTAACGGACCTACCAGAATTACATTTACAAAAAACAGAACACACTGCTAGGATTTTATTTTGGCACAATTCCAAGACAATGGGATCTACAAGTGGTCATTATTGCCCTGCATCTGAAACAAAAACTTATAGTCACCGTTTTCTATGGAGGTAGATAGTTATCAGGATAGGTCAATAGTTTAGTGTTTGAAAGTAAAAAAATTGAAATATGAAATGCATGTGAAAATAGCACTCATCTGGGGATAAAAAGGAGACATCACCCAATATATATTACTATTCTAATGCAATGAATAACCAAGTAAATCAAATCCCAGGTTCCCTATACAAATGTCAGTTACAGAGATGGTAGTACTGCAATGAAAATGCCCCGATAAATGCAATTGCAAATCATTGAGGAAAATAATCAAAATGAAAAAAAAAAAAATATATACTACAATGTGTGGTTGACAAGTCACTGTAGCATCTTGAACAGCAACTTCACATTAAAATCTAAGAATTTCTGAATGCAAAAACTTTGCTAAAAAAAAGTAGTTAACCAACATGTCAGATGCCAAACACTAAAAAATAGATTTTATTAAATCTAAAATGTAGGTACAAAAACAGATGCTTTTCCAAATCTTGAGGTACAAGAGCAAGAGGGCTCTTATGTTGGTGATCTTGACGTTCCAATGCTCGCATTTCAATGTTTATCAGTGTGTTCGAAAAACATGAAATCCTGTAGGAGAGAAGAAGAAAAAAAAAAATTAAAAAAAAAAAAATCTAAAATAATCGGCCCAATCATTTTGGATTGTATGCTGTAACCATATATTCTATTAAACTGATCAGCGATATTAGTTTGTCAAAAAATTCTGAGTTAATAGTCTATTAAATAGGGCAGCAGAAAAAAAATTAACATCTTTTCCTATTTACCAGGTTAAAACAGTTAGAGTACTGACTGGATTGGTTCTGGTTATCACATTGCTCTTGCTGTAGATGTAAAACCAGATGTGAAGACTACATATAACCAGCAGGGGGCAATATAGTTACGTAATGCAATGTGTAACTGAGCACAGTTTATATACGGCCGGTCAACCTAATTTTGTATTCCCCATTACACACACACACACAATCTGGGTTGCGTTTTCTTTTCAGGTTTAGCAGACTACATCTTTTATACAGATTTACAAGTACACAGTTTGCATAGGTCTTCAACCACTAACCATTTGTGGCATCACCGAGCAATCCCAATTTGTGTGGCATTTCATATATATAAAAAAAACAAACGCCAAAACAAACCACACACATGCTTGAGGTCCTGTTTAAGGACTATAATTTTATCATTTACTGTATGTCCAGTGTTCAAAAGAACGCTACTGAAGCCACCTGTGTCCCAGAAGCAGACAGATACTGGGTGGCTTCTTTCAGAAGCCACCTGAATCTTAGTAAAAAGCCATGCATGTTGTACACGTGTAAACATTTCTCAAATGTGTACAGTGCACTAGCATGTTTTTATGCTGCCAGGGTTTTTTTTTTTACCCTCCAGTACAGCAACCAAAGATGAAAACGTGCAATATATTGCAGCTTACCAACTTTAAATCTGGCCATAGAGGGATCAAAACTGCTGAAATTAAAAAAATTTCTATCTATGGGCTGGTTGCACTGGAGTTGAGCCATTGAATGATTCTAATACAACCAGTCTATCGTTGTTCCGCCACACACACACTTACTGTGCAAATTAGCAATCTTCCCATGGTTGAAAGGGAAGAAAATTGCATAATATATTGCCTGCCTCTAGATGTGGCAGCTGCATTGGTTCTCATTTTTACATCTTTAATTACAGCTGGCGATCCTGCCAGTAGCAAGTTTGTTCTATAGATCAACAACGTTTTCCATGTACAAGTATTGTTAACCTAGAGAAAAAAGTGGGTTAGGCCTACAGAACACCCCACAACATAGAAATGTTCTATAGTCCCAACACTTCCTGATAATATTTTCTGAGAGAACAACGCAGAGTACCTAGGAGAGCACTGGATTTCTCATGGGATCAGATGGTATTTTTGTACTTGTCCTCCCTTTACATAGGCTATTGTGGCTGCCTGGCAATAGAACCCACCCCCTCTTTTCTGTGGGTCTTTTTTCATGTGACATAGGGTCAAGACAACCCATTATGATGAAGCATCAAGTCATTCCATAAAGGTCAAGCAGAAGTAATCAAATAAAATCCCAATGCAAAGGCCCTGTAGCATAGCATGCTTAGTCTGCCAAGTTCCATTTAGAGGGACACACATCTTCCCTGACAGCAAAGAAAACCTGTGATAATATGAAAACCACCATAGGCTTCAGAACCAATTTTTATTAAACTTTTCTTATGGCCTAGATAAGTCATTAACCCAGACTGAGCATGCAGCCAGTGTAGAAGATAAACGTGTGTGGGGGGGGAATAAAAATCTCAGCTTGTCATGCATGCTGGATGTTGTACAGAAATGGCACTGGTTCAAGGGAACCTATGACAAGATGTCTATATGAATCCTTGCCCCAAGCTTGGATAACCACAGAGTTAATGTAAAGAAGGTACTTACAATGAGAAAGCAGGCACCAAGAACAACAGCTTTCATTTTCACATCAAGATCCATAGGGAACTGAACGCCAAAGTTGTCGGCATCTGTAAATGCTTCTTTTACATATCCTGACCACTGTTTGGAAATCTTCCCGACCACAGAAACTTCATCCAGGGACTTCAGCTGAGGGAGGAGAAACCAAAAGATAGACAAGTGCACTCAAACAAATGGCATTACATATATACGACAGACACCTGTAGCAAAATGCTTTTTGGAGCACAAATTATAAAGTGAAATAACCCACAGTAACCAATCAGGCTTCATCATTCAAGAATTTGATCACACTAACTGAAAGCTGTTATGTGCAAACTTAAGGTGGTTCTAAAGGCTGAACGTTTACCTTCATGTATTCTATGCATGAAGGTAAAAACCTTCAGTATGCCGACCGTGGGACCTACATGTCAGGGACCTCCAGTGCAGAGCGGGGATGATCATCAGTAATCCCATGTGTATATACACAGTGGGGGATCTCCTGCTGTGTCCGGTATTGTATATGAGAATACCAAGCGCTGATGCCACACACCGTTATGCTTGACAGTGCACTGTTCCTATTGGGGGGGGGGCAGGACAATACTATACATAAAAAATTTTTTATCACACACACAGGATTACCGATAATATCCACTCTGCACGGAGATAGCAGTGGGGGTGGTGACTGGAGGGGGAAGAGAAGGGAACCCTCCATGGGTGTCGGAGTGGATGCTGCGAGACCTCATCTGCCCACATGTCTGCTTCCTCCTGCTTGGCTTTCAGAGGACTACAAGGGGGCATGCCAAACCGCTGGCTGAGGAGAGGGATAGCAGCCAGCAGTCAATAACGGTTTCTCAGCAAGTTCAGCAGCAAATGAGTGTAACTACAGAGTTCAGAAGAACATGGATAGCAAAGTTTGTGAAGGTAGATTAGCAACAAGGACATGGGGAATAAAAAAATAAAATAAGTATAATTTTGGCCGGAGTTCTGCTTTAAGCCAACCTTTACCAATAAAGCACCACACAAATGCATACCTCAAAGTTCACATCAGAGCAGCAGCTGCATGGTACACAAGGTCCTTGGATCTTCAAAACATCTTCCTCCCTTTCATTCTGAATGGTAAATTTCGGTAAACATGGATGCCAGTTTTGTTTCACAAAGCCAATTGTTGTTCCAGGAGGAGCCTCCACTTGTAACTACATTTGTAAAAAAGTTAACAGACTCACTGAAAAAAAATCTCCATCTCAAATATTTACTGAATGAAACGCATGCACAATGCCATGCTTGTTCAATCTTAACATCTAAAAAGGGAGAAAATATATATTAAAAAAAAAAATAAATAAATAAAAAAGGGAAAAATAGCCAGTGCAGATTAGAATTAAAAGAGGACACAATGTTAACGATATTTGGTAGCTTCCAATGTAGTTGTGATTTTTAACCCCCTTCTGGTGATGGGAGCTAGCCTTTTCAGGTTATTTTTTTTTTAACCACCAAGGGAGTTTCCTAGGCTTACTGATCCCTTTAACTGGCTGTAAACATGACTATGACTGGTAGCACATCCTACCAACTCCAAAATGTAAACCGTGACCTGGAACTGTCTGTTGCAGTGCAGTCACAGCTCTGAGGGTGCTCCTACCAGCACAGAACCACTCATCCAGCTGTATGCATATACAGTTGTGTTCACAAGTTTACATACCCTGGCGGAATTTATGATTTCTTGGCCATTTTTCAGAGAATATGAATGATAAAAATTTCACTCATGGTTAGCGTTGGTCTGAAGCCATTTATTAATCAAACAACTGTGTGTACTATTTAAATTATAATCAAAAGACACTACCCAAATGACCCCAAACGAAAGATTACGTACCCTGGTGATTTTGGCCTGATAACATGCACACAAGTTGACACAAAAGGGGTTTGAATGGCTATTAAAAAGGTAACCATCCTCACCTATGATCTGTTTGCTTGTAATTAGTGTGTGTATAAAAAGGTGAATGAGTTTCTGGACTCCTGATAGGCACTTGCATCTTTCATCCAGTGCTGCACTGACATTTCTGGATTCAGAGTCATGGGGAAAAGCAAAAAAGAACTGTCATAGGTTCTGCAGGAAAAGGTAGTTGAACTATATATATATATATATATATATAAAAACAGGATAGGGATATAAAGATATCAAAGGAATTGAGAAAGCCAATCAGAAGCGTTCAAAAACGACTCAAGTGGAAAATGAGAGGTTCTGTTGAAAACAAACCACGGTCAGGTAGACCAACTAAGAATTTCAGCCACAACTGCCAGCAAAAAAAATAAGTTTGTTCGGGATGCAAAGAAAAACCCACAAACAACTTCAGGTGAAATACAGGACTCAGGACAAAAAACTTAATGTGGCGGTTTCAAGATGCACAATAAGGAGGCACATGAAGAACGGTGGGCCGCATGGTTGCGTCGCCAGAAGAAAGCCATTACTATGCAAATGTCACAAAGCATCCCACTTACAATAGGTCAAACAGCACAGAGACAAGCCTCAAACCACATTTAGCCTTTGACCACAACCATAATATACTTCATTTGGAGAGGAGTCAATAAGGCCTATAATGAAAGGTACATCATGCCTACTGTGAAACAGAGGTGGATTGCTGATGTTTTCAGGGATGTGTGAGCTACAAATGCACAAGGAATTTGGTCAAAATTTATGGCAAGGTGAATGCAGTATGTTATCAAAAAATACTGGAGGAACATTTGTATTCATCAGCCAGGAAGCAGCACATGGGATGTACTTGGACAATCCAAAAGGACAATGATCCAAAACACAAGGCCATGTTAACTTGTCATTAGCTACAGGGAGTGGCCATCTCAGGCTACCATCATTGAGCCACTCTGGGGAGATCTCAAATGTGCAGTTCATGCAAGACAGCCCACGAATTTACAGGAACTGGAGGCTTTACCAGCTGAGAAGTTAAAGAGCCTCATCCACAAAAGACTTCAATCTGTCATTGATGTTAAAGGGGGCAATACACTGTATTAAGAACTGGGGTATATAAAAACTTGAGGGTCAAAAAAATAAAAAAATAAAAATAAAAAAAAAATATGTGTAAAACAGTTGATTGATAATAAATGGCTTCAGCCAAACAAGAGAATGAAGAGTTTGTGTCATTCATTGATGCATTACAATCTTACCTTCTGCAGACAGCAAGGGAAAAAGCATGAAGAACATCTGTATGGTCTGGACAGTCTGATTATTTCACGACCAGCGTTATCAACAATGGTAATGGAAAAAGACCGGGCAGCTCCACAGAAATTACGAGTACAACAATCATTTTGTTCAGCAGCAAAGTACACTCTCTGGCCCATGCTGTTCTTGATTTCATATTTGTTGTTAGACTCATAGCCAATCAAAGCTGAAAAGGTTTAGAAAGAAAGGTTGTTAAATATTTTTTGGGGAAAAAAACAAAACAAAAAAAACACACCCAAAACAGGAAAGCTTTGTTGTAGACCGACACCATTTTATAAATGTATATAACCCAAGATCATATTTCTCTAGATAAAAAAAAATATATATAAAAAAAAAAAATATATAAAAAAATTGGTGTTGTCCCAAATTCTTGTGAAAATGCAAAAAAAGTTTTTTTATGACAGCTAAAAACAGGTAAAATCCTTTTCTTGGAGTACATCACAGGACACAGATCCTTAAGTATTTACTTAGTGGGTTATAGCTACCTTCAGGTGTACTGGCACACGCAATACAGGAAGTTGACTACCCTATATAACCCCTCCTCCCAGGAGTACCTCAGTTTTTGTAGCCAAGCAACATACTTAAACCCCATAAAAGAGGGGGGGGACCTCTGTGTCCTATGATGTACCCCAAGAAAGGGATTTTACAGGTAAGCTGTTATAAAAATCCTATTTTCTTTATCATACATCATACGACACAGAGTATTAAGTATTTATTTAGTGGGACGTCCCATAGCAATGCTACTTGAGGGGAGGGAGACAACCTGTAGGGCACCCCCAGACCTTGAGGACTTATACTGCTGCCTGCAGCACACTGTGCCCGAAGGTGATACACTCATTCCTCCTTACAACCACTTGGTAAAAGTATGGACCGAAGACCTAGTTGCAGCCTTGCAGATCTGAGCAAAGGAGGCCTGGTGACGCACTGCCCAAGAAGCACTAACCACTCTGGTAGAGTGTGCCTTAACTTGAATAGGGGGAATCTTACCCCTTAAATCATAAGTTTGAATTATAACTTGCCGAATACACTTGGCAACAGTGGATTTCGACACAGCCAGCTCTTTAGATTTTCACTGCTCACTACATCAAGACAATATAGTGATTTTTCTTCCCTGGAACATGGTTTTGGGAAAAACGATGGCAGGACAATATCTTCATTCAGATGAAAGCCTGAAACCACTTTTAGCAAAAAGCCTGGACGAGGGCATACCACCACTCTGTCCTCATGAATAATCAAATATGGCTCTTTACAAGAAAGAGCAGCCAATTCTGAAACCCTCCTTGCTGAGGATATAGCAACCAAAAATATCAGCTAACTAGTCAGACGGACTAAGAGAACATGCTGTAATGGTTCAAATGGCAGTTTTTGTAACACTGACAAAAATAAATTCAAGTCCCAAGGGGTTAAAGGTGATTTAACTGGCAGATTAATCCGCATCACCCCTTGCATAAAACCCCAGACTAAAGAATGCGTAGCAAGTGGTCTTTGAAATAAAACAAACAGATAAGGCTGAGACTTGGCCCTTAATAGAACTTAGGGCCAACTTCATCTCTATGCCCAATTGTAGAAAGGCAAGGATTCTGCCTATATCTCCGAGGGTACATACCCTTGGATTCACACCAGGAAACGTAAGCTTTGCAAGAGAAGAGACCATTCCCCTGGGGATAACTGCTGGTGACTTAGATAGTCCACCTGCCAATTTTCTACTCCCGAAACAAATACTGCCGATAGGGATGGGACATCTTTCTGCCCAAGTTAGGATATGGCTCACCTCTCTGAGCTGAGACTCTTGGTGCCCCCTTGGTGATCGATATAGGCCACAGCCATGTCATTGTCGGACTGAATCCGGACTGGACAATTCTTTAACCTGGAGGTCCAGGTTTTCAGAGCCAGATACACTGCCCAAATATCTAGGATGTTGATGGGAAGGGTTGTTTTGAGTTTTGACCACCATCCCTGGACAGTCATCTCCTCTAGTACCGCTCCCCAGCCTGAGAGGCTGGCATCTGTCGTTAATACTTTCCAGATTATTGGTCTGAAGGATTTCCCCTTCAGCAAATTCTGGCTTCATAACCAACTGAGGCTTTGAGACACTCTTGGGGACAGACGCATTGGCAAGTCCAAAGCTTGGATCATCTTGCTCCAAGCAGAGAGGATTCTGTTTTGCAACATTCTTTAATGGAACTGGGCATAGGGGAATGCTTCAAACGAAGCTACCATCTTCCCCAACAACCTCATGCAAAGGCGAACTGAAGGATTTGCTTTTGACCTGACCATCCGTACCACCAGCTCTTGTATGGAGCTGATCTTTGCTGGAGGCAAGAACACCCTTTTCTGGGCTGTATCTATGATCAGGCCTAAGTAATCCAGCCTCATTACTGGTTTTAAAGGAAGACTTCTCTAGGTTGAGGACCCAACTGAGACTTTCCAGGTAACTGGTTGTAATGTATACGCTTTGCCTTAAGTGAGTCACTGATTGGTCTATTAACAATAGATAGTCTAGGTACGCCAACACTGTTATGCCCTGTGCTCTCAACCTGGCTAGGAGGTGGGGCCAGTATTTTTGTGAATAGCAGTGGTGCTGTGGCTAGCCTGAAGGGTAAGGCCACAAACTGAAAGTGCCGTTGTTCCACTTCGAATCACAGAAACCATTGGTGAGCAGTAAATTTTACGGACATGCGTCCCTGATGGACACCAGAAGTTCTCCACATTGTAGGATGGAGACCACTGACCTAAGACTCCATTCGAAATGAGCACGTTTTTAGGAACCAATTTCAATTTTTTTTAGATCCAGAATGGGCCCCGACATCTCCATTCAGTTTTGGTACCGTAAACAGGTTTTAATAGAAACTTAAACCTTGTTCTTCTGTGGGGGATCTGTATGATTACCCCTTCAGTCGATTGGTCTAATGCTTGAAAACAGGGATTGTCTTTTGCCTGGATCCTTAGGAACATTTGAACTCAAAGTGAGATGGTGGAAACTCCCGAAACTAGTTTGTATCCTAGAGTCACTGTGGAGAAAGCCCATCTGTCCTGAGTTTCCCTCTGCCAGACTTCTGCAAAATGTAGAAATCTTCCCCGCCCCCTCACCTTGGCGAGAGGAGATGCCTCTTCATGAAGAGGTCTTAGTATTCTGCTATGAAGTCTTGCGGCTCCAGGTCTTCCTTTGAGCCTGACCCTGCGATTTTCCCACTGGACTGTCACTACTGCCTAGAGGTGGATGCGCTTGGTGCAGGAGAGAGTGTTTAAATTAAGGACGTTTATACTTTGACTAGCAAAGTTACTTACCGGTATCTGTTTTTCTGGGAAATCTTCCAGGACAGCACACCTGAGAGATGAGAGGCTTTCCTACAGGAAACAATCGACAGCTGTTTTAAGTCCCCACCCTTCCCCTTGATCCTCAGTTTGTAGAGAAGTAACTCCTGAACCAGGTTCACAAGAGAAAGCATTCCTCATAGGCACTCACCTTCTAGTGTTCTACAATTTTCCCTCCTCTAACGGGCGGGAAGTAGGCCGGCCGTCCTGGAAGATTTCCCAGAAAGACAGCTACCGGTAAGTAACTGGTACCTTTCTCAAGTCATCTTCCAGGACGGCACACCTGAGAGGATAAGCAAGTACCTCAGGGTGGGGCCACTGCAAGACCCTCTTGGCGAACCTTGGTTCTGCAGTGAGCTTTACCTCCACTCTATATGCTTGATGAAGGTATCTTAGCTGGATCATGCGTCTGATCTGCAGATTTTCTCCACATATGTCCCTGCCTTTTCCTCTTCGGATGCAGTATCTAGGTGGAATGAGCTCTTAAAGAGGGAAATAAAACTGCAAAAAAATAAATAAATAAAAAAAAAAAAAGAAGGGGGGGGAGCCTGACAACTTTTTTGTTCTTTTGTCCTTACGTCAGCAAAGTCTAAAGGGAAGCCTACTTAATGGTAATGGATTAACAGAAGCTCGATACCTGGGTTTAAGGCATGCCCAATCTATGCCTTTACTTACGCCTGAGAGCCTACTTTAGGAGATTAAAGTCCCTAGCAGGAGTAGACTACCCATATTGCTACGTTTAGTTTTGCTAGAAGGGCGAAATGAAGGCCATGCACTGAGCCGAAACCTATTTGATCGGGTATGCATCTTTATACTTCATCCTCAGGCCCCAATACTCCTCTGAACATAACTCTATAAGTTCTTACTAAAGAGGGCGATTCATTATCCCCGTCCTCCAGTGTCCCATAACCCTACTGGGCTTCAACCCTAGGAAATGGTTCTGGCATCCCAGAATGTAAGGGGTCGCGGCTTTCTGACATGCAACATCTGCAGCCAGAACTCCTGGCCGCTTCATGGAAAAGAAGGCTGAAATATAAAAAGGTGATACATGCATTATTAATATCACAAATAAAAAAAGATCATAGATTGTGGGCACAGCACAATAGATTTGGACAGAAAGGACACAAGCATAAACAATGTTGTGTACCTGAGTGTGACTAGCTAAACCGATATATCAAAATTTGGGAAGAGACCCAAATCTGAACCTCAGTGTAGACAAACAGTCCTCGCAGTCTGGTTTTCTGATGTGCTGGCAAGATGTAAAAACATTAAGACACAAGCAAACCCTAAATGCTGCGTATTTCTGAAGTGCAACTAGCTAGGTCACAACTGATATATATATATATATATATATATATATATATATATATAATATAAATACAGAAAGCACAGGGACCCCCTTTACTGTTGTGTTTTAGTGATGTACAGCAAAACAAGGCTATAAATATAAGACAGAAAGACCCAAACTTCTATGTTGCATATTTCTGACAAAGCACCAAATACAGTTATAAGATCAATATGAACACCAACTCCCCTATTGTACATTTCTGCTATGCCACAGGGTAAAATATGGAACACAAGACAATCCTTTCCGTTATGCAGTTCTGTAGTGTAGTTCAGATAGAACCAACACAGAGAAAGGACACAAGCAACCTGCAGCATTGTGTTTTTCTGAAGAGCAGTAAGGCAAGGCAATATGAAACAAAGCACCAACAAGCTTCAATCTTGAGTATTTCTGCTGTGAAACATCATAAAAACAAACAGACATTGAGGAAAAAAAAAAAAAAAAAAAGACAGCCTTTACAGTTGCAATCTTTGTGGTCTGCTGCAAAATAAGACAATAACGCCATGATGAGTATTCCCTGCTGCGTAGTAAAACCTCAACCAGAAGGGACAGATAGGCTTAGGGCTCCTACACCCATGCGACCCAACCTGCGACTTGGGACTGCAAGACGCATGAGAAGTCATACACTATGGCTTCCAATGGGTACCATTCGTGTCTGTGCGACTCCAGCAGTCCAATTCCTGGATCCACAGACCTAAAGATTACACAGGTCGCAGGGAAAAAAATAGCAATTTTCAGGTCAAACAAGTGAGGGGTCCCCAATGCTGTGACTCCCTGGAGGAGTGCAGCCAACAAGTCCCTGCTGTGTATCCCTAAGATGCAGAAAGGTAGATCAATGAGAAACACCGCTCCCTGCTGTGCCTGATATACAAACGATAAGGCAGTAAATATAGGACATACAGGACACAAACATTCAATCTTTGTGTATGTCTGATGTGTAGCAATATAACAATACTGAGCAGAGATAACACCATCCTCAAAGCATCTCAGCTGAGCAGCAAAAAAAATAAATAAATAATAATTTGCAAAAAGACAAACAACCTTCACTGTTGTGTCCTTTCTGATATGCTGCCAATAAGGCAGTATATGCAAGACATAAAAAGGACAGACAACCTTCAATCTTGTATATGTGTGATGTGCAACAATATAATAATTCTGAATAGATAGCACATCCATATTGAAGTGATTTGGCCTTGCGACTCAACATGTCAAATCGCATGGATAAAGGCAGTATAGTATATGTACTACCCCTGGCAGGGGGTCAATTTGTATTTCTGCTATGTATCCCAACAAATCCAAACCATCAATTTTCACTGCTGCCTTTCTGATAAGGCAGTAATACAGGACACAACCCCACAGACCTCAATCTTGTATATGTCTGATGTGCAACAATAAAACTCTAAATAGAGATAGCACATCCATATTGAAAGGATTTGTCATGCGACTCAACATGTCAAATCGCATGCTTAAACTCGGCAGCCATTGCTCTTAGTAGCACTGTCTGAATCGGCACAACGTCACTTTGCGGTGCTGCACCAATTACCAAAGGCAGTATATGTACTACAAAAATCAACACAAAACTCCAGCGCCAAGATTTTTTGGTCTTATGCTGGCCATACACCATACAGTTCTCCTCTATGGATCTCTTCCAGATCTACCAAAAACCACACAATATGAGGCTAAATCTAAACATCTTCAATGTGTGTGCAATCGAACAGGCCCTTGTACCACACAGCTGAAGGCAAACCCAAAGGAAATTGAATAAGAAAATTGCACGGTGTATGGCCAGCTTTATTGGAGACACCTATCAAAGTCAGATTAAACACTAGTGATTCCGAGTGGTATCCAGTGCAGCTGAAAAAAAAAAAAAAAAAAAAAAAAAAAAAACACTTTGAGAGGTTCACATGAATACAATTGAAAATCAGTGCTCAGTGGAACTCAACATAAATACAACCAATTAAAAATATCACATTTAATCAAAAGAGAAGCACAGAGGTAAAATCATTAATATCCAGCACAACTGTGAGGGATGTACTTATTGCACAGTCAAGTAAAAATCCAAAAGTAGGAATAAAGCAAAAGTAATAGTACACTGTGCCGCCTTCCTTCAGGAAACAAGGGGTTAACTCTCAGCTATAGATCTATTAACAGGTAGCCAAAGCATAGAGGACTCATAGTTCCATGTTGCAGTAACTTGCCAATTCACTTATCGCAGGCTGCTGTCCACATAAAAAAACATGTGCACTGTTTTAATCTCAAATTGGGATTACCAGGGATCAGACAGCGCTGTGCCAAGAAATTCACCAAAGTACCTCTATGCAAGATAAGCGGCGTCCTATAGTGTATGTCCAGGAGACATCGGGTTGGCAAATGGAGCTCCCGTTCGGAAGGAAAGGGTGGTCAGTGAAGCTCAATAAATTGCCGCGACGACCGTGACAAAGTGCAGGCACGCGAAACATGTCAGTCACGGTCGTCACAGCAACTTATTGAGCTTCACTGACCGCCCTTTCCTTCCGAACGGGAGCTCCATTTTCCGAACGGTAGTGGTTGTCTTTTTCCAGTCATTCCCGGCGACTCAGGCTTCTCCCCTCTTCACCACGCGGCAGGCGTCATGGGATGCCAACCCAAGGTCTCCCGGACATACACTATAGGACGCCACTCATCGTGAATAGAGGTACTCTGGTGACTGTCTTGGCGCAGCGCTGTCTGATCCCTGGTCATCTCAACTTGAGATTAAAACAGCGCACATGTTTATGTGGACAACAGCCTGCGATAAGTGAATTGCCAAGTTACTGCAACATGGAACTACAAGTCCTCTATGCTTTGGCTACATGTTAATAGATCTATAGCCGAGAGTTAACCCCTTGTTTCCTGAAGGAAGGCAACAGTGTACTATTACTTTATTCCTACTTTTGGATTTTTATTTGACTGTGCAATAAGTACATACCTCACAGTTGTGCTGGATATTAATGATTTTACCTCTGTGCTTCTCTTGATTAAATGTGATATTTTTAATTAATTAATTGTATTTATGTTGAGTTCCACTGAGCGCTGATTTTTAATTGTATAGTATATGTACTACTCCTAGCCCAGGTTCAATTTGCAACAAATCAGGACCATCAAACTTCACTGCTGCCTTTCTGATAAGTAACCAACAAGGCAGTAATACAGGACACAAAGCCCCACATACAGACCTCAATCTTGTGTATGTCTGATGTGCAGCAATATAACCATTATGAGCAGAGATGTCACAAGACTCAATGATGTGCATTCCTACTGTGCAGCACAAAACCAGAAAGTACAGACCACCTACACGGTTGTATTTTTCTGATCTGTAGCCAAAACAAAGCAGTACTTTTAGGATATAAATGACAGCAAACAAGCTTCAGTGCATTCAGAGATGTCACAAATCTATGTGTATTTCTGCTGTGCCACAAAAACATCCCAGCAAGGACAAACCTTCACTACTGAGGTCTACTGGTGTGCAGCCAAGGAGGGGTCATGGTGTATCCCTTTATGAAATAACCAACAGGGGCAATTTCATAGGCATAGCCTGGGCTGTAGATACTAAACCTTAACCACCAGTGAAGAACAAATCCTAAAATGGTTGGAGACCCTACTATAGTAGTTGTTGTCCTACCTTACCTCCATAGACTGAGCATACGCTAGCCAGCTCATACCCAGGTGGGGGCTGATTAGCAACTAAAGTCTCAATGAGCCCAGCCCTAGAGACTAAATTTAAGACAGCCTTTAGAAGAGGTGGTTACCAATTTAGCCTGGGGGTAAATAGCTACTTGCAGGCTTCAAACAAGCAATCATGTAGCTCTTGCATAGGTTTGCACAGAAAATACTCAATTAAAAAGGATGTAGGAAGCAATCTATGGTAAATCACCTTTAGATCTGCCACTGAGTGGATTGTAGCCCAAACCAACAAAAGTTCTTACCTCCTACACTATAATATAACCACAGTGTAAAGGTGGAGTGGGAGGTTGGAGCTTATGAAAGTTACCTATAGCAAGCAACCCCCAAAAAGGCAAATCTGTCACAAGGGAACCCCTACTGTGCCACACAGAAGCTTGTTCCCTGCCCATCGTTGAATGTTAGGTCAGCTATTAACCATCTTGAAGCAACTTCAGATTCCTAGCAGCTGGGCTAATAGGGCTGGTAACCTAGTGCACCTGCTGACCAGTAGAGCTTCTGAATCCACTAATCACTGCCCAATTAATAACTTCTTCAGTGGTATACCTGGCCTGTAAGTAAATTTTTGTATCTACCAGGTCCCCTCTGTACGCTATATTCATCCCAACTAATGTACCACAACTGGGCATGTAGGGAGAGGCTGGCAACCTACTGTTGCAATAACCACAGTGTCTCTGCTGTAAAAGGGAGCTGTGGCTGGTGGTTTTAGCAGTAGCGTCTGGGCTATTTGTATCCCGACCCCAGGTTCTGCACTGCACCAGTCAGTATACACACAGAGAAAAAGGGAGAAAATGTCTTTCCTCTTTGCCATCTGAGGTGGTTTAGGCACACTTGTTCCTCTGCACCACCTGTCCACCATACAGCGTCTCCGATGTAAGAGGGAGCTGCGGCTGGTGATTTAAGCTAAAAGTTTCTGGGCTATTTGAATCCACACCCCAGGGGAGATTATCTTAAAATTCCCAGAAACCCTCTGGCTTGAATTGGGGCTTTTGCAGCTAAATTCCCAAAGCAAAGGAAAGGACTCACCGTTGACGCCGCACCCTCTCCAGCAGCCCACGCGAGCTACCGGTGGCCCAGGAGTCTGAGCCACGATCCCCCTGGAAAGAACCGATGGCCAGCACCCCCGTCTGAACAGACACCTGGACAGGTAAGGAGGGGAGCAAGGATAATGGCCCCTGAAGTTCTGGGTACACCACTGTACCCAGGGTCCTTCAGCTCTCAGGGGGGCTCTTCCAATTTCTGCTGCCCCCCCCTGAGGAAAAGATAGGGGTAACCCCCCAGGAAGGATAAGAATATCCTACCAGACCAAGAGGCTTCCTAAGCTTGTGGTCCGGCTCCTGGGGGGGGGGGGGGGGGGCACCAGCCCCAGGCTTCAGGTCATTTGGGGAAAAACAAAAACAACAAAAAAAAAAAAAAAATAACAGTTTCGCTGTGTAGGGAGAAACACATTCAAAAACTGAGGATCAAGGGGAAGGGTGGGGACTTAAAACAGCTGTTGACTGACTGTTTCCTGTAGGGAGGAGCCTCATCTCAGGTGTGCCATCCTGGAAGATGACTTGAGAAAAGTATTTTCCACTGGAAATTGTCTGGATTATTTTTGCAAGTCGCCAAATAGTCGCTCCCTGTGAAATGAAATGATTAACAGGAATGCCAACTTTTTATCCGTTGGATCCTTTAGCATTTGTGCATTGTCCACTGAACAAGTTAAACTTTTAGTTACACTGGAAATAGCATCTACTGCTGGAACTTTCCATTTCTTGGTGAATTTTTCCTCCATAAGATAGAGAAATGAGAATCTCTTTGGAGGGAGAAAATGCTTATCCGGATTATCCCATTCGGTATAAATAAGCTTCTCTACTACTGCGTGGACTGGAGACGCACACACTGGTTGTGAAGGTTTCAAGGAACCCAAAGGAGAAACCAGACGTTCATTTGACTGTTAGGGGTAGCATGAAAGTGGAGCGAACCAAGTCTGTAAGGATTTGTACCTCAGCTTGTGAAGCTGAAACTTCAACTGTTTCCTCCGCAGGGGAGTAATCCGTTTGTTTTTCCCCATCCGTTTGAGGGTAATACCTCATCCTGTCCCCACTGTTACTCTGGTAAGGGGTTTAGAGCGGGAGAGGGTTCTAGCACGCATCTTATCCCTTTTAATGGGGGATGCGATTAAAGACTCTAATCTTCCTTCTAAGCCCTGCAGGGCAGAGGAAAATGCATCTTCAGTCACGTATACAGGGGCTGAAGTGTGAGAAGCAGTTGCACCACCAATTGCTTCGAATGACTCACCCTGGCTTGCGATTTCGGGTATCTCCGGAGAGGATGACCATGTGAGAAATGTCTGGAGTTCCCAGCGCCTGAGGGTGGTTTTGGCTTGCTGCAGGATACTGCTGTAACCAGACAGATCCAAACTTCACCCATCACGGCGGGCAGCGTGGTTAAACCTTCAAAAGACTGGAGCCCTTTTAATAGGGGTTCCACTCCTTTGGACCATATATACACCACCCCTCAGGACAGCTTTAGGTAATGTAGCAAGACCAAAAAAAAAAAAAAAAAAAAGAAGTCCTGGTTCCTAGGGTCCAGCCCTCAAAGGAGCGTTAAAGGCAAAACCTCCTATGAGAGGCCCGGGTACCATCCTGGAGCTGCAGTGGCGGGGTGGATCTGGTTGTGGAGGCTTTTTAAATCCAGCATGGATCCCTCCTGGAGCTCCGCAGAGCACATCTTCACTCGTGCCAACACCTTTAGACACTGGTGAAAAACTGCAGTACTCCTGGAAGGAGGAGGCGGTGTTATATAGGGGAGTCAACTTCCTGTATTGGGTGTGCCAGTGTCAACACCTGGAGATAGCTATAACCCACTACGTAAATACTCAAGTCTGTGTCCTATGATGTACGATAAAGAAAAACACTGCGTGTAGGTTCCCCATAGCTGATCTCACTTGCTCCTGCAGTTCAACGTAAACCAACCACCAACACCAGGCTATATGTCTATACTGTAGTTTTGTTCATGCAACAGTACTGATAACCAGCTGGAATTTATCAATTCATCTTTTTCACTTTGATGGCCAAATGCTGCTAAGCTAACAATTAAAAACGTTTGCGGTGGAGTGGTACAGGTTTGAACTTTCCGAGGGTTTAACAGTTCGCTCAAACCAGTATTAACCCAATAAAGTTGATTAAGCATACCTTCCAATAGCTCCACTTGTTGATGGACAAGTAGTTGATCGATCTGCAACAAAAAAATAGAGAATAAAATATAATCCCTATTACAACTATACAAGGCAAAATGTATTAGTACATTTAATGACTTAGTTTGTGAGCATCAGGAATGCAATAATGACTGAGCCCTTACTAGACTCCAAATCTTTTACCAAACATGTTTATCTGAAGAGATGCATCTGGTCAGAGCCGCCTTTTTTGGGCTAGAACATCTGCCAGGTTCTTTGTTGCTGTCCAAGCAGGGTGGATTTAAATGAGGTAGACTTAAATATCATTAGTAAATAAAATAGGATTTTTGTACTCACTGTAAAATCCTTTTCTCTGAAGTTCATTGATGGACACAGCATCTTGACCTTAGGGTTATAATTGCCCCTTTAGGAGAGGACCAGGCAGAAAGTGTTAAGAGCAACACTTGCATAGTACTCCCTAGGGGCTGGTCCTACTGGCTATAACCCCTCACACTACAGCTCAGTCCGTCAAAAGCAGTAAAAACATAAATAGGAGGGGTGGGTGCTGTGTCAGTCAATGAACTTCAGAGAAAAGGGAGTACAAAAATCCTATTTTCACTTTCGCTCATTGACAAACAGCACCTTCACCGCAAGGGGACAAAAAAAAAAAATATAAATACATTTTCCTTTCAGTTTAGGCCGATACGCATTCTTCTACATTTCCTCCTCCCCCCCCCCCCAAATAAAAAAATAAAACCCACGCAATAAGCGATTGATTTCTTTGCGCAAAAGTTATAGCTAGCGTTTACAAAATAGGGGATAGTTTTATGGCATTTTTTTTTTTAAATGGCGGCGATCAGCGATTTTTATCGTGACATTATGGCAGACACAGACATTTGACACATTTTTGGGACCAGTCATTTATACCAGTGGACAGCAACCCTGTCCTCAGCACCCATTAACAGGCCAGGTTTGCATAATAACTGAAATACATCACAGGCGATATAATTTGCTGCTCAGCAGTTGCAGTATTCTAGTCTGCATCTCCAAAGGTAAAACATAAAACCTGGCTTGTTAGTGGGCCCTGAGGACAGGGTTGCTGTCCACTGGTATAAAATGACTGTTATACAAATGCACAGATTCCTGTGTAAATGACACTGGCAGTGAAGGGGTTAACCACTAGTTGGCAGTGTATGGGTTAATTGTGTGTTTCTGTTTCTAACTGTGGGGGGCGTGGCTTTGTATGACACATCACGGATCTCCGCTTCGATCACAGGGAGCAGAGATCAGCGACACTGTCACTAGGCAGAGCGGGGAGATGTTTGTTTACATTAGCATCTCCCCGTTCGCCTCACGGAGAGGAAGATCACGGGTATCCCCGCGGAAATTGAGTCTGCGGGACCAGCCTCATGGAGCTTGTCGCAGCCGTGCCCGCCTCTTAAAGGGAAAATGCGATTCTGCCTGTACAAGCCCTTCTGCCGACGTATATTGGCGTGAGGCGGCTAAAAGAGTAACTCATCTGTCCCGCAGTGGCTCCTCCTCTGACCCACTGTTGACTCAGACAGTCCCATTCACTTTAATGGGATGGCTGGCGATGCAGCAGTGACACAAGGCGAGAGGATGCCCCGCTAACAGAGGCGGCCATGATGGATTTGAAATGGCAGGTGCTCTTTAAATGTAAGCACCGTTTCTTGCTGGTAGTTAGAATCTTTAAAGCGGGGTTCCACCCTAAAGTGGAACTTCCGCTGATCGGAACCCTCCCACCCTCCCGTGTCACAATTGGCACCTTTCAGGGGGGGAGTGGAGATACCCGTCAAAGACAGGTATTTACACCCACTTCCGGGCATAGACTCCCGTGGGAGTCTACGCCATTTCCTGTCCTGCCGCGCTGTCTGCTGGGACACACAGGGGTCTCAGAGACAGCGCTGACAATTCCTATTGCGCTGCGTGACTCGCGCATGCGCAGTAGGGAACCTGGAAGTGGAGCCGATTCGCTTCACTTCCTGATTCCCTCACCTAGAACGGTGGCGGCAGCAGCCGAGAGATCGATCGGCCTCGGCTGCCGGCATCGCTGGAACCCGGGAAAGGTGAGTGCCCATTTATTAAAAGTCAGCAGCTGTAGTATTTATACCTGCTGGCTTTTAATATTTTTTCTGTAGGTGGAATCCCTCTTTAATATTTGCAAACAAAACAAAGGATTCCCATTTAGAATAAACTATCAGGTTAATAAGACTGATATCAGAACCGATCAAGCATACAGTTTGTAGTGTACATAGATGACTATTCCTCATGGTTACTGTGAAATTGTGCGAATGCAGCGCATGTCATCTCAGCTTGCATTCATTGAACGAGTTTACCAAAAATGCAAATATTGCAGAATATACAGCCTAATGCTACATAACCAAGCTCCATTTCATGCTGAATAAATTATTAATGTAACAAAAGAAAACACCTTAGATCGGTTTTTATCAATTTTTAATAAAATACTTTTGGAGAACAAAAAAATAAAAATGTATATATAAAAAAAAAAAAAAAAAAAAAAAAAGGTACACAATATTTTCATTAGAGCTTAATTACAACACTTTTTACAATAATGCAAGGCAACATTCTATGTGTCACGGTGCCTTACCAACGGCACCCCATTGCACTTATACAGTATACTGTGGGGCGCCATAATGCACAGATCAGAGGATTTTGTTGGTGTGGTGCAGGAAGTCTGTAAGCAAAAGCTTCTCATCTGCAAATCAAAAAACAGGCTAGACTTAATAGTAATTGTTACTGCCATTTTGTGGGTGCCTAGTGCAAAAAGGGGGATTTTTGCAGGTTGAGTGGACCTCGAATGTTTCCTTCACTGCTGTCTGAAATTCTTTGTGATCCAAATGTAATGCGTAGCAAAACTAGAGGTTAAATATTACTATGAACAATAGGTTTAGCATTTTATGGAAATGTACTGACAACCGAATCAATGGGTGCTTATTAAGGGAAATTCTTTGAGACCATATGTTCAGTGGTAGCAGTACAGCACTGACCATGCACTATGACATATGTGGCAGTTTTCTTGAAGCTTGAGTGACTATATATGGAGAATTTTTTTTTTTTTTTTTTTTTTTTTTTTTACATTAAAAACAAACTTTTCCATAAAGAACAGAATGACACATGGAACTAGGACATGTGTAAATGAAACCACCTACCATACTCAAATATTCTAACCCTGGTGGGCAGTTTGGGTTTGCTGGAGGGGCTGGCATCCATGCAGATGACGGGCCACCTGGCCCCATTGGCTGACTTTGTACAGGAGGGCCTCCATATGGCCCATAGTTAGGTTGACCTGGAGGGCCTGTTGAAAGTAAAGTGTACAGTTACAGACAATGCCATACCAAATGAAAATAAGATTCTTGTTCATTAGATTTGTTTATACACCCATAACAAAAAATGGTTTTGTACCTCAGTTTTAAAATGTTAGCCACACATTCAGATTTTTTTAAGCCACAGGTACTTGGCATAAAATGTATATATTTTTTTTAAAGATCTATTAAAAAGCAGAAAAATAAAAAAATACCACACAGCAACCAGAGGATCCTCCTCTTCTCAGTCCCCCCGATGGTGCCCCAGGCCCCTCGCTCTTGCTGAGCACTCCCAGCTTGCTATGGGGCTTCTGAGCCGAGGTTCAGTGTGTCCATTCAAACAGAACTATGGCTACCCCCTCTCCCCTTATTGGCTCACTGGCTGCCAAATGGTACCTGCAGCTCTCCGCCAATGAGGAGTGTACCTGGAGAGCAGAGCAAAAAAAAAAAACACACAACCCCAATCCTGAAGCTTCCCTCCAACCACATTGCATATTTTATAGGCGATTCTGTACTTGCTAAATATCCTGCAGAAATCACTCTGCAGCATACCCCACTGAGTCTGGTTGCAACCATTTTAACTGTGGGCACCTGAGGCTGCCGTCTGTTCACTTCCTGGAATTTACACAGACGCACCTCCAGCTCATAGGTCCTCTGACTCATATCTCCAACCCCCCCCCCCCCTTCCCCTTTCCTCCCTGGTAAGCTCACGAGAGTGAGCTTTGTATGATGTCATAAGCCTAGGTTTTTACCAGACAAGATAACAGGAAGTAGGCTCTATAAAAAAGGAATTTGAGGGCAGAAAAAAAATAAAATAAAGTTTTACTACCCAAAGTTAAAACAGGGGCAGAAGATTTAATAGATGGAAAGTTGAGGAAAAAAAAAAAAAAAAACACACACCTGAAAGGGCTGCTTTAAGCTTGATAGAGCACGTGCGTGAAACACAGGAAGTGATCAGCTAATGGATCAATGAAATAGTTTATCTGCAGAATGGTAGTGCTACAAGAACTCACCATCTTTAGTCTAAAATTGACATCCAATTTAAAGCAGAGTTCCACCCAAAAATGGAAGCTCATCTTGTTCACACCCTTCCCCCTTTCGAAACCAGGTATCTGCTCCCACTTCTGGGGCAAGATTGCTGCAATCATGTGTGGCGATCTATGCAATGTCCAGCCCCTCCTCCTCCTCCGCCTTCTGGGAGACGCAGGTCCCAGATGGCAGCCGGACCATTCAGAAGTGCACACTTCTGAATGGTCCGGCTGCCATCTGGGACCTGCGTCTCCCAGAAGGCGGAGGAGGAGGAGGGGCTGGACATTGCATAGATCGCCACACATGATTGCAGCAATCTTGCCCCAAGGCTATGCGATACCCTTCATAAGGACGTTGGCGCCTGCACACGGAGCTGACGGACAGGTTGGCTTCGGGTGCTGACATCACCGGCTTCCTGGACAGGCAAGTGTCCTTATATTAAAAGTCAGCAGCTATAGTATCTGTAGCAGATTTTTTTTCTACCCAAGCTGGAAATCTTTCCAGTGCAAGTTACAATCCTGGAATGGCAGGATTGCTAATACTCACATTTGCTTGTGTCCTATACCACACTGTCAAACTACTAGTATCATAACTGATTACATGTGCAGCACCATTGCAGTTCCAGCTCAAGCAGAAGCAGTTTTCTTGGCTATAAAAAGGATAAGAGTTTAATTCTGCCTTAAGGCTGTCAGCAGATCAACCTCTACAAATTCAGCAGTGCCTAAAAATGGAGAGTATGAGCATGTGCAAGTATGTGCATGTGAGACCATGTATTACTGGATTGAAACCACTTCCTGCCCGGCCTATAGCAGAATGATGGCCGGGCAGTGGTTCAGTTATCCTGACCGGGCGTCAGGACATCCAGTATGATAACATGCCGGCGTGTGCCCGCAGCATGGCGATCAGTGCTGCAGTGTGTCACTGACGCACCGCATATCCGATCGTGGTAAGGAGCATCTGACAAAGGTTTGTGACCAATCATAGCGTGAACTAGGAAGTGCCTCGGTTTGCACTGACAGGGAGCCAATCGGTGGCTCCTCGCTGATAATCAGCCCAGCCCCAGCCCACCCAAGAGGTGCCACAATACCAATCAGTGCCCACCAGTAACACCTGTCAGCACCGACTCAGTGGTGCGCACCAGTGCCACCTGTCCATGCCCATCAATTCTACATATCAGTGCAGGAGAAAAAAAAAAAGCCCACACACTGTCAAGTTCCACACTGTACAGCTACAGACTAAGCATCACTCTGTCCATATTACAGATGTCATCCTTCATTTCATGAGCCCCCCCCCATTAAAGGCATTGCCAATAATACATTTGCTTTGTCTTCACTTGATGAGGCAAGACAGGAAATCTATGGCGAGTCTTTTAGTCTCATGAAACCATAACCTAATGGCATGGCTACATGTATCCATTACAAGACCTCCTCGCATTGGAAAAGGTTAGCTACTAATTATGGTGGTTTTCCTATTGTCCATTAAAGTCATTAGCTTGTAAAAGCACAGCACTATCACAGTCCAAATAGATAAGATTACAGTTTCACAACCACAGATCTGGTCTTGGAATGTTCTCTACATTTACAAAGTCATCAAAACGCATTGTACAGAAAAATATAGATTCTATTTTACACACACACACACACACACACACACACACACACAAACTGAGTTCATTGACAGAACCAGCCTTTATTCAGAACCATAGGGTTATATTGTCTTACAGGAGTAGGCAGAAACCCCCCAACACACACACACACACACACACACTAGATCGCAGCCCGCAGAACCTTCCATCCAAAAGCATCTGCAGATGCCAGCACATCCACCTTGTAAAATTCTGAATGTATGCACTGATGTCCAGGTGGTCGCCTTGAAAACTTGCGTCACCGATGCCCAATGACGGAAGGCCCAGGAGGCACTCAGCGCCTGAGCAGAGTGTGCCTTCAACGGGAAGGGGGGGAACCCGACCCTTAATAGAAAAGGCCTGAGTCACGGTCTGTCTGATCCACCCAAAATTGTAACCGAGGAAGCAGATAGCCCCTTCTTTTGTCCGTCTGATCATGAACAGCGAGTCCGACGTTCAAAAAGACTCAGTGGCCGCCAAATACACCCTGATCGCCCGTACCACATCTAAAAAGGTGTGCAAGGAAAATGCCCTTGGATGTTGTGGCCTGGGACACAGAAGGCAACACAACGCCTTCATTTAAATGGAAATCAGAGACAGCCTTTGGAAGGGATGAAGGACAAGGATGAAGGACAAGGATGAAGCACCACCTTGCCTTTATGAAATCACCAGGTAGGGCGTGCAACAGAATAGCGCCAACTCACACCCTGCGAGCAGAAGTAATAGCCACCAAGAAGGCCACCTTCTGCAATAGCCTGAGCAAGGGAATTTGAATATTTTCAAACAGAGGCTTCTGTAGAACCAAAAACCTACCAGATTAAAGTCAGATTGCGCTAGTGGAACCAGATGTCGCACTCCCTGAATGAAGGTACACCCAGGGAATGCAAAGGCAGGGAGCATATAAATAAAACCGCCAAGGAAGACTCCTGGCCCTTGAAAGTACTCAAGGCCAAATCCTTTTCAACGTCCCTCTGAAGAAAAGTCTAAATTCGAGCCACCGAAAAGGAACGTGGGTGAAACCCCAACTCACACCATGAAATGTGCGCTTTCCACGCCTGATGACATACCTTCCTGGAAGTAGACTTCTTAGCTTTGAGTAGTGTCGGAATCACTGACGCAGATGAGCCCCTATCCTTCAACAGCCATGCCATTGAGGGTGGAAGATCAGCCCTTGGGATAGCAGATCCTCCCTGAGAGGATAGAAAATATTATATATATATATATATATATATATATATATATATATATATATATATATATATATATATATATATATATATATATATATATATATATATATATATATATATATATATATATATATATATATATATATATATATTTTTTTTTTTTATCACACAGTTAAGGTTACACCCAAGCACATAAAATCTTCCCCACTTTTGTGGTAATATGAAAAATATAAATATGTTGGGGGGGGTTATGTAGTGTTCAGGCCTCAAAAGGCTTTTTTTTAAAGGGTGTACAGCCCTGGCTGTGAAAGGGTTAAAAAAGGACAAGACCAAAAAAAGTAAAAAAGCCTGGCTCCTAAATTTACAGCAGATCAAGCCCTGGGTTGACATTCAAACCAAAAAGGCACTTTGGCACTGGCAGCCCCCGGGCGTAGTTTTTGCAGTGCTTTTTGGTCGCCATTGGCAAGCTTTTGACCCCTAACGGCTGAAAAAAAAAAAAAAAAAAAAAAGTTAAGCTCACGCAAAGCACCCCCCCATTGATTTCAATGGGCAGGGGAGCTTTAGGAGCCGTATATACATGGCTCCTACAGCGCCTTAAAGATGCTGCTTGCAGGACTTTTGGAGTGTCCGCCAGTGTACTACTTCAGTGTGAAAGCCCTTGGGCTTGCACACTGGAGCGAAAGGAGAGGCGCTTTACGGGTGCCATTTTTAGCGCTATAGCACCTGTAGAGTGCCTCAGTGTGAAAGGGGTCTAAACGTGCATCAAGATGGGTTGTGCACACCTTAGTGCATGCCATTTTTATTGATTTGAGAAAAACTGGCATTCTGGTGACCAATTAATATTTGGGTGAGATGCAGATTGGTATTTGAATGCTTAAGGAGTTTAAAAACTACAGTTTCTATAAAAAGGTTATTAGCGCCAAGAATCAGGGGTAGGACCCTGAAACTGGGTCAGTTGACAATGCACACCAACAAACGATAGGTATACTTTACCAACTGAAATGGTGTGGATAAAAAGGGAAATGGAGTAGATTCTCCCGGGTTAGTAAACTGTTGCCATAGCTTACCATTCATCTCTATGTCAGAAACAGCCAAACCTATAAAAAAAAAACACAAAAAAAAAAAAAAAAACATGCCAACACAGCAAGACATTAAAAAAAGAAGGGGGGAGAAAAAGGCAAGCATTCATCCATCATTGATAGTCTAGATTTGATCCATAGAGACATACTTCGGTGCATTTGTGCACAAGTTCTTGTTGCTACATGCATGGAACTGAGCGAACGGGACCGCCCCAAATGTAGACACCATCAGGCCCAGCACCCGTATGCAAGTCCACAGGAAGACCCACCTGCTGGACAGCAGTAAGCGGGTTGCTGCTTGTAATTTCTGAAGTTTTTCCTGCAGGACTACTCCGGCCCGAGCAGAACCCAGAGTCAGACCCAGATAATACAATTTCTGAACTGAAATCGAATGCAGACTCTTTGTCAGAAACCCAAAATCTGCAAGAGTCTGAACAGTGATCCACATCGCCCCTCAGGGGGTGCTGGGGACTGCTTGCAACAGAAGGTCATCCAGGTAGCCCAGAAAAGCAATTCCCTGCTGGCGCAGCAGCGTCAGAACTGGGGCCAACACTTTGGTGAAAACCCAAAATAGTGCAGGAGAGACAAAGGGTAATGCCGCAAACTAATAATGCTCCTCTCCCACAGCAAAGCAGAGGAACCGCTGGTGCTGTGCCCAAGTCAAATATGCAGATAGGCATCCTTGATGTCGATGGAGGCAAGAAAGTCCCAGATTGAGATGCCACCACAGAGCCAATGGACTTCATTCTGAACTTCCGCACCCACATATATTAGGGCCCTGAGGTCCACAATCGGGACGCATCATACCCACTTTTTGGGGATCGTAAACAGGTTGGAATAAAAGCCCTGGAAATGTCCTGACATCGGAACCCGGGACAATCATCCCTTGGAGCAATAGGCCTTGCAGCGTACCCCAGAGACAGATGCAGATTGAGCAATTAAAAAAAAAAAAAAAAAAAAAAAAATCTGCTTGGGGCAAGTCTGGAACTATATCTTGTAACCAGGCAATCACTTTTCAGTATATATTAATCTGAAGAAGAAGAAAACACAGGAGCCAGCGCTGGGTTAAAGGGAGGAGCTTCCACCTGCTAAAAATGCCATCCTGGGCTACACAGTAATGCCCACCATTGCCTAAACCAATATCCACCATATCATGGCCGCTAAACTACACAAACATGGCCGCCAGCCATAGGACGTCATCAGACACTAGGGGTAAGGACACAGGCTACAGCAAAATGGCCACGCTATGAGGCTACCACAGATGCAGGTGGGAACCCTGTAGCCTCCCAAGATGAGAGCGAACAAGAACCAGTCCCTCCCCCGGTAAACAAAGCACCTGGCGGAGCACACCCCCATATGGAGGGGGAGGTTACCAAGGGATCTCCAGAGCCAGGAAATGAGGGTGCAGGGACAGAGGGGAGCCCGCAGGACTGACCGGGGGAGAGGCCGCCACAAACCCCAAAACGGGAGAGGGGGGGACATTTACTCACCAGGACCAAGCGGGCACTGCTCCAGACAGAACCTCCTCGCCACTGAAGTGGGTGGCCCGTCGCCCATGAGGGGTGTTGCAACTTCAGCCATGGTTGTGTGCAACCTCGAGATTTAACTTGCAAGGTCAACCCCCGTCCAGTGGGGTTATGTCACGGCCGACCTAGTGTGTAGCTGCAGTCTGCATGTGCCAGCCAAACTGGGATGACCACTGGATCAAATGTCCAGCCTGTCGCCCAGCCCGGAAGTTGACTGTAGATCTCACCGGGAAAAAAATAAAATAAAAAAATAAAGATTGCCAGGACTAGAGATCACAGCAGTGAACCAGGTCCTTACTTGGGGTGGTATGAACTGAAGGCCTATATCAAAGGGGGTATATATCAACTAGGACTGCCCATGGGCATAGCCAAGTCTTTTTTCTGCATAGTGTCCTACTCCTATAGGGTAGCGATATAACCCTATGGTTTTGAATAAAGGTAGCTGTGTGTCAATGAACGAATGAGAAACATTTGTTGCAAGTATGTAAATAACGATAATGCACAGAACAAAAAAAAAAATAAAAAAAAAAAATAAAAGTAGTGTTGCTGGATTTGTTATTCCAGCAAGAACCAGACAGTATTTTAAAAGCATGCCAGGCCTGGACAGAGTGAGCAGGAAATTACTTCAGTTTGACAAAAGGAAACAGGATAATATACTTAAAGCCATTAGGCAGCAATTCTTGACTAAATAAAACTACAAGACTAGGAAACACTGGATGTTATAAATAAGCCAGTAGCGTTAGCTGTAGCATTTATACTCCCACAAAAGCTTATGGCTCAAGAAAACTGATAAATGCCAAATAGCTGTGTTTACAGCAAAAAATAAAAATAAAAACCCACTAGTTTTTTTTTTTTTTTTTTCCCCAGCCAGAAAATACCTCTGCCAAAAACTGCTGATAAGCCTGTGTGTGTGTGCGCATGGACACATAGTATAACATGCTGGGAAGTTTACTGGCTGCAGGGAAAAATAAAATAAATAAAAACCAGCAGCTGTAAAACGTGTGCATGAGGCCTAAAAAGGTGCATAAAACAACTGAATTGTAGATGCCGAGTTCTCTGCATATATTGTCAAACTAAAAAAGCTCCAAAAATGATAAGCGAGACTAAAAGCTGCCTATAAATAGTTCTCAATTTCGATAAGCAGGAAATCTGACAGGTTTGAGGCAGCCCTAGATAACCCTGAAACACAAAAGGGAGTGAGCCGTTCAAATAATTTTAAAGCCATAATTTTGTATGTTGGCTTCAAACACAAAAGTTACAAGGTTTAAGGACATTTTTCCCTACACAAATGTGTTCAGGCCCAGCACCTTGCTTCTCAGGCTTGAGCATCCCATCCTGGTAAAAAAAAAAAAAAAAAAAGGGAGAAGCTCACGTGTCCACCATCAGTAGGAACCCTCCAGACAGAGGAAAGGCGCTTTGTTCATTCCCAAAACAAACAGCCTCTGCTCCTAAAGCAGCTCATACATTAGGATTTTTTTTTTTTTTTTTTTTTAACCCTCTGGCTAAATGAAAGAACAAAAAACGCACCAAATTCCACCTTCCACACAGTCACTGTGGATGGGGGGAATCCTTAATTATAGCAGAATAGGAACATTTTCACCCCCCTTTCCTACACAAACATCAGTAGATGAAAACACTTAGCCACGTTGTACACATTTCCTCTCACCAATATACCTGCAAGATTTCCCTGGGCACACTTCTTTGCATTATGAAGCAGTAACCCCCAGGCCCTTAGCTATCATGCCTAGATTACCGTATTTTTCGGACTATAAGGCGCACCGGATTATAAGGCGCACTAGCAACGACCGGCTGATAAAATGGATATTTCCATATATAAGGCGCATCGGACTATAAGGCGCACCGGATTATAAGGCGCACTAGCAACGACCGGCTGATAAAATGGATATTTCCATATATATATAAGGCACATCGGACTATAAGGCGCACGGTCGATTTTGTGAGAAAATTTAGGCTTTTACGTGCGCCTTATAGTCCGAAGGTTAACGTCAAGAGACCGGGTGGCTTTTTCCACGAATCTCCAGCGATGTCAACAGGTCATATATAAGGCGCACCGGATTATAAGGCGCACGGTCGTTTTTGGGAGAAAATGTAGGCTTTTACGTGCGCCTTATAGTCCGAAAAATACGGTATTTTATCCCAAATAGGGCCACAGAGCAATACCCACCTTGGTATCCACCTGGGGGAGGCTGTTGATAGCCATTTGGAGGAGGGTAATATCCCTGTGGTGGAACAGGATATCCTGCATTTGGGCCCATTCCAGGCTGATAGTTTTGTCCCAAATTTGGATCATACGCATGGATTCCATCTAAACCAGGTATAAAAGAAAAAAGATGACATTTTAGAATCATAAGCCAAGCAACCCTTGTTTATTGCAGAATTGAGTAGTGCAACAAAAGTAAATACCAATATATTTAGGGTAGTAAAAACAAATGTGCATGATAAACCTAGTTTGCAATGAAAAAGATAATACTTTCTATTAGAGAATGTAAATCAGTTTCTCATATTTACTAAAAGTGGTCATTTTCTAGAAAATCCTTCTGTACATTCAATGTATTTTCCTGTATGCAGTTTGCCATTTTCCAGAAGAATGGCCTATAATTTTTATTTTTTTTTACTTAAATTGTAAAGCCAAAACAATGAACCTCTTGAAGTGGTTGTAAACCCTTACAACCAACTTTGACCTACAGGTAAGCCTAGAGTAAGGCTTACCTGTAGGTCCAAGAAATATCTGATAAACCTATACGGTTTAGGAGATATTTTCCCGAAGACAGCCACCGCTGTCTACGGCGCATGCACCGTAGACAGCGACGCACTGGGGCAGGCTGCAGATCATCATCGCGGCTACGGCGAATCACAGCGCCGGAGCCGTGAGACCCGAAAGTCGCTCCGGGATCCATGGCAGCGGCGAAGAGGAAGACGGAGGACCGCTTCGGGGGCTTTGTTCTCAGGTAAGTTATTCATAATGAGCTAGTATGCTATGCATACTAGGTCATTATGTCTTTGTCTTGCAGGAATTTTTTTTTTCAGGATTTTTTTTAAAAAGGGTTTACAGCCACTTTATTTGCCCTCTTTATAGGCGTATTCATGTTCATTTTTTTAAATGTGTAATGTTGTTCTTGTTACCTAGAACTGTGTCAAGTGTCCCTGTGAGCAAGAGCAAGGCGTAAAAGGTCAGTGGCAGGGAGAGCAGTTAGAAAATCAGAGCGATTCTCCTCAGGGCCCGTGTCTGCTGGGGCATCCCAGGGCCAACTCTTGAGCAGAGGAGCCTTAGTAGGGGAGGTGCTGGATATTGTGCTGCTCACTTACCTCTATCAGCAGTTGACCGCTGAGAGGAATGGGCATCTGGTGCCAAGCTGCCCATCTCCTCCAGGTTATCAGCATGTTCCCGTGAGCAGCTGGTGTCTGGGAGGAGGCACATGAGGCCTTGCAGCACTAAAAGATGGTGTTTTTTTATTTATTTTTTTTATTTTTATTTTTTTTACAGGTTACCAGTTTAGAGGAGGTCTAGTGCTAGAATTGTTGCACATGCTATGTGGGTGGGACATGCGTGTGCATTCGCTTCTGAGCATGAGCTACCGGGGACAGAGGAATTTTACTTTTATTCCTATTACAAGGAATGTAAACATCCCTTGTAACAGGAATGTATCGTCACAGGTCATCTTTATGGAGAGATGTGGGGTCAATAAGATAACACATCGCAGTAACACATCTTTGTGTGATAATTGCATTTTTAAACACTTTGTCAAAATCAGGGCTCGACAAAACCCAGGCACCAGGTCACTATGGCAACAAGTTTCATCCTGGCGCCAGGTAGAGGGCAGACATGTCCACCGTTCTAGTTAACCAGAAGGGATGTGACATTGTCATTTCCGGGTCCCCATTCAGTCCCTTCTCTGCCCCCATCAATGAGGAAAGAACGTAATACAGTGCAATGTACACATTACATTCATAGGACCCTGCATGTCTCATGAGAATCTAACACTTTTTTGCTCCCTATGTAAGCCCTTGGGATTTCACATTGGAGTGAAAGGAGAGGCATTTTTACGGGTGCCATTTTTTTAGCGCTATAGCACCTGTAAAGCGCCTCTGTGAAAGGGGTCCAAAACCTGCATCAAGATGGGTTATGCACACCTTAGTGCATGCATTTTTATCGATTTGAGAAAACTCTGGCATTCTGGTAGCCAAGTAAAATTTGGGTGGGATGCAGATTACCATTTGAATGCTTAGGGAGTTTAAAAGCTACAGTTGCTATAAGGTTATTAGCGCCAAGAATCAGGGGCAGGACCCTGAAACTGGGTCAGTTGACAATGTACACCAACCAACGATAGGCGTACCATACCAACTGAAACGGTGTGGATAAAAAGGGAAATGGAGTAGATTCTCCCGGGTTAGGATGTCAAAGTAAACTGTTGGAATAGCTTACCTTTCATCTCCATGTCAGAAACAGCTAAACCTATATAAAAAAAATAAATAAATAAAATAAATACACAAAAACAAACATGCCAATACAGCAAGACATTAAAAGAGAAAAAAGAAAAAAAAAAAGGCAAGCAGTCATCCATCATAGATAGTCTAGATTTGATCCAGAGAGACATGCTTCGGTGCATTTGTGTACAAATTCTTGTTTTGTTGCTACATGCAATAGCCGTACTGAAAATTACAATCTAAACAAAAACTTGATCCTGCATTATAGACTGTTCTAGCAGAACAGGATAATTGCACAATAACAGCAACAATGGATTCTGTTTAGGGTGAGGGGGTGGGGGGGGGGGGAGAACAGAAGGGAATTAAAAAAAGGTAACTGCCATATTTTTGAAGCTAGAAGACCAACACCGAAACTTCAGCACAAGGAACTGCATTGTGGATATTAGGGCAGCTACAAAGCCTCACCACTGCAGTTAATTGAAAAGTGCCTACATGTCAAGGTCTGTGCTTAATTTCCTGCCTCTAACAGGGGATGCCCAACCGGTGGTGTTATGCCTTAATGGGTATAATACAGACTATTGAACACATTTGAAAATAGCGCAGTAGTGGTGGGTGCCATCAAGTAACATCACAGCATTGGACACCGTCCCTTTAGGATGGCTATGACCACAACTACAAGAGATAGCATTCAGATAATAATATATATTACATACATACATATACATACACACACACACTGGTGCGAGATATACTGCAGACATAACTACCTTGTATGGCAAGAGCTGCACTGTTAAAAAGATTGGTTAGGCTTTTCATAGCTGCCTGGGGTTTAGTTTTAAAAATGGATTTAGTCTTCCTCCCCCACCTCAGATTTCACTATAGATCACTCTATGCTATTATGCGCTACCAGCAAAAGGTGGACCATGTCTGCTGTGTGGAAATATTTTAAAGTTTCTGATAAAGTCCCCAAATTTGGAAAGAAATTTCAAGATGAGGTACAGTGCCAAAAAGGCATTTCAACTGTTTTTTGGGGGTTTTTTTTAACGTTTATTTGCCAAAATGTACATAAAACTATGCATAATTTACATCCCTAGTTACAGCCATCAATGGACAATCGTCATATAAAGTGCTTCAGAGTAAACATCTAATAATGTTGGATATGCTAGTAGAGATAGCTCTTTTTTTTTTTAACTGCAAACCACCAACTGTCTTCTATAATTGTAATGTAAATTGTTAACCAACGATGTGGTAAGAAACAATAACATTAGAAAAACAAAACCTTGGAGGAGAGTACCTCCCAAGCATTAACAGGTTTAACTACTTCCCACCCGGCCGTATATATACAGCTCTCTCCTCACTGGATGTTTAGGAAAGTCCTTCAGAAGGGGGGGGGGGGGGGGATTTTGCGCGATCCCGATGCGCTCATGTCATCCGGACACGGCACATCTCGGATCGGTAGGAGGGCCCCGATTGGACACGGCCATCATGTGATCAGGAAGGCCAATCACAGCCGTCATGTGATGTAAACAAACAGCCGGTTGCTAGGCAATCGGCTCTCCTCACACGGAAGTAGTCGCTGAGGAGAGGGGAAATCGCTGCAGCTGGCTGGCGATCTGCGAGTATGAGCCGTTTTTTACTCACTTATCACCAGTTTAGTGTAAAACACACATATCCCCAAATAAAAAAAAAAAAAAACACATGATCACGGACATATGTGGGGGGACAACTGCACACATCTGTACATAATCATTTGCGTACATATGTCCACGATCACACAAACCAATTATACACGTAAAAAAAATAAAATCCATTAACCAACCAAAAACCATGTAGCAGAATACATTCTGGCTTAAATTTATGACAAAATTTGATTTTATTGGATTTCTTTTAAAATAAGAATTTTCCAAATTACCACAAAACAAACAACACACACCACAAAAAAAAAAAAAATGGGGGGGTGTAGAAGTTCATGAGCTCACGACTACCGACATTACAGCAATCAGTTTTACTACCGACATGGAGTTATCTCAGCTAGCATGCCTAGTCTTAACACACGCAAGTTTGTTGGATCACATGCTGCAGCAGCAATATCTGATGCTTTAAAAACCATGCTTGATACATTGGAGAAGAAGTCTAAAGTGTACCCAATTGTCCGAGAATGCGTGGAACATGGCAAAGGCTATGGAAGACCATGAACTTAAAAGCATACTGTGTATGGCACACATGCTAGTTGGCTGTGAATGAGGGATTGCCGAGTCAGTGCACCATATATAGTTGTGCTCATAAGTTTACATACCCTGACAGAATTTATGATTTCTTGGCCATTTTTCTTTTCAATTCTTTATTAAGTTTTAAACAAAACAGTTTATGCAGTGCGTAAAGTAGTGGCTTACATAGTGCAATTCGTAGAATACAAATATAATCATCAACTGCCAATGATCACATACCAGCGTAGTTGGCTGTAATGGTAGTATGGGCTGCGCCTCCTATTCTTGGCCATTTTTCAGAGACTATGAATGAAAACAAACTTCACTCATGGTTAGTGTTTGGCTGAAGCCATTTAAGTCAATCAACTGTTTAGTCTTTAAATCATAATGGCAACAGAAACTACCCAAATGACTCTGATCAAACATTTGCATACCCAAGTTCTTAATACCGTGTATTGCCCCCTTTAAGATCAACAACAGCTTGAAGTCTTTGGTGCCATTCGTGGATGAGGCCCTTTATTTTCTTAGATGGTAAAGCTGCCCATTCCTCGTGGCAACAAGACTCCAGTTCCTGTAAATTCTTGGGCCGTCTTGCATGAACTGCACATTTGAGATCTCAGAGTGGCTCAATGATATTGAGGTCAGGAGACTGAGATGGCCACTCCAGAACCTTCAATTTATTCTGCTGTAACCAAAGACAAGTCAACTTGGTCTTGCGTTTTGGCTCATTGTCATGTTGGAATGTCCATGTACGTCCCATGCACAGCTTCCTGGCCGATGAATGCAAAGTGTTCCTCCGGTATTTTTTGATGACCTATTGCTGTTATCTTGCCAACAATTTTGACAAAAACTTTACTGTGCCTTTGTAGCTCACACATCCAAAACATCAGCGATCCACCTCTTTTTTACAGTAGAAATGGTGTACATTTTATCATAGGCCTTGTTGACTCCTCTCCAAAATGTAGCGTTTATGGTTGTGGCCAAAAAGCTAAATTTTGGTCTCATCACTCCAAATGACTTTGTGCCAGTAGGTTTGAGGATTGTTTCTGTGCTGTGTGGTGTATTGTAAGTGGGATACTTTGTGGCATTTGCATAGTAATGGCCTTCTGGCGACTCGGCCATGCAGCCCATCTTAAAGTGCATCTATAAATATCCACACCACATGTTTTCAGAGAGTCCTGTATTTCACCTGAAGTTGTGTTTTTCTTTGCATCCTTAATTTTCCTGGCAGTTCTGGCTGAAATTTGAGTTGGTCTACCTGACCGTTGTTTGGTTTCAAAACACAGACCCTCATTTTCAACTTCTTGATTACAGTTTGAACACTGCTGATGGCATTATCAATTCCTTTGATATCTTTATATCCCTTTCCCGCAGATCCTTTGGCAATTCTTTTGCTTTCCCCATGACTCAGAATCCAGAAACTTCAGTGCAGCACTGGATGAAAGATGCAAGGTTCTGTCAGGCGCCCAGAAAGGCACTGACCTTTTTACACATACAGCTCACAGGTGAGGATGGTTACCTTTAATAGCCATTCAAACCCGTGTGTCAACTTGTGTGCGCATGTTATCAGGCCAAAATCACCAGGGTATGTCAACTTTTGGTCATTTGTTGCCATTATGATTATATAAAAATAAATTAAAAAAAAAAAAAAAAAAACACACACACACACACACAATTAATAAATGGCCTCAGTGAAACACCAACCACAAGTGAAAGAAATGTTTGTTATTCAATAGGGGTGCAACGGATCGTTACCAATCTGTGATCCGAACGGGTCACCCCATTCGGATTGGCACATGCCGCACTCCGCGGTCTCGGCCTTAGTAAAGGCCCCAGCTTTGGCCTAGTTCATGGCGCTGGTTCCTCTCCCCTCCGTGTACAGATCTGTACGGTGGAGGGAAGAGATCAGATGGCAGCAGCGCTGTGGGCTGCATCTGTGCGCTGCTCTGTGACAAGTGCAGTCCCAGTCATACCCAGCCAATATTACAGTGGGGACTATATGGTGGAATTTCCACAGGATTTTACGAATTCAATTTGCTGATCCAAAAAAAATGATCTGATCCGTGACTCTGACCCGAGGAATGATCTGATCCGTGAGTTTTTTTTGATACGTGGCACCCCTATTCATATTCTCTGAAAAATGGCCAACAAATCACAAATTCTGCCAGGGTATGTAAACTTATGAGCACAACTGTATATAGCATCAAAAAATAAATAAAAAAATTGTAGGCTAAGCATTCTCCGCTTACTACAGATTACAAGCCTTGCAGATAGTTTGGAATGCCACCGGAATGACTGCAGTAAGATGTAACCACTCATTGGAACACCACCTACTATATTCTGCAAAGTATTTTTGAACAAAAAAAACGTGTTTTAGCCGAGTACAGATTATGAGCTCCTGGCAACACTGAGTGGATGTTAGTTGAAAATAGTTTCTCCATTTGAACAGTTAAAAGAAAGCAGCTCAGCTAATGCTTCCATTGCTGCGATTACCTTGGATTTTTGCACTGAAGAGTCTGCTGCTAGGAAAAGAGGTAGAAACGGACCATGGTGTAAAAACAGCTAAAACCACTACTGGAGGCCGTTAACCGGTTTCAAGACACAAAGTCCAACCCTCCGTACTGCATTGCAACAGTTCTATATCCTCGACATTTTAATGCAGAGAAAAAGCAGCATGCATGGGAAAGGACACAGGCACAATTGGAGGTGATGGAAGCATCTGGTGGAGTTTTGAGGTGTAGCAAACAGGAAAGTATACCAGAGAAACACTCCCTCGATGTCTGATATGTTTGAAGAAATTTTACATGAATGCACCCCGGTCCATAGCAGTGCCACAACAACTGCAGATTTAGCTGAACAGCCCAATTGCCAGAAACAATAATCGCTGCGAGTACTGGCACATTAATAAAGTTTTCTATTGCTTACATGCAAATATCTGCCCCAAGCACCAGTACAGAGAGACTATTCAGTCTAGTATCTCATTCTTGATAAGAAAGAGGAACCGCCTCTCCTGTGAGAAAGCTGAGCAACTTAAAGTTCTTAAAGTGAAATCTGCCACTTTTACTGAAATCCTAAATTGGACTGTGCTTTCTAATATCTGTTAGAATTGTCTAGTTGGGCCACTTTTACACTATACCAATTACAGCGGACTGTAAAGTTGAGACTTCAGACTTGAAATAAGTTTAGTTTTACAAACAGAATAGAAAGGGTAGGGCTGGTGGTTGTTCATTTTAGTTCTACTGCTACAGTTTTTACACTCTCACTTTAAAGAGAACTCCAAACCAGGTCTCTCCCCAAGCCATCAGCCCGCTGCATGTGCAAAACTGTACACAATTTATCTGTGGCTACATACAGTATGCCACGTGTTCCGGGTATGGGCAAACAGCAATGTATTCTAATAAAATAGCTTGCTACTATTGGCTGAGCGCCACTGCTATAGACCAGTCTGTGTACCGGGAAGTCTCTGCCCATACCTGGAGCGCAGTGTGCTATACTGTATGTAGCTGTGGCTACATACAGTTTTATATCACACATGCAGTGCACTGACAACCAATTTCCCTAAGCTATCATTTAAGTTGAGAGAGAGAGAAAATATAATATATATATATATATATATATATATATATATATATATATATATATATATATATATATATATAAAAAAGGGGGGGGATATGAAATTGAATAGGAGGCCAGTCCTGTCAGTGCTCAGTCTTGTCACTTGTGTTGGTAGTTCAGTTCATTCAATTTTATTGTACTAGAAAACACGGATCGATTTACTAAAACTGGAAAGTGCAGAATCTGGTGCAGTGCTGCAAAGGTTTACCAAAGCGACAAATTTTTGTCAGAGCTTTGAACAAGCCGAAGTTAGAAGCTCATAGGCGAATATACTCAGCTGCGCTAAATTTTTCAGTCTCTCAAATTTTAGTAAACCAACGCTACAACCTCCGACGCTTGGAAGTGGGCCCCAGACTGTTTCCCCATTTTTCACCCTGCGAAAGAAAGAGGAGAGCCACCTCTGATCACAGCGCCGGGAACATCACAGCTTTCATTTCAATAGCTGTGTGTTCCCAGCTGCGCGCCATCATATACAGCCCCTCCCCCTTGGGACACAGCCGGGAACACACAGCTATTGAAATGAAAGCTGTGATGTTCCCGGCGCTGTTATCAAACAGGCGGCGGAGGTGGCTCATCCAGCACTATAGGATACCCCCATGATGGGCGGCACCAGGAGCGGGGACGGAGCCCCGCCCCCCCACCCCATTTTCGTCAAATTGCCGAAAAGGGAATTTTCGGCCGAAATTTCAGTGCATCCCTAGAAAGAAAGCTGGGATAAGCACATTGCTAGATCCAGGGGTAGGTGAAGTATTTAGGCTGCATTCCCACTACAGTGTTCTGTCCGCAATTTCACAGCGTCGAGGAATGACAACAAGGGACTCACAAATCGAGGTGCTATTCATTTGAATGACCCCTCAAATCACGGTGCAGGTCTGCCGAGATTGTCGTACGATAAAATGTGCATCCTGCAATTGCAGCACATCACCTAAAAATTGTCCAGGAGCTACTTTTGGGCGACATGCATCCAGCACGTTTTATCGCGTGAAAAGCCCCCACTGCAATTTGAGGTGCCATTCAAATTAATGGCACCTTGAATGGGAGCCCCTTTTTTTTTTATTATTCCCACCTCTGTACCGTCAAATCGCGAGCAGATGTGCAGCATGTTTGCGATTCAAAACGCTGTAGTGTGAATGCAGAGGAGAAAAAAAAAAAAAAAAAAAAGCTAGTTTTAGCAGACTATTTTTTTATTTATTTTTTTTTAAACGACATTGTACAGTAAACATCAAAACTCCCCAAATACCTTGGCTTGTCTATCTCCAACACCACAACTTCCCCCCCTGCAAATTTAGCACCTCTGGGAGGGGAGGGTACCTGCTCCCACTTCCAGCTCAGTTTGCCACAGTGCACCGAGCCAGAAGTTTACAGCTCCTCCAAGTAGAATATGCCTCATTTGTTGCAGGATTTTCCCGTGCAGTTCAGAGCATTTCGTTTAAATAGCGTGCAAACATTATAGCTCTTCTACAATGCAAATAATATGTCAAATGTTCCAATGAATCATCTCCCTTTGTATAGCATGGCTTGTTTTGTCAGTACTAATATAGGAAAGTAAACAAATAAGTTTGGATTCTGGTCTGTATAACTAGAAACCCATGTCATTTTATGAACAAAATTCTCCATTAGAACAACAACAACAACAAAAAAAAAAAAATCAGAAACTGAAGACGGCAACAGCCAGAAACACACAAACTGACATATGTGTTCAGTAAATCAGGAATATCCTTTTCACAGAGGTCTGACTTTAATTGGTTTGTAATTTTTATTTTAAAGAGTAACTCCACTTTTTCTTCCTCAAACACACACACACACACACACACACACACACACACACACACACACACACACACACTTGGGGGGCAGGCTGCTGCAGACAATACCTGAGCCCCATCTCGATCCAGCAATACGCAGCAGCTCGCCCAGGTCTCTTCCTCTTCATAGGACGAGACAGCAGCAGGTGCCATTGGGAGTCCCCTTGTCAAAGCCACATTAAAGTTGGTTTAGTTGTTGCTAGTGTCTTGGCTCTGTTTAAAGGTTCCCCCTTTACTGTAAATCGGCTTGTTACTCGCTCAGTTGGCTAGGGATTTCTGGTGTGAAAACCTGCACCCAATTGGGACCTACCTTTAAATATCTGCCTCCTGAGGCAATTTTCAGCAGTTAGACCTTCAATCAAGAGTCATTGCTTGAAGGAACCAATTAGCTGTTCCAAAATGTATCACGTTGATGAAATCACTTCTGGTTTGCTGGTCCCTTCCTGGATTCAGCTTCCATGCAGTCTCAGACAGCCTAGCTGTCTTCCCAGATTTGTGGCTTCCATCTGCTGCCATGGAATTATACCTCTGATATCCAAGATTCCTTGGGACTAACACTGAACCACTGGTCATTACTAATATGATGTGCTCCTACCCATCCTTTTGTTAAGCGTTTAACCTTTTTGGGAAATATAAAGTTACTTAGGAGGTGCCCTCCCCAAACCCCCCCCCCCCACCCTTTTCATTTTACTGCCAGAGCTTGCTTCTCTCTTCAAATACTGCCCAGAAGTGCATGAAGACCCTTTTTTTGTACACCGACTGATATCTGCTTGGTCTGTTACTCAGAACACACACACACACACACACACACACACACACACACACACACTTCTCTGGAATCAAGCCGTCCCATCTGTCCCTCTTAGGCTCCATTCACTTGTGTCATGCAAATTTGGACATCAAAGTTACATGACAAGTAGTTTTCCAATGATAACCATTCATATATGCACGACAAAGTTGCAGCGACTTCAAAAAAGTAGTTCATGCACTACTTTGGTCCTACTTTCATGCAACTTGGAGGGTCAGACTTCAATGGTAACCCTCAAAAGTTACATGAAAGTCATACCTGAATGTTCTACAATGCAACAGTTGTCCATTACCACTGGTCAAAGCCAACGTCATATCCAAGTTGCATGCCAAAAGGCGGCAAGCGCACACGGTGCCTTAGTGACAGCTATGCTTTGTTTGGGTATGGTCGCCCACGACTTAGGACTAATGGACTGTTACATTCAGCTTGAGTCTGGGTGACAGAGCTTTGGTGTTTGAGATTTGTTTAGGGTCAATTCAAAATAAGTTTGCCTCATGCACACAGGACAATTTGCAAACTCACCTAAAAGCCCTTCCTCCTAGCAGTGGTTTTTTTCCCCCTGCTAAAAGCCTGACGCTTGTAAGGGTTCATGCACACTGCATCTCAAAGAAGCAGCTCCTACACGCTTCGCTTGGAAACACCCCTCCATGTTAGACAATGTGTCCACGCACACTGGCTTTTTTAGGAGTTTACAGACATATGCCCTTACAGGGAAACACACACACGCACACCCCCATATCATACACTTTTTTTAGTTTTGGCCCCGATCCTCCTCTTCATGTCCCTCGGTGGCGTTTCCTTGCCGGGGCACTCCCGAGTCCAGCATTCGCAGCCACAGATGCAATGTAGATGTAGGACTTGGCCCTGCCTCCCGCCTCATTGGATTTGATTGATAGCAGGCGACAATGGCTGCGCTGCTGTCAATATATCCAATCAAGAGCCGAGACCCCAGGCAGAGAGGAAGAATCTGGGAATTACAGGGCTCAGGTGAGTAAACTGGGGAAACCCCCCCCCCCCCAAATTATCACACAACAGCAAAAGAGCATCAAATTGCATACAGTAGGCATGAACTTGGGACCAAATTTAGATAAAGGCTAGGACCGGTCAGATTTTCCCCTCTTTCTGCCTGAAAACTATTGTCAGAAGTTCTAATACTCCATTCTTCCCACGCTAGATTAAGACTTCCCCCTCACAAATACCGTCAGTAAACAAGCTGTATAAGATTTACTGACGGTGATGTGTCGGGTCATTTGTCCCTCAGCACTGACAGATTACTGTCCCTCTGAGATCTCATGTCACTTCTCCCTGGCTGCTGTTACTAGGTTAACAGCCCACACCTGCCTACTGTGTCCAAAAACCATCATAACATGCACATAAAGTACAGCACTAAAGTTGAATAATGCCCTCCTTATAGGTGGAGGCAATTTACACATCTCACTAAGCCAGACTTGAAAACTTCTAGGATGTTGCCAAGGACATTGCTAAGGGGAATCTGATAGACATCTGTTGGGGTACATGCACAGATGTCCATTCAAATTGCCACCAAAGGTAGTGCAGGAACCACTTTTGCGAATCAGTGTGGCACCACAGAGTCGGCATTGCACCGATTCAAACAGTGCTGTTGCCAATTGGACATGTCAAAACGGGAACGAAAATCAGGGGGTAGCCAGTAGCTAACTGGGGTGTATAGGCTGGGAAGGCTCTGTATGAGAGCAGACAGCTGACTCACCTCAGTAGGGTGTGATCCCGGTAATCAACCAGGCATACAAAGAAAAAAAAGCTGAAGAGCCTCACCTGCAGTAATTACTAGGTACCATGCAGCTTATAGGCAAGGAACATTACACAAGAAAAAAAATTAAAAAAAATTAAAAAAAACACATACATACATATGTGAACATGACATCCCTGGGGTAATAAAGCACCTGACAGGATGGGGGGGGGATCACTGTTAACACACCATAGATAAGGAATATTCCCAGTGTATGGGATGGTTGAGCAAAGATGGGGGCTAAGCGAGTGCAGCAAGGTTTCCCATGACCACCATGCTGTATGTAGTGCAAGTATGTATCCCGAGTCCAAGATTTTCCACAAGAGGCTGAAACTGGGAAGTAGTGATGCAGCAAGGTCATATAGTTAACAATGTAACAGTGGTTTATATACAAGTCCTGCGTATAGCATGGAATATATTGTCACTAGTGTGACCAGTGTTCACTACTGACAAGGCACACAAAAAAATAAAAACCTCAACACCACAACCCCCACCCCACAAACCTAATACCCCAGACCAACAGGTACGCTCACCCAGCCTGGAAACAGTGTGGACTTGTGTGGATACTGACTGTAGCTTTCCTGCCTGCACATCCATTGTATCAGGGATGTGGCCGTGTTGCCGGTCAGGCACTAGGTCAGCAGCGGGTGCAGTTTGAGGTGATCCAGTCCTAGTACCCCTTAGTTAAAATGCCGTGGTACTCGGATTCCCTGAGCATGTGCAGGTTAGCAAGCCAACATCAATGGTGAAATCATTCACATGGTGTCATGACAACTGACTAGTTTCGCCCCCAGCTAGAGTGTCTTCTGTAATTACTGCAGGTGAGGCTCTTTTCACCTTCTCTTTTTGACATGTCAAAAGGGCCCGATGTGAACATGCGCCTAAAGCAAAACTAAACCCTCCCATCCTTACAGCCAAGAAAGCTGCGATCTTAAAACATAACTCCATCCTTCTCTGGCCAATGGTCTTCAGGCCCCTTCATTGGCCGCCTGGAGATGTCGCTTCTGTGGATGTGAATGAGGCCATCATTCAGAGACCGGCCCAGTCCTACAAGTTGAGCTGTGCATGCGCATCTCATCTCAGTTTACAGTGCCGGAAGAGACAGTGAGCAGGCACGCAGGGCGATTGTATTGCAGAACTGACAGTGCATGTCTCTTCTGCAACAAACACCAACCAGTTTGCAGTTTTTTATTTTTACAACAGGCCTTCAGATCAGCTTTAACCCGTGTGTAGTCTGCAGTTCCCATGGTGCTGCACATGTGATCATTTATGACAGCCATTGATGGCTTGACAGTTCAGCTGAGAGCACAAGCAACCAACATCATTCATGACATGGCCTAAAGAAAAATCAGTTTTGGGAAAGTTACCCCGATTTTGTTCCACTTTAAACTGGCACTGCTAAGAGGGAAAAACTCTCCACATACAGCTGATGTGAAGGGGGGGCTACTGATTTAAAGCCCCCCCCCATTTAAATGGTCACTGCATGAACAAGGGGGGGTAGACTTGCTTTAAAATGATCTCTGCTGATGTTAATGTATTCCTTAGCCCAGGAGCCACATGTGGCCCGTAACCTTCTCTGGGGATGGTGGGTTGCCAACCTGCCATTCAATGTTGCGAGTGAAGATGGTGATAGGAGGAAGATAAAGCGGCTACACAGAAGGGCCGTATAAGCTGTTGCCATCTGTATAGCGCCAGCTGCTGTCACAAGCTGAGCGATACCAAATGCACTCAAAGCACACCAAACCCACAGGTAAAAAACAGACCGTGCACCACACCTGCAGGATATAGTAGAAGTATATGGCAGAGTGCAGCTAACCCACTGGAAAGCCACAGGTGCACTGCACCCACGGTGTGGGTAAACCATAGTGCATCAATTCAAAAAGCAACCTTAGGCCCCTTTCACACGATCAGTTTGACCCAACTGGACCCTCCATTCACCTCTATAGAGCACCAGATGTAAACAGACTTGTGCCCGTTTACACCTGCCTACCTCTAATCCACAAAAAAGGGGGAAGAGCATCTGTCCCCTTGTGTATGGGCAGATCAGAGGGCCCAAGACAGATTACCAAGTCACTAAAGTGGCCCTCATTCTTCAAAAGGTTGGGTACCCCTGCCTTAGCACCTGCCTGTGAGTGTTCATGTGGCAGGATTTTATTAAATTGTAGGTTTGTAAACAAGTCTCACTCCATATTTAGCCTATTTTTAACAAGGTGCATTCTGCAGGTCTTCTCCATCCCTAGGTGTCCCTCATTCTCAAGTTTCAAAAGTTGGGAGGCATGCATGAACATGGCCACATATATGTACAAATCTAACAAAAAGCATTGGAAAACAATTACTGAATGCATTTGCAAGGGAAATGACCAGATGGACAGTCCCCCAGTGCTCCTTACAAACAGTCTACATAGCACACGCATTTCTTCTCAGTGTATCTTGTGAAATACACACACACACACACACACACACACACACACACACACACACACACACACACACCAAGCAGCTAACATGTCATGAAAAAAAAGAAGTCTAGGCGTGTCTGGTTCCTTAGCATTGCCAAGTAATTCAGTAAGATTAAACATACTTGGTAAGATGCCAAATGAACTGTCAGGGCAATCCACCTGAAGCAGACATTTTATAGTAACATGACTATAAGCCCAAGTTCACACACTAGTGTAGTGAGTAAACAGCAATCCTAATCTTGGGATTCTGTGCATGGTCAGGAAACGCATGTCATACGTGCATTACCATTCTTTATTAATAGCATCCCAAGTGAGCCGAGCAACAAGCGGGAGCACGTATGCTCAAACACCAAAAGGTGCATGAGCCTGGACTAAGCTCTCTTCACAAAAGGTGAAAATACCTGAATAAAGATGAGTATTTTGAACAAAGTGACAATTATTTAAACGAGAGCCTATGAAGTTTGAACATAAACAGTAGCATGTACATTTTTCCAGAAGATGGGCTTTAAAGCTTATGGAGGAGTCCATTTACCAGGAGAAAACAATCTACCATGCCTTGTCTAGTCAAAAATATGTTTTAGTGTCCTGACCAGCATGGAGTGTTAAGGCTGCTTTCACACTGGGGCGGGAGCAGCGTCAGCGGTAAAGCGCCGCTATTTTTAGCGGCGGTGTGCGGGCGCTAGTGGGGTGGTTTTAACCCCCGCTAGCGGCCGAAAAGGGGTTAAACCCGCCCGCAAAGCGCCGCTGCAGCGGCGCTTTGCCGGCGGTATTGCCGCGGTGTCCCATTGATTTCAATGGGTAGGAGCGGTATAGGAGCGGTGAATACACCGCTCCTTCACCGCTGCAAAGATGCGGCTAGCAGGACTTTTTTCACCGTCCTGCCAGCGCATCGCTCCAGTGTGAAAGCCCTCCGGCTTTCACACTGGAGTTAAAGGGGCCGGTTTTTTTCAGGCGTTACACAGGCGCTATTTTTATCGCTGTAACGCCTGAATACCGCCCCAGTGTGAAAGCAGCCTTAGAGTTTTGTATGACATTTAGCACAATCTACAGGCACTCAGAACTGTGTACATCTGTGGAGGGCCCTGCCACGGATTGTTGGAGGTCTGCTCAGCCCCAACTGCTCTTTCACAGTAAAGTCTTTACTAGATTTCCAAGAAATGCTAATTGATGGCATTTCCTACGAAGAAAAAAAAAAAAAAAAAAAAAAAAAAAAAAAGGGAGTATACATACACTGAGTAAGTGGCCCGTTTACACTAGCAGCAGCCCTTACTGCCGCTCAGAAATGTGATCTGCAATGAATGGTTTCAGAGGGCTCCTGGCCACCCATTTTAATCCTAAAAAGCCTGTGACACAACCACATTTGTTGCATAGTTGTGCTGTGGCCCCATTTACTTGAAATGGTTAAGGTTAGCAGCATTACTTTACTGCCTGCTGAACAAGACAGGGGGTTTCTTGTGCCCACAAAGCAAAGTATCAGGCATGTGTACAGCCAACTTTGAGAACTGTGGCCGATAGCCTGCCAGATTATCAAAGCAGATGAAGGTTAGAACATCCCTAGGCTCCAACAATGGGGGCGGAGCACATACCAGGGTATTATACAGGATTTACATAAGTCCGACAGTTTATGCAGCACTTTACATTAGGGCAGACAGTACAATATAATACAGGGGTGGGGGGTGGATTCAGAGAGCCCTGCTCCTTAGAGCATACAATCTAGGAGGGAGTGTCAGGTTATACAAAAGGGTAATGGCTGTGGGGGATGAAGCTAATGGAGAAGATAGTGCAGTTGTTAGATGGAGGCAGGATAGGCTTCTCTGAAGAGCAAAGTTTTCAGGGATTGCCTAAAAGTGGATAAATTTGGAGACAGTCAGACAGATTGGGTTAGCGAATTCCAGAGGATGGGCGAGGAGGATATGGGAGGAGGCGATGAGGGAGCTAGAGAGCAGGAGGTCTTAGGAGGAACGAAGAGGGCAATTTGGTGGGTATTTTGAGACTGTCATGGACACTTGCTACAAGGACCCTTTTCTGTCCACATTCACCCTGTTTTTTTGGTATTGATATATTAATCTCTGGTTACATTTTTGCAAGACTGTTTTCTTGAATGTTAATTTTGAACAATATACAATCCTTAAAAAGGGTTAATCACATTGACCTCCAGAGATGGACTGTCTGGTCACCTAGGCTGCCTTAAGCACTGGAGTAATTAACATGTTAATTGTGTAATTGTCTTTTAAGTCTTTGCTATGGGGGGGGGGGGGGGGGGGAAGGGGAGTATCCACAAGCAGCTCTACCTCGTTATCTACCCCTTGTGTCAAATGTGTATAAAAGGCTGGATTCTGTCCAATAAAAGCATTCAAAATTCTACAAGCTATTTTCAGCTAGACTTGTATACAGTGCAGCTATGATAATATATCTCTCCGATAGTCAGATTGGAGGAAGCAGGATATACTGACGGAAGCACTCAGAGTGTGGGATCGGATCCATCAAACTAGGCTAGTGATGTAGCTGGGGGCAGAGTTGGAGTGGATGGCTTTGTAACTTGTTAGGGGCAAGTGGCAGCCAATGAAGGGATTGGCATAGAGGGGTTAGCAGACACTGTGTGGTTTGTAAGGTGGTTGAGTCTGGCAGCAGCATTCATGATAGACTGAAGGGGGGATGGTCTATTTAAAAGGTAAGCCAATGAGGGAGTTGCAGTAGTCAATGTGAGAGATAACCAGGGAGTGAATCAGGAGCTTTGTGGTTTCATTGGTTAGAAAGGGAGGTAGTTTAGCGCTTGAGGCGGCAAGCGATTGGATATGGGGCCAAAAAGAGTTCAGAGTCCAGGATAACACCTAGCACGCTGACATGTGGGGATGGGTGGATGGTTGTGCCATTGCTCTTGACAGATAAGTCAGGGGAAGAGGCACGTGGGGGAGGCAATATTATAAGTTCGGTTTTGGACAAGTTGAGTTTGAGGGGGTGGTGTGACATCCATACAGATATGTCCGTTAGTAAGTTGGTGATGCGCGAGGAGACTGATGGAGTGAGTTGAGAGATAGATTTGTGTGTCATCAGCGCAGGAATGATATTGAAAGCCGTGAGAGGCCATCAGCTGACCCATGGAAGCAGGGCCATCTTTAAGGCAGGGCAAAAGGGGAAGCTGCCCTGGGCCCTGTCATTGTTGTGGGGCCCAAAACAGCTGCCTCATACTTGCCAACCATCCCAGTTTAAATTGAAGTTTTAGTCCTCTGCCCTATGTTGTATACATGACTCACCTGCAGATCCTGTGTTTACATGTAAATAACCGGCAGTTAAATGTAAATAGAGGCAGCATAAGTAAATAGCTGTGGCCGGCGGTATTGATATGTAAATAAAAGGCAGCATTCGTATGTATATCATGCTCCCTTGCACTGAGGAGATGATGTGCTGTAACCTCTAGCAACTAATCAGTGAGCCGTGATGTGTGCTGTAGCCTCTAGCAACCAGTCAGTAAGCAGTAATGATATGCTGTAACTGCTGGCAACCAATCACAATTTCTGCCTGATCTGATACAGTAAACCGATTTTAAGTCTAGTTGCTATTTATTGTCCCAGAGCAGGTGGAGAGTGAAAATTTTTGTCCAGGGTCCAATCATTAAAGACAGCTCTGCGGGGAAGAGGTGTAGATTGAAAAAAAAAAAAAAAAAAAAGAAGGGGAAGAACACACACACACACACACACACACACACACACACAGTTGCTTTGAATTATCACTGCATGCAGTTGAAAACAGAATGAACCAGTGAGGTCTCATCCAGGCCAGGGGAGCGCACAACATGGTAGCACTTCCAGGTTTGGCAATACTCCGCTTTCTTGTACACATCCACAGAGTGTTATTTTATACATGCAATTGAAAAATAAAGAGAGACCCTCCATAGAGTAACTGCAGTTTTATCCTTTCTGCATGGAGAGAGGCTCACGTCATGAACAAAGCAGGGGTCTCCAAACTTTATAAACAAAGGGCCAGTTTACTGTCCTTCAGATATTGGGGGCCAAACTGAAAAGGAAACTCCCCATCATTGGGGTCAGTGAGAAGAAATCAATTAGCAGTAAATATGTACTGGCTCTGCCCCACCATTTTAAACTTGTAGGTGGTAGAAGACTGTAGGCATTGTAAATCCTTGTACAATGCAGGGGGCCGGTGTTGCAATGTAACTTGGAAAATAGAATAGAAAGGGTGAGGAGAGCAAGGTAGAGAAAAATGGGGGAAGTAGGAAGCATAGATAAAGCATTAGGTTAAGTTCACACTTATGTGGGTGAAGGACAGTGTGCAAATCACACCTGTAACCAGCAATAGGCAAGTGTGTGTGCGTGGTCACTGTTACAGAACACATTTTTTTTGCTGAAAGTTTGACCTCAAACAATAGAAGATGCACAGGATGCACAATAGTGTGAACCCAGCCTAATACTTACCTGAGCTCGAGCCTCCTCCAGCAACATGCATGAAAGCCACAGTTCTCCGGGGACTATCCTCATTGGCTCCAGCTGTTGTCAGTAACAGCTATTGAGGCGAGGAGAGGAAGGGGTGGGACCAATCCACTGCTCTGTATGAATGGATGCACAGAGTCACGGCCCGGGCGCGTGCCTTTTTTGTGTGCCACCCCCATTGCAAGCGGATGTTCTGGGGGCACTAGGCAGGACAGAGGGGCCAGGAACACCAGTGGGGTACCCGAGAAGAGGATCTGGGCTGCTCTGTGCAAAACCACTGCACATAGCAGGCAACTTTTTAGTTTTTTTTAGTTGACTCTAAAATCTGGGGCCATTAGAAATGCTGTCTTAAAGTGATATTAAGATCTAAAAAAAACACAGAAGCGATTGCTGGAAATACCCCGGGGAGTTTAGCGACGCAATCTTTTTTTGGAAACATATAAAGTGTTATATGGAAAGCAAAATGTCAATAGGAGTCTTGCGTAACACCAAGTACTGCTCTGTTACATTTCCCAGTATCATTGTTCAAAGGCTCCTCTCCTTTTCCAATTAAAGGACATAGAACTAATTGGCAGCAAGCCTTGCACCTCTCAAGAGAAATAATAAAAATGTACTTACGTATGTATGGGCTGGTCCAAGTGTTATCTTTAGATTGTGGGATATAAATAAGAAACTGTTAAAAAAAAAAAAAAAAAAATAGGCAAATATGAAATCTTGCATACCATGTTTTGTATTCTCATATGTGAAGTCCTTCTGAAAACTTGGCTAATCTTTAATTTCAGAATGGTCATTCCCCCAAACCACACCATAAAAAAAAGCTTTCCTGCTAATCATTGACTTGCTATAAAACAGATGGCAAATGGATTGAGATTTGTCACATCATTAAATGATTGTTAAGGTTAGTTACTTTGGCTGGTTTCTATTATTGTCTTTTCAGGCTTTTAAATAGTCTCTGACCATACTATACTGGGAGAGGAATCCTGCATAGATGAAAAGCATTTTTAAAAGAAGACACTTCAAATTCCTGGGTTGCTGCCAGATGTCAAAAACATGCCATCACATACATGAGGGTTAGTAGAACACGCGACAGGTCTCCATGTCGTTTTGTTTAACCAGCACAGACCAATCGTTAAAAGTACTTAGTTTTGGATGGTGGAGAGGGATTAGAACTATCAGTGTTTGTCGTCTGTGTCCCCCATTAAAAAGATTCACCCTCTCCATTTGTCCTGTTTATTATCTCTGAAAGTAAAAAAATCCCAATCAGGATAGGTGGAGTGGGCTTATGTGAAAGGGGCCTAAAGGTTGCAATCAAGTCTCCCCTTTTCAGACTGTTTTTTATTATTTAAAAAACAAAAACTTGTTATATTTCCCTGTCCTGTACAAGGATTTTGCAGAGCAGCCCTGATCCTCCTTTTCTTGGGGTCCCCCAGCAGTGCTCCTGGCTCCTCCTCTTAATCACTCATAAGTCCCGTTGCTGCGTCCTTTGACACAGACAACAGGCCTGTGTGTCAAAAAAAAAAAAAAAAAAGGGGGGGGGGGGGGGGGAAGAGCTGCAGCACAGAAGGTTTTTCACTTTAATGCATTAATGTGAAAAACCCTGGAGATTAAGTTCCTAAAGTGCTCTTGATTTATCCCCCACACCTTTCACCATTTTTGTTACCCGTCTCTGGACTCCTTCCATCTTATCAATAGCTTTGATGTGAGGTCTCCAGAACTGGACAGAGTATTCTAAATGAGGTCTCACTAAAGCTCTATATAGGGCAATCAGGACCTCCTTCGCCTGCTGGGGACCCCTCTAGTGATGCATTCACTTCCCCCAATGCCTGGTCACACTGTTCGCTCATTTTACAATCTGAAATAATTACCCCCAAATCATGCTGAAAGAAACTAATCCACCACCAGTATAAAGATTTAAGTGATTATCTTCTACATTATACTAATGTGGCCCATTTACATTTGTGTGGTGCGTTAATGCACGTTATGTCCACTACACCAGATCAGATTAATGAGGCCATACACAGAGGAAGATTTACAAAAACTGAAGAGTGCGAAATCTGGTGCAGCTCTGCATAGAAATCAATCAGCTTCCAGGTTTATTGTCAAAGCCTAAATTGAACAAGCTGAAGTCAGAAGCCGATTGGCTACCATGTACAGCTGCACCAGATTTTGCACTCCAGTTTTAACACTATGGGGTTGATTTACCTAAACTCAACACCCAAATGTCCAATGCAACAAAACGATCAAATTAATCGATTGAGACAAATAGCATGGCAATAGCTGCTGATGGTTTTGATCAACCCAAGTCAAATCGACCCCCCCCCCCCCCCCCCCCGACACACACATAAATCGCACAGGGTCAATTGCTGCTACAACCGACTGACTAGAGTTAGTTCAACCCTTTGTCTGCTCATCGCTTGGCCATGCCATTTTTGTCCCCCTTGAATTGGATCACTTCGTCAAATTGGATATCAGTTGTCCAGTTTTATTGCACAGCTTATGGCCAGTTTACACAGGACTCTGGTACATGGAGCAAGGAAAAAAAAAACATGCATGTACTGCTGGGAATTAAAATAAACATGTTAAATTGCCCTGCATGGGCAAAGTGCTGGTTTTCTTTGTGTGAAAGCCATAAAAAAATAAACAAAATTATAAAGGGTGGGGTGGATGACCCAGGAGAAGGTGGAGCTGCTGGAGCATGGCGCTTGAGGGCTTCAATTGACAGGCAAGTCTGCCAGAAACGTGCCAATATGCCATATACACCCACACCTCCTAGGAATTGAGTTTCACCATTAAGCATCATTGTATTTACCTCTTCAGAAAAAGCAATTCTGAAAAGTGTTTTGACAATAGCAAATTAATATTCGCCATCATCTTCCCTATTCTCCTCCCAGCCAAATCAGAAAGCAGGTTTTAAGACCCAATTGGCCGAGAGGTGAAACTATCGTACTGGCCGCCGAGGCAAGCCACCACGGAGGAGAAGATGCAGGAAGGAGCCGAAACTGCCTGCAACCTAGATGGGGCAAGTACTGGTAAGGGGGGGGGGGGGGGGTAGGGTTTGACTGAGTGACAGGTTTGAGCCGCGGCGGGAGTCATGCTGATGTGGCACACCCCAATGCACGGTAGAGTGTAACCCTGAATTGCAACCAGGGCCAAAAACACTGAATCGATCAAGAATAGTAATCGATTTCATAAATCGATTAATTGGCCGGTAACATAAGGAGGTTAAAAAACCTAAAATTTGCTTTAGAGTACAAAGGGCAAATGATCGCTACTGTAATTACTGTCACACAAAAACAAAAAAAAAGAAGAAAAAAAGAAACTCCTTACAGTACCGATTGTTTGCTCTTTTTTTTGTACTACAAAAAAGGGACAATTTTTTTTTTAACCTCATTATGTTACGAAACGTCTTTGACCTGGTTCACACCTATGTGTTTTTTTTTTTACTTTCACATCTACGCTTTTTTCAGCTGCTGCGTATTTGCATTGAAAAAAAAAGGAAGGTCCTTTGACCCTTTCCAAAAACTGCCTTCTTGGTTCAATATACCTCAATGGAGACGCTGCAGAAAAGCACGTAATGCGTTTTTTTTTTCCTTTTCAAATCGGCGCAACAAAATGAAAAGAATAAAAAAAAATATTATAAATATACATATACATATACATATACACATACACACACACACATATACATACACACAGCAGCAAAAAAGGAAGACATTGTTTTTCTATGGCCAGCATATATTACAGTTCTGTTTGAAAATCTGCAAACACAGGCTAACTTTTTCAAAAAAAAAAAAAATAATAAAAAAAATAAATAAAAAAAAAGTGTCTGATATTTACTAGATTCAACCTCTAATAGTATATACAGCATCTCTTCTGTCATTCTTAGGCCGCGTACACACGGGCGGATTGTCTGCCCAACTAAGTTCGTCAGACAATCCGACAGACAGTCCGTTCAAAATTTGAATGAACGGACTTGACCACACACGATGAGCAGACAGTCCGCTGAAAGCGTGCGCGATGACGTATACAGCACGTACGACGGGACTAGAAAAACGACGTCCTATACACTGCAATGCAACCTTCGGCCGTGTAAATCCTTTCTGAGCATGCGCCATACTTAGTCCGTCCAACTTGCCTACACACGAGCGGACTGTCCGCTGAAACCAAGTTTGGACGGACCACATTACGGAAATTCCGTAAGACTTTGTTCGTCAGACAGTCCGCTGAAAAAGTCCGCTGAAGCCCACACACGAGCGGATTGTCCGCTGAAACACGGTTCAGCGGACTAAGTTGGACAGACAATCCGCCCGTGTGTATGTGGCCTCAGAGTGGATTAAAGATTTTACTCCCCAACCATATAGTTGGTTATCTATATTTACCACTGCATAGATATAGTTAAGAATACTTTTTTTTTTTAACTTTACAGATTAACTAAATTATACACCACACTTAAGGTTATTAACCTAAAAAATAATTGGCCAACTAATGGATTATGAAAATCATCGTTAGTTGCAGCCCTAATTGCAACATACCCCGTTTCCCAGAAAATAAGACCTAGCCTGATTGTCGGTGATGGCTGCAATATAAGCCCTACCCCCCAAATAAGCCCTAGTTGAAGTCCTTGTCGGTCTTATTTTCAGGGTAGGGCTTATATTGCAGCCATCACCAACAATCACGCTAGGTCTCACTTTCGGGGGAAACAGGGTAGATTTGTTATGAAGGTAAAGTAAATACTCATGGTTCTAGTACACCAGGTGTGGGGAGGATGATCAGTGGGGTCCCTTTGGTTCCAGTAGACCAGGTATGGGGTAGGTACTCACACACAGGCCAGATAGCACCCGTTTCTCTCTCCCCCCCCCACAGAAATCCTGGTGTTCAGATGTGATACAGAACAGTCCTTGCTGCCGTCTCACCACATGTCTTACTAAAAGTTACAATATTCTAGTCTGAGGAAAGCTTCCTCCTGCCTGCAGGAGGCAAATTGGAAAAAAATGTAAGCATTTCAGGCACAAAACAGACCTTCATTTGGTGCAAGGTATAGCCTGCTCACATGCACAAGATACAACGGACAGCACCCACAGCCTAATGGCTAGCACTTTTGCCTGGCAGCATCAGGGTTGTAGGTTCAAATCCCATGGGAACCAATGACAGAATATCAAATTGTATTACAACAATAGGTGTACGGTAATAAAAAGCTAGATAGAATGCACTGCCACAGCAAGAATGTGTCGCTGTCCTCTAGCAAGTGGTAAATCCCTCCCTCCACCTTGCTTGTGAATAAAGAATCTGTTGCTTTTACTAAAAACATTGTATGGTTGCATGTACCACTTGCTTTCTACCTCATTGACAATAATGTTACCAAACAGGAAGCAAGATGAAATCTGCAGTGACAAAGCAGCTAAATGTTCTAGTCTCTCACGGTCGGTGGCATACATTCACTTCCTGTCTGAGGAAATCATTGTCAGACCAGCAATTGAGGTGAATCACCAAAAAAGTATAATAAAATGATCAACGTTTGAGTTGTGCAAAGAGCACTCTATGGCATAAAACAAATGTTGTGGTACAGAAATGTGGTCGCACCACTGTTGTATGTTGCACTAAACCCCCCCCCACCCCCGTATTATGCGAGAATCCTGCAGATCCAGAGCGGTATTCCTGCACTGCAGAGGTCACCATGCGATCCGATTGCAGTGAAAAAAAAAAAAAAAAAGTCAGTCGTCACCCGATCCAACCACAGATGGAAAAATAGCCCTTTCCTTTGTCACATTTTTTCGGATCAGAGCGGGTCGGATGTCAGCGGACGTGTCAGCGCTGACAGCCGACGCTCTATAGAGCTCTATGGAGCATCCATTCAGGTCCACCTAAAAAACTGACAGGCAGACCTGAACTGATTGTCCACGTGAAAGGGACCTAAAAAGGTTTTCTAAGATTCCTCTGTATTTGGCTCCATCCATCTTCCCATCAACTCTGACCAGCTTCTCTGTCCCTCCTCCCATACTCGTCTCCAGGATTTCTCCAGAGCCTCTCCAATCCTCTGGAACTTGCTACCTCCACTGGTCCGGCTATCCCCTTACTCTTGCTACCTTCAGGCGATCCCTGAAAACTCATCTATTCAGGGCAGCCTATTGCGTCTCAAATGAATCTCCTACCACTTCCATAAGCTCATTCTTGACAGTTATAACCTTTTGTACCACCTGCCCCACCCTATTAGATTGTAAGCTCTTCTGAGCAGGGCCCTCTTAATCCTCTTGCATTTTATTTTATCTGTATTGGCTCCTTTTTATATTGTAAAGCGCTGCGTAAATTTTTCGGCGCTATATAAATCCTGAATAATATTATTATTATTATTATTAATAATAATAATGCTGAAGAAAAGCATCCCCACAACATTGTACTGCCACCACCATGTTTCACGGTATGGACGCTGTGTTCAGGGTTCGTTTTCCACCAGAGCGTTTTGCTTTTACGCCAAAGAATTACATTTTGGTCTCATCTGACCAGAACACCTTCTTCCACATGTTTGATGTGTCCTCCACATGGCTTCTCAGAAAAAGGGACTTCTTGTGGCTCTCTTCTTGCCACTCTTCCATAAAGGCCAGATGGAGATGGAGAGGGATGTGGAGTGCACAAGTCCCACTTGAAGACGCATTGTAACATGATTAATGCTCTCCTTGCCTGGCAGTTTCGGTGGAAGGCCATGTCTTGGTAGGTCTGCAGTTGTGCCATACTCTTTCCATTTTTGGATGATGGATTGAACAGTGTTCCGCGAGATGTTCAAAGCTGGAGGATTTTTGGTTTTGTTTTTTTACAACATAACCTACCCCTGCTGTAAACTTCTCAACTTTATCCCTGACCTGTCTGGTGTGTTACTTGGCCTTCATGATGCTGTTTGTTCACCAAGGTTCTTTAACAAATCTTTGAGGGCTTCAAATAATAGCTGTATTTAAACGGATTAAATTGCACACAGGTGGACTCCATTTACTAATTAGAGGACTTCTAAAAAATAAAAAGGCAATTGGTTCCACTAGATTTTAGTTAGGGATAACAGTAAAAAGGGGCTGAATACAAATGCATGCCACACTTTTCTTTTTATCTGAAAAGTGACCAATTTATTATTTTCCTTCCACTTCACAATTATGTGCAACTTTGTGTTGGTCTATCACTTCAAATACATTTACGTTTTGGTTGTAACATGACAAATAATGGAAAATTAAGGGGGTATGAATACTTTTTCAAGGCACTGTATAAGCTATAGGCAAACGCTGAAAACTCATTTATTCAGGGAAGCCCATTTCACATCCCACTAAGATCTGTACCCGAGCCACTGCCATCAAATCATCCCCCACAACCATTACCTTTTGTACCACTTCCCCCTCCCTTTAGATTGCAAGCTCCACAAGCAGGGCCCTCCTGTCCCCTCTGTATTGAAAATTGTACTGTCCCCTACCCCCCTCTACAATGTAACGCACTGCACAAACTGTTAGCACTATAAAAATTCTGAATACTACAAGTTCTAACAGGATGTATTTTTTTTTATTCCTTCCCATGCCAACATGGGGAAGAGATAAAAAAAGAACACCATAAATCTAAAGTGGTGATAAGACTTTTTATTGCTTATCAGAATAAGTACCTGTGAGGAGTTTTATATACAGTGATAAGTTAGGTAGGAACTAACAAGGAAAATATCTGCTCCCTTTCCTTGTGAATTCTCATCAATGAGCGCACACAAGGTAATAGGCACGTACTTTTTAAATAAATGGTGAAAGACATGAAGGGGTCTGATCACCATGACAATTATGGAGAAATGCCTGCTAGAGGGATCCCCAAATCAGACTTTAACCACTTCAATACTGGGCACTTTCACTCCCTTCCCAGGACAAATTGTAGCTGTCAGTGCTGTCGCACTTTAAATGGCAATTGCGCAGTCATGCAACACTATACTCAAATTTGTTGAATTTGAGGAGAAAGATTTATTTTGGTGGTATTTAATCACCACTGGGTTTTTTTGTTGTTGTTTAATGTGAAAGATGTTACACCATTATAATTGTGATCTCCTAATAAAAAAAAAAAAAAAAAAGGATTCTCATTTTTGCCAGAATCATGTAGCTCTAAACTGTCAGTACAGATGTCCCTGCTGAGGAACGTCGCATACCGACTCTCCTCCAGCATTGTCAGTATGAGGAGAGAGGCCAATAAGCGGCAGTTTCCAGTTTACACTGATGAGCTGCAATTGGACACAAATGAGCTAATGGTAAAGTCTACGTCATAGGCTGACAGCGCACCACTGATTGCCATGCTGCGTGCCCCTGTACTATGATGTCCTCCCAGAACGAGTGCGCTCCCGCCCACCATATAGTAAAATGCTGGACCACTGTAACCAATATCCACAACTGGAATAAATCTTTATTGTGACACTAAACTCTGGTTCTAAAAAGGTTTCTATTCAAGTACAAGATCTTAACCACTTGCCGCCCGCCCTATAGGTAATTGACGGTGGCAAAGTGGTTTCATAATCCTGATCGGACATCATATGACGCGATCAGGATTTTGAGCCACTGCGCGCTCCCAGGGGCGCGCATCGTGGCGATTGTTGTTGCGGGGTGTCAGTCTGACACCCTGCAACTACGATCTCGCTAAAGAGTCTCCGACAGACTGTTTACCACGCGATCAGCCGTGTCCAATCACGGCTGATCACAGTGTAAATAGGAAAATCCGGTGATCGGCTTTTCCTCACTCGCGTCTGTCAGACACGAGTAGAGGAGAGCCGATTGGCTGCTCCTCTGACGGGGGGGGGGGGGGGGGGGGGGTTGTGCTGATTGATTATCAGTGCAGCCCCCCCCCCCGAGGGTGCCCACACTGGACCACCAGGGACGCCACCAGACCACTAGGGATGCCCAGGACAAGGTAATCCTCCCTAGACCACCAGGGATGCCAGTCAGTGCCCACAATGGATGCCAATCAGTGCCCATAATGGATGCCAGTGCCCATAATGGGCATCACTGATTGGCATGCATTATTGTTTGGCACTGATTGGCATCCATTAGTACAGTACAACATAATACAATGCCGCCTATCCATGCCACCCATCATTGCCACCTTATCAGTTCCCATCAGTGAAGGTGAAAACCTACTTATTTACAAAGTCTTGAAACTGAAAAAAAAACTTTTTTTTTTTTAACATTTTCGGTCTTTTTTTTATTTGTTTAGCAAAAAATAAAAAAACTGTAGAGGTGATCAAATACCACCAAAAGAAAGCTCTATTTGTGGGAAAAAAAAATGATAAAATTTTCATTTGGGTACAGTGTAGCATGACTGCGCAATTGTCAGTCAAAATGTGACAGCGCTGAAAGCTCAAAATTGGTCTGGGCAGGAAGGTGTATAAGTGCCTGGTATTGAAGTGGTTAAAGTGGATGTAAACCCAAAAAAACAAAAAACAACACAATAAAAAACGACTTCCTATCATTTGAGCCCAGTCTTGCCACACAGAGTTATCCAGCTCTGAGCAATCCTTTTATTTTTCAGTGAGCTAAATCTTGACAAACAGAAAAAGTGCCAAATCCCCCCCCTTTCTGCGAGTGCACTAGCCTGACACATGCATTATTTTTTAACCACTTGCCGCCCGCCCTATAGCAGATACACGGTGGCAAAGTGATTTCAAAATCATGACCGGACGTCATATGACGGGGGGCGCGCATCGCGGCGATCGTTGTTGCGGGGTGTCAGTCTGACAACCCGCAACTAAGATCTCGGTAAAGAGTCTCCGACAGGCTACATTTGTTCTCCATGGTCTCACTGAGTAGGAGGTAGCCACCCTCTTTCTTGCCCCAGAGATGGATTATTGGATGTGCAGTGTGCCTAGAGCAGTGTACATGACTGCAACTAAAGCTGGTCATAGAGTTCAGCAGGGCCTGGATGTCCATCGATGGCCTTTCCCATTTGAGAGGAAAGGATGAACTTCTCTGGAGCAGGACTGTTAGTATATGTGTTTCATCAGCACTTGCAGCCAATTGTCTGAAGTGCTGATCAGTGTATTCTGACCATAGAGGAGTCCCACTGTCAATACTACAGTAACCCAGCAGGGAGCTTCATCCATCTCGAACATTGCCAGCTTTACCTGCACTGCTTGTTCCAAACAAACAGAAGTGAGGGGGAAGAGGAGATGTCCAGGAACACAGAAGACATTACAAAACCTTTATTCTATTTGGCTGGTCTTCCACACCTTACAAATCACATAGCCAGGTCTAGTTCCCTTGACTCCTGGGATATCAATACCATTACATTAATCCCCCCCCCCTCCCCACAGCCATACAGAGCATGTGTGAGCTTTAGCGGAGGGCAGCTAAACTGCTGGATTACCAGGAGGCTAAAGGGTTCTGGCTTCATCTGCCCTCAAGTAAAATGGCTGCAGTAACATTACAGGTCAAGTGTGGCTCCAGGCTAAATCGGTAAATCAGATAAGATAATCACCATTTAGGCAGACGTGTATGGATTATTTGTTGCAGAAAAAGGACATTGTTTAAACATCACTTTAACTGCACCTCCTTTATTGCTCCTGAAATGCCAGACAGTAATACTTCAAAGCTTCTGCCTCGTACACTACTCCTTCCCACTGTTATTAAAGTGGGGTAGAAAGACAGTTTTACCAATTCCTGCAACCACAAATGTGTAAAATTCCTCCGCCATGCTATTGTATTCTGACAAGGGGAATTTCCCACCACCAGGAATACACAGATCAGCACTGCAGCCATTGGTTGCAAGCACCGATCGAAAAAAAAAAAAAAAAAAAAAAAAAAAAAAAGTAAAGGAGATCAAATACCACTTGGCGGAAAGCCCCATTTGGCGAAAAAAAAAAAAGTAAATTTTGTTTGGGTATAGCATTGCATGACCACGCAATTGTCAGTTAAAGTGACAGTGCCAGATCACTAAAAATGGCTTGTCATTAAGGGGGGAATCTTCCAGTCAGTAAGTGGTTAATGACACCCCCAGGTCAGTTTGAAACACATTAAAGGGCCGGTTCACACTTGTGTGATGACAGACATTGCATGTAATTCACAGCACACTGCTGTTCACATTACATGTGATGTCTGTGCCGTGCGATGTCAGCCATACAGATAGTATGACTGATATCACACCGCATTCAGTCCAAACATGCACAGGACCCTTTTTTTCTGTTCAGACCAGAACCGGAACACATGGGTGGTGTTCACACATATAAGATCCGATTTATGTCCGAACTGTCAGTTGGCAGTGCGATACGCAAGCTGAAACGGAGGTGTTGGTAACATAATGACACCCCCAGCAGTTCACATATGGCAGTGTGAACTGCCATGCGTGTCGGTGCGATGTGTGAACCCGCAGTTCATACACATCGTGTGAACCGACCCTTACAGGAAAGAGAGGGGGCTCCTGCAGCATCTTCGTGCAAATGCAACGAGAGTTCATTTACATAGCATGTGTGATGTCTGTTCACAATAGAACCCAGGCTCAACCAATACACCAATGGATTGATATAAAAATAAACCAAACAAAATTTAAACACACACACACACACACACACACACACACGGAAGTTTACTAAAACCAGGAGCACACAGAACCCCTCCCACGTTGAATTGTACGGTTTGCTCACATGTTGTAAAGCACTGAGCAAACTGTTGGGTGCTATATAAACCCTGTATAATAACCAATCAGCTTCCAGGTTTTATTGCTAAAGCTTAACTGAACAAGCTGAAGTTAGAAGCGGATTGGTCGCCAGGCACCAGATTCTAACTTCCCCAAACACACGTACGCTTTATTTCTGATTACCATTATTTGTCTGCCTAATGTTTGTTCAAAGTAACAAACAACACCACCTATCTGCATAATAGCTTTCCTGCAAAGAAACAAATAATAATAATAATAAGCAACAAACAATAATAAAGCCACCTTGTAGAAGTACAAACACTGAAGGTGTTAGTCAAGCCATCAACAGGTGCCATAAGGCGAGCTCATTGGATGACCCTTCTATGCCATGCCAATGTACACACAATAGATGGCTCCTCTATATAATGGACATCCTGAAGCCCAGGAGCACGGACAACTTACCTTCACACACAGCTCAGAGTCCTCCCAGCTCTCCTCTCCTCCTTGTAATGTGCGTCTCCAATACACAGCCAGACGAGCCTATGCTGTTACGTCACGAGGCGGGGTGTGGCCAGGGAACGATAACAAACATATAGAGGAGGGAGGGGGAGGATGGATAAGGAATGGCCTCAGGCAGGTTCTGGGAAGAAGGATATCCAGGAATTTGATCCAGCAGATGAAAGGAGTGGCAGAGGGGGATGGGGCTCTCAATGGACATGGTGCTGTATGTTATGTTTGTTAGAGATGGCACAGGCGTCTCTGGAGCTGATTACAGTGTGCTCACAGCATGGAGTAATGTTTACTTCTGCTCATTATATCCATAAGGGTGTGTATGCAGGGAACGTATGAGTAGATCACAGTGGCGGCTGGTGTTCACAATTTTTTGGGGGGTGCAAACAAGCAAATAAGTTCTGAAAAAAAAAAACCATCAATCGCAGCCACTGTGCCCATCCATCGCAGCCACTGTGGCCATCCATAGCAACCACTGTGCCCATCCAATCGCAGCTACTGTGCCCATCCATCGCAGCTACTGTGCCCATCCATCGCAGCCACTGTGCCCATCCATCGCAGCCACTGTGCCCATCCAATCGCAGCCACTGGGCCCATCCAATCGCAGCCACTGCGTCCATCGCAGCCACTGTGCCCGTCCATCGCAGCCACTGTGCCCGTCCATCGCAGCCACTGTGCCCATCCATCGCAGCCACTGTGCTCGTCCATCGCAGCCACTGTGCCCGTCCATCGCAGCCACTGTGCCCATCCATCGCAGCCACTGTGCTCGTCCATCGCAGCCACTGTGCCCTTCAATCGCAGCCACTGTACCCATCAATCGCAGCCACTGTACCCATCAATCGCAGCCTCACTGTGCCCCATCAATTGCAGCCTCACTGTGCCCCATCAAATGCAGCCTCACTGTGCCCCATCAAATGCAGCTTCACTGTCCAATCAAATGCAGCCTGTGCCCTATCAAATGCAGCCTGTGTCCCTTCAAACCCCCCCCCCCCCCTCACCCTTCCCTGCAGGAGGTCTGGACCGACAAAGCGGAACTTATCTTGCTGTGTTGTCCTCTCCTGTGGTGTCTCCTTCAGATGGGCACTGGCAGTGGCGATGGAGGAGTCTGCGCCTCATACTTCCAGTTTACTCACTCGGGCGCAATGGGAGAGAGAAAACTGGAAGTGACATCTAACTCAGATGTCAATCAAACCACCCGGCCATAGTAATAGATACTACTGGCGCCAGGCCAAAGCTGCTCGGTGCTTCGGAATGCGCCGCAAGGAGGGGACAAAAGCCCCTAAATGAAGAGCCACTTCGGCAATCTTGTGATTGCAGAGACGTGGCACTTCTCATAAGTGCACTGTGTCCGGCGTCCGAATACAGTGCACTTATAGACCTTTTTTTTCTATTTTTTTTTAAAGGGCCAGTTAAAAAAAAATATATATATATATATATTTTTTTTAAGTCAGCAGCTACAAACACTGTAGCTGCTGACTTTTAATAAATGCACTTACCTGTCCAGGGTGCCCGCAATGTCGGCCGCCCAATGCTGACCCGTCCCTCGGCTCTCTGCCATTCTATCTAAGGGAAACAGGCAGTGGAGCCTTGCGGCTTCACTGCCCATTTCCTACTGCGCATGCGCGAGTCGCTCAGCGCTTTGTGAAAGGGTCGCCCTGTGTTCTGGGACACACACAGTTCCCAGAACACACAGCGCCCCATTCCCCAGAAGAAAACGCAAGGAGGAGAGAAGACCAAAGATCACCGCGGAGTAGGAAGAGGCAGATTAGGACGATCTGCCTAGCAACAGGCATTTCTGGTAAGTTTAAAAAAAAAATGTTTCTTTTTTTGGAACATTTTAATGTAATTTTGTTTTTTCGGGTGGCCCTCCACTTTAAGTGGGAGAAGTTATGTGACTCTGGAAAGACTTAGTAGTTCGGAAACTGATAAAGAAAATGCTAAAAAAAAAAAAATCTAAATCATCTGAACCACTAAGGAAACAAGGATCTAAGGTTAAAGCGGTAGGAAATAAAAATAATTTTCCACAGATCAGTGACTTGCGCAAGGAGGGTTCTAACCCAGCAGAATTTTCTTTTGAAAATCACCTTCCAAAAGGACAAAGCCCAGTGGGACAGGGAGAAACAGAAGGAAAACCATCAATTAAAGGGGTTGTAAAGTAAATTTTTTTTATTTTTTTAAAATAACAAACATGTCATACTTACCTCCACTGTGCAGCTCGTTTTGCACAGAGTGGCCCCGAACCTGCTCTTCTGGGGTCCCTCGGCGGCTGTCTCTGCTTCCTCCCGCAGGTGCTTCTCACGTTAATGCGAGCTCCCTCGCATTGGTGAGAAGCACTGCGGGCGCGCTCCCGTGATACAGCCGGCGGCTATAGCCGCTCGCTGTATCACAAGGCCCCGCCCCCCGGCGCGCTGCGTCATTGGATGTGATTGACAGCAGCGCGAGCCAATGGCTGCGCTGCTTTCAATCCATCCACTCCAGCCAATCAGCGGCCAGGCTGAGCGGCGAAGAGGACGGCGGGGGCGAGCGCGGGATTTTCGAGGGGTCAGGTAAGTAAAACGGGGGGACTGGGGGCGCCGGCAGTGTGAGATGTTTTTTCACCTTAATGCATAGAATGCATTAAGGTGAAAAAACATTTACCTTTACAACCCCTTTAAATTATTATTATTATTATTGGCCCAGGGAAGAGGTATAGAGTTACAATAGGAGAGGCCCAAGGACGGAGCCTTGGGGTACCCCAACAGAAAGAGGAAGGGGAGTGGAGGAGATGGAGTTGTAAGTGACACTGAAAGTGCACTGAGATAGGTAGGAGGAGAAGCAGGATAAAGCAAAATCAGGGAGGCCAAGGGAGTGTAATTTGCTGAGGAAGAGCAGGTGGTCAACTGTGTCAAAGGCAGCAGAGAGTAGAGGTCGACCGATATATCGGCCGATATTTGCCGTTTTTTAATTAATCATCATCGGCCGATTGCGCTGATAAACAGGCCGATTAGAACTACAGCACGACTTGCAAATTACTTCTGTAATAGAGTTGCAAGTTGCCTGAGTCTTCAGAGAAGACTTTCCTCCTCTCTGGGCAGTCTGCCAAGAAAAGAGTAAAGAGATACAATGTTTACACTTCTGAATGAACTCAACTCAGTGTGTAGAGTTCTCAGTTTAACCATTTAAAGACTAAATCTTTTCTGACATTTGTTGCTTACAAGTAAATATCCTGTATTTTTTGCTAGAAAATCACTTAGACCCCCCAAAAATGATATATATATTTTTAGCAGAGATCCTAGGGAATAAAATAGCGGTTGTTGCAATATTTTATGTCACACGGCATTTGCACAGAGGTCTTTCAAACACTTATTTTTTTGAAAAAAATACACTAATGATTAAAAAAAAAAAAAAAACGAAAACAGTAAAGTTAGCCCATTTTTTTCGTCCAAAAGTTTTGACTACCCATTTTTATTTAATATTTAATATATCTTTTTTTTATTTTATTTTTTTATCTAAATTATACATACAAGTAAACTAATTGGAGGTTTGTTTTGTTCAATAAATGTTTAAATGTAAGAAATTTTCTGTATCACTTATTAAGGCTGCTTTCACACTGGAGCGGGCAGGTGTTGCTGGTAAAATGCTGCTAGTTTTAGCGGCGCTTTACAGTCATTTTAGCGGTGCTATTCGGCTGCTAGTGGGGTGCATATAACCCAGCTAGTGGCTGAGGAAGAGGTTAAATGCGCCTGTGAAGCGCTTCTGCCAAATCGCATTGCATGCGCTTCGGCAGTGGTGCCATTTATATCAATGGGCAGGAGTGGTGGAGGAGTGGTATACACCACTCCAAAGGTGCTGCTTGCAGGACTTTTTTTTAACATCCTGCCAGTGTATCGCCTCAGTGTGAACGCATTCGGGCTTTCACACAGACTGCAGGGGAGCTGTTTTGCAGGCACTTTACAGGTGCTATTTTTAGCCCAAAAGTGCCTGAAAAATGCCCCAGTAGGAAGGGTGTTTGTTAGATTTTATAAGATGAAAGGGGAGGGGGGGGATCGGCCTAACATATCGCCCCAAAAAAATCGGCATCATAGCCGTGATTTCTAAATATCGGCATCGCCATCGGCCAGAGAAAAACCCATATTGGTCGACCTCTAGCAGAGGAGAGGTCTGAAAGTATGAGTATGGAGTAGTGGCCATTGGTTTTAGCAGTTAGTAGGTCATTGGTGAGTTTTAGTAGGGCAGTTTCAGTAGAATGTTGTGGGCGGAAGCCAGACTGTAGGGGGTCAAGAAGGTTGTTGTCCATGAGGTAGCGACTCACTCGGTCATGGACAAGGCGTTCGATGAGCTTGGAGGCAAACGGGGGCAGGGAGATGGGTCTTAAGTTGTTCAAACAAGTGGGGTCTAGTGAGGGTTTTTTGAGTATGGGGATAACCAATGCGTGTTTGAGCAGGGAAGGAAAGTTCCTCCTTCTAGAACAGGCTGTTGAGAACATATTCTCCAGAAACTTCTCTTTTGTACAGAAGCTACTTGATTAAGACTATCTAATTGGGCAACATAGGTTGTCCACCACTCCCCCTTAAATCTACAGAGAGCATCAGGAAAAAGGGGTCAACAATACTAGGAGTGAAAATAGCAGATTGAACCAGCAATTTGAAGAGTTCGGATGTGTTCTAAAAAATATCTGTAGTACCTTTACTGTTGGGTTTGGGGAACAGAATTGGAAGAAGTCAAATGAAATAACCAAAGGTCCTGAAGTTAAAACTAAAATCTCGAGAAATATAGTATCTATTTGGGACTTTATATGAGGTAAAGACCATTTATAGCTCCATCCCTGTCTATTGAGACTGTCATAAGGGAAAAGGGTCAAGGGAGAGGTTGGGACTTTGTATGAAGCATGTAGTCTCCAGGGGCAACCAACTATCAATAATAGAATTTTTAAAGATAATATACATTGAGACCATGTTCCATAAAATCACATAAATAAGTGGTAGTTGTACTGTAACCTCTGGAAAGAGTCTAAAAATGCCAAGGTATATATATATATATATATATATATATATATATATATATATATATATACATCATCCCAGGGAGGACCTACTATCAATCATAGTGATGTAATTCTATTGAAATACAGTAAACATGATTGGTACAAAAAAAACAATTTTAATAGTGGTAGCATAGCCCTTAAATTCATTCATGTACACGTACACATCAATCATTTACATGTCAGACAGTGTTTACAGTAATGGAAAAATCTATTAACTCACGAATCTGCCATATATTTCTAAGAAAAGGGCTCTAGGTATGGTATCTCCATCTTACATCAAGATTAAATATAAAAAAATATAGTATATAAATCCAGACGCAGCTTTGAATAACTCATATAAGTGCAAACACAGCTTCAATTAGCTCGACGAGTTTTGTGGTTTGATGGGACCACTCATCAGGAGCAAGCATGCGATGACATCTGGAATGAGATACATATTTTACAAATATTGACATGTAGTAAAAAAGATGATAAACAACTTTAACGGGAGGGGCTGATCCCATAATCATACTTACAAACTGGTCTGCTGTGTGTACAAGGCATGGCTTTAATAACGGTGGGTTTCCGATTGTCCAGCGTTTAAAGCGGTCGGACAAAGTTGTCAGAAAATCCGGCCTTTCAGAACGTGATGACGTAATTTCGTTACGATGGGACTACGTTCACGCTAGTAGCCAATAGCTTTGATGTAGGAATTTGATCTGAGCATGCGTGGCACTTTGTCCGATCGGAATTCTCTACACATGATCGGAGTATGTCCGATAGGAGCATTTTGTCGGAAAATATTTCCGACAAGTTGGAAAAGTTGGTCCGACTGATATTCCGATGGAAACAGTCCGATGCAGACCACACACAGTCGGAATATCCGACAAAACGATCCGATAGGAAACATTCCGACGGAATCTCCGACCGTGTGTACAAGGGCTAAAAGATGATGGCTCATATACTCCTAGGGAAAGTGAAGTTGGGGTTGATAAAGAATGGACGTGGGATGATCTTGGCAATGTAACAAGCCTTAAGTGTGTTTATGAAAGCAGGTCTACCAACAAGGAGTTTATTCCATTGGAGCATACCAGCAAAAGCCCTACAAACATTCCAGACAAAAGCTGGGTACACACAGCCAGCATCTGACTGACTCCCAATCAGTGCTCTCAGCCAATGGCAGGGAGCGCTGATCAGAATGTTCTGGCAGGGAGGCAGTCCCCCTATCAGAACGCAACACCTCAGCTGGGGAGATCGCTGAACTAACCTCGCATAGTGACCTCTCTCTTAACAGAGATGACAGGTTGAACGCAAAAAATAGACAAATATCTGGCTAAAGGCATAACCAAGAAGATAGCATTGAAGAAGGGAGAGTCAATGAAGACTGGAACTGCTGGCTGGTACCCCTGACCCTTCGGCATCTGAACTGATGTTGAAGCTGTTCCCAGCACCAAAGTCAAAAGCCAGAATCTCAGGCGGTGTCTTAATATGTACCATTTCAAAAAGGCCAAGGAGATTCTGCTTGATCACAGCCCTTGAAATAAAAAACTGGTTAAACTGGAAACCGAGATTGAACGATTTAAGATAGAGAATGCTTTGTTTGGCAAGACTATGAGGACAAAAAGAAAACATTGGAAACTCTCAAAAAATAAGTTGTGGATTTTGAGCAGGATTGAAGACTATTAAAAGGAAAAAATGAAAAATCTCCAGAAAGAGCGTAAGTTGTTTGAGAACTATGCCAGTGCAGCATGAGCAATGCCTGACAAGAAGGAGGGAGAAGAGATCCAGAATTTAAAGCAACAGATTAAAAAACTAGGAGAAGTAAAGAAGAAAGAGACAAAATGGTCTCACTCATGTGTGCCTAAGAAATCAAATAGAGGAGAATACTGAACTTCGAGAAGAAATGGAAAAAATTGTTTGGAAAATTGGAAGAAAGCTGATGCAGGAGAAAGCAAAAAGAGAAGTAACAGACCTAGGGCACTTTTGAGAAGATCAGAATCTGTTATTCCCCAATTGTGTTAAAACAGAGGCGTACACCTGTTCCTGAGTCAGAAAAAAAATACAAAGGCCCTCAGAAGTCTCCAATTGAAGGATTGTACTCAGAGTTTCTGACAAATGTCACTTAGTGAGTCTAGTATATCTGAGCCAACAATAGTGAAGATACCAAGGCTAGCACCAGTAGCCAGTACCATTTCCCAGGGTTTTGACAAGATTTTGCCTACAGAAATGAAAAGTTTGAGTTTTCCTGTGAAAGAAAGTGATGTGTGGGGAGAAGTACTGTATCCTATTCAGATGGGAAGGTAGACCGCTGGTCCACGGGGCGGGACAGGAGCCAGAGGGACTGATCTTTTGCTTGGAGGATGGAGGAATTTGTGAGTGTATCTCAGCTCTCCGAATCCCTAGACCAAATCAAGCAGTTAACACATACTGCACATTAAAAAAAAATAATAATAAAATCTCTCGGAGTTCTGCTTGAAGAGAATTTAGAAGTGAGTCCAAAGGACAAGCCTGCAGTAACTGCTGCCTACACCCAGTGATGGGGAAGGATTTACAAGTATTATTACTCATTAGCCAGTTGATTTCCCACCAACATATTTGTCACCAATCCAACACTCTGACTGTAGATCTGCCCATCTGCTTGTGTCCTGAAACACAAAACAGAAAGAACCAGCAAAGCAGCTCCAAGAATAGAATTAATTTTAAAACAAATGGGTGATGGGGGGGGGGGGGGGGCAATCCCATGGGGTCCACTTTTCTAGGTTTTTCTTTCATGCCCCTGTCCCTGTTCACACTTGCCCCTGTATTCTCAGTTGCCCCGACATTCTACACACTACACTGATATTCAGGCTTTTTTGGTCCCATAGATGTAAATGGGAACTAAGCTCGTTTCCATGTATTTTGGTAATTTTTTTTTTTTTATCTGAAGAACTCCTCTCCTACTGTAGAACTGCTCTCCCGCCCTTGTACAGCCAAAGAAAAATACTCCTGAAGCTTGGCACATGCGTAAAAACACATGTGAAATGTTTGTAACACGTCTGTTATACTGTATATCTGAAAACAGCTGAAAAAAAAAAATGCTTCAGAATCACAAGGCATACTTTCTGCTTAAAGCGGAAGTAAACCCATCCATTTACCAGTTTCAAAAAATGGTTTCATTTTCGGCACGTGCAAGAAATGTAACACTCCCATTGGCTGTGCTCTCAACCAAACTGTCAAACATCCAATGGCTGGTGTCATAACTGATCACATGCACCGCACCATGGCAGTTGTAGATTAAACAGAGGCAAAGATGGCAGCTTCCTTGGCTGAAAACGATAGGGGGGTTTACTTAAACTTTAAGTGTGATTGCAGGCTGACATTGGACAAGCTACGGTAGCTTACATTCACTGTACAGGACAGATTCCTGGTGATTTTGAAGCTTTTGTGTATGTGTATCAAGCTTCAGACATTTGTTTCCTAGGCTGGGTAAGAGAAGGAGAGCATTTCTGGAGAAGAAGTTCATCAGGCACCATAAATGAATATGAAAACACGCATATTACATGTTTAGCCCGAGAGTTTTCTGCTTGTTTTCCTACACCTGACTACCCATTACCCCAGCTAGCACGTAAGGGTGAATTACATTATCTGCAAGTATATATGGTATACTAACTAAAATAAAAGTTCAAGTTCACTAAAAAAAGTGTTTAGCAGTTAGTGATAAAGAGTATTGCAAATTTGTACATAAATATATAGGAACATTGTAGCACACACTGTGCGAAAGGCACTTCAAATAATTTCTGGTGTTATACTAGTCAGTTAGGGGTCTATTTCTCAATGTTCTTACTCATGGGTCACACATTTTCACCTAAGATTCAAGTAGAAAATTGTGTGTCTTTTAGGTGAACACTGTGTAAATCTTTAAAATAAAAAAAATATTGATAAATTGACAGTTTAGTGTGAGTAAAACTTAAAAGTCCAAGCTGATTTCAGAATGAGATCAAATCGGCAGGCTGAGCTTAGGGGTGGTGAGACCGTTCCTCATCCCTGAACTCAACAGTTTGACCCACCTTAATGTATTCTTTGACTTGTCTAACAGATGAATGTGTTTACTCACTGAAATAATAAATTATTTTTTTCTGAATAGTAAAGTCAAAGTCCCAATCATTACAAAATGACGATGTAGGTCAAATTACATGGCAGTCTGCTTTCTATGACACCGGACCAGCCAACCAAACACTCTTGGTGGGAAGTTTTGCCATTTTCTTGTCTTGACTCCCAGCAAAGCCGATGCATCTGCTGTTTGCCTACTCCTTCCTCTTATATTAATGTACAGTGGTTGTAACCTCAGACAGAAATAAAAACAAAAAACAAAGCATATTCCTCTATAGTGTGTACTTGTCTCAATTAAAAGCATTAAGTGGCATTTCTTTGCCGCTTTGTTCCTCTGCTATCAGCATGAATCACTTCTGACAATTTTTCCTGACACCAAGAAAAAAATGGTAATGGGGAGGGGCCTCCAGCAGATTGACAGCCTCAGCTCTGTTCTGTGAACTGTGTGAAAGGGGGGGAGGTGTCTCTTCCCTCCAATTAGCTCTCAGAGCTCTCCTCACTGAGCGGTGCAGATTGTAACTTCAGCTCTTTGCCCCCTTTTTTCTGAGTTCTCAGACAAGCTTATAAATCCAGCACTTTGAATGTATAAAGAGAAGAGAAGACTGCAGATAGACAGATATAACTTATGTAGGAGGATTTGTTTAATATATATGTATCACCTGAGGATAGTCATCTCACTAGTTATAGGTAAGGGTTTACAACCACCTCAAACACGCACATTCAGGCTACCTAAGCATCCATGTTTGTGTCCTAAAAGGGTGCCCAGAATGACTGTAGAAAGGTGTCCATGTCCAACCATTTTCAGGTCTATGGCAAGACAAAAGATTTTCAGCAGCGTAATGTGACAATATCATTTTTAGAAAGAGTACCCCAGGATGTCATTGTCGGGGGGGGACATCAGACAGTTTAGCATACCTACCCAGGTGGTCACATGGTACATTATTTCTCTTTATTTCTTTTTCTTTATAGATCCTCCTTTTTCTCTTTCTTACTTATATCCCGTTGGCAAGTTGGTGATGTAACCAAGACATTCTTTGATAACAATATATCCATAAGGTGTGAATCTACATTTTTGGAGAGAAATAGCTCTAAAGCATGCAATTCGAATTCAAAGTGCTACAGAGGAGATCACCGCTAGCAAGTGGTTAAATATTTACCAACAAGAGGTTAAAATCTTCACTATATCCCTTGTGGACATAGCTGGTACCAGAACTGTAAATCCACATGACAAGCTCTGATATACACCATAAAGGCAGATTGTAATTCCCAGGTGACATGCCAGGACACTGTATGAGTGGCTTGCAAGATCCTCATGCAAAATAATGCTTAGATTCCCGAGGGTGGCTAAAGCCTTCCGGGTACACAATAATAATTAGGCTAATAGGATTATTTTAAATAATTCCTGCACACGTGTTGTAACAGATTTATTTTCAATATGGAAATGCATTGAATTGCTAGAGAAAGAGCAGTGTGCCAAATATTTTCTGCAATTTGTGACTGCGTTTCACAGTTCTGTGCAATTGATAGATTGATTCAAAGCAAAGGAAGGTACAAATAAATATACTGTACAGGTAAACGAAAATTTTAAAATCTGGCAAAAAGTTGCAAAGTACAGTCATCAAAGTTGTTAAGGAGGATCAGTTGCAGTTACATTGTAAGATCGCTGTCTGAAGAACAGACAAAAACTTAGCTCTTTGTTTTTTATGAACTGTTTATAGAGAACCTGTCAGGGACAGTTGCTATCTGTCAAGTACATGACCTCTCTCACTGCACTCAGACGATGAAAAACTGTGAGCGCTGAGTTAGGCCTAGCGCACACTGAGCTTTAAAAAAAAAAATGCCTTTACAGGCATTGGACTGTTTTTTTTTTTCAGCCTACAAAAGAGGGAGAGGAGTATTTACAGCTGAAAGGAGCTAGACGCATGTAGCATTTGGCCATTAATTCATTCTAATGGCCAGAATAAATTAATGTTCTGGCCAATGGATTCATTAACGTGTATGTAATACACAGCTTAAGGCCCCTTTCACACTTTTCCCCATGATTTCCAATGACTTCCATTCATATTAGTACGACTTCAAGTCATGCCGACTTCAAAGTAGTCCCTGCACTACTTTGGTCCGACTTTGATCCTACATCAGCTAATTGAATATCACTGAAGTCGGATCAATGTTGGATCGCAGTCTTAACTGATCCAACTTTGGCATGCGACTTGTGCTCTAATGATCTTGAAAGGGAGCTGCAAAATGCCAAATAAAAAAAAAGAATAAAAAAAAAAAAACGGCATGGGTTCCCCCTCCAAGAGCATACCAGGCGTGGGGGTCTCCCCCCAAATCCATACCAGACCCTTATCCGAGCACACAGCCCGGCAGGTCAGGAAAGGGGAATAGATGGAGGTGCTAGCAGGGTCTGGAGTAGGTCTGACCCACTTTCCAGAAAACCCTCCCCCTTCCACTGCCACATTTGCCACTTGCCTCCCTGCCCATAGACCCTGACAACCAACGGTCAGGGTTGTTGGGAAGAGGCCCTTGTCCTCATTAACATGGGGACAAGGTGCTTTGGGGGTGGGGGCCCCAAAGCTCCCACCCCGCCATGTTGAGGGCATGCGGCCTGTTACGCTTCAGGAGGGGGGTGCTCACTTGTCCCCACCCCCTTTCCTGACCTACTGGGCTGTGTGCTCACATAAGGGTCTGGTATGGATTTGGGGGGATCCCCATGCCGTTTTCTCGGCATGGGGGTTCCCCTTAAAATCCATGCCAGACCGAAGGGCCTGGTATGCTCTTGGAGAGGGAACCCATGCCGTTTTCTTTTTACATTGTGCATGGAGTTCCCCCTAAAGATTCATACCAGACAGTGCCTGGTATTGTGGGGAATCAAAGTCGGATCCCTGTTCATTGAAGTCGGACTTCAGGTTGCAGGGCAAAGTCGGATCCACTGTCGTACAACTGGTTTGTCAAAATCTTGGAAAAATTGTGAGACTTTGAAGTCGCACAAGTGTGAAAGGGGCCTTAGGCATGTTTTTTAAGCTGCTTTTTTCTGACAGGAGTAAAAGGTGTTCGGAGGAGAAACTCAAACTCCCTTTGTGCATGAGGCCATAGCTCACAGCCAGCAACTGCCAGACTTTAGGTAGCCTCTGACCCTCTTCTATCTCAGTTCCTAATATGATTTTTTTAGGCTAGGTTCACACTTGAACTAGAGCTTCTTCACATTTTTTTGGTAGTTTTTTGTGTGTTTATAGGTGCGTTTTTCAGACTTAAAGAGGAAGTAAACCCTTTCAAACCACTTTGACCTACAGGTAAGCCTAGATTAAGGCTTACCTGTAGGTCCAAGCAATATCTCCTAAACCTATATGGTTTAGGAGATATTTGCCCGAAAATGGGCACCGCTGTCTACGGCGCATGCGCCGGAGACAGCGGCGCGCAGGCGCACTAAATGCGGCAAGTCCAAGAATGGATTTGCCTAATTTGTCGACTCCCGTGCGCATGCGCGGGAGTGACGTCATTGCGGCTTCGCCGAATGGCAGCGGCGGAGCTGCGAGATGCGACTCCCATGCGCATGCGCGGGAGTGACGTCATCGCGGCTTCGCTGCTGTCATTCGTCGGAGCTGCGAGACGCCACCAGCAAGATGGATGCGGCGGACTACAGGGGACAGCGGCAACTTTGCTGGCTCCTGTGTCAGGTAAGTGACACATAATGAGCTACTATGCGATGCATAGTAGTCCATTATGCTTTACCTTTGCAGGGAAAAAAAGAGGAAGTAAACCCATCAGGGTTTACTTCCTCTTTAAAGCGTCTGTTACCCTAAAAAAAAAAAAAGAATCCTGTTACCTTATATGTTATACAGCACAGTACTTGTGCTGTCTAATTTGGCCCCCTGTAACATCTGAAATACCTGGCTGATCCTGCCTGGTTCTGCCCTCCCCTTTGCAAACTTTCCACGGTGTATCATGGCTGCTGAGCCCTGACACCGTGGTTAGTTCATGTGCCTCCGTCATCCACAGCTCTCCTGTTCTCCTATGTCCTCTCTCCCCCTCCCCTCCCCATCTGTCATCTCAGTGTCTGTTCCCTGCCCCTTCCTCTCCTGCTGCTTAAATTGCAGTTCGCAAGTCACACTATCCACTTTGTTTAACCTCTTGGCATCCGCGCTATAGCCAAATGACAGCTACAGAGCAAAACCTGAATTTCTGGGAGGCCGTCATATGACACCCTCCCTTTTGCACTCTCCCCGTGTGCCCCCCTGTAGGGTGTGCGCTGTGATTCTTGAGACTCAGGTGATCATAGATTCGAGTAAGGGACCGATCCTGGCCCTTTACCACGTGATCAGCTGTCAGCAGTCACATCATCAATAAATAGAAGAGAACCAGTTTCATTGGCAGCCAGGGGCGTAACTATAGGGGGTGCAGCAGTCGCGACCGCAACTGGGCCCTGTGCTGCAGGGGGCCCATGCAGCCCCCTCTACATATGGCCGGCAGCAGCATAAGCAGCTAGGGGTACCTGGAGTTCCACCGCCGGACTCGGAGGGAAGGGCCCTGGTTGGGGTTCAGGGGGGCCCTTCATGGTTTCTTGCATCGGGGCCCTGAAGGTTCTAGTTACGCCACTGTTGGCAGCCATACATGCCCACACCATTACACTACCACCACCATGCTTCACTGATGAGGTGGTATGCTTTGGATCATGAGCAGTTAATTTCCTTTTCCAAACTCTTCTCTTCCCATCACTCTGGTACAAGTTGATCTTGGTCTCATCTGTCCATAGGATGTTGTTCCAGAACTGTGAAGGCTTTTTTAGATGTTGTTTGGCAAACTCTAATCTGGCCTTCCTGTTTTTGAAGCTCACCAATGGTTTACATGAACCCTCTGTATTCACTGTGGTGAAGTCTTCTCTTGATTATTGACTTTGACACACATATACCTACCTCCTGAAGAGTGTTCTTGATCTGGCCAACTGTTGTGAAGGGTGTTTTCTTCACCAGGGAAAGAATTCTTCGGTCATCCACCATAGTTGTTTTCCGTGGTCTTCCGAGTCTTTTGGTGTTGCTGAGCTCGCCAGTGCTTTCTTTCTTTTTAAGTATGTTCCAAACAGTTGATTTGGCCACAGCTAATGTTTTTGCTATCTCTCTGATGGGTTTGTTTTGTTTTTTTCAGCTTAATGATGGCTTGCTTCACTGATAGTGACAGCTCTTTGGATCTCATATTGAGATTTGACAGCAACAGATTACAAATGCAAATAGCACACTTGAAATTAACTCTGGACCTTTTATCTGCTCCTTGTAAATGAGATAATGAGGGAATAACACACACCTGGCCATGAAACAGCTGAGAAGCCAATTGTCCCATTACTTTTGGTCCCTTAAAAAGTAGGAGTCACATATACAAACTGTTGTAATTCCTACACCATTCACCTGATTTGGATGTAAATACCCTCACATTAAATCTGAAAGTCTGCAGTTAAAGCACATATTGTTTGTTTCATTTCAAATCCATTGTGGTGGTGTACAGAGCCAAAAAGATTAGAATTGTGTTGTCCCAATATTTATGGACCTGACTGTAAGTACCTATAATAAATAAAACAAATATCCTTTTTCCAAGCTTCCAGCAACAAGCTTCAAGCAACACTCAAATGTGAACGGGGAATACTCATATAGAATGCTGAAGTGCTTCAGATTGGTCAGATGTGAACTGATTAAGGTGATGTCACATGTAATTGTCCTAAATCATAACTAAATGCTATGAAAAACCTTTAATTGTGTTTACGCACTGTGTTCCTGTGACGGAAGTCACTTTGGGCGGGGGGCTTGTGGAACCCAGCTTACTTTGGAAAGCTGCTGGTCCAGCTCCCATGGCCCCTCCTATGTGTAAGTTCAGGGCACAGGGTGACCGAGAACCCCAGACTGATATGTAATAGTCAGGTCAGACTAACTGACTCACTGTACAACCACACTGGAATGTTTTATATATATATATATATATATATATATATATATATATATATATATATATATATCCCCTATTGAGAGGCCAGGGAGTGGGCCTGTGCAGTGAGGTGCTGTAACTACAGGCTCAGCTAGGAGAGCCCAGAGAGCCAAGAGAGTTGGGTGAGACAGTCTGAAGGGCCAGAAACCAAGAACCAAAGTTGAGACCTAAGCAGCAGTATTGCTGAAGAGAGAGCCAGATGGCTTGGTATTTTTCATTATTTTGCTGGTGAAAATCCCCTGTGTGGGCAACTGTTTTGTGGAACTTTAATTTCATGTTTAATAAAATTGGCCTGACAAACCTTAAACCACAGTTTGGACTGGTGTGAACTCACTAAACATGCTTCTACCACTGAGCTGAATTCCCCAATATCATAGTATCTACAATAAAGTGAACTTGCTCTGAGAATTTATGTCCAAATGGCAGAAGCAACAGTCTATCTCCCTTTCTTAGGTATATCAATTTTTTACTAAACGTTAGCTGGCCATACATTATACAATTACAATTTTCTTTTTCTATTAATCCTTCAGATTTAAAGCAGAGTTCCACTCAAAAATTGAACTTCTGCTTTAAGGGAAGGTGACCCCCTGACATGCCACATTTGGCATGTCATTTTTTTATTGGGGGGGGAGCGGAAACTCTTTTTAGAGGGTTCCAGCTCCCATTTCCTCCCGGAGCACCGTGGCACCAGAAGGAAGTTCACCTCTCCCCCCTCCCTCTCAGCAATTATCTGTGACACGTCACAGGTCCCAGATGATTGCCCGGCCAGTCACAGCACACAGCATGGCTCGCGCATGTGCAGAGTGTGCCTGGCTGTGAAGCCACAGCCGGGCGCCCACAGTGACAATTCCGGCACCACAAAAAGGAGGGGGGACGAGCGGGGCTTTGTTCCCCCGCATTGCTGGACCATGGGACAGGTGAATGTCCGATTATTAAAAGTCAGCACCTGCAGAATTTGTAGCTGCTGACTTTTTACATTTTTTTCTTTTCAGCAGAACTCCGCTTTGACTTCAACTATGTAGTGCAAGGGCCTGCATGATTGCATACATAGTGAAAGTGTTTAGGTTTGATCTCATATTATATGATTTTGGTAAATCTAAAGCAAAGTTGTACAAGAAAGTTGTATAATGTATGGCCAGCCTTAGGTTTTAAATTCAGACAGTTATTGGAATTCAAAATTTTTTGGCAGTAATAGTTCTTTAATTACAAATATAGTAAATCAATAAACAGTGTTATAAATACGTAGCTTATTGCGTGGCAGCTCTTTGGAAGGACTTAATTTGATTATCTTAGTTTAGATAGAAAATAACAACATTGATTACACATTTTAGACTTTGGTATCACTATGGACTCTATTCCTTACTTCCTAGGATTCCCCTGTTATGCATTGCTCTAGAGTTCCTGAAATCTTTCTACACGTCCTTTGTATAGTTAATTGCTGGCTCTGAAAGTAACAAACAATGTAGTTGCACTATGCTCTCATTATTGCACAAACTGTGTTTTAAAGCTGAATGTTGGGCAGCTATAAAAAAAATACAGCTCTGTATTTATGATACAACAATAAATGTATTTTTAATGTAACTAGTGTAAGTGCCTGGACTTGAATTATTATCAGATTCTTGCAATTCCTTATACAGCAAGGCTTAGGCTGGAGGAGGGAGAAGCAGCACATGGAGAAATTCAATTGTGCTGCTGTACTCACATGCTAGCAAGAGACATGCTAATAGGAGGAAAAAGCCAAGTGATGGATGAGCTCACTAGCGTGGTGCCTCTAGTCCAGCCTTTCTCAACCTTTTCAACACAGAGGAACCCTTGAAAAAGTTCTCAAGTCTCGGGAAACCCCTGCTAAAAATTAGAAATCTACAACTCATGATACATTAGTGTGATGGTCAGTCAGAAGAATGGTCCTTACACTTGTGGTCATTGGGAAGAATTACCTCCTTACAGATAGCTAAAGAGATCAATGGTGTCAGTGGCCAACGTTGACCAATCAGTCAGGTTCAGATACTCAGATCACTTTGAACTTTGTTGCATGGACAGCCTTTCTTGGTGGAGAAGCAGAAATGAACCAATGCTGAAGGAACCCCTAGCAACTTCTGGGGGAACCCTGGTTGAGAATCACTGCTGTAGTCAAAGGTGGGATAGAGAGACAAGACCTGTGACTTAACTGTATGTTGCTATTGCTAACAAAACTGGATGGACAGAAATACAAGTGCTTTGGCAGGTAAAATAACTTTCTTATATTGTATGCCTTGATTGGTGTCTATGTGATTGTTTATGTGCATGTATATATGTGTGTAGCTGTTTGCATAGAGCATATACTTAAAAATCAATAAATATATCCACATTTTCCCTTTTTTTTATTTATATTTATATATTGATTTGTTTATCAGCCTTAGCCCTTGTACACATGGTCGGACATTCCGACAACAAAATCCGTCGGATTTTGTCCGAAACTGGTGTTGCATACACACCGTCGGACAAAGTTGTCGGAAAATCCGATCGTTCGTAACGTGATGACGTTATTTAGTTAAGACGGGACTACGTTCAGGCTAGTAGCCAATAGCTTTGGCTTAGGAATTTGATCTGAGCATTCGTGGCACTTTGTCGGATCGGAATTCTCTACAAACGATCGGATCATGTTGTCGGAAAATTTTTATATCCAGCTCTCAAACTTTGTTGGTCGGAAATTCCGACGGAAAAAGTTCAATGAAGCCCACACACGGTTGGATTATCCGACAACATGGTCCGATCAGACATTTTCCGTCGGAATGTCCGACCGTGTGTACAAGGGCTAATACGTTGGCCAATCAGTCAGGTTAAGATAATCAGAGCACTTTGAACTTTGTTGCATGGACAGCCTTTCTTGGTGGAATGACAGAAGGTAATCTGACCTTTATGTGACAAAGCATCCTGCATGTTTAGCCAAACTGGATGAGGTCACACTGATTGGTTATACGCTGACGTATAACCTAAGTATGTGCAGACTGTACCCCCCTCTGAAAAGCGATGGATTAGTGGATCGCTATTTATTTTTTCTGAAACAAGTATTTTGATAGGGATTACCATGCGCAACAACCGAGAGCCAAATGGTGCAGTTGCATTGGCTTAAATGGTTTACAGTTAGTGACAACTAAAAAATTCAACAAACCTTGTTAAATGAGCCATGGCGATAAAGCAGAGTTGCGACCATGGAATGTGTACGGCCCCCTCCAGCTCTACATCTTTTAGGTGGGAAATCAGGAAGCAATAAAACTGTTGTTCAAAGGCCTGTATTTACTGCTCCCTTGTCACCTGTGTTGTTATGGAGTTGTTTGTTCTTTGTGTGCTTGAAGGACAATCCCACGTGACTTCATCCTTCAAGAAAAACTCTTGTCACTATTAAAGAATTCTACTCTTTAAAGAGGAAGTAAACCCTTACAAACCACTTTGACCTACAGGTAAGCCTAGATTAAGGCTTACCTGTAGGTCCAAGAAATATCTCCTAAACCTATATGGTTTAGGAGATATTTGCCCGAAAACGGGCACCGCTGTCTACGGCGCATGCGCCGTAGACAGCGGCGCGCAGGCGCACTAAATGCGGCAGTTCCAAGAATGGAGCTGCAGCATTTGTCGACTCCCGTGCGCATGCGCGGGAGTGACGTCATCGCGGCTTTGCCGAATGACAGCGGCGGAGCTGCGAGACGCCACTCCCGTGCGCATGCGCGGGAGTGACGTCATCGCGGCTTCGCCGCTGTCATTCGGCGGAGCTGCGAGACGCCACAAGCAAGATGGATGCGGCGGACTACAGGGGACAGCGGCGACTTCGCTGGCTCCTGTGTCAGGTAAGTGACACATAATGGACTACTATGCGATGCATAGTAGTCCATTATGCTTTACCTTTGCAGGGAAAAAAAGAGGAAGTAAACTCATCAGGGTTTACTTCCTCTTTAAGGCAGTGGTTGTCAATTTAAAAAGGTATAGGGGCCTCAAATACGGCCTTTGAAATCACCAACAGACTGCACATAACATAATGTACAGTATACAGTACAGTGTGTAACACTAGAGAAGACTGTTAGGCTTATTATAGGAAATGATGACCAGAGACTGTGTTGGTTTGGTTGGAGACCAGGAACATGCTGCAGAAGACAGCTAGAGACTGGCGACTTTACATGAGAATAACAGAGGTCACTGTTGCTCATTTACAAATCAATGCTTCCTCTGCCACTACTGACTGCTGGGGTCTGAGGGCCCCACAACAAATGCCAATGAGCCACACAAGGCCCTTGGGCACCAGGTTAGGCACCAGAGCTATAAGAGGCAAGGACTTATTCTTACTGGATTTTTAAGAAAGATTTCTCTGCCTGCTCTTGCCCCTTGAGGCAAGACTGTTCAGCTTCCTACTAGATAGCAAGGATAACTTGCCACAATGTGGGGCAATGTTGAAATTAAAGTTTTTTTAACTTTCTGCACATTTTCACTGGCAAGTTGTTCACTGGCAGAGCACTTGAAGCACAAGTTCTAGTTGACACTTTTCCAATTTGTAGCAAATTTGTGAGGCAAGTCTCTAGCAAGAGCAAATTTACAGTGGTGAATCTACAGCAAGTGTACAGCATGAAATTTCAGGCACAGTGACCCCTGTGGTGGGATGACTATTGCACAACATAACTGAACCAGAACTTGCAGAAGACTTGCATAATGTTTGCAAAGAAAGTTGATCTGGAGCCATGCAATGCGGTCTTGCCGCAATTGTGCAACAAACTTGTGGAGCCTGGCAAGTCTAGAAATAGCTTAGCAAGTCATTTTCAAACTTGCAGCACAATTGCTTGCTTTCTGGGCTTCAGCTTCTAACAGAACTTCTGGAGGGTGCAGAAACACATATTTTCATGAGATTCAATCAACCTCTTTTTACCCTCTGCGGTGAGCTGCATTCACAACTTCAGACAATTCCTGAGAGTTATTGTAAACTCTCAAGGATACACAATGATATTAAAGTGGAGTTCCACCCAAAAATTTAACTTCTGCTGATCAGATTCCTCCCCCCTCTGGTGTCACATTTTGCACCTTTCGGGGGGGGGGGGGGGGGGGGGGGTGGTGGAGATCGCCACAGGCTCCACAGTGATCAACGCCATGTGCAGCGCCTCCTCTGCCCCTGCTGTCTTCTGGGAGACACACAGGTCCCAGAAGACAGCAGAGACCAGTAAGGATGCATACGTACCTCTCCTGTACATACTACCCGCTGTCTTACTCTCCACACCCTTCTCCTGTACATACTGCCCACTGTTATACCCTCCACACTCCTTTCCTGTACATACTACTCAGTATCATATCCTCTACACTGCTCTGCTGTACATACTGCCCACTTTGATCAACTCCTCTACTGTACATAGTATCAGCTGTCATACCCTCCACACTCCTTTCCTGTGCATACTGCCCACTGCCATACCCTCCACACTCCTCTCCTGCACATTCTGCCCCCATCATACCCTCCACACTCCTCTCCTGTACATACTGCCCACTTTCATCCCCTCCACACTCCTCTCTTGTACATACTGCTCACTGGTATACCCTCCACACTCCCCTCCTGTATATAGTGCACACTGTCAACCCTCCACACTCCTCTGCTGTGAATACTGCCCACTGTCATCCCATCCACGCTCCTCTCCTGTACAATGCCATTCAAGGGTGCTGCCCTTCTCAGAACGAGAAGTCCTTTGGACACACTGTAAAAAACAAACACAGAGGACTCAACCACCTATATATAAGGAAGTTGTGGCTAGCACTTACTTAATGTTTGTAGGGTACTGTTCTCATGCAAAAAACAACATAATAGTACAGTTTCAGAACAAAATGTTATCCAAATGTACCCCAAACTGTATGTAGTTCTTTCTTGTGGTCCTCAGGACCTGCTTTGATGTCTCCTAAAGAAGGAAGATATCAACCCTGTCTTTAAATAATCAATTAACATGGCAAGTAAAGAAAATAGCTTTATCTGCTGCTTTCAGATAGAGTAGACAGCAAGATACAAAACAACCATAATTTTGTTGAAAAAGTCAAACTTCATGAGCAAATTATTCAAAAATCTGAACAACAATACAGACACAGATACAAAAACGTTTAAAATAAAACAACATTAGCCATATGACCACTCGCTACTGCATGCAGGGGCCTTGCTAGGTCTACAAAAGATCAGGGGGTAGAGCCCATAGCAGCGTAGTAAAGAAAGTCATATGCTTGGGTGGGCATACACATGTATATACAGTAATATACGTGTGTGTGTGTATATATATATCCCCAGATCCCCAGAGAGCCCTCCACTTACATCGGGGTCCCCAGGGACCCCAATTATATCAGGGTCCCCAGAGAGCCTCACCCTTACATCAGCATCCCCAGAGAGCCCCCCCACTTACATCAGGGTTCCCAGAAAGCCCCCCTTAGATTAGGGTCCCCAGAGAGCCTGCCCCTTAAATCAGGGTCCTTAGAGAGCCCCTCCCTTAAAATTAGGGTTCCAAGAGAGCATCCGCCTTGCATTAGGGTCCCCAGAGAGCCCCCCACTTACATCAGGGTCCCCAGAGAGCCTCCCCTCCCCTTGGGGACCCCTGCAGAGACTCAGGGCTATGGGCCTCAGATTCGGGGCTATAGCCCCAAAAGCCACCACCTAGCGATGCCACTGACTGCATGAAATATATATATATATATATATATCTCATCGGGCTAAGGCCTGCTTTCTGCTGAGGTCACTCAGCAGGCTAGGCTCAGGATCCTGACCATATGGCTGGAATCCACCCAGATGCCTGGATAGACAGCTTTGGAACTGCCCGATGCATCCCTGTGCTGGTAAAACATTGGCCCTGCATGGGGAACAAATGTAATCTCCCCATGTGAACAAAACTTAAGCCTCAGTAAATACTGTACCTTCTAGAGTCCATACTATACTATACTCTCACCAGCCACTTTATTAAGTACACCTGTTCAATTGCTTGGTAACACAAATTACTAATCAGCCAATCACATGGCAGCAGCTCAATGCACATAGTCATCTAGACGTGGTGAAGATGACTTTCTGAAGTTGAAATTGGAATGGGGAAAGAAAGGGGATTTAAGTGACTTTGAATGGGGCATGGTTGTTGGTGCCAGAAGGGCTGGCCTGAGTATTTCAAAAACAACTACTAGGATTTTCATGCACAATCATCTCTAGGGTTTACAGAAAATGGTCTGAAAACAGAGAAATCATTCAGTGAGTAGCAGTTGTGTGTATGAAAATGCCTTGTTGATGTCAAAGGAGAATGGGCAGACTGGTTTGAGATAATAGAAACGCAACAGTAACTCAAGTAACCACTTGTTACAACCAAGGTATACAGAATACCATCTCTGAACGCACAACACATCAAACCTTGAAGCAGATGGGCCGCAGAAGCCGACATTGGGTGCCACTCCTGTCAGCTAAGAACAGGAAACTGAGGCTACAATTCGCATAGGCTAACCAAAGTTGAACAATAGAAGATTGTAAAAAATGTTGCCTGGTCTGATCAGTCTTGATTTTAGCTGCGACATTCAGATGGTAGGGTCAAAATTTGATGTAAAAAACATAAAAGTGTGGATCCATCCTGTCTTGTATCAACGGTTTAGGCTGGTGGTGGGGGTGTAATGGTGTGGGGGATATTTTCTTGGCACACTTTGGATCCCTTAGTGTCAATTGAGCATTGTTTAAAAGCCATGGCCTACCTGAGTATTGTTGCTGACCATGTCCATCCCTTTATGACTACACCATGTACCCATCTTCTGACGGCTATTTCCAGCAGGATAATGCATCATCTAAAACTGTTTTCTTGAACATAACAATGAGTTCACTGTACTCCAATGGCCTCCACAGTCACCAGATCTCAATCTCTCAATCCAATAGGGCTCCTTTGGGATGTGGTGGACTGGGAGAATCGCATCATGGATGTACAGCGGACAAATCGCATGACAAGTTGTACCCATGATTTCCAATGAGTACCGTTCATATCTGTGCAACTTCAAGATGCAGCGACTTCAAAGTAGTCCCTGCACTACCTTGGTCCCACTTTGATGTGACTTGAGGTCCATAGACCTCAAGAATACACAGGCATTGCTTAAAGTCGTGCCAAAAAATTGCGGCAAAATTGCGGCAAAATCACACGACTTTGGGGACGCAATAGTGGAAACATGGCCTAAATCTGTGTTTTTTGCTAGAAAATTACTTAGAACCCCCAAACATTATATATATATTTTTGGCAGAAAATCTAGAGAATAAAATGGCGATCGTTGCAATATTTTATGTCACACTGTATTTGTGCAGCGGTCTTTCAAATGCATTTTTTTAGGAAAAAAGATAATTTCATGAATTAAAAGAAAAACTAAACAGTAAAGTTAGCCTAATTGTTTTTGTAAAATGTGAAAGATGATGTTACGCCGAGTAAATGGATACCCAACATGTCATGCTTTGAAATTGCGCACACTCGTGGAATGGCGACAAACTACGTTACCTAAAAACCTCCATAGGCGGTGCTTTGAAAAAAAATAACGGTTACCAGGTTAGAGTTACAGAGGAAGTCTGGTGTTAGAATTATTGCTCTCACTCTGACAATCGTGGTGATACCTCACATGTGTGATTTGAACATCGTTTACATATGCGGGCTAAACTTACGTGTGCATTTTCTTTGCTGTGCGAGCTCGCTGAGATGGGGGCAATTTCTTTTTTTTTCTTATTTATTTTTCTTTTTTTACATTGCTATTTTTAACCACTTCAGCCCCGGAAGAATTTACCCCCTTCCTGACCAGAGCACTTTTTGCGATTCTGCACTGCGTCGCTTTAACTGACAATTGCGCAGTTGTGCGGCGTGGCTCCCAAACAAAATTGACGTCCTTTTTTTCCCACAAATAGAGATTTCTTTTGGTGGTATTTGATCACCTCTGTGGGTTTATTTTTTGCACTATAAAGAAAAAAATAGCGACAATTTTGAAAAAAACACATTCTTTTTTACATTTTGCTATAATAAATATCCCCCAAAAATATCTAAAAAACCCCTTTCTTGTCCTCAGTTTAGGCCGATACGTATTCTTCTACATATTTTTGGTTAAAAAAAAAGCGCAATAAGCGTTTATTGATTGGTTTGCGCAAAAGTTATAGGTTTACAAAATAGGGGATAGTTTTATGTCATTTTTATTAATAATTTTTTTTTTTACTAGTAATGGTGGCGATCAGTGATTTTTATCATGACTGCGACATTATGGCGGACACGTTGGACATTTTTTACACATTTTTGGCACCATTGTCATTTATACAGCAATCGGTGCTATACAAATGCACTTATTCCTGTGTAAATGACACTGGCAGTGAAGGGGTTGACCACTAGGGGGCAGTGTAGGGGTTAAGTGTGTCCTGGGGAGTGTTTCTAACTGTGAGGGGGGCGTGGCTACGTGTGACACGTCACTGATCTCTGCTCCGATCACAGGCAGCAGAGATCAGTGACACTGTCACTAGGCAGAACGGGGAGATGTTTGTTTACATTAGCATCTCCCCGTTCTTCCTCTCCTTGAGATGATCTCAGGTATCCCTTCTGTGATCGAGTCCACATGACTCGCAACCCGACTCACGGAGCTTGCCGTGGCGCGCGTACGCCTGCAGGCTGCCTCTTAAAGGGCAACGTACAGGTACTTTAGTTTGCCTGTACGAGCCCTTCTGCAGACATATATCGGCGTGAGGCGGTTGGAAAGCAGTTAAAAAATAATAATTTGATCACTTTTATTGCTGTCACAAAGAATATATACATCCCTTGTGACAGTAATAAGTGGGACAGGTACTCTTTATGTGGGGATCTGGGGTCTAAAAGACCCCAAATCCCTCCTTTGCACTTCAAAGTATTCAGTGTTTACAATAGAAGACTGGATTGAAGCCATTTGCGGCTTCCTTCCAGTCTTACTTTAGCCAGGGGAAGTGCAGGATCGTGTCTTGGGTCTCTCGGTGGAACGGGAGGCCCGGGAAGAGCGGTGGAAGGCGGCGGGAAGGGACATCCCCTCTCGCTCCTCCGGTATAACAGCTGAGCGGCTATTAGCCGCATCGGTTTTTATCCCTGAAGAGCCGACCGCCCATAAAAAACGGTACTGGGATGATGCCTGCAGCTGCAATCATCATCCCAGTATAACCCCTTAATGCTGAGGCCACTTATTTGCGTACGTTCGGCAGGAAGAGTTAAGGTAGCTCTGAAGGCAAAAAGGAGTCCAACCCGGTCCTAACAGTGTACCTATTAAAGTGGCTGGTGAGTGTACATTAACCACTTGACCCCTAGAAGATTTTACCCCCTTCATGATCAGAGCATTTTTTGCTATTTAGTTCTAAGCTACTTTAACAGACATGCAACACTGTATGCAAATGGATTTATATTATTTTTTTTCACATAAATAGAGCTTTCTTTTGGCGGTATTTGATCACCACTGGATTTTTTATTTTTGTTATTCAGTGCCTTCAAAAGTATTCATACCCCTTTTAAATTTTCCACATTTTGTCATGTTACAACCAAAAACGTAAATGTATTTTATTGGGATTTTATGTGATAAACCAACACAAAGTGGCACATAATTGTGAAGTGGAAGGAAAATGATAAATAGTTTTTAACATTTTTTACAAATAAATATGTGAAAAGTGTGGGATGCATTTGTATTCAGCCCCCTCTATTCTGATACCCCTAACTAAAATCTAGGGGAACCAATTGCCTTCAGAAGTCACATAATTAGTAAATAGAGTCCACTTGTGTGTAAATTAATCTCAGTATAAATACAGCTGTTCTATGAAGTCTTCAGAGGTTTGTTAGAGAACCTTAGTGAACAAACAGCATCATGAAGGCCAAGGAACACACCAGACAGGTCAGGCATAAAGTTGCAGAGAAGTTTAAAGCAGGGTTAGGTTATAAAAAAATATGCCAAGCTTTGAGCTTCTCACGGGCCACTGTTCAATCCATGATCCAAAAATGGAAAGAGTATCGCACAACTGCAAACCAGGCATGGCCATCCACCCAAACTGACAGGCCAGACAAGGGGAGCATTCATTAAAGAAGCAGCCAAGAAGCCCATGGTAACTCAGGAGGAGCTGCAGAGATCCACAGCTCAGGTGGGAGAATCTGTCCACAGGACAATTACTGTATTATACTGTGTACGTAGTTTGATATAAGGGGATTGCTTTGGTACATGGGTTATTCATCTTAAATAAACAGGATTACGCTATGTGCACTTCTTGTATTTTATGATTTTTTGGAGCCATTGTACCTTTGGAACTCTGAGGATGGTGAGGATACAGATCTAATTGGTTGAGGAACACTTACCTTAAGGCTGTCTTATTAAAGGTTTCTGGTGAGTTTAACCTTGAGGGGAGTGTGCTTCACGCTGTGAAAATATGAATTTGGTGGAAGGTGCACATTTGGACAATCGTTGAAAATTGCCTACAATATTTTGAACTGTTTCCTTTATCATCATTACACACTAATGCCCCATACACACAGTCGGACATTCTGACCACAAAATCCGTCAGATTTTTTCAGGCGGATTTTGGCCGAAACTTGTCTTGCATTCACATGGTCGCAAAAAGCTGTTGGAAAATCTGATCGTTCGGAATGAGGTGACGTTATACACGTACGACGGGACCACGTAGAGGCCAGTAGCCAATAGCTTTCGTCTCCAAATTTTTTCTGAGTATGCGTGGCACTTTGTGTGTCGGAATTCTCTACACACGATCGGAAAAAGTCATATCGGATTTTGTTGTCGGAACATTTTAGATCCTGCTCTCAAACTTTTTCCGTCGGAAATTCCGACAGAAAAAGTCCGATAGAGCCCACACATGATCGGATTTTCCGACAACATAATCCGATCAGACTTTTTCCATCGGAATTTTCGACCGCGTGTATGGGGCAAAAGACTGTTTTGGGTGTGGTGTTGGCCACACAATATTTGCTTTATTTTAAGATTAGGGCTGTTTTAGTATCCGATCATTACAGGAATGGGACTGTTATCTTCTTATACTACTGTTTTATAATTTCTTTGTTTTTTAAACAGCTACTTAGCACTATTCTTTTACACTGTAAAGTGAATTAGAAAGTTTTTATAATTGATGTTTGCACTGCTGGAGGGTGGTAGGACTTAACTTGCGATGAGTGCTGTATTATAGGCTGTGAATATACATCTTTGTATCTATTAAAGCGGGGTTCCACCCTAAAGTGGAACTTCCGTTGATCGGAACCCTCCCCCTCTCTGGTGTCACAATTGGCACCTTTCAGAGGGGAGGGGGGTGCAGATACCTGTCAAAGACAGGTATTTACACCGACTTCCGGGCATAGACTCCCGCGGGAGTCTATGCCTCTTCCTGTCCTGCCGCGCTGCCTGCTGGGACCCACACGGGTCCCAGAGACAGCGCGGACAATTCCTATTGCGCTGTGCGACTCGCGCATGCGCAGTAGGGAACCGGGAAGTGAAGCCGATTCGCTTCACTTCCTGATTCCCTCACCTAGAATGGTGGCAGCAGCAGCCGAGAGCCGAGTGATCGATCGGCCTCGGCTGCCGGCATCGCTGGACCCCGGCACAGGTGAGTGTCCATTTATTAAAAGTCAGCAGCTGTAGTATTTATAGCTGCTGGCTTTTAATATTTTTTTCCCCAGTACAGTCCCGCTTTAAGTAGAAAACCTGTTGGAGTCTGCAAAAGACTTGAGACTGAGGCCGAGGTTCACCTTCCAACAGGACAACGACCCTAAACATATAGCCAGAGCAACAATGGAATGGTTTAGATCAAAGCATATTAATGTGTTGAGGGAGGAGGGGGAGACAAACCTCCTATTACAATTTGGATTGGTCAAGCCTGCCCACCCAGTAGTCCAGGGCTTCATCACTCCTCAGAGCATCCATATCGGCCGTTAACCCGATGCAGTCGGACACCTGACGGTCTAGGCGTTCCCTGATCCTGGATCCGGATGAGACCTGCAGCATTTCCCGAAGCAAGGCCTGTAAGTGCTCCATTCTGACAGCCCTCTGTGACGGTGGTAACATTTCCACCATTTTGAGTTTGTACTGGGGGTCTAAGTACGTTGCCATCCAGTACTGGTCCTTGACCCTTATGCTTTTTATACGGGGGTACCTGTTAAAACACTGGAGCATGAAGGTCCCCATTTGCACTAAACTGGAAGCGGTGTGGTGGTCTGGCTCCTGCTCATCATCCAGGATAATGTCGTCCTCCTCTCCCCATCCACGCACAACAACAGGGATAACAGAAAGGTTTAAAGCATGCTCTTCTTGCTCCTCCTCATCCGCCCCGGCACCATCCTCCTCTGACTCCCACTCAGACTCCCACGCAATGCTGGAATTCATCCAGCATTGCGACTTCCGCATCTTCCTGCTCCTCCACGGCTTGATCAATGACACAATGCAATGCATGCTCCATAAAGAAGGCATAAGGTACCATGTCACTGATGGAGCCATGGCTGTGACTGATCAGTTTGGTGATCTCATCAAATGGCCGCAGAAGTCTTCATGCGTCGCGCATGAGCAGCCACTGGCACGGTGAAAAAAGACCAAGCTCCCCAGAACCTGTTGTGCCGCAGAGTTCGTACAGGTAGACATTAACTGCACGTTTCTGCTGGAGCAGCCTATCAAGCATATAGAAGGTTGAGTTCCATCAAGGCGGGCAATCGCAAATAAGACGTCTGACCGGCAGATTGTGTCGGCGCTGAATGTCAGCAAGGCGAGCCATGGCCGTGTAAGATCTTCTGAAATGGGCTCAGATTTTCCTTGCCTGCCGCAAGATGTCCTGGACCCCAGGGTATTTGACAACGAATCGCTGCACGACCAAGTTTAAGACGTGTTCCATGAATGGCACGTGCGTAATTTTGCCCTGTTTCAATGCGCTAAGCAGGTTGGCACCGTTGTCACACACCACTTTACCAACTGTCAAATTGAATGGTGTTAGCCACTGATCTGCCTGTGAATGCAAAGCTGAAAGGAGTGCAGGGCCAGTGTGGCTCTTGGCTTCCAGGCACAACAGACGCAGCACAGCATGGCAACATCTCATCTGGCATATCGAATAGGTTTTGGGGAGCTTGGGCAGTGCAGCGGACAAGGAGGAGTCAGCCGAGGAGGAGAGGGAAGAGGATGGAGTAGGAGGAGGAGAAGAAGAGCCAGGCCTGCATGCAATCCGTGGCGGTAAAACCAAATCGACACGGGTGCCACGGGTTACATGCTTGACGGCCGTCAGAAGGTTCACCCAGTGGGCAGTAAAAGTGATATACCTTCCCTGCCCGTGTTTGCTAGACCACGTGTCTGTGGACAGATGTATCTTGGCACCGACACTGTGTGCCAGAGATACATTCACTTGCCGCTGAACATGGCCATATAGCTCTGGGATGCCCTTCTGTGAGAAATACTTCCTTCCTGGGACCTTCCATTGTGCTGTTCCAATGACCACAAATTTTCGAAAGGCCTCTGAGTCCACCAGTTTATATGGCAGTAGTTGGCGGGCTATCAGTTCTGACAAGCCAGCCTTCAACCATTGGACAAGAGGGTTATGTGGCGTCATCATTTTTTTACGCTCAAACATTTGGCCCACGGAAGCCTGCCTTTTTGCAGAAAAACGTGAGGATGGCGTGATGGAAGGTGGAGTGGAGGACAATTGTGAGGAGAAGTAGAAGACGAGGCTGGACGATGAGAGCCTGGAGTGTGGCTTTGTGGGTTCCGTTGCTCCCACTGGGCTCAGTGATGGCAGCTCATGTGCCTTCTTAAGGTGGTCGTCTCTAGGTGAGTGTTGTGCTTACCGCGACTTATGCGTTGACTGCAAAGATTGTAGATGGCAACACTATTGTCAGCATCGGACACGTTAAAAAAGCCCACACTGCGGAGCCATGTGTCGGCGTCCTGGGCGCTCCAGATGTGACTGTACATGGTTGATGCCTCGCTCCTGATACATTAGCAGTCTGCTTTGTCCCTCCTGTGCAATGTAAGTTCTTCCTGCTTCTCCTCCCTATCTGCTGGTCCATATCTCCCTCTGAACTCCCCTCCTCTTCCTCTCTTGTGGGCACCCACGTGACATCACTAGACACTTCATCATCGACGTCACCTTCCCCACCACTATAATTAGAGATCTCGGAGTAGGCAGCAACAGCGGGGACCAACCTCCTCCTTGGGCTGATCTGGGTACTGTCGTCAGACTGCTAAGTGGCAGTTGTTGCTACCTCCTCTTCCTGATCCAATGCCAAGAGTGGCTGCGCATCGGAAATGTCTTGATATTGATCAGAAAATAATTCCTCTGACTCAAGCGGAAGGTATATGGTGGTGGTGGTGGTGTTGGTGGTGGTGTCTTTGGGGGTGCACACAGCAGAGAGTGAAGAAGAGGGTGCAGATCAAGAGGATGAGGAGGGTGCAGAAGAGTAAGGCTCAGTGAGCCACTCAATCAAGTCTGGTGCGTCCTTTGACATAATCGCATGCACCTTCTGCAATTTGCCACTTTGGCTCAAGCCTGTTGCTCCTGCCCTACCCCGACCACCCCTGTGGAAGGACCTGCCTCTTCCTCTGCCTGTTATTTTTTAAATGATCCTGTGACAAAAGTCTCTAGAGAAGTGCAGTATGTATGTGGAAGAAGGTATATAACACCCCGCTTCAATCTGTTGTTTTTGGGGGCCACTCGTCTATCACACCAGTTATAATACTTTTTTTTTAATTGCGTTTGTCACTCTTTGTAGTATCGCTGCAGAACCGCTCAGCAGTCACAATGCTGCACAGTGGAAATGCACTATACTATGCTCTCTATATGTGCAAGTATTTTATACGTGTATTACACACCTATATACTGCACACCAAATAGTACACCTATACCAGCCCTTAAAAGACCTTTGTGGACCTAGTAGCTAGTGATCTGCAGACTGTCCCTCAGTCCCTACACTGATAAAAGACTGCTGCAGAAACCAGCAGTAATCTGCAGCACAGCCCTGCATCAGCACCCTATATATTGTACACCTATACCAGTCCCTAAAAGGACTTTTGTGGACCTAATAGCTAGTGATTTGTGTCACTACAGTCTCTCCCTGCTGCACACAGCGTCCTTTCCCTACACTGACAAAAGACAGCTGCAATCACCAGCACAGCAGTACACTGAACCCTATATACTGTACTACACCTATACCAGTCCTTAAAAGGACCTTTGTGGACCTAGTAGCTAGTGATTTGCAGACTGTCCCTCAGTCCCTACACTGATAAAAGACTGCTGCAGAATAGAGCAGCAGTCAGCAGCAGTGCACCACAACCCTATATATTGTACACCTATACCAGTCCTTAAAAGGACCTTTATGGACCTAGTAGCTAGTGATTTGCAGACTGTCCCTCAGTCCCTACACTGATAAAAGACTGCTGCAGAAACCAGCAGTAATCTGCAGCACAGCCCTGCACCAGCACCCTATATATTGTACACCTATATTGTACTCCTTAAAAGGACCTTTGTGGACCTAATAGTAATAGCTAGCTAGTGATTAAACTGACTGTCCTTGCTGCACACAGCGTCCTGTCCCTACACTGACAAAAGACAACTGTGTCATGGTTATGCAGTGATCTTCCTGTGTTTGCTTACCTTCCCTCATGTCTTCAGACTAAGAGGTCAGCCACTTCCACCTGGTGGTTTTTATAACCTCTCCTCTAAGCATGGCTCCACCCCAGGCCCTATCAGGGAGCCCTATATTAACCTGTGCACTGCAGGCCATCAGTGCTGATCAACCATTGTGTATTCCTTTGTGTGTTAGCTTCCTGTTACCTGCCGTGTGCTCTGCTTCTGGTTTCCGTTACCGACTTTGGCGTGTCTTGACTATCCCTGTTTGCCTGTGATCCTGACCTTGTTGCGTGTACCCGACTATTCTTGTCTGCTTGTGGCCCCAACCTTGGCTTTGTCCCTCACCATCCCTATCCTCCTGTTGTCTACTGTGGGTGTGAGCTGGGGGTCGCGACCTGGAGCCAGTTGCAGCCAAGTCCATCCTCACCACTCGAGGCGCTGGTGAACACCTGATGGCTCTTAGACTCCACGCCCCAGGGAATCTTACGCTGTAACCCCAGTGGGATCTGTCCCCCGTCTGCAGCAGTCAGCTGTAGGGTCCACAACCTTGCGATGCACTCCTGATGCCTACAGTGTGCACCTGTCACCTCGCCTCATGGACCCGGCTGACGTGCCGCTTCCTGCAGATGATCCATTGCAGAGCTTAGTTCGGCGAATTGAGACCCAAGAATCGCATCAGACCCAGGTGATGCGATTCCTTCAGGATTTGGCATCCCGTGTTGAACAGGTTCAGGCCTCATTAGGACCCCCGGTTCAACAACCTCAACCGCTATCTGCCGCTGCACCTATCGCATCAGTCGCAGCCACACATTCATTAGAACTACCACCTCCGGTCTGTTTCTCTGGGGACTCCAAGGCTTATAGGGGGTTCCTTAGCCAGTGCACTTTTCATTTTGAACTTCAGCTCCAAAACTTCCTGTCCGATCGGGCAAAAGTCGCATATATCATATCCCTCCTGTCCGGTGAAGCGTTAGCTTGGGCCGCCCCTCTGTGGGAACTGAATGATCCAGTGGTTTCTAGCCTGTCTGATTTCTTTAAACTTTTTCGGAATATCTTCGAGGAACCGGGTCGTGTCTCCTCAGCGGCTAGCGCTCTTTTACGTCTCCATCAAGAGTCTGCGTTTGTGGGACAGTATGCTCTTCAGTTCCGTATCCTCACAGCTGAATTGAGCTGGAATAATGAGGCCCTAGTTGCAACCTTTTTACATGGCCTCTCTGATAGAGTGAAGGATGAATTAGCAGGAAGATCCCTTCCTGCTGATCTGGACAGTGTCATCACCTTGTGTAACCAGATCGATATTCGCTTTCAGGAGAGGGCACTGGAAAAAAGACGCCAGCACTCCCCGTTCTTTAGGCAGTCTGAGCCCCCAGTCCCTTCTCTTCGATCCGAGGAGCAACCCCTGCCTGCTGAGGAACCTATGCAGTTGGGCCGGACAAAGTTATCTCCCGAAGAACGGGCTAGGCGCAGAACTCTGGGCCTATGCCTCTATTGTGGGGCCAAAGGTCATTTCCGTGATACTTGTTCTCTTCGTCCGGAAAAACGCTCAGGGCTAATACATGTGGAAGGTGGAGTATTAGACCCTGAAATATCACCTTCACCTTCTCGTCTTCTCCTTTCCGTGTTGCTTCATGTCGGTGCTTCCTCTCGTTCGGTCTCAGCATATCTGGATTCCGGAGCCGCTGCCAATTTCATGGATTGGGAAACTGCATCCTCCATGAGACTTACCCTTTTGCCCCTTACAACACCATTGGTGGTCTTGGCGATTAATGGCACTGTTCTCCCAGGGGGCCCTATTCGCTTCCAGACTCTTCCTGTTAAGATGTCAGTAGGGACACTCCACGAGGAGTGGATATCCTTCCTTGTCTTACCTAAGGCTTCATCTCCTATCATATTAGGTCTTCCTTGGTTACGGCTCCATTCTCCACACGTCAACTGGTCTGCTGGTCAGATCCTGGCTTGGGGTTCCTCCTGTTCCTCTTCCTGCTTACTCAAGGGTACCCCAAAAGAGAAACTTCCTGTTACCATCATCCCAGTATCTTCTGCTATTCCCACTGTATATAGCTATCTCTGGGACGCGTCCTGCAATAGTTGGACTGATGCACTCTCTAGGTCATGTGGTATGCTGGATGAGGAGCCCACCTATGAACCTGAGTCGATCATTCACTCCAGTTTGCATGACCATTTACCTTTGTCTGTCCCTAATCTCCCTTGGACGCACAGCCAGGCTAACTTGTCTGCAAGTTCCACAGTTGCTATGCCCTGTGATGCGATTGAGATGGTCGCTACACCTGACAATACTATTCAGTCGACCTCTGCACCAGTTATGCCAGTCCAGCCCATCCCCAATGAGCTTCCTGCTTCTTGTTCAGCACCTTCGGTGACCTGGCCTCACCCTACTGCTACTATGTCCGTTCAAACCCATTTAAGAGGCTCAATCCATCCTTTGGATAGACTGCCTCATTCGGCCAGGAGGGGGTTTTCAATCTTTTTCTCAGGGCTCTCTGCATTCTGTTTGTGTTGCAGCTATCCAGCTTGACTCTTGTGACATGTCACTTTCTAACCAACCTGACCTCAGGGATCCACTGACCTCTGCCCAGTCTGGTGGTCCTGTTATGGATGCCCAGCTCATCTTTAAGGGTGTGGGGGACCCTGCTCAGACTCCTGATCTTCTCATGCCCTTACCCATTAATAAAAAGCCTTTAGTCCTCAAGTCCTCTCGTCCTCTCCCTACCTCTGTTTCGGTCTCTGAGGATAATCTAAAATACGAGGTTAGTCAAGTTTTGGATTCCCGGCTCCGTAAAGGCATTCTTCAGTACCTCGTACTTTGGAAAGGGTTGGGTCCTGAGGAGAGGTCTTGGATCACTGCATCTGAGGTCTGCTTACCTTCCCTCATGTCTTCAGACTAAGAGGTCAGCCACTTCCACCTGGTGGTTTTATAACCTCTCCTCTAAGCATGGCTCCACCCCAGGCCCTATCAGGGAGCCCTATATTAACCTGTGCACTGCAGGCCATCAGTGCTGATCAACCATTGTGTATTCCTTTGTGTGTTAGCTTCCTGTTACCTGCCGTGTGCTCTGCTTCTGTTTTCGGTTACCGACTTTGGCGTGTCTTGACTATCCCTGTTTGCCTGTGATCCTGACCTTTTGATGTGTACCCGACTATTCTTGTCTGCTTGTGGCCCCGACCTTGGCTTTGTCCCTCACCATCCCTATCCTCCTGTTGCCTACTGTGGGTGTGAGCTGGGGGACCCTGGGGGTCGCGACCTGGAGCCAGTTGCAGCCATTTCCATCCTCACCACTCGAGGCGCTGGTGAACACCTGCTGGCTCTTAGACTCCGCGCCCCAGGGAATCTTACGCTCTAACCCCAGTGGGATCTGTCCCCCGTCTGCAGCAGTCAGCCGTAGGGTCCACAACCTTGCGGTGCACTCCTGATCCCTATGGTCTGCACCTGTCACCTCGCCTCAAGGTGACCTGACAAACTGCAATCACCAGCACAGCAGTGCACTGAACCCTATATACTGTACTACACCTATACCAGTCCTTAAAAGGACTTTTGTGGACCTAATAGCTAGTGATTTGTGTCACTACAATCTCTCCCTGCTGTACACAGCATCCTGTCCCTACACTGACAAAAGACAGCTGCAATCACCAGCACAGCAGTGCACTGAACCCTATATACTGTACTACTCCTATACCAGTCCTTAAAAGGACTTTTGTGGACCTAATAGCTAGCGATTTGTGTCACTACAGTCTGTCCCTGGTCTACACAGCAACCTCTCCCTACACTGACATAAGACAGAATGTAAAATGGCCGCCAGATCAGGTCTATTTATAAGGGGGTATGTCCAATTGTCCATGTGCTGAAATGTCTTAATTGGCTGTCCTATACCCCATGATGGATGTGTCATCGTGGGTCAAGGTTCTTTCACACTGTAAACACATATGTCCACCGGGCGAACAGCGGCAATAGTCCGCCGGTTTGGCGAATCGCGAACACGCAAAATTTGCCGCGAACCAACCGCCGGGTGAACAGTTCGGCCATCCCTACTCCTGATCTGTTTGACACGCTGCAGGATGACACACCGCAAACCACACTCACTGAAATCCTATGTGCAGTTCATCGATGCACTGCCTCAGTGGATGGCCTTAAAGAGCAGTTTGGGGGTCTCATAGAAACAGTGTCCCTTATGCGAAAAGACCTAAAAAAAAATAAGGGAGAGAACCACTGCGGTAGGGGGCAGAATTAGTGACGTGGAAGACCAGTTGCCTCCACTCACCAGAAATACCAGGGCAGCTATACAGCAAGCCGCACAACGGCAAAACAGATGACATTGAGAACTGTCTGAGGCGGAACAATATCTGCATCATGGGGCTCCCCGAAGAAGTCTGTCCTACTAACTGACACCCTCCACTGCTCTACTAAATTACACTGTGTACCACTGTGTATCACTATGTCCCAGATGCAGGGTCACTTTTGTTGATGTCCGGTTGGCACATGTTTTTCTACCAGTTACAGGTCTGTGAGGAAAAGGAGGCACCCCATATAAGCAGGGCTGTCTTATCAAGCGTGCACCCCTGGGGACTGTCTGGGGGCCCCAAGTGCTCATGGGGCTTCATCAGGGCCAGCTCTGATCTAGGGGCATGCAGTGGTATGGTAGCCGCACTGCATGCAAGTTACGTAGCGTCGCTATCGGGGTGCAGTTTTAGTGGGTGCTGTCGAGCCCCCCCCCATCGGTACAGCCGGTCGATTTTCCCTGCTCTGTTTGCCAGAGAACTTGGCAGTGGCAATGTGACAGGGGAGAGGAGAGCTGAGAGTGCATCTTATTCCCCCCCGCTTGCCCCCTACCCTTTCTCAGCCGAATGGGAAAACAGAGAGTGTCTCTAATCTGGTAGGTTTGCCGCAACGCTGCCCACCTTCCTGCCCACTCTCCCCATTGGCCACAGCAGAGGGCTAATCAGAAATCACTGGGGAAGCATCATGGAAAATGTAGTCCCAGAAGATTGGCAGCCCCGGATGTATCCACAGACAACAAGCTACAGCCCCCGGCATGTCTGCAGTCTGGGGGCAGAGAGAGAGAGCCTGGAACCTGGAAGAAGCAGAGGAATTGAGTGCTACAGAAGAAGAGGAAAAGAGAGGACTATGCTGAGGGAAGCCAGAGAGAGAGCCATGCTGTACCCACACCACCATAGAGAGAGCCACGCTGTACCCGCACCCCCAGAGAAGGAGCCATGCTTTACCCCCACTACCAGAGGGAGCCACGCTGTACCCGCATCACCAGAGAGAGAGCCATGCTGTACCTGCACCACCAGAAAGTCACGCTGTACCCGCACCACCAGAGAGAGAGCCACGCTATACCTGCATCACCAAAGGGGAGAAAGGGGAAGCCACTGGCAGGGTACAGACATGCTATACTACTGACCAGAGACAGCCTGGCAACCCGGAGTGAGCGAACGTCCAGCCAGAAGGGATCACTGCTGCAGTTTCGCTAAGTCTGGTAAGAGTGCCTGATGGTCATTATCCATTACTGTTCCTAGGGACTGAGCCGTTAGGAATTGCCTAACCTTCTATCCTCTAGGCCTTATTTACCTCTGGCCCAAAAATAGGGTAGTGGGGGTGACACCATTTTTACCACACCAGGTGACACCAATCCTAGTGACACCACTTAGTCTTAGTAGCAGGGCTGACTAAGCAGGTACCGGCAGCCAGGAGAAAGAAGTGTCATGTGCCGTCGGCAGTTCCCTTCTCTGCACGGGAGGAAAAATTCTGCTTTCCTGTGAGCCCCTGTACACACATGTCACTGCTCTACTAACTAACGTCATCTTCTGCCCTACTTACTGTCACCTCCCACAACCCCACTAACTGACACCTCCCACAGTCCTACTAACTGCCACCATACTCTGTCCTACTAACTGACACCCTCCACTGCTCTACTAAATGACACTGTTTACTGCTCTCTTGACCCCAATAATCTGTCCTATAAACGGCTAACTCCTATACTCTGCCCTACCTATTACTGACCTCTACAAACCACCCTACCTTTCTTAATCGTACATCACAGGACACGGAGCCATAGTAATTACTATGTGGTTACAGGCCACCTTCAGGTGATGGACACTGGCACACCCTAAGACAGGAAGTCCACTCCCTATATAACCCCTCCCACTACTGGAAGTACCTCAGTTTTTTCGCCAGTGTCTTAGGTGTTGGTCATGAGTAAAGATGTACTGTACTGAGCTTCACTGAAGCAATCCTTGCTGGGGCTAACTATGCAGCCGGATCCATTTAAAGTGTCTTTTTTAAGAAAGAAATTGAAAATCTGCGCTTAGTAAAAAAAATTAAAAAAATTAATTAAATTAATTAAATTGAAAGTCAGCAGCTGAACACTGTAACCAAGATACTGGGCACAACAAAACAGAAAAGATAAAAGTGCAGCGCTTAACCTCTGAGTATAAATGTGACTTATTAAGAAAATTTATACATTTTAGTAAAAAACTCAATAGTAGGGAACTGTATAATGTGAATCTAAATAATGTGAAATCGTTTAGTGCAAGATACAATCAAAAATCAATCTTCAAAAACTTTCAAAAAATCAATCATCAAATAAAGAACATTAATCTGTAACTCAAATGTCCAATAAATTTGAAAAAACAAAAATCGTAAAGTCAAAAAAATGTGTATAATGGTGCAACACAGTGTAAAATATCCCATGTGACTGTACAACAAAAATGTAGTCGATCTTGTTTTTTCAAACAAAAATAGTGCTTGACCACGTAGACCCTTCAACTCTGTAAATCAATAGTGAATGGAGGCTTACCAGATCACCGGTCGGTATGCGCAGATACGGACACATAGATGTTACGATGCAAAAAGCCGGAACCGGGCCACATCTTCGGATATATATCGTAATCCTCGAATTGGGTCGAAACCTCTCATAAACCAGTCTGCGTGGATACGAGCATGTAGGAGTTTTGGTACAGGAAGCCGGAAGACGACCAACTATCTCGAATGCTTCGTAATCACCAGATCAGCTCCGATCCTCTCGCAAGCTTTCCTTGTCTAAATCTTCGTTTCAAGATGTTTCCATTAGTAATGTCTTCTTCCTGATCAGACATAAGGTCATGGCCAGTGTCTTTTTTGGCCGAATTGAATGGTACCCGGGCCTCGTGCCGGAAGAAACGAGGTTTAACCCATAACGCTTCTCTTTCTAGAGAGCTAGACCCCGGGATCCAGTGCTTTTGTTTTTTTCAGCCTTTTTTTTTCTGGTGGGGTGTTTTATGGGTCCAGGAGTGTGGATCCCCCGATAAAAAGGGGCCCCAGTTCCTGAAGTTTTTTAAACGGAGCCCACCATGAGGGGTGAAGATTGGGTCTGTTGGTTTTACCACAGAAAACCCTATGGCGGGAAAGGTAAGTGGAGATTTCTAAGGAAATTTTAAGTTTCTTATGAATTGTCTCCCTTAAAAATTAAATGTTGTCATGCCTAAAAGTCACCACTGAGGGCTGTATAGAGCACGTACCTTGCCATGCTTTCCTACGCTGTGTCACGCTGTCTCAGTAAAGCTGCAGATTCCTCTGGTGAGCAGCCGCAAGAACTCTGGTAAGATTGGGGGTGGGATTTTCTTACAAAAACACCCCCACCTGGAAAAAGCTCTCCACCTCTCTCTGGATAGGGGGAGCCAGAATGGTTGGCAATGCCGATATGTTTTTTTACCACCCCTGCAGGGCAGTTGGATTATCAGATCTCCTCATCACCATCCCACACACACACCTATTGGATCGGAGGCCCGCGGCCAGGCGGGAAAGCGCTCTTTTTGAAAAGAGGGGGGCACGTTGTGATGGAGGGGTGGAGCTTAGTGCAGCGTTAGTGTGCATAAATGCCCAGAGCAGGAGTAAAGTTATAAAAGCTCCATTATTTGCTGGCTGCAACTGTCGGAGGGACACAAGAGCAAAAAGGGGCATGTAAGAGGTTGGTGGCACAGGCATTCCCTCAGCACATTTACTAAAATCATCAGGCTGAGTGTTAAATAGCAGTGGCAGTTGCTGGACTATTTGCTCAAGCAGTGAATGTGATTTCTTCTGGTAGTACCTCTGCATTTGTGCATCGGGCTATGGTCAGAAGGGGGGTTAAAACACCCCAAATAGGGCTCAAGAGGGACTCCTTCAAGCTCACAAAAGCCTAAAATCATCTCTAAAATGGCATCCTCCCCTGAGAGATCTGAAGTGGCTGGTCAGAGCGAGCCATCAGGGACAACAGGTGGTGCAACTGTTTCCAACACTGCAGCCCCTGTTTATGTTACTGAAGAATTTTTTCCTCAACCATATTAGGATTGTAGCAGAGGTTAGAGGCTTTACTCACATCTCAGAGTGGGACTAAGCGTGATAGGTCCCCTTCCGTTACCCAGGGCCCTCAAACTGAGGAACCAGGGATGGGAGATGATGAGTTTTTCCCAGGGGACCAGTAAGAGGCTGATGACTCTTCTTCTGAGGGGTCAGATGTGGAGGGATCAGGTTCACAATCTATAAGATTAATGGTACAATCTCTTAATGAATCGGTCACATTTATGCTACCCTTAACTGAGTCGGTTGATAAATCTACTTCTTGTTTGGGTTTGCTAAATCCTCCCCAAGCTGTGTATGCCTTTCTTATCCATTCTTTGCTGGAAAAGCTTGTGTATTCTGTGTGGGATCACCCAGATAAGTATTTTATCCTCCTAAAAAGTTTGCAACACTTTATCCTATGGAGGAAAAGTTTAATAAAAAATGGGAGATACCAGCAATTGACGCTGCTATATCCTCTGTGAATAAAAGTTTGACTTGTCCGGTAGACAGTGCTCAAATGCTTAGGGATCCAATGGATAAGAAGTTGAAATTCCTATTAAAAAACACTTTTTCTCTGGCAGGTTTAGTGACTCAGCCTGCGCTGGCAGCAATTGATGTGTGTCAATCCTTGAGAGACCAGTTTAAGCAGGTGCTCAAGATTATTCCTGATCAGCAGGTCCAAGATTTGGCCGAGCTACCAGGGGTGTTATATTTTGCAATAGATGCTATGAGAAATTCCCATACCACCATCCATCCTCCCTTTGCATATGATATTATATGCGAGTCTTGGCCGTTTATTGTTCCACACAAGGAAACAAAGGCCCTCCTTATATTTTTTAAAAAACTCTGTGGGAGTTGTATCGGCACTGTGTATAAAGTGTAAATTATTTTGGGCAGTATATTCATTTTTATTGCGCTCACCCTTCCGAACCAAGTTAGTAACTGTCCTTTCCATCTATTCAGTTCCTCTATTACCCCTTCCGTTAAAGTTTTATAATTCAGATCATACAAGAGCTTAGACTCTGCTGAAATATGTATTACCAGGTACACCAAAGACTTTTTGTTCCATACAAAAGGGTAAGAATTCTGCAAGGCCCTGGTCAAGTCAGTAGGCATGTGACTTGGCAGGATTACCGACTTTTCAAAATTAATCTTGAAATTAGATAATGCTCCAAACTTGGTTACTTCTGCCATTAATGCTGTTAAAGAGGCCTGTGGTGAGGACAAGTAGAACGATAAGTCATCCGCATATGCCGATACTTTTTGCTCTTGTGTCCCTATAAAAGTCCCTCGTATGTCTAAATTTCTTCTTATATTACATAAGAAAGGTTCTAATATCATGTCAAACAATAATGGGGACAAGGGACACCCCTGTCTCATTACATTATGTATCTGAAAGTATTTTGACAAGGTACCGTTTACTTTAACTCTGGCTCTTGGTGCTACATACAGTGCCAATATCCAGCCCAACATTAGTTCCCCCACCCTCATTAATTTTAAGACTTCAGTCATAAAACCCCAGCTCACCCTGTCAAATGCCTTTTCGGTGTCCATTGAAATTATTACTTTAGGTGTCTTGTCCGGTCCGTTTTTCATCCATGAAAGAATATTTAAGGCCCTTATGGTGTTATCTCTGGCCTCCCGGCCCTCCATGAAATCTGTTTGATCAGGGTGAACTAGTTTTTCAACATGGTCTTGTAGCCTCTGCACCAGAATCTTTGCCAGAACTTTGGTGTCAGAGTTTAGCAGGGAAATTGGTCTATAGTTGGAGCAATGTTGTGAATCTTTTTTTCTGCTTTTGGAAGCACTGTAATATAGACCAATAGGGCTTCAGGAGGTAATGGGTTTGGTGTATTAATTGCATTAAAGTATTTACACATTGGTGCACCCAAAATTGACACAAACTTCTTGTAATATAAATTTGTAAAGCCATCTGGCCCTGGGCTCTTCCCCATTGCCAGGTTCGCTATTATACCATTCACCACTTTGACCGTAATTGGCGTATTTATTTCCTCTGTTACTTCCATCGCTAAAGAGGGCATTCCTGAAAATATAATATAGACCCTAATCTCCATCAATCGTTGTTCTTCAGTAGCGTTCAGTGGACTAGACTGCATGTTATCAAGAGATTCATAAAATCTATGAAACTCTGCAGCTATGGCTTGGGTTTCCATAATTTTCCTATTTTGTATTAAGTTATGAACGTGCCTGGAGTCCTGCTGTTTTTTAAACTGTCTGACTAATAGACATCCACACTTATTACCCTGTTCGTAGAACCGATGGGCATAAAATCTGGACTTATTCTGGATTTTACCAGGCACATTCAATTCAAAGTATGTTTTCATTTTAAGTGTTAATACCTCAATTATATGACTATCATCAAACAGATCCTCATTTAACCACCATGTTCATTCTAAATAATCTTTTGAAACTGGGTATATGGTCATAGTTATGGGAGCGTGATCTGAAATTGTTATTGACTCTATCGTACACTGTTTGATCCTTTCCAAGTAGAACTGGTCCACCAAAAAGAGATCTAAATGAGAATACATATTATGTATTCTAGAATAATAGCTATAGTCCCTTATTTCATTATGTGTTGCGCGCCATCCATCTACCAAGTGGAGGGATCGTAGGAGCTATTTAAATTGCTTTAAAGCTTTGAAGGATATGGGGGTTTTACCTGTCGAACTGTCCATATTTGGATTTAATACTAAATTAAAATCTCCCCCCAAGATCAAAAATCCCTCTCTGTATCCCTCCACAAGTTTCAGAGTCTTTATCAAAAAATTTACAGTTCCTGTGTGCGGCGCATAAACTGATGCGAAAGTATAACAATAGCCATTCAGTCTTGCTTTTACAAAAAGGTAGCAGCCTTCGAGGTCCACCTGTGATGATGCAACCTCTATTGGGCATGTCTTTCTAAATGCTATTGTCATCCCTCTTGCTCTTCTGATCAGTGACGATGTGTGGAACCATTGGTTAACTACATATAAGGCCATATTTGGCATGTCTCCCTTTCTAAAATGTGTTTCCTGCATAAAAATCACATCTGCTGCATGTCGACGTAATTCTAACCAGAGCAGGCTTCTCTTCTGAGCTGAATTTAGGCCTCTTACATTATACGATAGTACCTTAATGGGTCCTGCCATATCTCTCTATTCTATACATAGCTCCATGAGTGGGACGACGAGAGGGAAGAGGGGGCAAAAGGAAAGGAGAAGGGAAGAAAAAAAAAATGCCCACCCCTTCCCAGATCCCAGTGTTCCCATCTGGGTTATCTACCCATCGAGGGAGTTGTCCATAAAGAGGGAAAACTCCTCTTCTCGACCTCTCTCCCCTTCTGCAAAATCGCAGAATTTCCAGTCCTATATATCGGACCTATCCTACTGAGTGAGTTATCTTTTTTTTCCCCCCACCTCTTGACCTTGATGTCCCCCCACCCGGGCTAGTTTTAACAAGTACATACCTATAGTACATACTCCCCCTTTACTCATACTTCTTCTCCCTTTTATAATTACCTCCGCTATTGTTTCTAGCGTCTTGAATGGGGAGGAGAGGTGAAGAACCATAAGAGGAGAAAAAAAAAAAACCCTCCTAACCCCCAACATATAATATTATACCTTCCGCATACCTCCCCCAGTAATCCCCTAAAGCACCATATAAACCTGCAATTAATAAATCCCAAACATGTGATAATATACCCTTCACCAATTTTAAATACCAATACACACACGAAACAAAAAAAAAAAAAAAAAACACTCCTGACCCCCAACATATAATATTATACATTCCGCATACCTTCCCCATTAATCCCCTAAAGCATCATATAAACCTGCAATTAATAAATCCCAAACATGTGATGATATACCCTTCACCAATTTTAAATACCAATACACACACGAAACAAAAAAAAACATAATCTAAGTGTTGATGCGTGACTTACAGCAAAAAAAAAAAAAAATTATTAGAATGTAGCTCTAAAGGAGAAGGGGGGATAGACCCTCCCCAAACTTTAAAAGCTAATACATTTTTTCCAAAAAAAAATAAAAAATTGACCCATTTTTCCATCCCCCTCCCTTCCTTCATTTCCGGGAAAGTGTTCCCTCCTCAAACTTCATGTTTTACCCTTCCCTTTGAAATTTTAACCCAATTTACCCCCATTTAACACCACTTATAGAATTACTTTACCATATTTAGATAAATATAATAGTGTACCTTCTGCACCCTTTAAAGTGTTAATACATATCTTACCCATTAGAACTCACCCCACACCTTCTGTGTAACATTTAGTCAAACTCTTCCTGACACTACTTATATTTCAATAAGTATACTAATTATTTATCCCCCACCATGTACTAAGAAAGAAGAGGGGAAAAAAAAAGGTGGAAAACCCTATATATTTTATTTAATTACACCTTCCACCCCTTATTCCCCATGGTATTCACATATTAAAGTCCTGCTACCCATCCTCTTTCTCTCTGCCATCCACCCCCCCCCCCCCCCCCCCCACTGTCTCTGAAAACACATTCTTAATTTCTTCTATCTTCTGTGGTGCTTTCTAACTTGTTGCCAAGGTTCTGGGCGTTGTACGGGGTTTCCAAAATTATTCCTTCTCCAATCCGTAAATTCAACTGGGGGTAAGTCTAATATCTCTGAAAAATATTTCATATCGTCTTTAGTTCTTAGGATAGCCGTTCTACCATTGGGGGAAGCTATCAGGCTAAATGGAAAACCCCAGCGATATTTGACCTCCGCAGCACATAGAACCTCTAGTATTGGCCGTACACTCCTTCTCTGCATTAAGGTCCGGTAAGATACATCAGGGTATAGTGATATCTTGGCTCCTTCATATTCCATTTCATTTCTCCCCGGGCGAGTTTCATTATAGATTCTTTCACTGTGAACTTGTGAAGTTTACATATTATGTCTCTAGGTCTATCCATTTTTGGGGTAATATATGAGGGAACCTGATGGACTCTATCCACTTCTATATTTTCCAGCACCTCCTTACCCATTGTTTGATGGAATATTTGCTGAACTGTCTGTCTCAACTCATGATTTTTAACTGTCTCTGGTACTCCTTTAATCTGTATATTTTGCCTACGTTCTCTATTTTCAAAATCATCTAATTGATCTTTGAAGGAGTTTAACAATTCTTCCTGATGCTTCACTGTGTCCTGTAAATCAGCTGCTATTTGCATCGCTGTCTCCTGACTATTTTCCAATGTTTCTGTTCCGTACCCTAGATCACGTATCTCTTCTCTAAGAACTTCTACCGCTTGCTGGCAGGATTGTTCCACTGCAGTAATTAATTGTTGTATATCAGCCTTTGTGGGCAGGGCCCTTAGAAGTTCCCTGATATCAGTGTCTGTGCCCTGTGTAGGTCTCTCTGATGTCTGAAGTATGGTCATGGTCTCTGACACTTGTACTCCCCCCCGCCTGATGTTCATCTCTCTCTCTATAGGGACTTAAACCTCTTGTGTCTCTATTTCTTGCTTCCCTCCCCTCCATCCCCACATCCATCACATTTGCTTCCACATCACCATTGACCCTTTCTTTATCATTGTCCAGTCTACTCTCTAGAGGAGTTGTCGAACAACTATGTTCAGAAGGTGTTGGAGAGGATGATAGACGAGCCCGGGCATTTTGAGCTTCTAGCAGCGTGTCTTCGCTCCTGTGTACGATGTCATCTCTGTCCCCATTTCTAGCTTGTCCTTGGTTTAGATTTTGCCTGGTTAATAACGTCTTTCCTTTACCACTAAGCTTTTTATGAGCTTCTTCCATTTTATTACTAGAGGGATGGGTATTTTCCTTTACCATTATCCGACCTCTCCCCATCCCAATAGATCCCCGTTCCTTGACATCTTTAGCCTGGTGGCCTCTGTAACCTGGGGTCGGCAAGCCACGTTCCCCTCTAATAGATCTGGCTGCACTACCTGTACCTATACCTGAAATACGCTCACGTATCAGGCGGGGTCTATTCTCCACCACCTCATGCCTCTCCTCCATCCATCTCTCTGTTTGGTCTATTCGATCACGGTCACTGTCTGTCCCTGTTCGTGGAGAGAGGTACGCCCGGATGGCTCCTGCTTGCTGTTGAGCCACCTGTCTTCGTGTCGGCATACTCCCTTACTATGAATATCAGTTGTCTATGGATATAAATAAATGTCAATTATCTACTGCAGTCATCCCGCATTAGTGCCATTTATCAGAGGATAACAATGATTACTGGTTGTCTGCGACAATGGTAAGCAGGCAGGCTCAGTTATCCAGGACAGTGCTTATTGTCGGCATGTAATGACCATTTTAGTAAATGCACAGTTATCAGAAGCAGTTATCAACAGCAGTTATCAGCAGTTATTATCAACTGCGATTTTCTACAGTTAGCATAAACAGTGATATAGAAGAGGAAACTGAAATTGAGTGATATATTGTGGTGAAGCCATGTGGCAGAGTAAAAAAAATATGGGGGATTTTCCACTGCTCTGCTCTGTCTGCTTTAAGCCCCGTAGCCTTTATCGACTATGGTTTGTCAGTAATTATCAGCATAGGCGTCAATATCAGAGAGGAAAAAAAAAGTAAAGTCATGTGCTCTGCTCAGGCCACGGACAGTTCCATTTGCAAATTATTTATGTTAAAGTGGTTGTAAACCCTTACAACACACTTTGACCTACATGTAAGCCTAGATTAAGGCTTACCTGTAGGTCTAAGAAATATCTCCTAAACCTATACGGTTTAGGAGATATTTGCCCGAAGACAGGCACCGCTGTCTACGGCGCATGCGCCGTAGACAGCGGCTCACAGGCGCACTGAGCGTGGCATTTCCAAGAATGGAGCTGCCGCTCGTGTCGACTCCCGTGCGCATGCGCGGGAGTGACGTCATCGCGGCTTCGCCGAATGACAGCGGCAGAGCTGCGAGACCCCACCGACAACATGGATGCGCCGGACTACAGGGGACAGCGTTGACATCGCTGGCTCCTGTGTCAGGTAAGTGACACATAATGGACTACTATGCGATGCATAGTAGTCCATTATGCTTTGCCTTTGCAGGGAATGAAAGAGGAAGTAAATTCATCAGGGTTTACTTCTTCTTTAATGGCTGGTGGGAAGAAGAAAGAAAACATTTTTTTTTCCTCTACATTTTTAAGTATATTGTGTCTCATTCAGACCACTCAACAGTATACGCTGCTGTCTGAATGACATTAACTCTCCCCACAACTTTTGCTCCGCTCAAAAAAGGTTCAGTTCAATTCTGATCAGTTAATTTATTACAGCTTACAGCTTACACAGTACCATTTATATGGGGCATTAGGTTTTCAGATTATTATTTTTTTTTTCCTACTGCTTCCAAGGGACAGTGTCATGTTATCTGTTGCAGATCTGCTCACAGCCTCCGGAAATCTTTTCCCCAATGCACAGAAGGGGAGAGACAATTTTCCAAGAGCAGCCTCCTTTCCTTGTTAGTGGACAGCAGCCAGGCAGATAGCACAAAGACCCCAATGAAGAAACTGCAATCCTGTTTTCTTGCTAGAAAATTACTCAGAACCCCCAAATATTATATATATTTTTAATACCAGTGACCCTAAAGAATAAAATGGCGATTGTTGCAATATTTAACGTCACACTGTATTTGCTCAGCGGTCTTTCAAACACAATTTGTTTGGAAAAAATACACTTTAATAATTTAAAAAAAATAAAAAGAAACCCCCATAGTTACCCCATTAAAATTTTTTTTTGGAAAGATGATGTTATGCCGAGTAAATAGATACCTAACATGTCATGCTTTATAATTGTGCACGCTCATGGAATGGCAACAAACTACAGTACATAAAAATCTCCAGAGGCTATGCTTTACATTTTTTACAGGTTACCTGTTTAGAGTTACAGAGGAGGTCTTGTACTAGAATTATTGCTCTCACTCTAAGGATCGCAGCGATACCTCTCTTCTGTGGTTTGAACACCGTTTACATATGCAGGCGCTTCTGCACGCAAGCACAGAGGGACTTTTGAATTTTTTTTTCTCATTTATATTACTTTTTATTTTTACAATGTGCCTTTATTTATTATTTTTTTCATCCGTTTTATTCTTATTACAAGAAATGTAAACATCCCCTGTAATAGAAATAAGCATGGCAGGTCCTCTTTTTTGAGAGATCTAGGTTTAAAAAGACCCCAGATCTCTCATTTACATTTAAAAGCAAAAAAATAAAAATAAGAAAAATTTAATTTTTTGCATTTGTCTTTCAAAAAAAACTCATTTGTTTTGGCCCGAGAACTGGAAGTGATGTCAGAGGTCGCGCTGGTCCTCCAAGGACATAGAGATGAGTGAAGGCCATCTAGCCATCACTTGACTTCCTGCCCAGCAAACGGCCGTATCAGATCACTTCCAGGCTTTACCGACAGCTCCAGTAAGCCCAGAAATGACCGGAAAGCCGCGAGAGGATTCACCTCTTCCGCTACCTCTAAAAGTAATCCTGTGGTGAATGCGCCCACGGGACCACTTTTATTAGAAGCAGAATTGCCCATAGTAAAAAAAATTATATGGGGGGTTATGGCTGCTAGCTGCTACCATAACACCAGTGTTTAACATCAAAGTAATGACATATTTTTACTATGGACTGGTTGGCAAGTGGGTAAACACAGGACTCAGCCAATCAACAGGTCATAAACCATTGGTGTGCATGCATGTCCCGAACCTTGAAGCAAGTTACCACTTGTTCACAGTAAATCAACTGTAAAGGAGAGGCAAGTAGTGAAAAAAAGTATGCAGGGATAATGTATTAATAAAAATCCACTGATCTTGTATAGAAATCACAGCTGGCCCAGGTACGCAACAAGTGTTGCAGCCAGGGCTGTCCCTGTCATGGGACCATGGGTCCCGAGCGGCACTTTCAATTTTCTTATTCAATTTCCTTTAGATTTACCGTCAACTGTGTAGTGCAAGAGCCTGCCTGATTGCATACAAATTGAAAGGGTTTAGGTTTGACCTCATGTTATATGGTTTTGGTAAATCTAAAGGAAAGTTGAACAAGAAAATTGTGTTTATGGCCAGCCTAAGGCCGGCCATAGTTGGATCAAAATTTGGTTCAGAGGTCGCTCTGAGTTTTGATCCATGTGTGGCCACTGGAAGTCTAATGCCGTGTACACATGATTGGAATTCTCGGCAGAAAAAGCTCTGATAGTTTTCCGACAGAATTCCGCTCAAGCTGTCTTGCCTACACACGGTCACACCAAATTCCGATCGTTTAGAACGCGGTGACGTACAACACGTACGACCAGACTAGAAAAAGGAAGGTCAATAGCCAGTAGCCAATAGCTTCCGTCTTGTAGTTGAATATGAGCATGTGTGATTTTTGGCGTGTCGGAATTGCATACACACGATCAAAATTTCCGATAGAAAGTTTTTCCGTCTGGAAAATTGAGGACATGCTATCAATTTTTGGCTGGCGGAAATTCGGACAGCTAAATTTCGATGGAGCATACACACGGTCGCATTTTCCGATGAAAAGCTCTAATCTATCTTTTTCTGGCTGGAATTCCGATCGTGTGTACGCGCCATAACAATCGACTTCTGTTGAATGGAAATGTTGGAAATGTTTTTGGATCAGCAGATGCAACCTCTGCTCAGTGTATTCGACACTGGAGAGTCCCCACTGTCATAATATAATGTCTCTGTGGGGAGGATTCCTCTGTCTACCTTGCTTGTGTCTGCTGGCTGATCAAAAAAAAGAAATAATTAAAAAAAAAAAGAGTTCTCTGTGGCTAGCCTAAGTGGAAGGACTAGTTTGTCCTGCTGCTTATGTCATGATGAAAAAATGATCAGCCTTTCCTATGCTAAATAAACAGTGTGTTTCTAGAAATGGATAATCACATGAGTGAAAACAAAGGGCACACAATGGAAATTTTACCCGCCACATCACACAGATTCTTAGAAAGCTTAAGGCTAGGTTCACATTGCTGCGATGCGGGAACGCCGCGAATCCGCGGCGTTTTCCCGCATCGCATACCTCCCGCCGGCAGTTCACACTGCCCTATGCGGACGGCTGGGGGTGTCAATGTTATGTTAATGACACCCCCAGATCCGTCGGCATATCGCAGTGCGATCTGCCGACTCGCACAGGAATCGGATCGCATGGTGTGAACCCCCATGCGATCCGATTCCGTTGCGGACCCAAAAAAGGGTCCCGTGCGAGTTTGCTGCGGGACCGCTGCGAGTTCAGCCATACTATCTGTATGGCTGAACTCGCAGCGCTACGGAGATCGGATGTGATTTGCTGTGCGAATCACATCCGGTTCTCCCCCCGCAGCGGTGTGAACCCAGCCTTACTGTAGGATTGTCACCTATATTCAACAATTGGGCTTAACCTTCGCTGCTATAAGCAATATCAGAGTGGAAATTGTGTTACATGGCTTCCAACTTTCTGAGATGAGAAAGAGGGACATCTTTTAGCACCAGGTATGTGTGCAAGGGACACAAGCTGGCCACACATCCCAATTTAATGTATACCTTTTAAGGCTGATGCAGCGTGGTTTGAACGCAGGTTTGATGCGGGTTAGCTGCACTTTGCATAGTGTTCTGTTATGTGTTCTATTATCTCCCATGATCAAACCCTACAGCATCAGTGTGAAAGGAACAGAAAACAACCCATTGAATTTAAAAGAGAAATGAAAGGCAAAACATTTGTGTTTATATACACTATATTACCTAAAATATTGGGACACCTGCCTTTACACGCACATGAACTTTAATGGCATCCCAGTCTTAGTCTGTAGGGAGTTGGCCCTGTGCAGCTATAACAGCTTCAACTCTTCTGGGAATGCTGTTCACAAGGTAAATTATAAATACCTTGTTTTCCCTTTTTAGAAATAATCACATAATCTCTGTTCTCAGTTGCATGAATTCCTTAAGTTAGGGTGGATAAACAGCAATACACTGATCTTCTCTGTATATGGCTGTACGGGCGGGGGGGGGCGGGGTCAGCACAAATCTGATTCTGATTATTGACGGACAGGCAGGCTTTGCTCCCAGCACAGCCAGGAAACAAACCACTCTGAGATGGACATGCTCTCATGCCTAGTGAGGTTAGTTTGAAGTAGGAAAGCAGGAGGACTGGCAGATATTTTACACACAGAAAGCAATACAAAGAGAACAGGATCCTTTTTAACACAAGTATATGGTACAACAGGCACATATCAGGAATATAAAATGTTGGGGTAACATATTCTTAAAAGGGCTAGTGCACCTGTACAGAGAATCTGTATAGGTGAGAAAGCAGCTGGGATTTCATATCTGGACCTGTGGAGCAGCTTATAGGAGCCCTGATAGCTCAGGATCAAGGGAGGTAAGTACAGCAGGGATCATGGGGGGAGGGGGTGGATGGTGTGTATGGAGAGGATCCATGGGCGTCCACAAGGGGGGGGGGGGCAAATGCCCCCCTCTGGAATCATGGATGGGCGTCTGTCCTGGGTCCCAGACAATGATAGAGTAGAAAACCCAGCCGTTGCCATGCTGCTGGCTCCGCCTCCCCACCTCCACCTGAGAGACTCTTCTTCCTCTTACTAACCAGGCCACTGGTTGCTAGAGCTGCCTGGCATCTAGCAACCATTGATGTCACGGTCGCGACTCCCTGCCCAGCATTTAAAGCGGAGGAGTTAACTTTCTCTTCCTCCGTGCCTAGTGCTCTCCATGGGCCAGCTCTGCCGCCACCACAGATATCCACCTACCTCCTCCTCTCTTCTTCAGGTTTAGGCCGGCTCTGCCTCCACCATGGATGTTCACCCACCTCCTCCTCTCTTCTCCAGGTCTGGGCCGGCTCCAGCCTCTAGCATGCTCTTAAGCAGGGGATTCCCCAACCCCTGGGCTGTACTGCCACTGGGAGGAGCTACTTCAGCAGCCGTGGGGGGGTGTTCACCTTCCCTGGAAGGCTGGAGCTGTGGTTTGTTGGACTGGTGGCACGCGGCAGTCTGCAGGTCGCAAGTGACTGACACTGCATCTGGCCTGGCTATGGGTGGCAAGTGACACTGCATATTGGCAGGCTGTGGGTGGCAAATTACACAGTATATTGGCAAGCTATGGGTGGCAATTGACACTGCATATTGGCAGTCTTCGGGTGGCAAGTGATACTGCATCTGGGCAGGCTGCGGGTGGCAAGTGACACTGCATTTGGAGAGGCTGTGGGTGGCAAGTGACACTGCATCTGGACAGGCTGCAGTGGCCAGTGACACTTCATACTGGCAGGCCGTGGGTGGCAAGTGACACTGCATCTGGTGGCAGGCCGCGAGTGGCAAGTGACACTGCACCCGGGCAGGCTGCAGTGGCAAGTGACACTTCATACTGGCAGGCCACGGGTGGCAAGTGACACTGCATCTGGTGGCAGGCCACGGGTGGTAAGTGACACTGCATCTGGTGGGAAGTTACACACTGCATAGGGTGGCAAGGGACACACTGCATCTGGCAGCAGGCTATAGGTGGAAAATGGCACATTGCATCTGGTGGCAGAATGTGGATGGCAAGTGACACACTGCATCTGGCGGCAGGCAATGGTGGCAAGTGACACACTACATCTGGCAATGGGGGCAAGAGACACACTGCATTTGGCAGAAGGCAACGAAGGCAAGTGACACCCTGCATCTGGCGGCAGATGACGGTGGTAAGGGAAACCCTGCATCTGGTGGCAAGTAACACACTGCATCTGGTGGCAAGCAACAGAGGCAAGTGACTTGCTGAATCTGGCAGGGGCCGGTGGCAACTGGCAAGTGACACACTGCATCTGGTGGCAGGTGACGATGGCAAGTGGCGAGCTGCATCTGGTGGCAAGCGATGGTGGCAAGTGACAAGCTACATATGGTGGCAAGCAATGATGGCAAGCTGCATCTGGTGGCAAGTGACAAACTCAGGATTCCCACTGATTCTGCATTATGGTGAGTTGAACAATTTCATTATTTCTCAAACCTTTGCATACTTGCGCTTTATGTGATAATGACTAAGCCCCTCCCCTTCATGACATTGTAAGGGGTGGAGCATGGGTGACCTTAAAATCATGCCCCCTCCCTGAAAAAAATTCTGTGGACACCCATGCGGGGGTCCTGTGTTAGGTCACCTTTACAGATTTTCTGTGTTTTTTTTATCCTGCAGTTTTCATTGCAATGATATCTGGTGATCCTGGTATTTTAGATTGCCCTCTCCACACAGGCTATGGCGCTGACCTACATGTAACCAAATGAGCCAGAGCCTTCGCTAAGGGAAGGGTGGACTATAAATATAATAATATAATATAATAATATAATATAATAATAATATACAATTGGCAGTGCCTCCAGCTAGAACAGGGCTCCGGCGTATTTAGAGATAATCCCTTTCTAGAACAATAACTAGTAACACACCCAAAATAACTGACAAGAATAACTCAAATACACCCAGCATAGATTTTTAAGAGTAAAGATATACAGAGATATACCAGCAAGTGATTAGTGTAACTTTATATATGATAAAGTGATGGCATTATATACAACTAGAACAATAACAGGAAGAAAATACATATGTCTGAGAAAACAGTGTATATATGTATCTATATATCTGGATATATAACTAAAGGCCTTTAAAACCAATACCTCCAATTAGGCACTGAGGCACAGTTTGGTTGCAGGGGCCCCTGATGAACTGACTTACAAGGCGTAACACAATCCGGATTGAGAGGACGAACGCTGACAAATCTGTGGAGCGGTGGCTTCCTAGGGACGCTTGTTCAGATGAATACACAGATGGAGAAGAAGTCTGGAACGCACCACCTGCAAGGCAAATCAGGCCTATCTAGCCTATCTAGCCTATCTCTTGGCCCCTAACCTGACTATAGGCTATCAATGCTACCGGCCCTCTACTTATCTAAATGGCCATTGGAAGCCTATCCTGTCACTATCCTGAGCTGTTTAACTTTCCCTAGGCTAATACTGGCTATGAACTCCCCACAGACCAAAAAGGGACACTGTTGCTTTAAATAATGAAGTGGCAAATATACACTTCAACACAAACCAGGCACTTGATAGGTTATAATCAAATGAGCTTTGCTCTCATACACTTGAAAATAGCCCAAGTATATTACAGTGTACAAATACAGGGAGTCCCCGACTTACGAACCCCCGACTTACGAACCACTCCTACTTACGAACAGGGTGCTGAGGGGGTCTTCTGTTGTTCTGCGTGGACCATTTGCCATTCTGCGCATGCGCGGCCAGACGGAGCCTCAGAAAATGTTGTAAATGTCCGTAATTTGCCACGCATGCTCCAAACGGCATTCAACGGAACATTGGAAATGTCCGTAATTGTCGTTCTGCACATGCGCGACCAGACGGAGCCTCAGAAAATGACGGAAATGTCCCTACTTTGTCACGCATGCGCCGAACGGCATTTAACGGAAAATCGGAAATGTCTGTAATTGTCGTTGTGCACATGCGCGGTGGACTTACGAACATTTCCAAATTACAAACAGGAGGAAAGTCCCTAACGGGTTCGTAACCCAGGACCCCCTGTAGAAAGTTTCAGTGAATCAGATAAGCCTCTAACAGATATCTCTGATTCCCACGCAGGAGTGACAGTAATATAACAAACAGTAAGCTACACAATGCAGTAACACTTGCCTATTGTCCCTTTTCAATCTGGATGGATACAACACAAAATCAGCCTCCAGCACCTCTGGCTTGCACAGCATATGGCTAGCCACACTCCCTCCCACTTCATGTAAGACACCCATATATATAGCCTGGAGTGGTTTCCTGCCCCCTAAGCAGCGACAGGAAACAAGCTCTTAACAGGAAGAATCTGTTTGTACCAAGAACTCTATGGTAGTTACCAGGCATGAATGTAAACAACCTGACAGACAGTGTACAAAAGAATACTTCCCTACATATGTAAAAAAGAAGTATGGTCAAAGTATTTTTTTATTTATTTTTGGTCATACTTATCTTCTGGGTCACAGGAGTGCACTTTTGCCCCCGTCATATGACATCACAGAGCCACTCCAGGATCTGGACGGATCCCAACGGTATTGTCGGGATCCACCCAGCTAACTAAATGACAGTTAGCTGCGGCTCTCAGCACTCGGATAAGAGCCAGCTGCTCAAATGTGTGCTGGAAGGGCAGAGTGGAGGTCTGTGGCTGATAGTCACTGCTCTCTGCTCTGAGAACAATGAGAACTGAGTGATCGGCAGTCATGCAATCGCTCAGTTCTCAAGCTTAGAGCCAGCAGGGAACTGCTGCAGCATCACACCAATGCAGAAACAGAGAGGTAAGTATAAATGTTTTTTTAACAACCCCAAACTTCTCCTTTTAAAAAAATTGTTTTTCAAACACACGAATTTAGCAATATTGTTTGGTTTAGTGTTTACATCCAAATTAATACAAGGCAACTGAAAGTGTAGGAATTTAGAGAAAGAAACACAGAACAGTTTTCCTAACCTATTTACTTTTCAAATGTGTTTGCACACAAACAAGCAGTCTAATGTCTGCTGTAATTACATCAACACATGTTAAATAATTGAACTAACCTAATATTGCTGTGTGCCTAGCAGTCGTCATTTTCCTCCAGTTATAATTGGCAGCACTGGGAATTAACAGCCTATGTGATAGTAAATAGGGCTGTCAGTGGATGACAGTGAACAGTGAACATACCCTAGATTATCTGTCTATATGTACTAATCGCTATGTGGCAGCCAGAAAGATATCTCACCGAGCTGATGATGAAAACTACATTTCTAACAAAGTATTCTCTTACATTCCTCCCAACTTTAGAATTTTAGGCAGATGGGGATTGGACGTTAAATGAATGGGAGTCCTACAGACATGCCTATCCCTCAGCAAAATTGATTATTTTTTAAATTGAAACTCTTTGGGGGTTTTTTACAAAAGGCAAATCCGCTTTGCACTACAAGTGCAAACTACAAGTGCAAAGTGCACTTGAAATTGTACTGAAAGTACACTTGGATATAAAGTCGCTGTAGATCCGAGGGGGACATGCAAGGAAAAATAAAAAACAGCATTTTAGCTTGCACATGATTGGATGATAAAATCAGCAGAGCTTCCCCTCATTTCAGATCTACCCCTCAGATTTACAGTGACTGCACTTCCAAGTGCACTTTCAGTGCAATTTCAAGTGCAATTTGCAATTGTAGTGAAAAGTAGATTTGCCTTTTCGTAAATAACCCCCTTTGTCTGATGCTTCCTAAGAAGAACTTTATTAGGTCTCTTGCACACTGCAGCTTGAAAAATCTCAGTACAGCTTTTTTTTTTTTCTTTTACTAAGCTAAAATACAGCCCATTAATTGTAATGTGCCTATGCACACAGGTGCATAAATAAGCACTGTTCATTCTTATGTAAAAAAGAAAAATAGAAAAATCTGCATGTTTGGTCAGTAATTTACGCCTCATGTGCGCAAAAGCGCACAAATGTGTGCAAAGGCCTATTTGCATATTGTGCAGTACAAGAACCTGAGAATATGTTTTTGCGCATTGCGCAAGCGCATGTGCGTGAAAATGCACGCAAATACATACAAAAAAAAAAAAGTTTTAGATGTTCAAACAGGAGTATCGTGTACAAGAGGCCTTAAAGTGTTTGTACATCTCATATACCCAGTGAAGGGAATAGCCTAAGCCCTTGTACATACAGTTGGAAATTCCGACGGAAAATGTCCGATCGGACCGTGTTGTCGGATAATCCGTCCGGGTGTGTGCTCCATCTGACTTTTTCCGTCGGATTGTCCGACCAACAAAGTTTGAGAGCTGGATATAACATTTTCCAACAACATGATCTGATCGAACTTTGATCGTTTGTAGAGAATTCCGATCGGACAAAGTGCCACGCATGCTAAGATCAAATTACGAGACCAAAGCTATTGGCTACTGGCCTGAACGTAGTCCCGTCGTAATGGACGAACGTCATCACGTTCCGAACGATCGGATTTTCCGACAACTTTGTCCGACCGTGTGTATGCAACACCAGTTTTGGACAAAATCGTCTGAAAAATCTGACGGATTTTGTGGTCGGAATTTCCGACCGTGTGTACAAGGGCTTAGACGATACACAGAGATGAAGCAATTTCTCCTACACAAGCTTTACTTGTTTATCTGCAGTCTTCTCTTGTCTACATCCCTTCAAAAGAGCACAATTGTGACACAATGCTTCTTCATCTGTGAGGAGTACAGAGGAGGGGGTGGAGAGCTGCAGTTACAGCTCTTATACACTATGTGAGAGCTGATTGAAGGATAGGGACACACCCCCTTCACACACAGGAACAAAGGAACATGCAGAGCTGTGTTCTGAGTAGACAAGGTGTGTTCTGAGCTCTACCCCCCTGACATTTGCTCAGAGAAATTACACTTAAAGCTTTGGAGATAGACAAGTAAACACTAGAGATACAGTATATGTGCTTTGTTCAGATTTCACAACTGAGGTTTACAACCACTTTATAATAATTGGGGTCTGTATGCATAGCAACCAGCAACTGTTAAGACAGCAAACTTTGTAGGTGTATGTAAGGCATACATAATGTACAGTGCAACCATGAGGTTGAATAAACATAAATCACAGCATATACAGTGTAGCAGTTAGTATGTAATGATCAGCATTCTATGCATAAAAAAAAACTACCCACTACTTGTTCCCCCCATTTATAAACTCTTACCTGGCTCTTTTCACCGATCCAGTACCTGGCTCCAGCACTGCAACTCCACTTCCTAGTCTCACAGCATACACGGACAGCAGTGGGAGCCCTAGGCTCCTACTGCTGTCAGCCAATCTCCTGTGAGGAGGGAGTGGGGGTGTTGCTTACTGGCAGGGCCGTTTTTAAGGCAGGGCAAAAGGGGCAGCTGCCCTGGGCCCTGTCATTGTTATGGGGTCCAAAGCAGCTGGCTCATACTTGCCAACTATCCTGGTTTAAATTCTCTTATCCCTTGAGGTTTTAGTCCCATGCTGTGTCCTGATATCTCATTCTGAAGTGCTGCTACTAATGCTGCCCAGCTCTGCCCTATTGTTGTGTACAGATGACTCACCTGCAGACACTGTGTTTACATGTCAACTACCGGCATTCATATGTAAATAGCAATAGCATTCATATGTAAATAGTGGTGGCCGGCGGCATTGATATGTATATCATGCCCCCCTGAGGTCATATCCACAGTAATCTCTAGCAACCAAGCAACAAGCATAAATCATGTGCTGTAACCACTAGCTACTAATCAGTGAGCCGTAATGTGTGCTGTAACCTCTAGCAACCAGTCAGTGAGCGGTAATGATACACTGTAACCTCTGGCAACCAATCGCAATAGCTGCCTGATCCGATTCAGTAAACTGATTTTGAGTCTAGCTGCTATTTATTGTAAGTCTCAGAGCAGGTGGAGAGCAAAACTGTATGGGGGGGGGGGGCCCAAGAAAAGTTTTGCCCAGGGTCCAATCAATATTAAAGACGGCCCTGCTTACTGGCACTGTGTGTGTTCTTGGACCTTCTCAGGAGTGCGTTTGCATGGGTGCCCCCTCAGCACAAGGCTTGATGAGGGAACCCCAGAGGAAAGAGGAGTGGACAGTGTCGGTGGGGGGGCTCCAGAATATGAGGTAAAGGGACCACTCTGTGTAATATCATTACAGGCAAGTGTAACCTTTTTTATTTTAAAGCAAAAAAAAAAAATTATTTACAGTAATTTTAAACAACTTTAGTTTTTGTGCTATGGATTTTAAGGATACATTGCTGCACACTGTCTGCTGTTAAAATGGTCAGCAAGAACATGTTTTTGTCAGAAGCATAAGTCAAGCTCACGTTCCTACTCTGTTTCCTGCTGTCCAGGCCCGGCAGCAGAGATAGCGGCTTTGTTTTCCCTATTAAGAATTGTCTTCTATCCAACTGGCGTCTCTGTTGCTGGGCAGTGGACCCTGTTCACTGGAAACCGCCTCCTCCGCTGTTGTGTTGCCTGTATTGCCTGGACCTGGCTCTCTATTTCAGACTGTGGCGCTCTATTTCAGAATCACAAGCCCAGGTCTCTGGAGTTGTGATAGCATTTCCTGGCTTCCAACCAATGATACCTACATGTCCCTGCCTGTCAACCAGACTTAGATTCATTGGTTGTCAATCTCTGCCTTGAACTGGAATTACTCTTTCAAATTGCTGCAAGCCATGATGTCGGATGGTCTACTGGATTATACTACTTGCCCTGACCTCAAAACCATTGTCTGGATTACACACTTAGTTTTAGCTCTCTCAGACCACCAATCTAAGGACACTCTACTGCAGTGACCACCAACTCCAAATGACTGGTCTATACTACAGGTACCCTTTTCTGTGCAGTCGCGGTGCTGTCAGGCCAGGAACTTTAGCATTGTGTACTAAGACCTGGGGGCAACTGAAAGGAACAGGGGGCTGCTAAAGGAAGAAGAATCACTTGCCATAGTACCTAACCTAGACACTGGGTTGAGCACCATGGTTTTAAAGTTCACTTACTCCTTGAGCCTATAATTCTTGGTTTCCAAAGGGACACATACATCAATTTAAAGAATTAGAAAGGTGCTTGCTAGCACTGTAAGATTCCCACAGAACATCAGAGTTGAACACTAGTTCTGGATCAGTGATGTTGCAAGTACTGAAGCCATTATTCAGGCATTTCAGGCAATTAGCATATTTAGATGTAATGGGCAGCAATGGCCGTCTATATATTTCTCTTAAAAAAAAAAAAAACATACAGCTGATTTAATTTTAATTACAGTCTTTGAAATAACACTTTAGATGTGTTTTTAACTATCTGAATTTCAAAGAATCCCTTCCATTGAGCAAACTGTGCAAAATAAATTATAACAATTATTACGTTTCTTATGTTTATATCGAGAAAACCTTATGAGCATGTCTATGAATAGACATTCAAGAGCTATTAAAAAAAAAAAAAAAAACATTGGGATTATAAACAAAGCATTTGAGATTTTTTATGTTAAGGTTTTGGTTGAAAATTTCATTCATTAAAAGGATTTAGGTTTCAAAACGTTCTAAGATTTTCTAGATCCACTTTACTGTATGCAGTTGTATTCTCTCCATCAGCGCAGTTATACTGTATGTGCATTACACATATGTAATCTATTTGAGGAACTTTGCTACAAATTATAGAAAAAGAGCTATTTGGAAATATCCCCTGGGTATGAGGATGATAAATAGCAAATGTTTATACTTCCTGTCTGCATTTGACATCAATTATTTGTTCGAAGATCTGTTTCATTTTATTCTTTATATCACAGAAAAAAAACTATGTTAAACTATGAGCCCGTTACACAGTTTTATATTTATTCTTTTTCAATGCTGCATAGCCTGATAGTACGTTTTGTCCCCCTCCTCCCCCAACTCCCACCATTCAAATCACACATTTTTTTAAGGAAATATCTTTATAAGCTCTTTATGCTCCAATAAGGTCACTGTCCATGTCCCCTGCTGCTGTCACTGGTGGGAGCAACAACTGGTTGATCTAGCGCTGTTGTAGAGTAAAGTCATCAGACACTGCAGTCTTCAGAGGGTCCTGATGCTAGACAGCCAATAGGAGCTAAATGATTTGGGCTTGAGGTTGAAGCACCATACCGCAAATTAATAGTCCAGATACAAATTTATTCCAATGTACGATCAATGGATGATTGTATTAAAAAGCCAACACATTTTGGGGGCAAGAGTGTCAGTGAGTTGGGAAGTATTATCCAAAACATTAAACATAAAAAAATCTAAATATATAGGGTGGTCTTAGATTAATTATATATACTGTATGTATGTATATATGTGTGTGTGTGTGTGTGTGTGTGTGTGTATATATATATATATATATATATATACACATACACAGTATCTCACAAAAGTGAGTACACCCCTCACATTTTTCTAAATATTTTATTATATCTTTTCATGTGACAGCACTGAAGAAATCACACTTTTCTACAATGTAAAATAGTGAGTGTTCAGCTTGTATAACAGTGTAAATTTGCTGTCCCCTCGAAATAACTCAACACAGCCATTAATGTCTAAACCGCTGGCAACAAAAGTAAGTACGCCCCTAACTAAAAATGTCCAAATTGTGCCCAATTAGCCATTTTCCCTACCCCGGTGTCATGTGACTATTACAAGGTGTCAGGTGTGAATGGGGAGCAGGTGTGTTTAAATTTGGTGTTTTCACTCTCATTCTCTCATACTGGTCACTGGAAGTTTAACATGGCACCTCATGGCAAAGAACTCTCTGAGGATCTAAAAAAAAGAATTGCTGCTCTACATTAAGATGGCCTAGGCTATAAGAAGATTAACAAGACCAAGACCCTGAAACTGAGTTGCAGCACAGTGGCCAAGACCATATAGTGGTTTAACAGGACAGGTTTCACTCAAAACAGGCCTAGCCTAGCCATGGTCGACCAAAGAAGTTGAGTGCACGTGCTCAGCGTCGTATCCGGAGGTTGTCTTTGGGAAATAGACATATGAGTTCTGCCAACATTGCTGCAGAGGTTGAAGAGGTGGGGGGTCAGTCTGTCAGTGCTCAGACCATACGCCGCAAACTGCATCAAATTGATCTGCATGGCTGTCTTCCCAGAAGGAAGCCTCTTCTAAAGATGATGCACAAGAAAGCCTGCAAACAGTTTGCTGAAGACAAGCAGACTAATGACACGGATTACTGGAACCATGTCCTGTGGTCTGATGAGACCAAGATAAACGTAATTTGGTTCAGATGGTGTCAAGCGTGTGTGGCGGCAACCAGGTGAGGAGTACAAAGACAAGTGTGCCTTGCCTTACAGTTAAGCATAGTGGTGGGAGTGTCATGGTCTGGGACTGCATGAGTTCTGTCAGAACTGGGGAGCTACAGTTCATTGAGGGAACCATGAAAGCCAACATGTACTGCAACATACTGAAGCAGAGCATGATCCCCTCCCTTCGGAGACTGGGCCGTATTCCAACATGATAATGAACCCAAACACACCTCCAAGACTACAACTGCCTTGCTAAAGAAGCTTAGGGTAAAGGTGATGGACTGGCCAAGCATGTCTCCAGACCTAAACCCTATTGAGCATCTGTGAGGCATCTTCAAATGGAAGGTGGAGGAGCGCAAGGTTTCTAATATCCACCAGCTCTGTGATGTCATCATGGAGGAGTGGAAGAGGAATCCAGTGGCAACCTGTGAAGCTCTGGGAACTCCATGCCCAAGAGGGTTAAGGCAGTGCTGGAAAATAATGGTGGCCACACAAAATATTGACCCCTTGGCCCAATTTGGACATTTTAACTTAGGGGTGTAATCACTTTTGTTGCCAGCAGTTTAGACATTAATGGCTGTGTGTTGGGTTATTTTGAGGGGACAGCAAATTGACACTGTTATACAAGCTGTACACTTACTACTTTACATTGTAGCAAAGTGTAATTTCTTCAGTGTTGTCACGTGAAAAGATATAGTTGTGCTCAAAAGTTTGCATACGCAGGCAGAAATTGTGAAATTTTGGCATTGATGTTAAAAATATGACTGATCATGCCAAAAAACTGTATTTTATTTCAAGATAGCAGTCACATGAAGCCATTTATTATCACGTTGTTTTGGGGATCCTTATTAAATCATAACAATAACAGAAATCACCCAAATGGCTCTGATAAAAAGTTTACATACCCTGGAATGTTTGGCCTTGGTACAGACGCAGAAGGGGGCACACATAGGTTAAAATGGCAATTAAAAGTTAATTTCACACATTTGTGTCTGTGTATAAATAGTCAAAGAGTTTGTTAGCTCTCACATGGATGCACTAAGCAGGCTAGACACTGAGCCATGAGGAGGTAGAAAAGAACAGTCAAAAGACCTGTGTAACAAGTTAATGAAACTTTGCAAAGATGGAAAAGGATATAAAAAGATTTCCAACGTCTTGAATATGTCAGTCAGTACTGTTTAATCACGTATTAAGTGGACAATTAGGGGCTCTTTTGATACCAAGCCAAAGTCAGGTAGACCTTAAAGTTTTGAACCCATTTTTGGAGATCCTGGTGTGCTGGTGACATTACTTCCATCTTAATTGACCTGAGACTAAATATTTTCCTCCCTATGCTAGAATCATCATTTAGATACTTCTCCAACTCTCTAAAACATGCACTTGTCAAACCCATACTTAAAAAGCCCTCACTGGACCCATCCAATCCTAACAACCTACGCCCCATCTCCTTGCTCCCCTTCTTATCCAAACTACTCGAACATCTGGTCTACAACTGACTGAGTGTCTACCTCGCTGATAATAGCCTTCTTAATCCCCTTCAGTCTGGATTTCGTCCTCAACACTCCACAGAAACTGCTCTCCTAAAACTAACAAACGATCTACTAATGGCCAAAACCAATCGACATTATTCTGTACTCCTCCTCCTGGACCTCTCTGCTGCCTTTGATACGGTTGACCACCCCTTCCTCCTCAAAAAACTCCACACCTTTGGTCTCCGTGACTGTGCTCTACGATGGGTCTCTTCCTACTTATCCAACCGCACCTTTAGCGTTTCTTACAACTCTACTTCCTCCTCTCCTCTTCCTTTCTCTGTTGGGGCCCCCCAAGGTTCTGTTCTTGGACCACTCCTATTTTCAATCTATACCTCCTCCCTGGGTCAACTGATAGCCTCCCACGGCTTCCAATACCACCTCTATGCTGACGACACCCAAATCTATTTCTCTACCCCTCAGCTCACTCCCTCACTCTCCTCACGTATCACTAATTTACTATAAGATATATCAGTCTGGATGTCACATCACTTCCTCAAACTCAATCTATCCAAAACTGAAATTATAATTTTTCCTCCCCTATATGCCCCTTCCCCTGATCTCACTGTAAAAATCGATGGCACAACCATAAGCCCATCCCCTCACGCCAAGGTTCTAGGTGTAGTCCTGGACTCTGAACTCTCCTTCAAGCAGCACATCCAATCACTGTCCAAATCCTGCCGTCTCAACCTCCACAACATCTCCAAAATACGCCCCTTTCTAACCAATGACACAACAAAGCTCTTAATTCACTTGCTGGTCATCTCCCGCCTTGACTACTGCAACTCCCTTCTCATTGGCTTACCTCTACATAGTCTATCACCTCTTCAATCCATCATGAATGCCGCTGCCAGACTCATCCACCTTACCAATCGCTCGGTGTCTGCTACTCCTCTCTGTCAATCCCTCCACTGGCTTCCGCTCAGCCAAAGAATTAAATTCGAAATACTAACAACTACATACAAAGTCTTCCACAACTCTGCCCCCAACTACATCACTAGCTTAGTCTTTAAATACCAACCTATTCGTTCTCTTCGTTCATCTCAAGACCTCCTGCTCTCTAGCTCCCTCATCACCTCCTCCCATACTCGCCTCCAGGACTTTTCCAAAGCCTCTCCAATCCTATGGAATGCCCTACCCCAATCTGTCCGCCTATCTCCTACTTTATTAGCTTTTAGACGATCCCTGAAAACACTTCTCTTCAGAGAAGCCTACCCCACCCACACCTAACTGTATTTTCATTTTCTCCATCAGCTCATCCCCCCACAGTTATTACTTTATGTTTCAACTTGACCCTCCCTTCTAGATTGTAAGCTCTAACGAGCAGGGCCCTCTGATCCCTCCTGTATTGATTTGTATTGTAAGTGTACTGTCTGCCCTCATATTGTAAAGCACTGCGCAAACTGTTGGCGCTATATAAATCCTGAATAATAATAATAATAATAATAATAATAACCAGTTTTCTGCCAAGGTTACTATTGTCAATGCCAACAGACTAATTTGTAAAATAATATTATATATACAGTGCTTGCATACAGCTCCCATGGCCAAGGCGGAATGTACAGAGAACAGCAAGCAGCAGTCTGGCAGGACTGATGCTCAGCTGCAGGGACACCTCAGAGCTGGGGGCAAGCAGCCTATACAGTTGTATGCAGATGCAGTGGCTGCACAATCACAGTTGCATGTCAAAATCTGACCTGTGGGCAGGAGCATGTGCAGATATCTGAAGGCAGACACGGTGCATTCAGCCCTGAAATTCTGGCCCCACTTGGTCCTTTTTTTTTATCAGCCAGCCAAAAAAGCTGAACGGGTTTCCCAATTTGAAGTGGATGAAGGTATCCGTCCCCCTGTGGTATTATATTCTGACAGCGAATGAATCCGCTGTCAGAATACACTGATTGAACACAAATTTTCCAACTGTCCAATTTGAGAGGTGTCGATCACTAGGATGCCTCCTCTGAAACATAATAGATGGATTGAGAGTCAGTCAGTTAACTATTTATGGCCAGCTTTAGTTCCTTATATAATTTCAGAACTCAACTCTGAACAGTGAGCAATTTATGTCAAGCACTTGGTGTTATCAAATAGAAACAAAGCAGGGTATGTTCCAACAAGCCCACAGATTTTCTTAGCCTCAGCTGTATTTCATCTCTAGGCACTACGGTCTCTTTGAATTGAAGGGAACTGGCACTTTACAAGAGTCACAAAGGCCTTACACATTTTCCATTGTAGTGATGAGGAGGAAGAATGGAGAATGTGTATTGATTATTCAACACTAGTCTCAACCAGAGAACAATTTCTGACCACTACACCATCCCATGATTATAATATGCTCTGCAGTGCCTGTCATTAGCAAAGTGGTTCAGTGTGTTAGATTTGAGGAGTGGGTATTTCCAGGAAATTTCAGATAGGAGTGACCTGTACTGTGATGCAGCCCTTTTGGTTAAAAGCGCAAGCCCTTTTACACACTCTTATACAAACAACTGTTAATCTTGATGTTGCCATGTTCTTGCTTTGTCTTCTGCCACCCAATATGCCAAAGAATGCCAAAAGACTACATGTGTTAATAGTTGCAAGATATTTGATTGCCTCTCGTTGGTGACAGGCACAAGGCTCATCTACACTACAGTTTCACTCGTGAATTCAAGAGATTCAACTTATAGAGGCCCCCTGGCCAGATTAAATAACATACTCCCTATCTATGAACGCATTTGGGGCCCATGGAACTGTTTTGAGAGCTCTATCTGAACTGCCTGGTGATTGCTTACATCCGCCCTTGCTGTCTACCCCTTATCCTCTCTTCTAACACCCCACTACCATTCTTATTATTTTCTTTTTTCCCTCTCTTTCTTTTCTCCTTTCTCAATACTCTTTTCTTTTTTCTTTTTTTTTTTTTTTGATTTACAAGATGTAACTACAGCTTTTACTTAAAATCTGTAGCTGTGATACACAAGATACTGATCGCTAGGGATGGCCGAACGGTTCGCCCGGCGGTCGTTTCGCGGCACATTTTCGGCTGTTCGCCGCCCGCCCGATCGGCGGACTATTGCCGCCATTCGCCCGGTGGACTTCCGTGTTTACTGTGTAAAAGAACTTTGACCTATGATGACACATCCATCATGGGGTACAGGACAGCCAATTGAGACATTACAGCACATGGACACTTGGACATTCCCCCTAACTTATAAATAGACCCGATCCGGCGGCCATTTTACATTCTTTCGTATGTCACTATAGGGAGAGGTTGCTGTGTGGAGCAGGGAGAGACTGCAGTGACCCAAATCGCTAGCTATTAGGTCCACAAAAGTTCTTTTCAGGACTGGTATAGGTGTTAGGTGTAGTTCAGGATATAGGTTTGAGGCACTGCTGTGCTAGTGATTGTTGCAGCAGCCTGTCTTTTGTCAGTGTAGAGAGAGGGACAGGACGCTGTGTGCAGCAGGGACAGTCAGATTAATCATCAGCTGTTACTATTAGGTCCACAAAAGTCCTTTTCAGGACTGGTATGGTAAAGTAATACAGGATATAGTTTTGAGTGCTATTCAAGGTATTGTTCCAGCAGCCTGTGTTTTGTCACTTTAAATAGGGACAGGCAGGAAGCTGTGTGTGGCAGTGAGGGACAGTCAGTTCAATCAGTAGCTGTTACTATTAGGTCCACAAAGGTTCTTTTCAGGACTGGTATGGTAATAGGCTTGTACACGTATAATATTCTTTCTTCCAAATATAGAAAGAATAATATACTTGACTGCTGCCCTTCTGCTGCAGTAGTCCTTTATCAGTATAGGGACTGAGGTACAGTCTGCTAATCATTCACAACCTACTAGTTCCACAAAGGTCCTTATAAGGACTGGTAAGGTATAGGGTACTACAGTACATAGGGTTGAGTGAGGTACAGTCTGCTATTCCTTAAGGACTGGTATAGGTCCACAATATATAGGGTTGAGGTGCACTACTGCTGACTGCTGCCCTATACTGCAGCAGTCCTTTATCAGTATAGGGACTGAGAGTTTTGTCACAGGGTCATTTAAAAAATGACAGGCAGAGGAAGAGGCAGGCCCTTCCGCAGGGGTGGTAGGGGTAGGGCAGGAGCAACAGGCTTGAGCCAAAGTGGGAAGTTGCAGAAGGTGCGTTAAATTACTTTAAAGGACGCACCAGACTTGGTTGAGTGGCTCACTCAGCCTTACTCTTCTGCACCCTCCTCATCCTCTCGATCTGCACCCTCTTCTTCACTCTCTGCTATGTCCATCCCCAAAGACACTACCACCAACAACACCACCACCACCACATACCTTCCGCTTGAGTCACAGGAATTATTTTCCGATCCATATCAAGACATTTCTGATGCGCAGCCACTCTTGGCATTGGATCAGGAAGAGGAGGTAGCAACAACCGCCACTCAGCAGTCTGACGACAGTACCCAGATCAGCCCAAGGAGGAGGTTGGTCCCCGGTGTTGCTGCCTACTCCAAGATCTCTACTTATAGCGGTGGGGAAGGTGACGTCGATGATGACGTGTCTAGTGATGTCACGTGGGTGCCCACAAGAGAGGAAGAGGAGGGGAGTTCAGAGGGAGATATGGACCAGCAGATAGGGAGGAGAAGCAGGAATAACTTACATTGCACAGGAGGGACAAAGTAGACTGCTAATGTATCAGGAGCGAGTCATCGACCATGTACGGTCACATCTGGCGCTCCCAGGATGCCGGCACATGGCTCCGCAGTGTGGGCTTCTTTTAACGTGTCCGCTGCTGACAATAGCGTTGCCATCTGCAATCTTTGCAGTCAACACATTAGTCACGGTAAGCCCAACACTCACCTAGGGAGGGCCGCCTTAAGAAGGCACATGAGCAGCCATCACCGAGCCCAGTGGGAGCAACGGAACACACAAAGCCACACTCCAGGCTCTCATCGTCCAGCCTCGTCTTCTACTTCTCCTTCTCCTCTCTCCTCACAATTGTCCTCCACTCCACCTTCCATCACGCCAAGCTCACGTTTTTCTGCAAAAAGGCAGGCTTCCGTGGGCCTAATGTTCGAGCGTAAAAAAATGATGACGCCGGATAACCCTCTTGCCCAACGGTTGACGGCTGGCTTGTCAGAACTGATAACCCGCCAACTACTGCCATATAAACTGGTGGACTCGGAGGCCTTTCGAAAATTTGTGGCCATTGGAACACCACAATGGAAGGTCCCAGGAAGGAAGTATTTCTCAGAGAAGGGCATCCCAGAGCTATATGGCCATGTTCAGCAGCAAGTGAATGTATCTCTGGCACACAGTGTCGGTGCCAAGATACATCTGACCACAGACACGTGGTCTAGCAAACACGGGCAGGGAAGGTATATCACTTTTACTGCCCACTGGGTGAACCTTTTGACGGCCGTCAAGCATGTAACCCGTGGCACCCGTGTAGATTTGGTTTTACCGCCATGGATTGCATGCAGGCCTGGCTCTTCTTCTCCTCCTCCTCCTACTCCATCCTCCTCCCTCTCCTCCTTGGCTGACTCCTCCTTTTCCGCTGCTAGCGTCTCTTCCGCTGCACAGCCCAAGCTCCCCAGAACCTATTCGACATGCCAGGTGAGACGTTGCCATACCGTGCTGCATCTGTTGTGCCTGGAAGCCAAGAGCCACACTGGCCCGGCACTCCTTTCAGCTTTGCGTTCACAGGCAGATCATTGGCTAACACCGTTCAATTTGACAGTTGGTAAAGTGGTGTGTGACAACGGTGCCAATCTGCTTAGCGCATTGAAACAGGGCAAAATTACGCACGTGCCATGCATGGCACACGTCATAAACTTGGTCGTGCAGCGATTCGTTGTCAAATACCCTGGGGTCCAGGACATCTTGCGGCAGGCAAGGAAAATCTCGGCCCATTTCAGAAGATCTTACACGGCCATGGCTCGCCTTGCTGACATTCAGCGGCGACACAATCTGCCGGTCAGACGTCTTATTTGCGATTGCCCAACGCGATGGAACTCAACCTTCTATATGCTTGATAGGCTGCTCCAGCAGAAACGTGCAGTTAACGTCTACCTGTATGAACTCTGCGGCAGAACAGGTTCTGGGGAGCTGTTTTTTTTTCTCACCGCGCCAGTGGCTGCTCATGCGTGACGCATGCAGACTTCTGCGGCCATTTGAGAAGATCACCAAACTGGTCAGTCGCAGCCATGGCGCCATCAGTGACATGGTACCTTCTTTATGGAGCGTGCATTGCGTCGTGTCATTGATCAAGCTGTGGAGGAGCAGGAGCGGAAAGATGAGGAAGTCGCAAAGCTGGATGAATTCCCAGGGGGGGCTATTCTATCTGAGACAAGTGAACAACAGGAGTCTGAAGAGGAGTCAGAGGAGGATGGTGCCGGGGCGGATGAGGAGGAGCAAGAAGAGCATGCTTTAAACCTTTCTGGGATCCCTGTTGTTGTGCGTGGATGGGGAGAGGAGAATGAAGAGGACAACATTATCCTGGATGATGAGCAGGAGCCAGGCCACCACACCGCTTCCAGTTTAGTGAAAATGGGGGCCTTCATGCTCCAGTGTTTTAATAGGGACCCCCGTATAAAAAGCATAAGGGTAAAGGACCAGTACTGGGTGGCAACGTACTTAGACCCCCGGTACAAACACAAAATGGCGGAAATGTTACCGCCGTCACAGAGGGCTGTCAGAATGGAGCACTTCCAGGCCTTGCTTCGAGAAATGCTGCATTCTGCTTTTGCGTGTGCTGGCAGAGGAGCAATTCCCACTCCCAGAGAAGGAGTTGCGGGTACCAATCCAACAGTGCCTGCAAGAAGAGGCCGGTTTGAAGATGTGTTGGTGACTTCGGATATGAGGTCATTCCTTCAGCCGACCCATCGACAGGTGTTATCCGGATCCAGCATCAGGGAACGCCTAGACCGCCAGGTGTCCGACTACATCGAGTTAACGGCCGATGTGGACGCTCTGAGGAGTGATGAACCCCTGGACTACTGGGTGGGCAAGCTTGACCTCTGGCCAGAGCTTGCCCAATTTGCAATCGAACTGTTGGCTTGCCCCTCGTCCAGTGTCCTGTCCGAAAGGACGTTCAGCGCAGCAGGGGGGGATCATGACCGATAAGCGTACTCGCCTAGCTCACGACAGTGTTAACTACCTCACATTTCTAAAAATGAATGAGGCATTGATCTCGGAGGAATTCAACACATGTGACCAGTAGACCATGTATATGTCTATAAACGATTTTTTTAATCGAGCACACAGACCTTCTTTCTTCATTTGGCTCACTTCTTTGTCCAAAAAAATCACACCGTACTATATGCCCGTACCCTCCTGTTTGAAGAGGTTGAGCGGTGTCATATTTCTACTGGGGCTGCTTATTATGAGGGGCTCCCACCATCCCTGTGATGTGCTCATTATGAGGGGCTACCACCATCCCTGTGCTGTGCTGACTTCCTCCTGGGGCTGTACCTCTGCTGTGCATATTATGAGGGGCTCCCACCATCCCTGTGCTATGCTCATTATGAGGGGCTACCACCATTCCTGTGCTGTGCTGACTTCCTCCTGGGGCTGTACCTCTGCTGTGCATATTATGAGGGGCTCCCACCATCCCTGTGCTATGCTCATTATGAGGGGCTACCACCATTCCTGTGCTGTGCTGACTTCCTCCTGGGGCTGTACCTCTGCTGTGCATATTATGAGGGGCTCCCACCATCCTTGTGCTATGCTCATTATGAGGGGCTCCCACCATCCCTGTGCTGTGCTGACTTCCTCCTGGGGCTGCTTATTATGAGGGGCTCCCACCATCCCTGTTCTGTGCTGACTTCCTCCTGGTACTGTACCTCTGCTGTGCATATTATGAGGGGCTCCCACCATCCCCGTGCTATGCTCATTATGAGGGGCTCCCATCATCCCTGTGCTGTGCTGACTTCCTCCTGGGTCTGCTTATTATGAGGGGCTCCCACCATCCCTGTGCTGTGCTGACTTCCTCCTGGGGCTGCTTATTATGAGGGGCTCCCACCATCCCTGTGCTCTGCTGACTTCCTCCTGGGGCTGTACCTCTGCTGTGCATATTATGAGGGGCTCCCACCATCCCTGTGCTATGCTCATTATGAGGGGCTCCCGCCATCCCTGTGCTATGCTGACTTCTTCCTGGGGCTGCTTACGGTGCAGGTGTCAGTGCTGTATATCACGGTGATGTTGTCAGTGCTGTATATCACAGTGCTGGTGTGAGTCCTTAATGTCACGCTGCTGATGTCAGGGCTCTCTATCACGGTGCTGGTGTCAGTGCTGTATATCACGGTGCTGGTGTCAGTGCTTTATGTCGCGCTGCTGATGTCAGTGCTCTCTATCACGGTGCTGGTGTCAGATCACTCTATCACGGTGCAGGTGTCATTGCTGTATGTCACGCTGCTGATGTCAGTGCTGTATATCATGGTGCTGGTGTCAGTGCTGTATATCACGGTGCTGGTGTCAGTGCTTTATGTCATGCTGCTGATGTCAGTGCTCTCTATCACGGTGCTGGTGTCAGATCACTCTATCACGATGCAGGTGTCATTGCTGTATGTCACGCTGCTGATGTCAGTGCTCTCTATCACGGTGCTGGTGTCAGTGCTGTATATCACGGTGCTGGTGTCAGTGCTGTATATCACGCTGCTGATGTCAGTGCTCTCTATCACGGTGCTGGTGTCAGATCACTCTATCACGGTGCAGGTGTCATTGCTGTATGTCACGCTGCTGATGTCAGTGCTCTCTATCATGGTGCTGGTGTCAGATCACTCTATCACGGTGCAGGTGTCATTGCTGTATGTCAGGCTGCTAGTGATCATCTCCTGCACCCTCTTCTTTGCCTACCCTGACCTTCCCTCTCCTCCATTGCCTTCATGCGCTCCACAGTCCTGAATTGTCATAACAATTTCACATATAAAAAAAGAATGCTTGTAGTTGTCGATCCCAAATTCACCTCATACATGTGTTATGTCATTGGCCATGTGGTGGGACTATGTTTGCACAGCTAGTAATTATTTTGTGGCTGCAAATTTGACCTTTAGGTTCGCAAAGTTCGCCTCCCATTGAAGTCAATGGGGTCCGCTTACGTTACGGTTCGCGAACTATCGGCCGCGTTCGCGGTCCGCGTTCGCGAAAACGTCCCGTCGGAAGTTCGTCCATCACTACTGATCGCATTACTTTGAGCCTTACATAGGCTAATGTTAAGTTATATGATGCTTTTACATATAGCTATCGTGGTTTGTTACACCACTAGCCCTACTGATGTGTTGCCTTTACAACAATCTACAAAAAGATGAGCAAGTCTCATGAAAAGATCTCAGGTACATTTGTTATTATTTTTTTAGAAAAGAAGCTAACAAGGACCACAAAAGGGGAGCTTGTTGAGGACAGATGTTTTCTATGGTGATGCTTGGAAAGATTTTTTCAGTGTTGCTACTGCTTCTTAACCACTTCAATACCAGGCTTTTTCACCCCTTCCTGCCCAAGACAATTTTCAGCTTTCAGTGCTGTCGCACTTTAAATGACAATGGCTGCACTGGACGACAACAGGTAGCAGGAAGGAAATTCACTTGATTCCCCCATAAACACAGACAGTGTTGAGGTAGGAATCCCTCCTGCTGGGCCATTGTCTTCTCCCAGCGGTGGGGCAGGGAAAGCTATCCCCGCCGGGAGAAGGCAGTGATTATTGCTAGCGGCTATGGCAGACCCTATGTGTAGAAACAGAACGAAACTCTGGATAGTCGCACTCCGGATTGTGTAAAAATTACCAAGTGGGTGGTAATTGACATTTCTTCCCCATATTTACTAAGATTATAGAGGGGGGTTTGTCTAGTTTGTGAATGTCACCCATATATAGATATTTTCAGATACAGTATATATTACATGGGTATAGTCTCATAGATATGGGACACACTCACTATTTTACATGTATGTGGTTTACTGATATAACCCAGATATTGGGGATTTTGTATATACCGCATTACACACTTTGCGGTTTATGCAATTTATTGATGCGGTTTATACACAGCACATTTCACATTTAACCATTGTACAGATCTGGAAACATTCTTTTTCTGCGACTATAGTCTTTTAACAAGTAAATCTTTATATATTTTTTCACTTTACATAATCTAGAGAGGTGTCATTTACATTAGGTTAATAAATAAATAATAATAAAAATAAGGAATAGAAATCAAGAGATCTCACAGCATTGTAGCGTGATCCCTTCTGCATATATATAGTCCACAAACCGTGTTCACATGAGTTTATACATATTGTGGTTATATATATCACCATTTTATCTTATGCGGAATTGATCATGTTCAATCACCCGCTATAGCCATTGCATCCTTGCCTCTATTCCATCATAGACTTTCTTATACTATTCACTCAGGTCATTGGTCTTCAAAGAAAAGGAGATGTTTCACAGCATTATAGTGAGATATTTCCTTTTCATATTACACAACCTATATAAAAATGTCTAAGTGACTTTATATACACTGCGATTACACACTATATATCACTATTCTATGTAGAACAGTTGGTGTCTGTACACTAGTTGCATTTATTGTATTACAGACATTTCTGCACGTCGCTGTATTGGTGTGTTTTTATATGGGCGACCCGTGTGAACAACATGAGTTAATTATAGTTTAGGAAGGAAGGGGTTAAAATGTTTGTTCCTTTTCTTGCCCATTAATCGTAATATCTATGGAATATTCAAGTAGATGGTTGATTGCCTAAAGCATACGCCCGATTTGGGTGAATTTACTGTTTTAGGCACTTGATTGAGGCGTCTAGGCTTATTCTAGTGTCCGTGAGGGTTCTAAAAGGTTTTTTGTTTTTCTTTTTTGTTTCTGTTTTTATTCAACTATTTTACATGTTATATTTGTATATTTGTGTGTTTTTATAGTGGTAGTTGCAGGTACATACTTTATTTTATGCATTGATTGGTGTATTTACATTCATTTACACATCGATAAAAACACGAGATTGGTTGGTGTATGTACAACTTTAGAAATATTTGGCAATTGTGATCTGCTTCTGAATCTTGGATTTTCCATGCATGCATACTACTTGTCATCGAAATAAGTCCATCAATTGTATGGTTTCATATTGGTTCTTTCATTATTATTTTTTTCTTTTTTCACCAACAGTTCACATAAATATGGCCATCGATCTGATGTGATTTTGTTTAGTGCAGGTTCATCCCTGTCACTGTTATAACACAGTTCATTCTCTAAATATTTGAGTTTATTTACATACATATAAACATTCAATACTGTTTTACTTTGAATCTTATGACATTTATTCATATTCTTTATCTATGCATTAAAAGGTTATTCTGCACTAGTGCACAATTATATGTATTATTATCACCTTTACACCAATATATTTATATACACACATTTATACACGCCTATATACATATATACATTTTTCTTTTTATTTTCACACTTTGTTATTTTCACCTCTATATATATATATATTTTTTACATATTTATACTTTTCATCTAATCATGTTTCAACACACAGACATGTTCACCTTTTTTTCCCCTTTTTTCCTTTCCCAGTTATTTTCACCAACCAACAACTGGGTGTGGAATGCATGTGTGGAGAATCTATGATGATAGCCTTATCAGCTGTCATGGTTTTACCTCTGATTTCACTGTGGTGTGCTTATACATGAACAGTATATATTTGTTTGTTATTCAGAACATAAGTTAGCTATGAGTAAGCGCTGTTTGTAGCGTGAAACGCGTTAGCTATTTTATTCAAAAATCCTTTTTTGTTCCCTTTTTGCTGTGACGTTTTGTTCAATGAAGTTTTGCACTTGCATTTTGAAGAAATAAAGGCATCTAATTTTTACACAATCCGGAGTGCGACTATCCAGAGTTTCGTTCTGTTTCTACACATTTGGCTTATGCAATCAGCCTGCACCTGGAACCCCATTTGGAGAGCTAGCAGCCTGTCAGTGGTTTTGACTTGGAGCGGTGACATCTTTGTTTGTTATGGCAGACCCTAGCGATAATCGTAGGTAAAACCGAGCATGCTGGTTGTACCCAAATTGATCGATCAACTTGGTACTTTCAGCCTGCCCATTCACTTTTTCAAATCTTAGCTGGTTCCTGTTGAATCAGCCAAGATTCGAACCCTGTATGGCTTGCCTTACAGCTGATGCTGGATGTGAGTAAAAGAATAATTGTAATAACCAATGATGTTACAGATTGATCTTAATCTTGATATGCAATGCATAAAATCAGTATGATCTTTGGGAATTCCAGCAGTCCTTTGACTTGTAAGCTGCCTGTAGGTAGGGCCCGGAGCTAAGATACCCAATCTGGGAGAGATCTCAAACACACAATCTTTTAAGTTGATAACCACTTGACCACTGGGCACTTAAACCAGACCAATTTTCAGCTTTTGGTGCTCTCACGGTTTCAATGATAATTACTCAGTCATGCAACACTATACCTATATGACATTTTTGTCCTTTTTTTCACACAAATAGAGCTTTCTTTTGGTGGTATTTAATCATCTCTGGGTTTTTTATTTTTTGCTCTATAAAAGAAAAAAGACCGACAATTTTGTAAAAAAATGCATTTTTCTTAGTTTCTGTTAAAAAATTTAGCAAATTTGTAATTTTTCTTCATCAATTTTTTGCCAAATTTTATACCATTATATATATTTGGTAAAAATAATCCAAATCGGTGTATATTATTTGGTCTTTGTGGAAATGATAGAGTCCACAAGCTATGGTGCCAATCTCTGAAAATTGATCATACCTGATGTACTAACGGCCTATCTCATTTCTTGAGATCTAACAAGCCAGGAAAGTACACATCCCCCCCCCCCCAAATGACCCCTTTTTGGAAAGTAGACATTCTAAAGTGGCATGGATGAGCATGAATGGGGATGGATGAGTCGTGGATGAGGATGGCTGAGTATGGATGGGTTAACTGAGCATTAGGGTTGTTACTGAATAAAATTTTCGCGTTCGATTAAAAAAAAATTGATTAATCAACTAATTTTGATTAATTATAACACACATACAGATCCAACTACTTTTAGCTGATCTCCTTGCATTGCAACTCTGCCTTAGTCAATGGAAAATGTGGTATACACTATATACAATCACGCGACACTAGTTAGTTTCCACAATCCATGACTTAACGTCACAGTTCACACAAATACATTTTAAATTCAAACTTTAGCACTGACGCAAGTCATTTTTTTTCTACAGTAGCATGACAATCCCTCCACCTCTGGTCTAACTAATCACTCTCACCTTATGGCATGGACCCCTGTGCAAACAGTTGGTCATGCAAGCGGGTATCAAAAGGGTTAACACGGCCCATAAACTTCTCTCACGTCTTCTTAGATCTCAGCAAGGATGCCAGGTCATGGGTAGAAAGAAAAGATCTAAGTGCTCACCCATTAATTATAAGATTTCATTTTTGTGTTCAAACACAAACTACTCACATAAAGATGATAAAAACACAGCATGTAAAGCTCACAATCGAATTAGTTCCCTAGGGCAGCAGCGGGTGATGTCATGCGTAGCTCCTCCCCCGTACGTGTTCCGTTCAATTAGAACTTCAACGTCACTGGACTCCTCCCCCCTTCCCTTCATTAGCAGACAGAGGCACTTGGGGAAAGGGGGAGGAGTCCAGTGACGTTGATGTCCACAACGTCACCGGATCTCCGACGGAACTCCCTGAAGACCCGGAAGCCGGCAGAGAGGTGAGTACCGATCAAAATAATTTTGATCGATCAAAAAAATGTATTGGTTAATCGTGGAATTAATATTTAATCTCCACAGCCCTACTGAGCATGAATGAGTATGGCCAGTGGCGTAACTAGAACCTTCAGGGCCCCGATGCAGGAAACCATGGCGGGCCCCCCTCCCCGACCTCCGGACAGGGCTCTTTTCTCTGAGCCCGATGGTGGAACACCAGGGCCCAGTCCCAAGTGGGTGGCCGCATATAAAGGAACCGATTTAAAAAACATCAATTACAGCCACTGTGCCCATCAAACGCCACCACTGTACCATCTAATGCCACCACTGTACCGTCAAATGTCACTACTGTGTCCATCAAACTCTGCCCTTGTGCCCATCAAGCTCTGCCGCTGTGCCCATCAAATGCCACCGCTGTGCCCATCAAATGCTGCCAGTGTACCCATCAAATGCTCCCACTGTGCCCATCAAATGCTGCTACTGTGCCCATCAAATGCTGCCACTGTGAATCCCCACCGCCCGCTCACTGTCTGCCCGCCACTTACCCTGTCTTGGTGGGGCAGGGGGTAACGGCCATGAGCGGGGTCCTCCATGCATCTACTGCCATCCTCATCTCCCGTCCTCTCCTCCTGATGGGCGTCCAATAGCTGTGTCTATCATTTCAGCCAATCGGGTGATGGGTAAAAGATCTGCACACCTGATTGGTGGAGAGGCGGTTCAGTGTTAGGAAAGTGAATATTAATTCACTTTTCTAACACACCTGGGTAGACTGTGAGCGTCAAGCATGGCGCTCGCAGTTCACCTATTTTGAAGCCTATTAGAGCCCATGGCTTAATCAGGTGCTGCAAAAACACCACCCGCCGCTGTAATTCAGGCACCCGGCACCCCAAAAGGGACCAGACACCTAAATATGGGGGTGGCAGCGGTGGCCATGGATAGATTCATGCTATGCTATGCATGAATCTATCCATTGGTCATAGAGGGGGTGGAACCCGTGCACCCTTTTGGATGCACCGCCACTGATAAACACATGCACACACACATGCATACATACACATACATATATGAACACACACACACATACAAGCATGCTCACACACACACACGCACATACAAGCATGCTCATACACACTCACACACATACAAGCATGCTCACACACACACATACATTAATGCTCACACACATACAATCATGCTCACACACATACAAGCATGCTCACACACACACACACATACAAGCATGCTCACGCACATACAAGCATGCTCACACACACGCACACACATACAAGCATGCTCGCACACATACACATACAAGCATGCTCGCACACACACACACACACACACACACAAGCATGCTCACACACACACACAAGCATGCTTGCACACACGCACATACAAGCATGCTCACACACACACACACACATACAAGCATGCTCACACACACACACGCGCACACAAACACACACGCACATACAAGCATGCTTACACACACACACACACACACACACACACACACAAGCATGCTCACACACACGCACATACAAGCATGCTTGCACACACGCACACACAAACATGCTCACACACACGCACATACAAACATGCTCACACACGCACACACAAGCATGCTCACCAACACGCACATACAAGCATGCTCACACACATGCACATACAAGCATGCTCACACACACATACAAGCCTGCTCACACACATGCACATACAAGCATGCTCACACACACACACACACACACATACAAACACAAATACAGTAGATAGTCTTATTAAAAAAAACGGCAGACATTTACCTTTGCTCTTCTTGTCGGGTACTGCACTCTAGGGGGAGACAAAGAGCACACACTGTGCTTTCACTAAGCCTAATGTGAGGAGCTCCCGCACATTGCCGATTTCAGTTCGGCTGATGATCGGGGAGCTCCTCTCAGCCTCCCCTCCTATGGAAGAGTACAGGGGGCCCTCAAGGGCCCCCTTCAGCAAGGGGCCCGGTCGCCATGGCGATCTTGGCAACCCCTATAATTCCGCCAATGAGTATGGCTGAGTTTGGCTGAGTATGGCTGAGTATGGCTGGGTACGGCCGGGTATGGATGGGATGGCTGGGTACGGCTGAGTATGGCTGGGTATGGATGGGACAGCTGGGTAAGGCTGAGTACGGCTGAGTACGGCCGGGTATGGATGGGATGGCTGTGTACGGCTTAGTACAGCTGGGTATTGCTGGGTATGGCTGAGTATGGATGGGGGTGGATGGGATGGCTGAACATGGATGGATGGATGAGTATTGCTGAGTATAAATGGATGGCTGAGCATGGATGAGTATTGCTGAGTACGGATAGCTGGCTGAGTATGGATGGATGGCTGATCATGAATGGATGGATGAGTATTGCTGAGTATGGATGGATGGATGAGTATGGATAGTTGGCTGAGCATGGATGGATGAATGGCTGAATGAGTATGAATGGCTGGCTGAGCATGGATGGATGGATGGCTGGCTGAGCATGGATAGATGGCTGGCTGGCTGAGCATGGATAGATGGCTGGCTGAGCATGGATGGATAGAGGGCTGGCTGAGCATGGATGGTTGGCTGAGCATAGATGGCTGTCTGAGCTTGGATGGATGGATGACTGAAGTGGGCACAAATCAGCATTGTGGGCACTACACAACCAGCCCACAGCACTGCAGCAGCATCTGATCTCTCCCATCTCCCCTCTCTGTACCGATCTGTACAGAGAGGGAAGAGAGGAACCAGGCATGACGCCAATTTGTTTACAAGTGATCACCCTTGAGCGATAATGTGGTAAACGGCCACTGTCCGTGGCCATTTACCGTGATCCGTGATGCGCTGGGTCCTGCAGATATTCCCGGGTGTGTGCGATTCGGGGAGGACGTTATTGAGACGCGCTGTAGCTGTCATTCGGCTATGGTGCGGTCGTTAAATAGTTAATATATTGTAATAAGGTTAACAGAGGTATTTGCAGATAGTAACTATATGCACTGTTATACAAATACAAACTGTAGAATGTTCCTGCTGCTGTCAATCACAGCCAGTGAGGATGGAGCGGGGGCTTGCTATGAGGTCACTCGGTGGGTGGGAGGAGCCTAGATCACCAGCAGGGGACTCCACAAGAGGAGAGATTGCACAGAGCAGGTAAGTATGACATGTTTGTTATTTTTTTTTAAATCAAATGTAATCTTGTGCAATCACTTTAAAGATGAACCTGTATTTGCAGCTTCTTCTCCCCTACATTGCAGTGGTCCAAGGTCTTTTGACATCATCAAAACCAAAATAAAGCCCATAACCCTGCATTGGACATGAGGAAGTTGAAGAACAGTCCCCCACACCAGATCATGGGGGACGTCATCTGCTGGGGGAGCAATGAGAAGAAGAGGCTGTTAACCCTTGCAGGGTGGGCACAGCCCTACTGCAATGGAAGACTTTTTGTTTTCCCTGAGTTAGGGCCGGTTCACACAGCGAGGCGAGGCGAGGCGACACGGCTCGCCTCGCCTCGCTCCCGCAAGTCGCCCCCGTTCTGTACAATGGAACCGTTCTGAGAGGAGCGACTCGAGTCGCTCCGACTCAGAAAAAAGGTTCCTGTACTACTTCGGGGCGACTTCGGGGGCGACTTGCATTGACTTCTATACAGAAGTCCTCTGCAAGTCGCCGCTGAGCTCCCCGCAGGTCGCGGCGAGGTAAGTCGGAGACGCCTCGCCGCGCCTCGCTGTGTGAACCGGCCCTTAGGCTTTAACAGGTAACTTCTCTTATTTGCTCTCTGTTTTGTTTAAAATAATTTTTTAATGAAATCCAGAAAACAAGAGCAGTTAGAGGTTCCAGAGAACTGGAGTTAAGAAATACTGTTTTATGTAAAAAAGGAGACCTTAGTAGTCACCCTTGAAAACAGGCAAGTTTCTAGTCTGGGTTATTTAAAGCGGAGTTCCACCTTAAAGTGGAACTTCCGCTCATCGGAAACCCTTCCCCCCCCTCCGGTGCCACAATTGGCACCTTTCAGGGAGGAGGGGGGTACAGATACCTGTATAATACAGGTATCTGCACCCACTTCCGGGCATAGATATCCACAGAATCTGTGGGTATTTATGCCACTTCCTGCGAGGCCCCCGCTGTCTGCTGGGAAACACATGGATCCCAGAGACAGCAGGGACCGTCCTTATTGAGCAGCGCAACTCACGCAAGGCTTCACTTTCTGATTCCCATACCCAGGATGGCGGCGACAGCACCCGAGAGCCGAGCGACAGATCGGCATCGGGTGCCGACATCGCGGGCGCGCTGGACGGGTAAGTGTCCATATCTTAAAAGTCAGCAGCTGCAGTATTTGTAGCAACATACTACACGTTATAATACATATGACAGAAGTGGTTAGGGGTCTCTGCTGTGCACATGGACATGCACACTTGCAGAGTATAAAGATTTAAATCTATGTGCTTCTTATGCCGTGTACACACGACCGGACTTTGACGCACTAGGTCTGACAGTCTTCCCAACGGACTTTCGGTGCAGTTCTGACTGACTTTCCAAACAAACGGACTTGGCCACACACATTCACACCAAAGTCCGGCGGATTTGAATGTTATGACATATGACTGGACTAGAATAAGGAAGTTCATAGCCAGTAGCCAATAGCTGTCCTAGCGTCAGTTTTCGTCCGTCGGACTAGCATACAGACGAACAGATTTTTCGACCGGACTTGAGTCCATTGGAAAGATTTGAGACATGTTTTATTTCTAGGGCCATCGGACTCTTGGGAAAAAAAAGTCCGCTGGAGCCCATACACAATCATAATATCAACAGATTCATTCCGTCGGACCTAGTCCGTCGAAAAGTCCGATTGTGTGTACGCGGCATTAGGTTCAGTAATGATTATTATTATAATACAGGATTTATATAGCATTAACAGTTTGAGCAGCACTTTACAACATTAGAGCAAACAGTACAGTTAGGCCGCGTACACACGGGCGGACTGTCCGCCCAACTAGGTTCGTCAAACAGTTTGACAAACAGTCCGTTCAAAATTAGCATGAACGGACTTGACCACACACGACGAACGAACAGTCCGCTGAAAACTTGCGCGATGACGTGAACGGCACGTACGACGGGACGAGAAATTCGGCGTCCGATACACTGCAATGCAACCTTCGCCGTGTAAATTCTTTCTGAGCATGCGCGAGACTTAGTTTGCCGAACAAGCCTACACACGAGCGGACTGTCCGCTCAAACCAAGTTTCAGCGGACAGTCTTACGGAAATTCCGAAAAACTTTGTTCGTCAGACTGTCCGCTGAAACTGTCCGCTGAAGCCCACACACGAGCGGACTGTCCGCTGAAACACTGTTCAGCGGACAAAGTTGGACGAACAGTCCGCCCGTGTGTACGCGGCCTTACAATACAATTCAAAACAGGAGGAATCAGAGGGCCCTGCTCGTTAGAGCTTACAATCCAAAATGATTTGATGGTGATACCACAGGAGTTCCAGGTAACCATTTGAGCCACAAAGACCTGGTTAATAAATATAACTTGATCACACATTTCCACGTATAATGGAACATAGCACATTTGTCTTTTTCCATGCATATAGTTCAGAGTCATATATCTAAAGTCACACCTTTTTTCCTAGGTAGATTTATTTTGACAACAGATTCAATAGAAAATCATTATACACAGGATTGGTAAACCACATTTCCTATGACATCACATGGGAGTGACAATAGAACTCTGAGATGTGTCACTCTACAAGTATTTCTTCCACTCTCTAAACATCAGTGTTATTACATAATAGCAGGAAGTGCCATGCCTGGAAAGAGAACCTTAATGACCTGTCACGGGTTCATTCTGGAAAGAAAAACCAAGAAATGCTAAAAAAATATTAATACACTATATTGTCAAATGTATTAGGATTCTGTGCAGGCCAGACAAGTTCTTCCACCGCAAACTCGCTCATCCTTGTCTTTATTGTCCTTTCTTTGTGCACTGGTGTGCAGTTATGTTGGAACAGGAAGGGGCCATCCCCAATCTGTTCCTACAAAGTTGGGAGCATGAAATTGTCCAAAATGTCTCATTATGATGATGCCTTAAGAATTCTCTTCACTGGATCTAAGGGGCCAAGCCCAACCCCAGGAGAAACAACCCCACGCCATAATCCCCCCTCCACCAAATGATTTGGACCAGTGCACAAAGAAGGGTCTATAAAGACATCTATGAGCGAGTTTGTGGTGGAGGAACTTGACTGACCTGCACAGAGTTCTGACCTCAACCCGATAGAAAACCTTTGGAATGAATTAGAGCAAAGACTGCCAGGCTTTCTCATCCACATTAGTGCCTGACCTCACAAATGCGCTTCTGAAGAATAGTTAAAGTTTCCTATAGACACACTCCTAAACCTTGTAGACAACCTTCTCAGAAGAGTTGAAGCTGATTATAGCTCCAAAGGGTGGGCCAACTCAATGTTAAACCCTAAGGACTAAGACTGGGATGCCATTAAAGTTTACGTGCTTGTAAAGGGAGTACGGCATTGCATGACCGTGCTTTTGTCAATTAACCACTTGATGACGGTCCTCACCCCCGCCCCCCCTCGCCGCTCACTGGTGTCTCTCAGGCTGTTTCCGTCAGCTGGCCCAAGAAACAATCTGACAGTGCCGCTGGCTGGTCACAGAGGCGATCAAAGAGTAGATCATCTTTGGTCACCTCTATGGCCTTGGAGCGCTGAAGCGATGTCATGACATCACTTCCGGGCCAGAGTGGAAGTAAAATTTTTTTTTCAACGCAAGACCCCAGATCTCTTCATAAAGAGGACCTGTCATGTCATGTTCCTATTGTAATATGAATAAAAGTAATAAAAAAAATGAAAAAGACAGTGTAAAAATAAAAAATGAAATAAATAAGAAAACATTTTTAACCATTTGGGTACCGCGCTATTGCAAAATGACGGCAATAGCGCGGACCCACATTTTCGGGACTACGTCTATTGACGTAGTCCCGGTTACGAGCGGCCTGCGCGCCCCCTGAGGGGCGCGCGCGGCGCGCTCTGTGATCGGCGAGTCCGTGAGACTCCCCTGATCACCGATCCGTGTAAGGGGTCGATCCCGACCCCTTATCACGTGATCAGCTGTCAGCCAATGACAGCTGATCATGTGATAAAACGGAGCCGGTAATCGGCTAGTATTCCTCCTCGCGCTGACAGCGCGAGGAGAAAAAAAAAAAGCCGATCGCCGGCGGCCGTGTTCGGGACATCAGTCCCGATCACGGCCAGAAATTTAAACGGACACCTGCCCCCTGCCAGTGCCCACCTGCCACCCGCAGTGCCATCCTGAAATAAAGTAAGTGCCCCCCTGTCAGTGCCACCCAGCAGTGCCCATAGTGCCCACAGTGCCACCCAGCAGTGCCCACAGTGCCACCCAGCAGTGCCCACAGTGCCACCCACAGTGCCACCCAGCAGTGCCACCCACAGTGCCACCCAAAATCTGCCTTAAAGGTGCTGCACCCCAGTGCCGCCCATCAGTGCCCAGCAGTGCCGCCCATCAGTGCCCAGCAGTGCCACCTATCAGAGCCACCTATCAGTGCCACCTATCAGTGCCCATCAGTCCCATCTATCTGTGGTACCTATCAGTGCCCATCCGTTCCACCCATCCGTGCCACTTATCCGTGCCACCCATCCGTGCCATCTTATCTGTGCCCATCTTTGCCCATCAGTGCCGCCTTATCTGTGCCCATCGGTGCCGCCTTATCTGTGCCTATTAGTGCCGCCTTAACTATGCCTATCAGTGCCCACCAGTGCAGCCTATCAGTGCCCACCAATGCAGCCCATCAGTGCCCACCAATGCAGCCCATCAGTGCCCACCAATGCAGCCTATCAGTGCCGCCTAATCAGCGCACTTCAATGAAGGAGAAAAATGACCCGTTTGCAAAATTTTATAACAAACTATTAAAACATGATTTTTTTTTTTTGCATCTTTTTTTGTTTGTTTAGCAAAAAATAAAACTCTGAGCTGTAACTAAATACCACCAAAAGAAAGCTCTATTTGTGGGAAAAAAATGATAAAAATTTCATTTGGATACAGTGTTGTATGCCCGCGCAATTGTCATTCAAAGTGCATCAGCGCTGAAAGCTGAAAATTGGTCTGGGACTGAGGGGGGTTTAAGTGCCCAGTAAGCAAGTGGTTAAAGCACCCCCATCCCTCTGTGCTCATGCGCAGAAGTGGACACATATGTAAGTTGCGCACCTATATGTAAATGGTGTTCGCAGCATACATGTGAGGTATTGCCACAAATGTTAGCGTGAGGGCAATAATTCTAGCACCCAACCTCATCTGTAACTCTAAACAGGTAACCTGTTGCTTTTGGAGGGCAGTACTGAATGGGGCTGTGCTGCAACCTCCCCACAACTATATGAAATGTTACCGCACAATGGTGTGGGTTTTTTTTTTGCCTAGAACTGGCGGTGAGGAGCCAACATTGCTGACTGTCAAATTCCCTCTGAAAAGGGATTAACCCCAGAACCCATATTGTCAGGGATTCGATCTGCCTGACAGTAAAAGTATAGTTCCAGCCTGATGTCATTGGGAAGAGAGGCAGCAGCATGTGATTGTGTGATTAGGTAAGTAAACCAACTGAACATCAATGAATGGATGTTTTCCAATGTCTTCCAGATTGAGCTATCCTAAAGACTGGGGACATCTAGTGGTGGAAAGCACTTACTGTGAGGGACAGCACTTGATAGGAGGTGAGTATTGCAGTCAGAGTTGCACTTTTTGTTTTAACATTTTCAGGAAACTAGGTAGTAACTTTAACTTTGAAGTGAAACTATTAATAGATTTACAAATATACATTAGTAAATTCCTAACAATACGCAATATGCAACAACAGTATACTGTGTAGCTTTTATCCTTAAACAGCAGTTCATGAGCTACAGGCAAGTGACTACATAGGGTGAGAAGTGTAGTCTAGAAGAATATTGTAATTAATTTGCAGCAGACAAATGGAAGCAAATTACCAGTCTCCTTGTGGACAGGTAGTCTACTGTATGTATAGTTAGCACCTGGCTACCCAGGACAGGGGAAAGGAGTTAATGTTGCCTCCTTTCCCATGTTATACGTGTTATATGTGATGCCAAGTTTAAAAGTACAAATTGATTAACTTTCTCTGAGCCAGGTCTGAAGTTATTCCAAAAAGGAGTGAATGTGAGGTCTAGGCAGTGGCGTAACTAGAACCTTCAGGGCCCCGATGCAGGAAACCTTGGAGCCCCCCCCCCGACCTCCGGACAGGGCTCTTTTCTCCGAGCCCGATGGTGGAACACCAGGGCCCAGTCCCAAGTGGGTGGCCGCATATAAAGGAACCAATTTAAAAAACATAAATTAAAGCCACTGTGCCCATCAAACGCCACCACTGTACCATCAAGCGCCACCACTGTACCATCAAATGTCACCACTGTGCCCATCAAACTCTGCCGCTGTGCCCATCAAACTCTGCCGCTGTGCCCATCATCAAATGCCACCGCTGTGCCCATCAAATGCTGCCAGTGTACCCAACAAATGCTGCCACTCTGCCCATCAAATGCCGCCACTGTGCACATCAAATGCTGTTGGTGTGCCCATCAAATGCTGCCACTGTGAATCCCCACCACCCGCTCGCTGTCTGCCCGCCACTTACCCTGTCTGGGTGGGGCAGCGGGTAACGTCCATGAGCGGGGTCCTCCATGCATCTCCTGTCCTCTCCTCCTGATAGGCGTCCAATAGCTGCGCCTATCGTTTCAGCCAATCAGGTGATGGGTAACAGACCCGCAACACCTGATTGGTGGAGAGGTGGTTCAGTGTTAGGAAAGTGAATATTAATTCACTTTTCTAACACACCTGGGTAGACTGTGAGCGTCAAGCATGGCGCTCGCAGTTCCCCTATTTTGAAGCCTATTAGAGCCCATGGCTCTAATCAGGTTCTGCAAAACACCCCCCCCCCCCGCCGCTGTAATTCAGGCGCCCGACACCCCAAAAGGGACCAGACACCTAAATATTCATGCTATGCATGAATCTATCCATTGGTCATAGAGGGTGTGGCTGGAGAGAGGGGGTGGCACCTGTGCACCCTTTTGGATGCACCGCCACTGATAAACACATGCACATTCACATACATACATATGCATACATGCACACTCACATACATGCGCACACAAACATGCATACATACACATACATATATGAACACACACACACACACACACACACACACATACATGCTCACACACATACATGCTTACACACATACATGCTTACACACACACACACACATGCACATACAAGCATGCTCACACACACACACACACACACACGCTCACACACACATACAAGCATGCTCACACACACACACACACACACACATGCATGCTCACACACGCACATACAAGCATGCTCACACACACACATACAAGCATGCTCACACACACATATACATGCATGCTCACACACGCACATACAAGCATGCTCACACACACACATACAAGCATGCTCACACACACACACACACACATACATGCATGCTCACACACGCACATACAAGCATGCTCACACACACACATACACACATGCAAGCATGCTCCCACACACACATACATGCATGCTCACACACGCACATACAAGCATGCTCACACACACACATACACACATACAAGCATGCTCACACACACACATACATGCATGCTCACACACGCACATACAAGCATGCTCACACAGGCACATACAAGCATGCTCACACACTCACATACAAGCATGCTCACACACTCACATACAAGCATGCTCACACGCACACATACAAGCATGCTCACACACATACATACAAGCATGCTTGCTCACACGCACATACATACAAGCATGCTCACACACGCACATACAAGCATGCTCACACACACACGCACATACAAGCATGCACACACACACACATACAAACATGCTCACACACGCACATACAAGCATGCTCACACACGCACATACAAGCATGCTTACACACACACATACAAGCATGCTCACACACACACATATAAACACAAATGCAGTAGCTAGTCTTATAAAAAAAAAACGGCAGACATTTAGGCCTCATGCACACGAGACACAGTTAAACGCGCGTTCAGATGCAGTTGGACAGTTTTTTCAACTGCACCTGAACTCATTCAATGTTATCCTATGTGTCCATGCACACAGTCTCGTTTTTTTCCGTTTATATGCAGTTGCGTTTAATCTCGTTTTTCCAGAAGCAAAAAAATGCGTTCAGAAACAAAAATGTCTGCGTTTCAGACGCAAAACGCGGCTAAACACGGCTAAACGCGGCACCCGCGTTTAGCCGCGTTTGCGTTTATATGCGTTTTTAAAGGTGACCTTTTTTTTTACATTAAAAATCTCAAAAATGATTGCAAATGATGAAAAACCATTAGAAAAATATTTTAAACAATTGCAATTGCAAGTGGACAAACCACAACTTGTGGCAAGTGACGTGGCAAGTGGACAATCCACAACTTGTGGCAAGTGACATGGCAGGTGGCAAGTGATGTGGCAAGTGGACAATCCACAACTTGTGGCAAGTGACGTGGCAGGTGAAGTGGCAAGTGACGTGGAAAGTGGACAATCCACAACTTGTGGCAGGTGACGTGGCAAGTGACCTGGCAGGTGACGTGGCAAGTGACCTGGCAGGTGACGCGGCAAGTGACTTGGCAGGTGACGTGGCAAGTGGAAAATCAACAACTTGTGGCAGGTGACTGGCATGTGACGTGGCAAGTGGACAATCCATAACTTGTGGCAGGTGACGTGGCAGGTGACGTGGCAAGTGGACAATCCACTTGTGGCAAGTGACGTGGCAAGTGGACAATCCACTTGTGGCAGGTGATGTGGCAAGTGACGTGGCGAGTGGACAATCCACAACTTGTGTCAGGTGACAAGGCAAGTGGACAATCCACAACTTGTGGCAGGTGATGGGGCAAGTGATGGGGCAAGTGGACAATCCACTTGTGGCAGGGGATGTGGCAAGTGACGTGGCGAGTGGACAATCCACAACTTGTGTCAGGTGACGTGGCAAGTGGACAATCCACAACTTGTGGCAGGTGATGTGGCAAGTGATGTGGCAAGTGGACAATCCACTTGTGGCAGGTGACGTGGCAGGGGACGTGGCAAGGGACGTGGCAAGTGGACAATCCACAACTTGTGGCAGGTGATGTGGCTGGTGACGTGGCAAGTGGACAATCCACATCTTGTGGCAGGTGACGTGGCAGGTGACGTGGAAAGTGGTGTGGCAAGTGGACAATCCACAACTTGTGGCAGGTGATGTGGCTGGTGATGTGGTAAGTGGACAATCCACAACTTGTGGCAGATGGCATGGCAGGTGACGTGGAAAGTGGACCATCCACATCTTGTGGCAAGTGACGTGGCAGGTGATGTGGCAAGTTACGTGGCAAGTGGACAATCCACAACTTGTGGCAGGTGACGTGGCAGGTGATGTGGCAAGTGATGTGGCAGGTGATGTGACAAGTGGACAATCCACATCTTGTGGCAAGTGACGTGGCAGCTGACGTGGCAAGTGACGTGGCAGGTGACGTGGCAAGTGACATGGCAAGTGGACAATCCACATCTCGTGGCAAGTGGCGTGGCAAGTGGACAATCCACAACTTGTGGCAGGTGACGTGGCAGGTGATGTGGCAAGTGACGTGGCAGCTGAAGTGGCAAGTGACGTGGCAAGTGGACAATCCAAAACTTGTGGCAGGTGACGTGGCAAGTGATGTGGCAAGTGGACAATCCACAGCTTGTGGAAAGTGACGTGGCAAGTGGACAATCCACAACTTGTGGCAGGTGACGTGGCAGGTGACATGGCAAGTGAACAATCCACAACTTGTGGCAGGTGACGTGGCAAGTGGACAATCCACAGCTTGTGGCAGGTGGCATGGCAGATGACGTGGAAAGTGGACAATCCACATCTCGTGGCAAGTGACGTGGCAGCTGACGTGGCAAGTGACGTGGTAAGTGGACAATCCAAAACTTGTGGCAGGTGACGTGGCAAGTGACGTGGCAGGTGACATGGCAAGTGATGTGGCAAGTGGACAATCCACAGCTTGTGGCAAGTGACGTGGCAAGTGGACAATCCACAACTTGTGGCAGGTGACGTGGCAAGTGACGTGGCAGGTGACGTGGCAAGTGATGTGGCAAGTGGACAATCCACAGCTTGTGGCAAGTGACGTGGCAAGTGGACAATCCACAACTTGTGGCAGGTGACGTGGCAGGTGACGTGGCAAGTGAACAATCCACAACTTGTGGCAGGTGACGTGGCAAGTGACGTGGCAGGTGATGTGGCAAGTGACGCGGCAAGTAGACAATCCACAACTTGTGGCAGGTGATGTGGCAAGTGACATGGCAGGTGATGTGGCAAGTCACGTGGCAAGTGGACAATCCACAACTTGTGGCAGGTGATGTGGCTGGTGACGTGGCAAGTGGACAATCCACAGCTTGTGGCAGGTGGCATGGCAGATGACGTGGAAAGTGGACAATCCACATCTCGTGGCAAGTGACGTGGCAGGTGATGTGGCAAGTGACGTGGCAAGTGGACAATCCCCAACTTGTGGCAAGTGACGTGGCAAGTGGACAATCCACAACTTGTGGCAGGTGCCGTGGCAAGTGACACGGCAAATGCAAGTGTACAACTGCTCTCTATGCTGCTGCTGCTCACTCTGATCAAAATAGCAGAAATAGTTAAAAAAAATGCTTTGAGAGCTTGGGGAGGGTCTACATGATGTTATCTTTATAAACGCGTTTAAACGTTGTGGATTGTTCACTTGCCACGTCACCTGCCACGTCACCTGCCACAAGTTGTGGATTGTCCACTTGCCACGTCACTTGCCACAAGCTGTGGATTGTCCACTTGCCACATCACTTGCCACGTCACCTGCCACGTCACTTGCCACGTCACCTGCCACAAGTTATGGATTGTCCACTTGCCACGTCACTTGCCACAAGCTGTGGATTGTCCACTTGCCACATCACTTGCCACGTCACCTGCCACGTCACTTGCCACAAGTTTTGGATTGTCCACTTGCCACGTCACTTGCCACGTCAGCTGCCACGTCACTTGCCACGAGATGTGGATTGTCCACTTTCCACGTCATCTGCCATGCCACCTGCCACAAGCTGTGGATTGTTCACTTGCCACAAGCTGTGGATTGTCCACTTGCCACATCACTTGCCACGTCACCTGCCACGTCACTTGCCACGTCACCTGCCACAAGTTTTGGATTGTCCACTTGCCACGTCACTTGCCACGTCAGCTGCCACGTCACTTGCCACGAGATGTGGATTGTCCATTTACCACGTCATCTGCCATGCCACCTGCCACAAGCTGTGGATTGTCCACTTGCCACGTCACCAGCCACATCACCTGCCACAAGTTGTGGATTGTCCACTTGCCACGTGACTTGCCACATCACCTGCCACGTCACTTGCCACATCACCTGCCACAAGTTGTGGATTGTCTACTTGCCACGTCACTTGCCACATCACCTGCCACGTCACTTGCCACGTCACCTGCCACAAGTTGTGGATTGTTCACTTGCCACGTCACCTGCCACGTCACCTGCCACAAGTTGTGGATTGTCCACTTGCCACGTCACTTGCCACAAGCTGTGGATTGTCCACTTGCCACATCACTTGCCACGTCACCTGCCACGTCACCTGCCACGTCACTTGCCACGTCACCTGCCACAAGTTTTGGATTGTCCACTTGCCATGTCACTTGCCACGTCAGCTGCCACGTCACTTGCCACATCACCTGCCACGTCACCTGCCACAAGTTGTGGATTGTCCACTTGCCACGTCACTTGCCACATCACCTGCCACGTCACTTGCCACGAGATGTGCATTGTCCACTTGCCATGTCACTTGCCACGTCACCTGCCACGTCACTTGCCACGTCACCTGCCACGTCACTTGCCACAAGATGTGGATTGTCCACTTGTCACATCACCTGCCACATCACTTGCCACATCACCTGCCACGTCACCTGCCACAAGTTGTGGATTGTCCACTTGCCACGTCACTTGCCACATCACCTGCCACGTCACTTGCCACAAGATGTGGATTGTCCACTTTCCACGTCACCTGCCATGCCATCTGCCACAAGTTGTGGATTGTCCACTTACCACGTCACCAGCCACATCACCTGCCACAAGTTGTGGATTGTCCACTTGCCACACCACTTTCCACGTCACCTGCCACGTCACCTGCCACAAGATGTGGATTGTCCACTTGCCACGTCACCAGCCACATCACCTGCCACAAGTTGTGGATTGTCCACTTGCCACGTCCCTTGCCACGTCCCCTGCCACGTCACCTGCCACAAGTGGATTGTCCACTTGCCACATCACTTGCCACATCACCTGCCACAAGTTGTGGATTGTCCACTCGCCACGTCACTTGCCACATCACCTGCCACAAGTGGATTGTCCACTTGCCACGTCACTTGCCACGTCCCCTGCCCCAAGTGGATTGTCCACTTGCCACGTCACTTGCCACGTCACCTGCCACAAGTTATGGATTGTCCACTTGCCACGTCACATGCCAGTCACCTGCCACAAGTTGTTGATTTTCCACTTGCCACGTCACCTGCCAAGTCACTTGCCGCGTCACCTGCCAGGTCACTTGCCACGTCACCTGCCACAAGTTGTGGATTGTCCACTTTCCACGTCACTTGCCACTTCACCTGCCACGTCACTTGCCACAAGTTGTGGATTGTCCACTTGCCACATCACTTGCCACCTGCCATGTCACTTGCCACAAGTTGTGGATTGTCCACTTGCCACGTCACTTGCCACAAGTTGTGGATTGTCCACTTGCAATTGCAATTGTTTAAAATATTTTTCTAATGGTTTTTCATCATTTGCAATCATTTTTGAGATTTTTAATGTAAAAAAAAAGGTCACCTTTAAAAACGCATATAAACGCAAACGCGGCTAAACGCGGGTGCTGCGTTTAGCCGCGTTTAGCCGCGTTTAGCCGCGTTTTGCGTCTGAAACGCAGAAATTTTTGTTTCTGAACGCATTTTTTTGCTTCTGGAAAAACGAGATTAAACGCAACTGCATATAAACGGAAAAAAACGAGACTGTGTGCATGGACACATAGGATAACATTGAATGAGTTCAGGTGCAGTTGAAAAAACTGTCCAACTGCATCTGAACGCGCGTTTAACTGCGTCTCGTGTGCATGAGGCCTTACAGTACCTTGGCTCTTCCTGCCGGGTACTGCACTGTAGGGGGAGACAAAGAGCACACACTTTACCCTAATGTGAGGAGCTCCCGCACAGAGCCGATTTCAGTTTGGCTGATGATAGAGGAGCTCCTCTCAGCCTCCCCTCCTACGGAAGAGTACAGGGGGCCTGAGGGCCCCCTGCAGCAAGGGGCCCAGTCGCCATGGCGATCTTGGCAACCCCTATAATTCCGCCACTGGGTCTAGGCACACTACTTAAGAACATGGGTCTATAACCATAATGAGGTGTAGCACTCTCTAATGTGCTAGAATAGGTAGTGTTAGTTTTATTTTTGTTAGTGTAGATAAAATGTGTTTAATCTTGGTCGTGTGAATGATCCAGGGAATGCTGGTATGACTCTGCAGGCAGCATCTCTGGTACCTACCACTACTTCTGGAACTTGCTGGAATCTTCCAGAAGAATGGGAGGGAGGTTAGGAGGAGCTGCCTGGAGTATTTTATGAGCATGTGGCGGCCCGTCCATAGAGGGCGCATGGGCGCCGCCCCCCCGTCCATGCGTCCGGACCCCTGACCTACATATCAGGGAGCCGAAATATGTATTGGCGGGGGGGGGGGGGGGGGTTTGAAGTACCTGATTAGAGCCAGAGGCTCCAATAGGCTTAAAAAAAGGGGGTGGGCTCAGAGTGCCAGAGCACTGCGCTCTGATCCCACTCTGTTGTGTGATGATAGCAAATACATTTTGCGTTATTTTCACACTAAAGTTCCTCCCTGACAATCAGGAGGCAGATCTTGAGACCTGTTTCCTGATTGGCCAAAGCATTAGGCGATCCTATTGGATGCCTAGTGCTTTGATGGAAGAGAAGACACACAGTAGAGGAAGCTTGAGGAGCGGACACCAGAGCCGCCACTCCCCGCACTCCAGGAGAGAAGAAGAGGACACCACAACCCCACCACACGAGCAGGTAGGTGCTGGGTGCAGTAGCCACAGAAGGACAGCTGGGCACTAGGAGTTGCTACACAACCATGGGGCCCGCGGTTGTGCCTGTAAAGGGCATTTGCTATAATCTGACTGAGCCCTATTGTCAGATCACCTAACAGAGTGCCAGCTGGTCCTGGGAGTTGTTGTGCTTCAAACAAGTGTTGTGCTGGAGCAAGCTGAGAAGTGAGTAAATAGACTGTACAGAAAAGTTGTCCCTGGAAAAGTTCTGCTAAAGTCAAGTGGGCATCCCATGAAACCCTTAACCACATCCAAGTCAATACCCCTAATAAAACCAAACAACATATCTGCAAGGATAGAGTCTTGACTCCAAATTCTGTATACTTGGCTGTGCAGGGTGGGGGATTGCTATTCAGTGGGATATACTGTATACAATACTATAGCCAATGTGAAACAGCAACCTGTTGTGGTACCTGATAGGTGACAGGCTCTCAGTTAGCGAGGGGTTTGGTTCTTGGACTCCTTCCCTAGCTGTCCATCTCTGTTGATCACTGGGAGTGGACTAGCATTGTGGAGATTTATGCCTGGTCACTTGGTATAGAAAGAGAAGAGTTAACTTAGAGAATGCATGAGGTCTGTGCTAGGTGCTCGGTGGGACCCCATTCTGTTACTGGGAGTGAGGTAACAGAGGTACGCTGACTGGTGGAGTGGCCAGATGCTCAGCCTGCCCTTCCAAATACAACTGTAAACATTAGAAAAGTGTGTATAACATGATACAAGATAGTTTAAGGAAGAACTCTGTATCTTGGATATTGCACATATGGCTAATCATGGAGTTAGGAAACTGCCCTAATGTTTGACTTTCAGATGACCACAGTAAGCACATGCTCGGGTGAAGTATTACCCTGTGCAAAGGTTAGTGGCCCTGTTCAATGCCTGCCATAGTCCAAGAACAAATCCCAAGGGGGACCTCTCATGTGACTCTTGCTTGGCAACCAATGAGAAAGGGAAACATGGAGAACATGTGGACCACCAGTCTACCCCCATTATATCCTCTTCTCCATTGTTCATTGTACCAATGTAACCTTGTAGAAAATTACAGGGGCTGATGTTGAGGGTAGTTTGAAGGCACTTCTTAGTTAGGGTAACATTCTAGCTTTTTATTAGCTTGTTTGGTTAACTGCACAGTTTAAGCGATACACAACTCCCCTCCTCCCATGTTTCTTTCCCCACTTACCTGCAGTGCTGTAGTGCTTTTCAAAGCACATACTTACCCACACATTAAATCCAATGTTGTCCTGCTGCAATACGCTATTTGGTTTCCAGATGTCGGGTCTTCTTCAGCTGGTTGTCTCTTTCGTGTGCATGTAGCCAGGTCTGATGACTCACCAGACCTGCCCCCTGGACCACTCTCTGTGCGCCAATCCTGCAGCCACCTGGGAGATGTGATGTAAGTATTTCAGGAGGCTGCAGGATCAGGTACATGTACATCATTCTAGCTTAGGCTGGAGTGGCAGTGAGGGGTGGGGCTACAAATTAAAGAAATGTTAAAAAACATAGAAAAAAAATTCCCCACAATTTTGTTTGCAGAGGTGGCAACATTAAAGTGGAACTGGCTTTAGAGAGCAGCCATGCATGTAAAGAGGACCTTATGTTATGGCCATTAGCACATTACAGACAAAGTTTGTATTAGAACAATCACATGACACAGAGGGAGGGCCGAACACCTTTAAAAAGGTGTTATCAGTCAGGTGTTCATCTCAGTATTTAGGTATATTTTATTCTTACTAATCCCTGCTTTGGCATCTTCCATACTTTTTCTTAACCACTTGCCTACTGGGCACTTTCACCCCCTTCCTGCTCAGGCCAATTTTCAGATTTCAGCGCTGTCACACCTTGAATGACAATTTCGCAGACATACAACACTGTACCCAAACAAAAATGTTATAATTTTTTTGAGACAGATAGAGCTTCCTTTTGGTGGCATTTAATCACCATTGGGTTTTTTTTATTTTTTGCTAAAGAAACTAAAAAAATATTTATTAATTTCTGTTATAAAATTTTCAAAAAAGTTATTTTTCTCCTTCACTGATGTGTGCTAATGAGGCTGCACTGATAAGGAGGTACTGATGAGGCTCTACTTATATGTGGCACTGATGGACACTGATAGACACTGATAGGCAGCACTGATGGGCACTGATAGACACTGATAGGCAGCACTCATGGTCACTGACAGGCATCACAGGTGGGCACTGATTGGCAGCACTGATGGTCACTGATTAGCAGCACTGATGGGCACAGATTGGTAGCATTTGTGGGCACTGTTGGGGCTGGACTGATCATCATGATACTGATGATCAGTGCCCTGATTATCAGTGTAGATGTCCCCTGTGTGGATTGCCAGTTATGGGCTCTCCTCTCCCCACACGCTCTCAGTGTGAGGAGAGGACTGCCAATAACTGGGCTATGATTGGACTCAGCTGATCACATGGTAAACACATGGTAAACAGCCGTTGTGATTGGCTCTTTACCCCAATCTGCGATCGAGGAATGGCAAATTTCTTTTATTTGCTTAATTTTGGTCTGTTAAATGAACACCTGAAAGTGTTATGCTATATCTGTTTGAAGTGCAAAAAAGTACCTGTTTATCCTGACAGAAATCTAATAAGCTAATATGCTCACTGCCTGTGCTGTACTCTTTTCAGTTACATTGTCTCCCAGCTATCTTTGTGGCCTACAGAACACCTCCCCCTATGTAATGAAGAAGAGGTGAGAGGTAGTTGTTCTTTAGCCCTAACACACTTCTTGTCCTACGGTAACAATATCTCCTTCTTTGATACTGTACAGTGAGTGAGCTTTGTCACTATTGGACAGGAAGTGTGTTACTGGCAGGATCACAAGGTGAATATAAAGGAAAGAAATCCTCCAAAATGAAAACCAATGCAGCCACCACAGTTTGGGACTGTGGTGATAGTATAATATATCACAGACTGGAGGCAGACAGAAAAACTGACACACATGTCGTTTTGCAATCTTCCCTAGTGTTTCACTCATAGCAGACCAGACAATCCATACCTCCCAAGTTTTTGAGATGGGAATGAGGGACACCTATCAGCAAAAGTATGCAGGCATAGGACACACCCCCGCCACTCCCCCTTAAAGGAGAATTGTACAAAAAAACAAGATTGTTAAACTCACAAGTGCTTTTTTTACTACTACTATTCCTTTATATTGGCTTTTGGAATTTATAAATGCAGCAATTTAGAAATCAGATGAAAGGTTTAGCGCTGAAAGAAGGGTTTTAAAGCAGTATTAAATCCAAAACCAAAAATGTAATATATTGCAGCTTGCCAATCAGCAGATGTGGTGACTGTATTGTTTTTCCTATTTAAACCTGGAGATCTAGCCAGTAACACACCTCCTGTATTATACAGATACCACTCTGGATGAATGGGGCACATGGACACCTTTGGACATCAGCATTGCCAGCCTGGTGAGGAGGGGAGTGTTAGAAGTACTAGCAGATTTAGATACACTAACACATTGAAGCCGAATTACAGTGGTCGGGTGAATTTTTTTTTTTGAAGCACCTGATTAGAGCCATAGGCACTAATGGGCGTAAAAAAAAGGTGAACTGCGAGCACAGAGCATTGGGCTCGCAGTCCACCCAGGAGTGTGAGAAAAGCAAATTAATAGGCGCGGATCAACACCGGTCACCTGTTTGGCTGAAGGCAGAGGCAATCCCATTGGCCACCTAGCAGAACAGGAAGAACAAGAAGAAGAGATGCAGGGAGGACACAGGAGCCATAGCCTGACCCATGCTTCCCATTGCACAGCTTGCCACTATCACCCGCTGCCTGACCCTCCACCACGATGGGGTAAGTGCCAGGCAGACAGTGGGTGGGTGGGGGGGCACAATGGGCTCATATTATGGACACAGAGGCTGCATTTGCTGGGCACAGTTGGCTGCATATGAGGGGCACAGTGGCTGCATATTATGAGCACAGTAGGCAGCATATGATGGACACATCAGTCTGCATTTGCTGGGCACAGTGGCTGCATATGATGAGCACAGTAGGCTGCATATTATGGGCACACTTAGCAGCATATGATGGGCACAGTTGGCTGCATTTTCTGGGCACAGTTGGCTGCATATGATGGGCACAGTAGGCTGCATATGATGGGCACACTTGGCAGCATATGATGGGCACACTTGGCAGCATATGATGGGCACACTTGGCTGCATTTTCTGGGCACAGTTGGCTGCATATGATGGGCACAGTTGGCTGCATATGATGAGCACAGTATGCTGCATATTATGGGCACAGTAGGCTGCATATGATAGGCACACTTGGCAGCATATGATGGGCACACTTGGCTGCATTTTCTGGGCACAGTTGGCTGCATATGATGGTCACAGTGGCTGCATATGATGGGCAAAGTGGCTGCATATGATGAGCACAGTAGGCTGCATATGATGGGCACACATGGCAGCATATGATGGGCACACTTGGCAGCATATGATGGGCACACTTGGCAGCATATGATGGGCACAGTTGGCTGTATATGATGGGCACAGTTGGCTGCATATGATGAGCACAGTAGGCTGCATATTATGGGCACATTTGGCAGCATATGATAGGCACAGTTGGCTGCATATGATGGGCAATAGTTGGCTGCAAATGATGAGCACAGTGGCTGCATATGATGTGCACAGTTGGCTGCATATGATGGGCACAGTGGCTGCATATGATGGGCACAGTGGCTGCATATGATGGGCACAGTTGGCTGCATTTGTTGGGCAGAGTGGCTGCATATGATGGGCACAGTTGGCTGCATGTGATGGGCACAGTTGGCTGCATGTGATGGGCACAGTTGGCTGCATATGATGGGCAGAGTGGCTGCTTGTGATGGGCACAATTGGCTCCATATGATGGGCACAATGGCTGCATTTGATGACACAGTGGCTGCAATTGATGTTTTTGTTTCAGTATTTTTCAGAATTTTTCAGTTTGTTTGCGCCCCCCCCCCCCCCCCCCCCCACACCAAAAAACTAATTTTGAGCACCAGTCGCCACTGAGTTACGCCACACAGTTTTTTTTTTCCTTTTTTTGATAAAGATTTTACATAAATACTACTGATCATTGTCAGTACCCCTACAAGTTTTAAATGGTCTGTCTCATCCCTGTGAATGCAAGGGGCTATTCTGATGAAAAACTGCATCACCAGGTGAAAAGCAAAGAGAGCCTAAAAAAGGAAACGTATACAGCAATCACATCTAAGAATTGGTAAGCAGCAATATAATAAATATTTTTTTCCAATTTAAATTTAGCACTACAAAAATAAACAAATGCATTGTGAAGGGGGAGTGAGGTGGCTGGGGACGGATGTGCCATAAGGGGTGAAATGCACTGTGAATTGAAGATTAGGTGACCATGGTGGTGTGCACTATGAAACAAAGGATGAAGTGAGTAACATAGTACTGAGGGTGTTAGGCACTCATTTACATTTGGTTGCTCTCCTGCAGGCATAGGCTCTCCCAAACTCAGGGCCGGAACAAAGGATGGGCAGGAGAGATGGCTGCCCTGGGTGCAATGCTTTATTGCAGGGATGGGGACGACCTGTGCCAATTGCATCTATTACAAGGCTGACAGGAGTAAGGGTTCAGTGGCAGTGAACCCTCACGTAGAAATTGACTCAAGATCAAAGTTGGTGGTCTAGCTGTAAATGAATAGAAAGGCATGAGCACTCCCTTTGTTGCATAGGAAGTGAAATTTAGGAAATGAAGCAGGATCCAGCCACAAAAAGAACTCAATAAAAATGAATAGTGCATTTAAACTTAGAAAAATACTAAACAGGGTTTTGCTGCAATATTCACCTTCAATCCAGAAATTTATCTTGCAGTACTTTTTTCTGCCACTAGAGGTTTTCAGTGTCACTTTGTGGGGTCACTGTAAAATTGCACACAGTATAACACATGACCTGCCCGAAAGGTACTATAACTCTGTACTGCCAGTTTTAAAAGTACAGAAATTTACATTCCAACTCGTATGTGTGAAGAGATGGCCACCACAATATTAACTACCAAGCCCCAAGTGCTGGGACAAGGATAGCAGATATTTGTCACCATTTAATAACAGTAAAATTAAAATTGTTTATGGATCCCTGTGCCAAACCTTTAACCACTTGCTTACTGGGCACTTAAACCCCCCTCAGTCCCAGACCAATTTTCAGCTTTCAGCGCTGATGCACTTTGAATGACAATTGCGCGGGCATACAACACTGTACCCAAATGAAATTTTTATCATTTTTTTCCCACAAATAGAGCTTTCTTTTGGTGGTATTTAGTTACAGCTCGGAGTTTTATTTTTTGCTAAACAAACAAAAAAAGATGCAAAAAAAAAAAAAAAAAAATCATGTTTTAATAGTTTGTTATAAAATTTTGCAAACGGGTCATTTTTCTCCTTCATTGAAGTGCGCTGATAAGGCGGCACTGATAGGCTGCATTGGTGGGCACTGATGGGCTGCATTGGTGGGCACTGATAGGCTGCATTGGTGGGCACTGATAGGCTGCACTGGTGGGCACTGATAGGCATAGTTAAGGCGGCACTAATAGGCACAGATAAGGCGGCACTGATGGGCAAAGATGGGCACAGATAAGATGGCACGGATGGGTGGCACGGATAAGTGGCACGGATGGGTGGCACGGATGGGCACTGATAGGTACCACAGATAGATGGGACTGATGGGCACTGATAGGTGGCACTGATAGGTGGCTCTGATAGGTGGCACTGCTGGGCACTGATGGGCGGCACTGCTGGGCACTGATGGGCGGCACTGCTGGGCACTGATGGGCGGCACTGGGGTGCAGCACCTTTGAGGCAGATTGGGTGGCACTGTGGGTGGCACTGTGGGTGGCACTGTGGGGTGGCACTGTGGGTGGCACTGTGGGTGGCACTGTGGGCATTATGGGCACAGACGGGGGCACTTACTTTTACTTTGTTAAACTTCAGGATGGCACTGCGGGAGGCAGGTGGGCACTGGCAGGTGGCATGTGGTGACTTTCATTGCTGGCCGTGATCGGGACTGATGTCCCGATCACGGCCGCCGGCGATCGGCTTTTTTTTTTTCTCCTCGCGCTGTCAGCGCGAGGAGGAATAATAGCCGATTACCGGCTCCGTTCTATCACATGATCAGCTGTCATTGGCTGACAGCTGATCACGTGATAAGGGGTCGGGATCGACCCCTTACACGGATCGGTGATCAGGCGAGTCTCACGGACTCGCCGATCACAGAGCGCGCCGCGCGCGCCCCTCAGGGGGCGCGCAGGCCGCTCGTAACCGGGACGACGTCAATAGACGTCGTCCCGGAAATCTAGGTCCGCGCTAATGCCGTCATTCGGCAATAGCGCGGTACCCAAGTGGTTAAAAACAATATGATAAAGAAATTAAAATTGAAGTGATGAAATACTAATAATTAACTAAGCTGCTATACTATAGTGCAAACTAGTGCTCTTCAAACTGCATCCTGGGGGCCAGATGCGGCCCTTTGCTTGCTTTTACCCAGCCCTTGAGACACTATTTCATTCGGTGACACCAACAAAGGGGCACAGTTCCTCCCTAAGACACCAATGATGGGGGACCCTTCCTCCCAATGACACCAATGATGGGGAACATTCCTCCCAATGATGCCAAAGATGGGCCACAATTCCTCCCAATGAAACAGATGATGGGGCACTATTCCTCCCAATGACACCAATGATGGGGAACATTCCTCCCAATGATGCCAAAGATGGGCCACAATTCCTCCCAATGAAACAGATGATGGGGCACTATTCCTCCCAATGACACAAATGATGGGGCACCATTCTTCCCAATGACACAAATGATGAGGCACTATTTATCCCAATGACACAAATGATGAGGCACTATTCCTCCCAATGACACAAACGATGAGGCACTATTCCTCCCAATGACACAAATGATCTAACACAATTCCTCCCAATGACAGAAATGATGGGGCACTATTCCTCCCAATGACACAAATGATGTAACACAATTCCTCCCAATGACACAAATGATGTAACACAATTCCTCCCAATGACACAAATGATGGGGCACTATTCCTCCCAATGACACAAATGATGGGGCACTATTCCTCCCAATGACACAAATGATGGGGCACCATTCCTCCCAATGACACAAATGATGAGGCACTATTTATCCCAATGACACAAATGATGAGGCACTATTCCTCCCAATGACACAAACGATGAGGCACTATTCCTCCCAATGACACAAATGATCTAACACAATTCCTCCCAATGACACAAATGATGGGGCACTATTCCTCCCAATGACACAAATGATGTAACACAATTCCTCCCAATGACACAAATGATGGGGCACTATTCCTCCCAATGACACAAATGATGGGGCACTATTCCTCCCAATGACACAAATGATGGGGCACCATTCCTCCCAATGACACAAATGATGGGGCACCATTCCTCCCAATGACACAAATGATGAGGCACTATTTATCCCAGTGACACAAATGATGAGGCACTATTCCTCCCAATGACACAAACGATGAGGCACTATTCCTCCCAATGACACAAATGATCTAACACAATTCCTCCCAATGACACAAATGATGGGGCACTATTCCTCCCAATGACACAAATGATGTAACACAATTCCTCCCAATGACACAAATGATGGGGCACTATTCCTCCCAATGACACAAATGATGTAACACAATTCCTCCCAATGACACAAATGATGGGGCACTATTCCTCCCAATGACACAAATGATGGGGCACTATTCCTCCCAATGACACAAATGATGGGGCACCATTCCTCCCAATGACACAAATGATGAGGCACTATTTATCCCAATGACACAAATGATGAGGCACTATTCCTCCCAATGACACAAACGATGAGGCACTATTCCTCCCAATGACACAAATGATCTAACACAATTCCTCCCAATGACACAAATGATGGGGCACTATTCCTCCCAATGACACAAATGATGTAACACAATTCCTCCCAATGACACAAATGATGTAACACAATTCCTCCCAATGACACAAATGATGGGGCACTATTCCTCCCAATGACACAAATGATGGGGCACTATTCCTCCCAATGACACAAATGATGGGGCACCATTCCTCCCAATGACACAAATGATGAGGCACTATTTATCCCAATGACACAAATGATGAGGCACTATTCCTCCCAATGACACAAACGATGAGGCACTATTCCTCCCAATGACACAAATGATCTAACACAATTCCTCCCAATGACACAAATGATGGGCCACTATTCCTCCCAATGACACAAATGATGTAACACAATTCCTCCCAATGACACAAATGATGGGGCACTATTCCTCCCAATGACACAAATGATGGGGCACTATTCCTCCCAATGACACAAATGATGGGGCACCATTCCTCCCAATGACACAAATGATGAGGCACTATTTATCCCAATGACACAAATGATGAGGCACTATTCCTCCCAATGACACAAACGATGAGGCACCATTCCTCCCAATGACACAAATGATCTAACACAATTCCTCCCAATGACACAAATGATGGGGCACTATTCCTCCCAATGACACAAATGATGTAACACAATTCCTCCCAATGACACAAATGATGTAACACAATTCCTCCCAATGACACAAATGATGGGGCACTATTCCTCCCAATGACACAAATGATGGGACACTATCCCTCCCAATGACACAAATGATGTAACGCAATTCCTCCCAATGACACAAATGATGGGGCACGATTCCTCCCAATGACACAAATGATGTAACGCAATTCCTCCCAATGACACAAATGATGGGGCACGATTCCTCCCAATGACACAAATGATGGGACACTATCCCTCCCAATGACACAAATGATGGGGCACTTTTCCTCCCAATGACACAAATGATGGGACACAATTCCTCCCAATGATACAAATGATGGGACACAATACCTCTCACTGACACCAAAGATGGGGTATTGTTTACTCCAACCGATGATGTGGCATTTTCTACTCCCGATGGCCTCCATCTGCCCCCCCCCCCAAGTCTGAAGGACAGTGGCCCTTTGTATATTAAGTTTGGAGGCCCCTGGTGTAAACAAACATTTATTAAAAAATAAAAATGTTAAGGGGGTGATGGTATTCCAAAAAGAATAAATATACCCAAAACCCCAGTATCAAGTATTATAACATAAAAAAAAAAGTGAATATTATGCAATAAAGTATGAAAAAATGATAACACACAATGTGATATCACTTATACAACCAAATTCTACAATATAAGTGTCCATAATAATACAAGTGTCCATAATAATAGTGTCCGTGCTGATATTATGATGATAATTTGATTTATTTGTTTTTATTATGGCTATATAAACATACTGCAGTATACATTATTACCATCTCTTGGTTTCTATGGTGGAGTAGAGAAGACCAATTGGATAGACAATTGATCCTTGTAATAAGCAAGAGGAATACTTTGAAGCAAGATCGTTTGGCCATATATAGGAGCCAGTATGGTCAGCGGAGTGGACATCCTTTATCACGTATGAACAAAGGAGGAATTAAAGAGACAAGCGCACAGTAACCTTCTTTAATACAAAGAAGTCAATGTGTTCTGGTGAGTGTTCCATTCACATAAACACATTGGGTCAGGTGTGAAGTAATATTGCACAGCAAAAGTACAATAGCAGACTACACTTAAGTGAATTCATTGTATGTATCAACATGGGTACTAATATTCAGAATTTGGTTGTATAAGTGATATCACAATGTGTGTTAGAATTTTTGCACACTTTATTGCATAATATTCAAATTTCTTTTGGATTATGATTTTTGATACTAGGGTTAAGGCTGGATTCACATCTATGCCTTTTTAGTGCGTTTTGCATTTTGCAGATTTACACTACAGAACATATTCCATAGGAAATGTTAAATGGACTGCAGTCCAAATCTGCAAAATGCACTAAAATTGCATAGGTGTGAATCCAGCCTTAGAACCAATGTAAGTAACATTGTTAATATGCTGCTAGGTTCTGCAGTTTTAGGCTGGATTCACACCTATGCATTTTTAGTGCTTTTTGCATTTTGCAGATTTGCACTACAGAACATGTTCCATAGGAAACCATGTTAAATGGACTGTAGTCCAAATCTGCAAAATGCAAAAAGCACTAAAACTGCATAGGTGTGAATCCAGCCTTAGGCTATTTATATTATTTTTAGAACACTAGCGCCCCCATACAATTTTTATTTTTACCATTTAACAACAGCACTGGGAAACAGCAGTTCTCTCGGGTCCCATCCAGGGTGCAGACTAGAACTGTCAGCTGCTAGTGACAACCAGCACTAACTCCAGAATTTGAAACAAACTGAACTTTCGAGAACCTCACCTCCTCTCCACCTCGTCCAATCAGAGAACGCCTTGCGTTCAATAAAAAAAAGAAAATACTAGATGTGAATGACGGCCCATGTGGAAGAGCAACCACTCAGCACAGGATCCAGAAGACCATGCAATCACCATAGTAGCACTGACTACTACATTGATTCTCTGCTCGCACAGTGGACCATAGGTACGGAACCAATATAACTTGGCATTAAAAAAGAATACTTGAGAGTTCATCCTTAACATTTCTGCATGCTCCCCTTTACATAGAAAAATCTTGATTTTGAGTTAATTTCCCACTTTAAAGCGGAGGTCCACCCTAAAGTGGACCTTCCGCTCATTGGAATCTTCCCCCCTCCAGCGCCACAATTGGCACCTTTCAGGGGGGAGGGGGGTGCAGGTACCTGTACAGTACAGGTATCTGCACCCACTTCCGGGATAGCTCTCTGCGGAAAGGGGCGTAGATTACGCCCCTTTCCAAAAGTCCCCCGCTGCCTGCTGGGAAACACACAGATCCCAGAGGCAGCGGGTCCATCCTTATTGCGCAGCGCGACTCGCGCATGCACAGTAGGGAACCGGGAAATGAAGCCGAAAGGCTCCACTTCCTGATTCCCATACCCAAGATGGCGGCGGCAGCACTCGAGAGACGATCGAGAGATCGGCTTCGGGTGCCAACATCGCGGGCGCGCTGGACAGGTAAGTGTCACTATTTTAAAAGTCAGCAGCTGCAGTATTTGTATTTTGTTAACTCTTTAAAGAAAAAACTATGGGCCCAGTGACAGTGTCTCTGCAAATGTTCCCCCACCTTCCTTGACCCCCTAATGCTCATATCATACTTGCTAGCACTCCCTCACTGCTTCTTCCTCTATGGCAACTGACACTAGAGTAAAGGAGAAGGGTAGGTCATGAAATGTCCCCACCCCACCACCTATAGGGTCGTGGCAGAATATACATTTCTAGAATTGTCAGTTGTGATCCACCAGAATTGGTGGATGAGTTGACAGCTGCCCAAAAATGGTCCTCTCGCACAAGCTGTTACCTATAAAAAGAGAGGATGTGTCATTAGATGGACAGACAACGAGAAGATACAGAACACTGCACTTTACACCCTCCCATCCTGTCGTGGTCCTTTTGAGGTTTGTCCCTTTCTTTGAAAGAGGGTGTTAAGTATAAATTAAAGTTGTAGCTCGCTTTTCAATAGCTGAGCTATATACAGTACACTCACCGGCCACTTTATTAGGTACACCTTGCTAGTACTTGGTTGGACCCCTTTTGCCTTCAGAACTGCCTTAAAGCAGAGGTCCACCCTAAAGTGGACCTTCCGCTCATCGGAACCCTCCCCCCCTCCGGTGCCACAATCGGCACCTTTCAGGGGGGAGGGGGGTGCAGTTACCTGGATAATCCAGGTAACTGCACCCACTTCCGGGACAGCTCTCTGCGGAAAGGGGCGTAACTTACACCCCTTTCCGCAAGTGCCCGCCCCTTCCCGCAAGTGCCCCGCTGCCTGCTGGGAAACACACAGTTCCCAGAGGCAGCGGGGAGCGTCCTTATTGCGCAGCGCAATTCGTGCATGCGCAGTAGGGAACCGGGAAATGAAGCCGAAAGGCTCCATTTCCTGATTCCCATACCCAAGATGGCGGCGGCAGGACCCGACAGACGACCTAGCGATCGGCTTCGGGTGCCGACATCGCGGGCGCGCTGGACAGGTAAGTGTCACTATTTTAAAAGTCAGCAGCTGCAGTATTTGTAGCTGCTGGCTTTAAAAAAAAAAAAAAAACGCGGACTCCCGCTTTAAAGCATTACAAACATATGTGTCCCATATGTGGTTATAGCATATGTTACGTAACCTACATTTTCAGACAGCCTTGTGATTGTTATTCCTTTTATGGCCAATAAACATAATCAAGTCATGTTCACCCACAGGAAATAATTGTATTACCGTACTGAACTGTTTTCTTATCACAAATACACTAGAATGTAAAAACCACGGATGATCCAAAACAGTTTTATTAGGAAAGGGAAACCCATTTCTAGTTTTGCATGCATGAAAATGAGTTTAAGCCTTTTGAACTCAATTGTATCCACCCATTACTGCCTCTAGGTGTATGTAAATGCAGTGCAGCTGCCTCTAATTAGACAAGTATTTGGAAGTTCTGGGAAAGATTGTTATGATTTGTCTGGAATGGTTCGTGTTAGCGGATATGGAGTTTCAAGGACGGACCAAAGAAAGAGGCTGCAAGAAGGAAATATAAGGGATTCAAGCTTTTTCGGGGATAACTGGATCATGTATGGAATAACTATATTCAGAATTAACCACTTAAGGATCAAGCCTCTTTCCGGGATTTGTTGTTTACAAGTTAAAAACATTTTTTTTGCTAGAAAATTACTTAGAACCCCCAAACATTATACATTTTTTTTTCTAACACCCTAGAGAATAAAATGGTGGTCGTTGCAATACTTTCTGTCACACCGTATTTGCGCAGCGGTCTTACAAGCACACTTTTTTTTGGGAAAAATACCCTTTTTTGAATTAAAAAATAACAGTAAAGTTAGCCCAATTTGTTTTCATATTGTGAAAGATAATGTTACGCCAAGTAAATCAAAATTGTGCTCGCTCGTGGAATGGCAACAAACTTTTACCCTTAAAAATCTTCATAGGCAAGGTTTAAACAATTGTACAGGTTGCATGTTTTGAGTTACAGAGGAGGTCCAAGGCTAGAATTATTGCTCCTGCTCTACCATTCATGGCGATACCTCACGTGTGTGGCTTGAAAACATGTTTTCATATGCAGGCGCTACTCACATATGCGTTCGCTTAAGCACGCAAGCTCCTCGTCGGGGTGCGTTTAAAAATTAAATTTTTTTTCTTATTTATTTTACTTTATATTTTTTATTTTTATACTGCTTTTAAAAAAAAAAAAAAAAAAAAGTTTCACTTTTATTCCTATTACAAGGAATGTAAAATAATAGAAAAAAGCATGACAAAACCTCTTAAATATGAGATCTGGGGTCAAAAAGACCTCAGATCTCATATTTACACTAAAATGCAATAATAATAAAAAAAAAAAATGCCATTTAAAAAAATGCCCCATTAAAGTGGTTGTAAACCCTTAGGCCGCGTACACACGCGGGGACTGTTCGCCCAACTTTGTCCGCTGAACAGTGTTTCGGCGGACAGTCCGCCCGTGTGTGGGCTTTCAGCGGACAGTTTCAGCGAACAGTTTGCTGAACAAGGTTTTTCGGAATTTCCGAAAAACTGTCCGCTGAAACTTGGTTTCAGCGAACAGTCCCCTCGTGTGTAGGCTTGTTCGTCAAACTAAGTTCCGCGCATGCTCAGAAAGGATTTACACGCCGAAAGTTGTAATGCAGTGTATAGGACGTTGTATTTTTCCGTCCCGTCGTACGTGCCGTTCACGTCATCGCGCACGGTTTCAGCAAACTGTTCGTTCGTCGTGTGTGGGCAAGTCCGTCCATGCTAATTTTGAGCGGACTGTTTGCTGAAACTGTTTGACGGACAAAGTTGAGCGAACAGTCCGCGCGTGTGTACGCGGCCTTACAACCAACTTTGACCTACAGGTAAGCCTAAATTAAGGCTTACCTGTAGGTCCAAGAAATATCTCCTAATAATAGTGGGAGGGGCAAGAATTGTCCCCGCCCACTATGTATGGGGCTCTGGTAGAAGGGAATTAATTAATTAATTAAATTTACAGTTAAATGTTGTTAGAGTACTTACCTTTGATTGGTCCAGAGGCTTAGTAACGGTTGCCACAAACAGGAGACCTTATAAAAGAGAAAAAAGTGCGTCAGGTGCCGCAGTATAACGGACAAAGAAGATCAGAACACATCCCTGCTGTTTCGTTAAGGAGTCCTTACTGCGACAGGTGATCGAACGGGCTGGTGCCGTGGATGGAGAGCGGTGACTTTGTTCCTGTCTGTCGGCTTATCCAGTGGCTGGTTCTGGTAGTGTTCCGTCTGTGGATGTCCCTCCGGTGGAGCAGATTGATTTGCTAGGTGATTCTTCTTGCAATGCTTATTTTTCTGTTAAATTAGCATTAAGGGGTTATCGTAGGAAGTTTTCAGTTCCTGATAAGAGATTACCTATCTCAATTGATCTGTTGGGTAAGCTTTGTTCTGTGGCTGATGTTGTTTGTTTTTCAAATTTTTAAGCTTTATTGTTCAAAGTTTCCTTTTGTATTTGTTTCTATGGAGCTCTGCGAATTTCTGAACTCCTTCCGCCTAATCGAGGTTCTCATTTGGGATTGGCTATATCGTCGGTGCATTTGGCTCCTGACGTTCTTCGTTTGTAAGAGCAAATGTGATCAGATTGGGGGAGGAAATTGGATTATCATTGGGTCTCATGTAAACATTTCTATATGTGCTGTTTCTCATTCCAAGAATTATTTGTCTTTAAGGCCTCCCTTGGACAAGCAATTCTTGATTCACAATAACGGTATTCCTTTGACTGTATTTCAATTCAATGCTGTTTTGAAGAAGTGTCTATGATATTTGAATTTAGACCATTTAGCTATATCTTCTTATTCCTTCCATATTGGTGCAGCTACTGCTGCGGCCAAAATCGGTCTTTCGGCTAATGACATTAAAAGAGTGGGTAGGTGGAATTCTAATTGTTTTAAAAAATATGTTCGTCCTAACAATGTTTGATTTCAGATCTGCATGTCATTGTATGGATCATCGGCCATTCATTTGTATATTGGGCCCACGAACGTGCAAAATCCAGATGTTATGGTGAAAATTTAGATTTGCCTTATTCTAAATATATACTTTATTGGTATGGGCGCAGGGGTATGAAGTGGACTGATTTAAAAAGTGTTTTTTCTTTATTAAGTTCTGAATGGCCTAGCCCACATGTTGTGGTTTTTCATTTAGCTGGAAATTACATCGGTTTCCGCCCTACCTTGGACTTAGTGGCTAGTATGAAGGCTGATTTTATATGCTTTCATGCTTTGTTGCCTGAGTGTTTATTGTTTTTTTCGGAAATTATCAGAAAAAAAGTTAATCGAGCTATGGCTAAATTTATGCCTATTCTGGGAGGTATTTCTTATAGACACGTTGAATTGGAGGGTGGTGTACTTGGTCTTTATCGCCCTGATTATATTCATCTGTCTGATATCGCTTGGATATATTCAATATGAATTTACAATCTAGTGTGGAGTTGGCCATGGGCCGGTGGGGGTGCCGTGCTCATTGTCCATAAGCCCGGCTTATGGGACTTTTATTGATTGTTTATTTAGCTTGAGATTTTAATAGCTAAGCTTTGCTGATGTTATTGATATGTTAAATATGTTATTTTGCTTTTATAGTTCAAAAGTTAAATGGCTTTATACAAAATTAATAAAACCTATAATAAAGGCCGCGGCCATTATACTCCACAAAGATATGTGTGTATTCGTATATTAATGATATTTTAATCTATATATATAAGGGTTATATACAATTCTACCTAGCGTACCATAAACCTACACGGTTTAGGAGATATTTGCCGAAAGACAGGCACCACTGTCTATGGCGCATGCGCCGTAGACAGCGGCGCGCAGGCGCACTGAGGTCAACGGCGATATGCCGCGAGTGGCGGCTCCCGTGCGCATGCGCGGGAATGACGTCATCACGGCTTCGCTGAATGACAGCGGCGGAGCAGCGAGACCCACCGAGAAGATGGATGCACTGGACTACAGGGGACAGCGGTGACTTCGCTGGCTCAAGTGACACATAATGGACTACTATGCGATGCATAGTAGTCCATTATGCTTTACCTTTGCAGGGAATGAAAGAGGAAGTAAACTCATCAGGGTTTACTTCCTCTTTAAGAGCTGTGGGTAGAAATGACATTTTGACGTTGCTTCCGCCCAGCAATTGTATGGAGACGGGTGGGGGCCATCTTCTTCTCACTCGTCTCCATACCTAACAGGAGACAAGATGCGATCGCCTCCACCGACCGCTCTGTTAAGCGACGGAGGGCACCGGATCGCGGCGGGAGGGGGGGAGCCCTCTCCCGCCGCCAATAAAAGTGATATTGTGGTGCATCCGCTGCAGAGACCACTTTTATCTTGTAGCGGACCACCCGTCGAAGAAAAGAATACCAGGGTTATGCCAGCTAGCTGCTGCCATAACAACGATATCCTCCTTCAAACAGCCGAAGTAAAACTGCGATGGGTGGTCCGTAAGTGGTTAATGCAAGGAGCATGACACTTAGAACTTTACACTATGCCTGAGCTTTGATCTAACATTTTGCAAACAGTCCGTGCACACTTTCTGCTGGAGGTCTATAAACCCTGGCTTTAGGGTTGCCACCTCATTCCTTTAAAACTGAACACATATTAATTACACAGTGTCTGTGGCTGATTAAGGTGGTAATTAAACTCTGCATGAAATTAGCCTCAGAACCTGTGTAACTCATATGTGTTTGGGTTTGAGGCTGGGTTCACACCACAGCAATGCGGGAACGGCGCGAATCCGCGGCGTTTTCCCGCATCGCATGACTCCCGCCGGCAGTTCACACTGCCCTATGCGAACGGCTGGGAGTGTCAATGAAATGTTAATGACACCCCCAGATCCGTCCGCATATCGCAGTGCGATCTGCACACTCGCACAGGAATCGGATCGCATGGTGTGAACACCCATGTGATCCGATTCTGCTGCGGACCAAAAAAAGGGTCCCGTGCGAGTTTGCTGCGGGAGCGATGCGAATTCAGCCATACCATCTGTATGGCTGAACTCGCATCGCTACGGAGATCGGATGTGATTTGCACTGCAGTGCGGTGCGAATCACATCCGGATCTCCCCCCGCAGCGGTGTGAACCCGGCCTAAAGGGATGAGGTGGCAACTCTAGTCTCACTGCCTGTGATTAGCGCTGTGCAGTGTAAGATTCCTGGCGGGTTCGGTCATGTGGCGCAACGAACACGCCTGAGCTTCTACTTCCCAATGTTTTGAGATGGGAACAAGGGACACCTATCAGCAAAAGCATGTAGGCATAGGACACACCACCTGCCACATCCCCTTAAAGGAGAATTATTTAAAAAAATGATTAGTTAAACCAACAAGTGTTTTTTTTTATTTTTTATCACTATTCCTTTATATTGGCTTTTTAAATTTACCAATGCAGAAATTTAGAAATTGGAGAAAAGGTTTAGCATTGGCAAATACTTTTTGAAAGATAAAAAGTGCATTTTATATACAACTATAGAGATCAGACCAAAATGAGGGACAAATGAGGATGAAAGAGGGACAGAGGGACTTTATGTCAAATCAGGGACAGTCCGTCAAAATCAGGGACATGTATCCGCTATGCCTAAGCCCATGCTTAAAAGGAGAAACAGCAAGTAGAGATATTTTTCCAGCGTCCACCTCACGTCCTTCTGCACAATCTGAATAGTGAAGAGTAATAGACCTCTAAACCTCTACTATACAACCTTATTGTACAATCCCTTTTAGATCCAACATCAGCGATGCAGTGTAAGGGCCTGCAGATTTAATAGATTAGGTGTGTGCTCTTATTATGTATCTCTGGTAAATATTAAAAAAAAATTGTACAGAGATTGCATAGTGTATGGCCAGCTCTAGGCCTCATTTACACTAGTGGTGCCCTTTTAAGAGTGGTCTGTGTTCAAAATGCCATTCAGAGAGTATTTGACAGGTGGAGAGCAGGCATTGTATTGCCCAATCCCAGCCTGCTTTAACACCTGAACCATAATAATAAATGATAATCAATCAGCACCCCCCTGTGAGAGTAGCAGCCAACCGGCTCTCCCCTACTTGCGTCTGACAGACGCGAGTGAGGAAAAGCCGATCAACGGCTCTTACTGTTTACACTGTGATCAGCTGTGGACACGGCTGATCATGTTGTAAAGAGTCTCCCTCAGACTGAAACACCGCACCACCAATCGCCGCAATGTGCGCCCCCACGGGCGCGTGGTGGCTGTTATCCTGCTGGATGTCATATAACGTACGGTCAGGATATTGAAACCACTTTACCTCCATCATGTTGCTATATGGCAAGTGGTTAAATGGTGCTACCATAATTCAAAGGTGTGAACGGGCCCTAACAGCACTGGTATTTGAGTCAGATAATGACATCATCATTCCTTCTGCTTGTCAATACTGCTAATGGGATCGTAGTCAGAACTCCTTAACTTTAACAAATAATGGCTCTTGACTCAAAAACTTGTGGTTTGAATACGCCGTGGCCCTTTATTATAGGTATAAATAAAGATTTTATGTATTATATAAACTCCAATAAAATGTAAATAATACATTAATTAAACAATCAATTAGTCAACACTCATAGAATAGTATTAACATTTTACATAACCATATATACACTCACTGCCTACTTTATTAGGTACACCTGTTCAATTGCTTGGTAACACAAATTGCTAATCAGCCAATCACATGGCAGCAACTTAATGCATTTAGGCATCTAGACCTGGTGAAGTCGACTTGCTGAAGTTCAAACCGAGCATCAGAATGGGGCAGAAACGGGATTTAAAGGGGTTGTAAAGACAGAAGTTTTTTTTTTTTTCTTTTAACTTAATGCATTCATTGCATTAAGATAAAAAGCCTTCTGTGTACAGCAGCCCCCTAACACTTACCTGAGGTCCCTCTCTGTCCAGCAATGTCTACAAGCATTTCAATTGTCCGAGATTCTCCTTCCTGATTAGCTGAGACAATCAAAGTAATTTAGCCAATCAGAGGAGAGAGGGGGCAGGCCGGGTCAGGGCTCCATTTCTGAATGGATACAGGGAGCTGTGACTCAGCTTGGGTGCCCCCATAGCAAGCTGCTTGCTGTGGGGGCACTGAACAGGAGGGAGGGGCCAGGTTTACAGAAGAAGCACCCAAGAAGAGGAGGATCTGGGCTGCTCTGTGCAAATCCACTGCAACAGAGCAGGTAAGTATAACATGTTTGATATTTTTATTGGAAAAATCACAAGCCTTTACAATCACTTTAAGTGACTTTAAACGTGGCATGGTTGTTGGTACCAGATGGGCTGGTCTGAGTATTTTAAAAACTGCTTATTTAATGGGATTTTCAAGCACAACCATCTTTAGGGTTTACAGAGAGTGGTCCAAGAAAGAAAAAATATCCAGTGAACAGCAGTTGTGTGGATGAAAATGCCTTGTTGATGTTAGAGGTCAGAGTAGAATGGGCAGACTGGTTCGACAACAATGAAAGACAACAGCAACACAAATAACAACTTGTTACAACCAGGGTAAGCAGGATACCATCTCTGAACGCACAACACATCAAACTTTGAAGCAGATGGGATAGAGCAACAGAAGACCACACCGGGTGCCACTCCTGTCAGCTAAGAACAGGAAACTGAGGCTACAATTTGCACAGGCTCACCAAAACTGGACAATAGAAGATTGCAAAAACATTGCCTAGTCTGATGAGTTTCGATTTCAGCTGCAACATTCAGATGGTAGGGTCAGAATTTGGCATAATTAAAATGAACGCATGGATTCATCCTGCCTTGTATCATCGGTTCAGGCTGGTGGTGTAATGGTGTGGGGAGATATTTTCTTAACACACTTTGGGCCCCTTAGTACCAATTGAGCATTGTTTAAACACCACGGCCTACCTGAGTATTGTTGCTGACCATGTCCATCCCTTTATGACTACAGTGTACCTATCTTCTGATGGCTATTTCCAGCAGAATAATGCACCATGTTACAAAGCTCAAATCATCTCACCACTGGTTTCTTGACCATGACAACGAGTTCACTGTACTTCTATGGCCTCCACAGTCACCAGATCTCAATCCAATAGGGCACCTTTGGAATGTGGTGGAACGGGAGAGTCGCATAATGGATGTGCAGCCAACAAATATGAAGCAACCTCGTGATGCTATTATGTCAATATGGAACAAAAGCTTTGAGGAATGTTTCCAACACCTTGTTGAATCTATGCCACAAAGACTTAAGGCAGTTCTGAAGGCAAAAGGGGTCCAACCAAGTACTAGCAAGGTGTACCTAATAAAGTGGCCGGTGAGTGTACTGTATATAGCTCAGCTATTGAAGAGCGAGCTACAACTTTAATTTATACTTAACACCCTCTTTCAAAAAAAGGGACAAACCTCAAAAGGACCACGACAGGATGGGAGGGTGTAAAGTGCAGTTTTCTGTATCTTCTCGTTGTCTGTCCATCTAATGACACATCCTCTCTTTTTATAGGTAACAGCTTGTGCGAGAGGACCATTTTTGGGCAGCTGTCAACTCATCCACCAATTCTGGTGGATCACAACTGACAATTCTAGAAATGTATATTCTGCCACGACCCTATATGTGGTGGGGTGGGGACATTTCATGACCTACCCTTCTCCTTTACTCTAGTGTCAGTTGCCATAGAGGAAGAAGCAGTGAGGGAGTGCTAGCAAGTATGATATGAACATAAGGGGGTCAAGGAAGGTGGGGGAACATTTGCAGAGACACTGTCACTGGGCCCATAGTTTTTTCTTTAAAGAGTTAACAAAATATAAGTGCACTGTTATTGATTTTTATTCCAGTTAATCGTGCATGCCTTTTAAAGTGATTTATTGTACTTTAAATAGAGCCTTATACTTGACTGTAATGGCCTTTTTTCCACTTGGCAACAGTAAAAGATTGCAATACTTAAATAATTTATGAAAAATATATTCCTTATATGATATCTAATGGCCATATCTATTAAATAAATGAATAAAACAGTTTATTGTAAAGACCTTATCAGTCTATCAATCCTTAAATTAAACTGCTAGCCATTCTATTTTCTATTAAGGAAATGATTAGGTCAGGAAATGTGATGGGAGTACACATAATCTCATCTTGTCCTGACGTTTTTTACTTAGAGCAGGCTTAAACAATACAGACCATACCTGCATGACCCACGCAGGCTGAGCCTCAAAACCTGCTACAGGATTGTGGATGGTGTATATGTGTCACCTAGGTTTCTCACTTACACATGGTGAGGTGCTCCAAGAAGGGTTGATGATCGATATGGAAAAGCAAACTTGTTGCTTTCTCACAATCTTAATTTGTGGAGTTTTGGGTCCTGCAGGCTGGAGGATTTTTAGCATGTTGGGTGGGGGAAAAAAGCCTCCATTCCTAGATCCACATCTTACCTGGTAACCAGACCTCATTATTGGTCTTAGCCGTTGGGTGACAAAGCTAAAAGCTAACAAAACACTAAAAAGGTGCATGTAGCCCTGGCCAGTAGCCCTTTAAAGTGAGCTGAGCAGCTTTTGTCAACAATTTTGTTTTTGTAATTGAGAACCAGCTGATGGACTCCCAATCATGTGATTGCTCAGTGATTATGTGATTGGGTTGCTGCCTCTGCCTCCTGGCATTAACACCCACCTAAAGGGCTGATAGAAGGAATTATTAAAGCCCACTTAATGCTAAAGGTGTGGCGTGAAATTGAGCCTGATTCAGGTTGGGTGACCACCGTCAGAAAGCAGAAGGACGCATCTATCCAGCAGCTCCTTAGGAAATACTGTCATGAAGGGGACTGTCACATGTGGTAAGGATTGATCACTTTCCATGCAGCCTGGATGGTGGCATACGCAGAGAGCGCACCCATGCAGTCCACAGTTGACATTGTAGAAAAAAACAATAAAGATGTGGATCTGGGAAAGCAGAGCATACAGGAATAGCAGGAGTATAATTCAGCACTGGGTTGCTGATCTTGCAGACAGGAGCAATGAGATAGGAACACAGGCGTAATGTTACTTATGTAGCACTGCACCCCCCCCCCCCCCACCCATAGGGATTACTGTATGTAGACTTCTCTGGGCCTCCACCTTATTATCTTGCAGCCAGTTGCTAGGTATTTTCACATGGCCAACTGTTCTCTCATCCTCTAGTTATCCAATAATTAATCCAGGGTGTTTGTTTTTTTAGGTATTTATTGTTGGAACTTGGATGGAAGAAGGGAATAGTGGCATACTCCAACTGAAACTGATTACAGTTGAGGACAACTCTCACTTGGCCTCACTTGTTTGAATGTGGTAGCAGACTCTCTGCTATACCATATTGCACTTTCTTGCTCTGGCAGCAGACTTGATTAAACTGTTTTATCTTCAGGACACTCACTAGCATCCCCTTTGGCTGATACCTGTTCACCTGACTCTACTAGCTGAAAGGTTGGCCCTCACAGGATATGACCCATGACACAGATCCTTCCTGGTGTTTCCTCCTTCTAGTCAGCTTTGTAGGACATCTGGGTTGCAGCTTTACTCGGTTTCAGGCCCTCAGATCAACCACCTGAGGCCCAATGGCAGCCTGTGCAGAGGAGGGGCAGCCATGCCCTCCCTACAGGACCTTGCTCTCCAGCTGAAGACCCAGAGCACATGTGCCCTTGGCACATATACAGCCACCCAGCATGCACTGAGGCACTTTCCTCTGCCAGTGGCCAGGGCTTTAACTATGCCTATGCTCTCACTTGTCAGGCTTCCTCCCACTGTCCAATACGCCTCGTCCTATTGGACCAGTGTGAAACATTCAGGCAATATTAGCAGCATCTGAGCCCCATGAACAGACCCTATCAATGGATCCCTGCTCCCTGGTAGGCAGAGAGCTGATAAGAAGGCACAGGATGGTAGAAAGTACAGCCCAAGTGGCCATGTAGAGAAGGTGAGTGGTACTTCCTCCATGTTCCCTTCCTCATTGGGTACCAAATATGGGTCACATGACTGGCCTACCCGGGGTGGGTTCTTCTGGGCTTTGCTAGGCACTTTGTACAGGGTTACTGTCATACACATGGAGTACCTTTACTTGAGTCACGTTCATGATCCAGATAAATTACTAAACATGAACTCTAGTAAACTCTCTTAATGTATTAAGCATCATCACGGTTACGTGCGCATTTAGGAGGGACATGCAGAGCCGATGCTCTCCCCACCTGTTCAGTGTATCACCTCTACTTCACTCCAAGTAATGGGGTCCTGCCGTGCACTTAGTGCACAACCCATACATGCCGGTGGTTCAGATCTGCTCCTGTTGCTATGGGAGATGGATTGCATCCAAAGTAGTGCTGACAACATCTCCCTCACTGCAAGAGGCTGTCTCACCTGCCACATATACATGATTATGACAGGCTGCTATAGAAAACTTTGTTACCCTTGGTAACTACTGTATTAAAGTTTGGCTAGAACAGGGTTTATAGTCCCTGTCAATTTTTTTTCACAATCTGTGTCCCATTGCGGAGATTTCGCGTAGCCAAACAGGAAGTGAGAGGAAGTCCCTGCAAATTAAAGGAATTTCCTGGGGACCCCCAGGTCACAAGAACTAGTGTCCCCATTGGAATATTTACCTCTATTACTTTTCTGGGGACAACTGAAAATTTTAGATTTTCTTTTACTTTCACTTTTAATGATAACTGTAAACAGGAAAAATATATAGAGGGTGAATTTCCATAACGGGGACACAGAGAGCAATAAAAACTGACAGGTGATCTAATCCACCTCTTCTCTCTCCAAAACAAAAAAAAATGTTTTGCCATTAGTTATACTTGACCTCTTGTACTTATATCTTCATGTAGCACCCTCCTAGGTAGTTGCCAGAAGAGAGTATAATTTTTGGTCTTTCTGCTTACCAGGAAGATGGTCAGGTAGAACTTAGAGTGCTCTCTGCCTACCAGGGAGCAGGATCTATTGGTTACATCTGCTCATTGTACTCAAGTGCAGCTCACCTTATTTTGACAGTGGGAGGGGACTTGACAAGTGAGTGTACAGGCTTTGTTACAGCCCTGGCAACTGGCAGAGAGAAAGTGCTGCATTGCAATTTTGGGATACTGTATAAAAAGCCAGAGTACATGTGCTCAGGGGAGTCGAGCCAGAGAACAGAGCCCAGAAGGGAGAGGATCAGCTTCCTTATCCTCCACGGAGGCTGTTGTGTGGCCCTGGGTGTTTGACCCAGGGGCCTAGAGAAGGAGAAGCTGAACCCAGAGGTCCTGCAGAGCTGACTGGCAGGGAGACACCAGGAAGGATCTGATTCTGCTTACTATGAGTACAGATCTGTGTCTTTGAGGCTTGTCGAGTGAGGGCCACCCGTTTCAGCTAGAAGAGTCAGTGGATGGGTGTCAGTAAAGGGGATGCTAGTGTCCTGAAGATAAATTAGTTCATCAAGTCTGCTACTAGTGAGAGCAAGAAGACTTAACTACTCCATACATGTGGGTGCATGGTTAAAGCAATGGGACGGCTTCTGCTAATAATCTGGAGAGGTCAAGTGAAAGTTGTCCTTATCATTTGGCAATAGTTCCAGTTGGAGTATCCCACTCATGCCTTCTCCCATCCAAGTTCCAAAATAAAATACAAAAACACAAATACCCTAGACTGGTTATTGAGTAACGAGCAAACAGGAGTAAGGGTGGGACAAGCGGGAACTCCTAGCAACAAAGCTGGAACCCATAGCAACCAAGTGGGAACCCCTAAAACCAAGTGGGAAACCCTCAGCAACCAAGTGGGAACCCTCAGCAACTAAATGGGAATAAACTAGCATGATGACAATTACAGTCAACAGTTCAGAATAAAGTGCAGACATTCCTTAACATCTCTAGTCTCTAACTCACGCTCGCGGCTGCCCCAGCATACCTGCATAGGAGAGAGTCCATTCTTGGCAGAGTCCATACTCGACAGAGTCCAGTAATTGGTATCTTCAGGTAGGACTTAAAGTTCCAGCAATCCTCCTACAGCTTGCTTTCTGCTTGTGTCTTTCCTCCCATACAGTTTGTGATTTTGCTCCCGGGCCACTCTCCCCTCTGGACTCGAGCCCCCTGTCCCTTTCATAGTACGCAGGACTGGAGGGTCGGACCCAAGAAAAATCCGTCAAGACCGAAAATCAGGGAGTACAGTTAACCCCTAACTTCCCACTGGGGTAGCAGTAACAATTACCTACCTACAGGCAGAAGTGCACAGAAACACACAGAGACACTGGGGTTCACTAGATCTCTTAGCAGCTTCAGAGCCTAGGACTGAAGCTGCCATCACGCTGACCGGGATTGCTGGCCATGGAAACTGGTACAGGGAAATTAGACTGGGCTGTGTATAAAAAGGTGTTGCATAGCACTGTGTTGTGTTTCTTTCTCTGTGAGTGTTTTTAAAGTGTTTACCTGCATCTTAACAAATATACAGTGAGCACTATTGGTCCTTTCTTTTTCATGTGGCTAGGGGGAAATATGAACCTGGATGGGAGCTATATGAGGAGCGATATATGGAGGAGTATTTAAATGGGACGTGCACCTGAATTTTGCCAGAGACTGTGTTATGTTGTTTTTAAACTCAAAATGATTCAGGGGTCAGTATGAGGTAGTGAGCATATTGAATGTTGCACATTGTGGAGAGCACAGGTGTTTTAGGAAGGCGGTGTTGAAGATATAAGGATATCAAGTGTATACTTTTCTGTATGGCAGTGGGAGTCACAGTTTGGGACATTGGGCTGTATTACTATTCTTTAAATATTATCTTTTGAATATTGATGCTTTTGGGTTAGTATGGGTTGCATTGCTTATTGTATTTGAAGAGGGAGTGTGGTGATTTCACTGTTATGTCCTGTACACACGGTCAGACATTTCGACCACAAAATCCGTCAGATTTTTTCCGATGGATTTTTTCCAAAACTGGTGTTGCATTCACACTGTCGGACAACGTTGTCAGAAAATCCGATCGTTCAGAACGTGGTGACTTTCGTTGCATACCACGGGACTACGTAGAGGCTAGTAGCCAATAGCCAACAAACTATTGTAAAAAATCCAATTGGGGTTTTTTTGTCTGAAAATTTTAGATCTTGCTCTCAAATTTTTTACGGCGGAATTTCCGACGGAAAAAGTCCGATAGAGCCCACACACGATCGGATTTTCCAACAATATAATCCGATCTGACCTTTTCCAACGGAATTTCCGACTGTGTGTACAGGGCATTAGTGTTATAGCAGCAACTCATGGGGAATTGGTTTTATTTATTTTTTATTTACGGTTGCGCAGATTCTTTTCTTTTGCACTTAGAGCTCCTAAAATACCCAAATACAAAATAACAAACAATCTTTTTTTTCTGTGAATAATGAAAGCAATACAAAGTGCAAACAAATATCAGTGCTATAACTTAAATACAGCAAAGTTAAAGTCAATTGAACTTCAAACGTCCATATAATACACCAGTGTCCAAAATGTTTCTTCCACATTAAGCACCCAATCCAAATGAGTCAGTATGCCTTCTTTCTCAAGACAGGCATACAGCGCTCATAACGCAGCCAGCCTTTCTTTGGAATCAAAACTAGAGAAATGATATTCATAGGGTAAATGTTGGAAAAACAACAGCAAGTTGCTTATGTACTGTGATTGTATATATGCATTATACCTGTCTATACAGCAGGTGGCACTGTAGTGTTATAGTGTAATGTGCATATAACTCTGTTGTATGATGTAAGGAGAGGAAGTGCCTTTTCTCAGTGTTTAGTTGTGTTTCCATGCTGTTAAGATATATTCTGCTATCCTCAATGCAAATAAAGTTGTTTTCTATATTCAAGAAGCTTCCAGCACATCACATTATTACTAGTGATGAGCCTAATGTTTGAGTCGAACGTATATGCGGTGTTCGCTGCAAATTCGAAAGCCGCTGGAACACTGTTAAAGTCTATGGGACACTAACATGAAAAATCAAAAGTGCTAATTTTAAAGACTTATATGCAAGTTATTGTCATAAAAAGTGTTTGGGGACCTGAGTCCTGCCCCAGGGGACATGTATCAATGCAAACATTTTTTTTTTAAAACGTCAGTTTCTTCAGGAGCAGTGATTATTATTATTTTTTTTAATGCTTAACCACTTTAGGACCGCCGCATGTAATTATACGTCGGCACAATGACACGGACAGGCACAAGCACGTACCCGTACGTGCCTGCCTTCCAGCGGGTGGGGGGTCCGATCGGACCCCCTCCCCTGGCTGCGGTGGTCCGTTTCGCTTCAGGAGCGATCCGGGATGAGGGGATGACCGTTAATTTCTGCCCATCCCCTCTCGATCGCTCCTGGCGAATGAGAAGCTTCCCCTGCCTGTGTAGTGTAAACACAGGCAGGGAGGAAGTGATGTCACTCTCCTCGGGGCGGTCTTTTTGACCGGACTGCAAGGAGAGAAGACATCCTAGTAAGTGCACCAACACTACACTGACATGTAGGTACACATAGGCACACAAATTACCCCAGTCACCCCCTGATTACCCCCCGCCCCCAGTCACAGTGTCACTGATTGCAGTGATCATTTATTTACTGATCACTGCATTTAGTGTCAGTTGTAACTGTAAAAAGTGTCAGGGCAGTTAGTGTTAGGTCCAGGGTAGCCCCCTACCCCCCCAATAAAGGTTTAACCCCCTGATTGCCCCCCAGGTAACCCTTTCACCCCCTTTTGCCAGTGTCACTAAGCGATAGTTTTTATGATCGCTGCATTAGTCTCACTGGTGCCGCTAGGTAGCTAGTTATTTTTTAGGTTCACCGCCAGGTTTTTATAGCGTTAGGTACCCCCATATACTACCCAATAAAGGTTTTAACCCCCTGATTGCCCCTAGAGTTAACCTTTTCACCAGCGGTTAGCCAGTTAGTTATTTAGGTTCCCCGTCAGGTTTTTATATAGCGTCAGGGACCCCCATATACTACCTAATAAAGGTTTTAACCCCCTGATTGCTCTTAGTTAACCCTTTCACCACTGATCACCGTATAAGTGTTACGGGTGACGCTGGTTAGTTAGTTTGCTTTTTGTAGCATCAGGGCACCCGCCATTTATTACCCAATAAAGGTTTAACCCCCTGATCACCCGGTGGGTGATATCAATTAGGTTAGCATACACCTCCCGTAGTGGTATAGTATCTGAACAGATCAATATCTGATCTGAACAGATCTATACTAGCATCCCCAGCAGTTTAGGGTTCCAAAATAACGCATTGTTAGCGGGATCAGCCCAGATACCTGCTAGCACCTGCGTTTTGCCCCTCCGCCCAGCCCACCCAAGTGCAGTATCGATCGATCACTGTCACTTACAAAACACTAAACACATAACTGCAGCGTTCGCAGAGTCAGGCCTGATCCCTGCGATCGCTAACAGTTTTTTTTGGTAGCGTTTTATATTTAAATCTTGAAGGCGGTGCTTGGTTTTAGGGGTCCCGTACGTGGCTAGGCTCCCAAAAAGTCCCCCACATGTGGTATCCCCATACTCAGGAGAAGCAGCAGAATGTATTTTGGGGTATAATTTCACATATGCCCATAGCATGTGTGAGCAATATATAATTTAGTGACAACTTTGTGCAAAGAAAAAAAAAGTTTGTAATATCCCGCAACTTGTGGCAAAATATAAAATATTCCATGGACTCAAAATGCCTCTCAATAAATAGCTTGGAGTATCTACTTTTCAAAATGGGTTCATTTGGGGGGGTTTTGTGTTATTTTGGCATTTTATGGCCTTCGAAACTGTGATAGGTAGTGAGGAGTGAAAGCAAAAATTTGCACCCTTAGAAATCCTGAAGGCAGTGATTGGTTTTCGGGGTGCCGTACGCGGCTAGACTCCCAAAAAGTCCCACACATGTGATGTCCCCGTACTCAGGAGAAGCAGCAGAATAAATTTTGGGGTTCAATTCCACATATAACTATGGCATGTGTGAGCAATATATCTTTAGTGCCAACTTTTTGTAAACTTTTTTTTTTGTCATTATTCAATCACTTGGGACAAAAAAATAAATATTCAATGGGCTCAACATGCCTCTCAGCAATTTCCTTGGGGTGTCTACTTTCAAAAATAGGGTCATTTGGGGGGGGGGGGGGGGGGGTTTGTACTTCACTGTTATTTTAGCACCTCAAGAAATGCGATAAGCAATCATAAATTAAAAGCTGTGTAAATTCCAGAAAATGTACTCTAGTTTGTAGACGCTATAACTTTTGCGTAAACCAATAAATATACGCTTATTGACATTTTTTTTTACTAAAGACATTTGGATTAATACATTTTGGCCTAAATATATGACTAAAATTGAGTTTATTCGATTTTTCTTATAACAAAAAGTAGAAAATATCATTTTTTTCTAAATTTTCAGTCTTTTTCCATTTATATCGTAAAAAATAAAAATCGCAGAGGCAATAAAATACCATCAAAAGAAAGCTCTATTTGTGGGAAGAAAAGGACGCAAATTTCATTTGGGTACAACATTGCATGACCGCGCAATTACCAGTTAAAGCAGTGCAGTGCGAAATTTTAAAAAGACCTCTGGTCCTTAGGCTGACAATTGGTCCGGGGCTTGAGTGGTTAAAGTGAAACAATAAAAATAACATATTTCTTTTAAATATCATGTCTGGGGTGTGTCTATAGTATGCCTGCAAAGTGGCACATTTTTCCAGTGTACAGAACAGTACCACAGCAAAATTAAATTTCTAAAGGAAAAATTGTCATTTAAAACTGATCGCGGCTTTAATGAATTGTCCGGTCTCGGAAATATAGATAAAACTCATTGGAAAAAAGAGCAGGGGCTCCACCCCCAGTACATTGCCAGGCCCTTTGAGTCTGGTATAAATATTAAGGGGACACAGACAGACCCACAAATAGAGAGATAGAGGAATGGGACAGGAAAGACAGGCAAGCAAAAGCAACTATAAGCAACTATAAGCTTGAAGATGACCAGTTTATCCACATATGAACAGAGAAAATGTCCAAAGGTATGTGGACTTCATTACAAAAACTACATGAGCATTCAAGCCTAAACAGCAAGCTGTTTCTGCTAAGAAAACTGTATAAGGTGAGGCTAGAAGGCCAGCAAATGTGTGATCATGTAAAAGCTATGCTAGAAATCATAGAGCAGCTGCGTGCCATCAGAGAGGACATCAAAGATAACCATATTGTTGTCCTGCTCCTCTGCAGCCTTCCAGAGACATATACTGCTCTTATTAACACTTTAGAAACCAGACCCGAGCAGGAGCTAACACTAGAATATGTCAAAGGACAATTAATTGATGAATATGACAGAAGGAAAGAAAGTACGCACCATGATGACAAAGCTCTTAAGATATACAAAGGCACAAACCACAACAAAGAAAGCAGAGTCTGTTTTCGCTGTAAAAGAACCAGTCACTTATAAAAGGACTGCTCTATCTGGAAAGCCAAGCAGTGAACGCTAGAGCTATCCACAGAAGAAAGAGTCAAAGCAACCACAAAGGAAACGGCAGGCCACATGGCTGGTGAATAGACTCAGGTGCGACAAGCCACATGACTAGTAGATGAGACCTTCTTTACAAACATTGATTACAGTGCAAAAGACAAAATTAGCATCTTAGCAAATGGGAAAAGCATCACTGCAGCAAGTAAAGGCCAGGGCTTGCTGAACTGCATCACACCACAAGGAGGAGGAGAATCCTTGTTAGGAAAGTGCTGTATGCTCCAGAACTAGAAAGCAGCTTTTTATCAGTGAAAATTCTTGTAAACAACAGTCTCACAATTAAGTTACAGGGTGATGAATGCACAACTCATATTAATAAGTGATTCCTCACAAAAGGAAAACTTGATGATCACCTATACAGGCTCATCACAACAGACCAGCAAGCCAATATAGTCTCTATGACCTACACAGAAAATGTATTCACTTATGGCACTGGCGGCTGGGGCACAGAAGTCCAGAAACTATACTGAACATTACAATGGGAGGTTTATTAGAAGATTTGACAATAGTGCCTTGCAAGTGCTCATGAAATGCAAGTGCTGTATTGAAGCAAAAGCCCTTATACAGGCCTCTCAAAGAAAAAATGCCCACCCCCTGCAGCTCATACACAGTAACGTATGCGGTCCAATGAAAACTCTCACGTCAGGTGGGAACAGATATCTACCGACTTTCATTGATGATTATTCCAGATACATAACTGCTTATCTGACGAAACACAAGAATGAAACATCAAAGAAAATTCAAGAGTTTGTTGTCATGTCTAGCAACAAATTACAACAGAAAAAGGAATAATATGTGGGGGAGAATACATAAGCAAAGAAGTGGCCTCATACCTGAAGAGACAAGGAATAATACAACCACACCATACACTTCTGAACAAAACGATGTAGCAGAAAGGAAAAAAATCACACTCTTAAAGAAATGACCAAGTACGTGTTGTCGGATGACAACCTAAATTACAAGTACTGGGGAGAAGCAGTCATAACTGCAACCTACCTAAAAAAACAGACTACCCTTGAGCTGTTAAAAGTACTTCATTCTAAATGTGGCATGGACCAAAGCCTAGCATAGGCACATCAGTGTTTGGATGTAAAGCATATGCCTATATTCCAAGAGAGAAGCGATCCAAGCTGGAGAACAGAGCCATAGAGAACATTCTAGTAGGCTACAGTTTGCAAACTACGGGTTACAGAATCCTACAACCAAAGACTGAGGGCGATGGGCATACAAGTGAAACACCTAGACGTTAAAACTGCTTTCCTATATGGAGACATTAGGGACGACCTCCACATGGGGCAACAACGAAGGTTTGAGCAAGGAGACAACGTTGTGTGTTAACTTCAGAAAAGCATCTATGGTCTTAAGAAATCTGCAAAGATGGGGAATGAGAAAGTGAATGAAGTACTTACTAGAAAGGGATTCTCAAGAAATAAAGCAGACCCCTATCTCTACTTCAGGAATCAAGAAGACAGATGGGTAGTATATATCCTTATCTATGTCAATGACATTATTACCTGTTTTGAACCAGAAGGTGATTACCTTCCAATTTTACAAGCTGAAAGAGAATGTTTAAATCAAAGAGTCCAAATAGAGAGAGAAGAATATGGAAGTTCTCTTCTCAACCAATCTCAGAAAATCTCTGAAATCTTAGAACATTTCCATATGCAAGATGCAAAGGAAGTGAAAACTCCTATGGAACCAGACTATCAAAAGACCAATGAAGCAGAAAACTTGCTACCCAACAATGACATGCATTGCAAAGCAATCTGTAAGCTGCTATATGTTGCCACTGTGGTAAGACCAGACATAGCCGAAGCCGAAGCAGTGGGCATACTATCCAGGGAAGTCTCAACTCCCTGTCAGTGTGACTGGAACACAGTGAAGAGAGTGATACAGTACCTCGAAGGAACAATTCAGATAAAATTAGGGTTAGCAGCAACATCAAATCAAAAACTGGTCAAGTATGTGGATGCTGATTGGGCCAGGGACTGTGCAGACTGCAAATGTATAAGTGGATTCATCATCCAGTATGGGGAAGGAACCATAAGTTGGTTTAGTCAAAAGCAGGTAACTGTTGCACACGCTTGTCAAGAAGCAATATGTATTTGTCAACTTTTTGTGGACATTGTGGTAGACATGTCAAAACCATTTCACATTTTTGAAGACAACCAGGGATATATAAAGCTTATGCAATCAGAAAGGGTCAATCCTAGGATCAAACACTTCGACATCATGTGTCACCTACTGAGGGATAATCAAGAGCAAAGTGTTATTGACATTCAATACTGCCTGCCAGAGGAGATGACTGCTGATGCACCCACCAAAAATTGTTATATCCAGAAGAAGCTGAATGTAATTTAACAAAGCACATGCTGTTGAAAAGGGGTGTTGGAAGAACAAAACCACGTTGCTTATGTACTGTGACTGTATATATGAATTTTACCTACATATGCAGCAGGTTGTGTTGTGGTGTTATAGTGTAATGTGCATGTAACTCTATTGTATGATGTAAGGAGAAGAAGTGCTTTTCCTCAGTGTTCAGTTGTGTTCCTGTTTCCATGCTGTTAAAGAGGAGTTTCCCTTAAAAAAATAAAAGTCAGCAGCTGCAAATACTGCAGCTGCTGACTTTTATTTATCGGACACTTACCTGTCCCAGGGTCCAGCGATGCGGGGGAATGAAGCCCCGCCCACCCCCCCTCCTCTTGGCGGCACCAGTATTGCAACTGTGGGCACCCAGCTGTGGCTTCACAGCCGGGCACCCACTGCGCATGAGCGAGCGGCGCCGCGTGCCATGATTGGCTGCACAGTCATCTGGGACCTGTCACGTGTCCCAGATTACTGACAGGAGGGAGGGGGCAGAGCTGAGCCCTTCCTGTGCTGAGGGGAAGTGACGTCAGGAGCCCAGGCACTGAAGGAGGCAGACTACGAGGGACCCCCTAGCAACAGACATTTAGAGGTAAGTTAAAAAAAAATCCAAATGTTTTATTTTTTTAGGAATTTTAAGCATTTTTTTTGTGTGCAACACCACTTTAATATATATTCTGCTATCCTCCATGCAAGTAAAGTTGTTTTCTGCATTCAAGAAGCTTCTAGCGCATCATATTAATACTCAACCAACAGTAATAACGTGTTAAAAGTGTATTTAATTAAAAAGAACTGTACTTACTAATTCTCTTACAAACCAAAAAATATCACATTACATTTGAGCTCAGTAAGTGTCTGGCTGCTCTGCATGAAACATCGCTCTTGGCTTATTCTCACACCTAAAAGTGGAAGTTATCACACCTAACCTGGAAGTTATCAATATTGATTCTGTCACACAGCATGAGCAAGGACTGGTGTATTCATCCACCTTGGAAAAATATCTGTCTACAGCCAAGCTTAGATGTGCATATTTAAAACAGGTTCAGCAAGTCTGACTCTTGTCTGTAAATGATTTAAAGTAAATGTTTCCCTGTCATAACAATGTATTAGTGTCATAGTGGTACCTACTCTATATCACCTGCTCTAGCAGCTATTTCAAATACACGCTTTTCCCCCCCAAAACCTTCAGCCTAAGCAAACTAAACAGCACTACTACTGATACACAAATGTAAGCTGAAGATACATGTAGGTGCCTCCTGGTTTTCTTTTAAAGTGGAATGTGCACTGCATTGTGCATATGCAGCTCAGTTTACATTCTGGCACATTGTCAGTGTGTTAGGATGACTGTGGAAGAGACATCATCCCGCACCGGCCAATCAAAATGAAAGGACCTGGGAAGAAGATGCTGGCACCAGCGAGGGACCTCATAGGTGTCAAACTAAAAATAAGGTACCTTTGTGCCTTTTGGTTCTGCTTTAAGTGGTCACCTACTGTGAATGTTGGTCAAAATATGTAAGTACAAGGATCCTTTCATATGACTGTTCTCTGGTTCATTCAGTAGGTGATCCATGAACACTTCTTTTTTTTCTGCATTTTGCAACTCTACTTTTGTGAACCTTTGTTGGATTTACGGGCCGCCAGATAAAAACATCAGTCTACCTCTGATCTGTCTGGAAAAATGAAAAAGGATGCAGTCCTTTTCCATTATTTTCTGGACCTGTACTGACTTAGAGGTAAGGGGATGTAAACAGATACATGTCAGTTTATATCCACTTGTCCATAATCTTATATTGGAGCTTCCAATCAGGCCTGCCTGAAAAACTGACAGGTCTGATTGGAAAACATGTGTTAGAGGACCCTTAGCTGTGTGTTAGATGGTTCATGGGGGAACTGCATATCACCAACTTTATATGTTTATATAGTGTTGGCCTGATGATATTGCTCTCTTTTCTGCATGAGTTAATGCCTCTTGTGGCCGGAAGCCATGCTACTACCCCAGGCTCCACACAGGAAAGATAAGGTCAGTTCACCCGCCAGTGATGCTTGTCCTGGCACTGACTATGAAACGATTTCCTCCCCCACATGCCCCTTCTTCTGACTTCTCTATCAAGATCAATGGCACATCAGTCTGTTCCCCACATGCCAGGGTGTTAGGGGTAACCTTAGACTCTGAACTGTCCTTTCAGGCCCACATACAATCCCTGTCCAAATCATGTCGCCTTAGCCTCTGTAACATTTCCAGGATATGCTCCTTTTTAAGTAATGACACCACCAAGCTTCTAATTCACTCCCCGGTTATCTTTCGCCTGGACTACTGCAACTCTCTCCTCATTGGATTACCTTTACATAGACTATCCCCCCTTCAGTACATAATGAATGTCGTGGCAAGATTCATCAACCTTACCAACCATTCTGTGTCCTCCACCCCTCCACTGGCTTCCACTCATCCAATGAATAAAATTCAAAGTACTAACAATAATTTACAAAGCCATCCAGCTACATCACTAACCTAGTCTCAAAATACCAACCAAGCTGCTCTCTTCAGTCCTCCCAAGACCTCCTGCTCTCGAGCTCCCTTGTCACCTCCTACCATGCTCACCTCCGGGATTTCTCCAGAGCTTCTCCCATCCTTTGGAACTCCCTACCCCAATCTGTCCGACTGTCCCCTAATCTATCCATCTTTTAGACAATCCCTGAAAACCCTTCTTAAAAAAGCATATCCTGCTTCTAACTAACACTGTTTTACTTTTTCCATCAGCTCACCCCCACAGCTATTACCTTTTGTATCAATTGACCCTTCCTTTTTAGATTGTAAGCTCTAATGAGCAGGGCCCTCTGATTCCTCTTGTACCAAATTTGTAATGTAACTGTAATGTCTGCCTTTATTTTGTTAAGCGCTGCACAAACTATTGGTGTTATATAAGTCCTGTATAGAGGGAAGCTGAATGGAAGGAAGCTTTGCGGGGCTTTGCACACTCATGATCCCAGTCCATTAAATAGCGAGTTCTACTTAGGGTCCCTGGGGCTTAGATGGGTAGATCATACAGTCTTCACAATATTCCTATTGCACACGTTCCTAGAAAGTATGGCTCTTAAAATGGTGGTTGCTGTAATGCTTACTAGTTGGGTCCTGGAAACATCAAGCAAGTATACATATTCGCCAGCACACCATGGACCGACACTTCCATACAAAGATTTATTTTATTGAGAGAGATCACATCACAGAGATAAGTGAAATGTTGGACGTATCTCTGTGATGTGATCTCTCTCAAAAGAAACCTTTGGATGGAAGTGTTGATACATGGTGTGCTGGCGAATATGTACACTGAGTACATCATACAGCCGCCAATCCACCCCCTCCAACAGAACCTCTGTCACCGGCCACCACGCCTCTACTCCCAAACTGGTTGCCTCTCCTTCCTTTTGTTCATCACTTTTTAATACCCAGAAGGTTAACATGTAGACATACACTCTGTTCCTATGCACTGTAGGATTTAAAGTCCCATTGAGACAAAATGCAGCAAGAGCAAATTTCATCAAAGTGAGGAAAAAAAATCCCATCATTGGCATGCTTTCCCTCTAATCCTGTTCTGGTGAAAACCCAATATTTTTGATCTTCCCTTACTCTTTGTCCTGGTATCTTTTATTCCTGGGACTATGAGAAAGTAGAGAGAGTAGATCTCCTAAGGGGGGATACAGATAACAATAAAAAAAAAATTGTGAACCTGTAGATGGGAGGTACTGAATCTAAACACTGTATTGCAACCACTCTCAGCCAGGGTTCTGTAAAACCCTAGGGTTTTGAAAAATGGTAGACACAGAGGTTGCTAGGAGTCCCTTCAGCCGTGACTGATTTTTTATCTAATGGTGCTTAGATAGTTGTGTGTCCAAAGCCACTTGGCAGAGCCAGCAGCATGATATCAATGATCTTTTTTAGCTGTCTGTAAAGGTGATATTGTAACCACCACTATAAGAGAGACATTCTTCGCATTGACCACCAAAGTACAAGGCAATTTTCCACTGTTCCCTGATTAACTGATTTTTAGCAGGGGTTCCCTGATAAGTAAAAATAATTTTAAGGGTTCCTTTGGGGTAAAAAGGTTGAGAAAGGTTGCTGTATTGGGCTCCTCTCTAATAAATAGAAACAAAATATTTGGCCAAGCAGCTCAATATACATAAAAGGTCTATAAGGGGGTGTAAGCCAACCAGCTCAGGGCAAAAGGCAAGGTTTTGCTGCAAGATCAACTGCTAAAACCGGGCATAACAAATAGCTCTTCTCTACAGGATATTGTCTGAAAATATATAGATATATAAATAAAATTCAACTATGCTGTTTTTCCTTAGTCAAGTATTAAAGCACTGAGGAAGGGGTGATTTGAAGGCCCATGGAACCTGTGGATTATGTGAGGAATAAATAACCTGTTCCATATGTAGCGCTTGCTCCTGAAGGGCACACTCTATATGTTTTGCAATTTAATGTTACCCTCAAAACTGCAGTTTGGTTTGGGTCTAATTGTTCAAAATTTTTGACCTCAGCATCAGTCTGACTGGACTGCAGGGTGTTCTGCCTGGCCATGGGGGGCGCTGTCACTTTTGGCAGGCATGAAACACAGTCTAGTTGGGTGCATTAAGGTTACTGTGAAGTTATCCATAGGAGGATTCTTCAAGAGAAGGCCACGCAAGAGTTGGCTTCTCAACAAGAGCCTGGACAAGTTGAAGGACCTAAATTAATTCAATCTTGTGCGGTATCGCTGGACTGGCTGCAAGATACTGGTACCACACGAGTGTTCTACAAGCTTTCAAGTTTCCCTCACGTGTTCTATAGCAAAGTCTGTGGCAGAGACTGTTGGCTGCTAGGCCTGGTGAGAGAAGAACTATCCAATTAGGGTGAGGATCCAGTTGTGAATGGCTATTCTCTGGATTTATTCAAAGTGAGAGACTGTTTCATACTAAATTTAACATTAAGTGTACCTGGACTTTTCACCTAAACCCTCTGATCCTATGTTGAGAGACTGTGTTGTGAACTATTTTTCACAAATAAAAATCCCTTTAAGTGGATCTGTCGTCAGTCTCTGCGGTTTCTGGGCCGTCTACCTCGGGAAACCCTTAGATGCATATGAGGTGAAGAAAGTAACGGTAAGCCCAATAAATTCAGCCGCTCCTTCGGGAGTCAGTGCTACACATATAGCAAATATTGTGGTGTGTCAGTCTTCTCTGGAGCAATAATAACTATTCTAAACCCTCACCTGTGTTTGAGAGTGAAATTTGCCTTGACAAGGACACAGAAATACTGTATATACAATTTGGTGAGCAATGTTGTTATAGTTAAATTAAGTTGTCTGCTCAAAGAAAAAACAGAATTTGATAGATGCAAATGATCTTTCGGACAGTACTGCCAAACATGCGCAGTGAAGTGTTTATAAAATGCAAATACAGTACATTTGATAGTAATGATGATGGAATATGACTGCAGACAGGTAAGCTGGAAGTGTAACCATCAATGTATTAGAAAGACAAAGCATTTTCACGAATGTTATAATATTTTTTGTCAAATACCCCAACTGTTTTTGAAGCATAATTGTTACATAAAAGTAGAACCTAGATGTACAAACACAAGAAAAAACAAAACATGATCTCAAGTCATCGTACAAAGATTACACATTTTAATTTACAGAAATTTCCCCCTGGGATGGCTGACATTTTCTTCCCATGCATACTAATGTGCTGAAGGAAAATGCCATATTGGGTTATATGAGCTTCAAGGCCATTTCTAACGAAAACCTTTATTTTTAGAGGAGAGCTTTGCTGAGAGAAGAGAAGGGTCAACATATCTGTCAGGTTTTTATTGCAGTCTGTGTCTCCATTAGGTATATTTAACTTTACATTACTGACCTTGTGTCAGAGTGAGGGTAATGCAGATATGCTTACATGTTGTGAGCTACTCTGAAGATGCTAATTGCCTGGCTAGTACACTGACCCTTGTAGTTCTGTATTGGTTGCATGCTGCTATCTGTACACTGGGACCGCTGACCCTTGTAGTTCTGTATTGGTTGCACGTGTAACGCTGATATCCTTGTCTTGTGATGTGTATTAATATTATAATGAAAATCTATGGACGGTTCTATAGCTTAGTGTTTGGCACCATCTAGCAGACAAATACTGAATGTGAACTTAAATGATATTTGGCTTTCAAGCATTGAACTATTTACAGGAAGTGACTGTTATTTACATTGGAGAGTTGACCCCTTTACCCAGGATGCTGGGTGACCTACCCATGGACACCCTCTCTTACATTATATGCTGGGTAGGAGGTAAAAGGACCCTGAATGGCCATTTTAGGTCTCTTGGGAATGCATGGTCTGCCTGTGAGGACTTGTGGAGAGGCCTCCCGGAGGAAGTGACCTATTGCCTGTGCGGAGTGCAACCCTGCTCGGTTGTGTGAGTGATCTGAAGTGTCAGCGACTCAGAGATCAGATTGAGAGGATCCAGAGACACTCGCTTGAGCATCGGAAGACCAGTTCCATCTGTCAGAATGGGACGGAGTGACAGAGGCGGCTGACGCAGAAGCAAGCGGCAACTACCGGGCCAAAGTTACCATACCATACCGTTCCGATCCAGTTGGTGAGCTGGTTGCTACCCACCATTTTCTAAACCATTGCACCTAGTCAGGCTTATATACAGGTCTCGCTGGGATACCTAGTCCCATGGAGAAGGAGTATAGCAACTGACGCTAGGCAGGCATAAGGCCTACTTACTATCACACTTCAAGCACAGTATTATAATTGTGGAAGCAATTCTAGGATCATCCTTAATTCAATTTTAATTGCTTTAACCTTGTATTACAAATTTATATGGAGTTACCCTTGCTAGCGAAGATCCGAAAATAAAGACTGAGTACTTTAAGTGAGATCTCACACATAGCTACTAAAGTAGGGGGAGCTCCTATATATATATATATATATATTGTCCTGTCAATTTATGTTGGATGACAGTACAATTGTTGTAATCACCCATTTACATATATACATATAGTAAAATATACTTTGGTTAAGTATCTTGTTGTGTGGTGTATTGTTTTCTCTCAGCAGGTAGAGCCAGTGGATCCTGAGAGGACAATACGGGTATTTTGTGATATATTATATTGTATATTATATTGCACCACGTCTGTGTCAAGGGAACTGAGGCAAGTTAGTGGGGTTTTGTCACTAGAGTGCAGGCCCAATCAAATCAGTCGCTCCTTCGGGAGTCAGTGCTACACACGTATTTGTGGAGAAAGTGCAGCACTAAATAATCAACATCAAACGTGACGTTAATATGTGAGCAAATAAGTGACAAGAAATAAATTAACAAACATAAATAATGACATATATTCGGTGATAAGGATATAGAGTCCACAATAACTAAAAGGGCCCTGAATGGGTCTATGAATTCAATAAAATAAACACCAATGGTAAATAACAAATAGTCCAGATAGTGAAATCCAATAGGAGGTGAATAGCGATCCTGAATAATCTTGAATGAATATCCAAATAGTGTGTGACAAGGGGAATCCACCACCAGAAGCACTAGCCGCTTACCAGAAAGTGTGGACCCACACAGGTGTACACCTCGTGAGTCAAACAGGCTTTAATGATGACTCAAGGGACCCAGGCTCACTGGATGGATGAGATCTCCAGAAAATCGCTCTCATAGGCATTGGATGTAACAGGTTAATGATACATGGGTGAATGAGCCCAACCAGGAGCATATGGAAGAAGGAGGGAGGGGCACATAGCATAATTCCGTAAGGAATATTTATTAAAAATCATATAAAAGTTACACTTACATACTCCAAAAAAGATAAGCGCTTCAAACAAACCAACGGTAATAAAGGGATCAGCGTGAGCACCCGATGCATTTCGTCTCAACAAGCATCACCTGGGGGGGTAGTTCCTAATTGGCTGTGTGCAGCTATCTGGACACTGGGCCCGCTGACCCTTGTAGTTCTGTATTGGTTGCATGCAGCTATCTGGACACTGGGTCCGCTGGGATATGTGGTGCTAGCCTGATATGAGTGTGATCATTGCTGACATTGGATTATCAGGTTGCACATAGGTATCTTATCTCTGACCCACTCATTTCCTGCAGCAGCCAGCGAACAGCTAAGAGGCAGATTTATGTTAATTGGCCCACATTAAAGGTAACTACAGTGCCTTGAAAAAGTATTCATACCACTTGAAACTTTCCACAATTTGCCATGTTACAACCAAAAATATAAATATATTTTATTGGGATTTTATGTGATAGACCAACACAAAGTGGCATATAATTGTGAAGTGGAAAGAAAAGAATAAATGGTTTTCAATTTTTTTTTTTTTTATAAATAAATATCTGAAAAGTGTGGCGTGCATTTGTATTCAGCCTCATTTACTCTGATACCCTTAACTAAAATCTAGTGGGACCATTTGCCTTCGGAAGACACCTAATTAGTAAATAGAGTCCACCTGTGTGTAATTTAATCTTAGTATAAATAGAGCTGTTCTGTGAAGCCCTCAGAGTTTTTTCTTTTAGAGAACCTTAGTAAATAAACAGCATCAGGAAGTCCAAGGAACACACCAGATAGGTCAGGAATAAAGTTGTGGAAACGTTTAAAGCAGGGTTAGGTTATAAAAAAATATCCCAAGCTTTAAACATCTCACGGAGCACTGTTCAATCCATCATACGAAAAATGGAAAGAGTATGGCACAACTGCAAACCTACCAAGACATGCCCATCCACCTAAACTGACAGACCGGACAAGGATAGCATTAATCAGAGAAGCAGCCAAGAGGCCCATGGTAACGCTGGAGAAGCTGCAGAGATTCAAAGCTCAGGTCGCAGAATCTATCCACAGGACAACTATTAGCCGTGCACTCCACAAATTTAGCCTTTATGGAAGAGTGGCAAGAAAAAGGCCATTGTTGAAAGAAAGCCATAAGAAGTCCTGTTTGTGAGAAGCCATTTAGGCCTCTTTCACACGGGCGGATCAGTAATGATCCGCCCCGTGAAGATCCGCTCGCTCAGCGGGGATCGCTCCGTTGTCCCCGCTGAGCCGGCTGCGGACAGGGCGGTCTCCGCACACTGTGCGGGGACTGCCCTGTCAGCTCTCCGCTCTCCTCTATGGGGATTGGACGAGCACGGACCGTCTGTCCGCGTTCGTCCGATCCGCTCTGCAGACGGATAGAAAAATAGGATTTTTCTCCGTCTGCAGAATCGGACTGTTGCGGAGGCAGACGAAATCGGGTGTCTGCGGATGCTCATCCGCAGACACCCGCTATCCCATAGGGATGAATGTATGTCCGTATTTCATCCGCAAACGGATGGATGAAATACGGACATATCGTCCGCATGTGTGAAAGGGGCCTTAGGGGACAGCAAACATGTGGAAGAAGATGCTCTGGTCATATAAGACCAAAATTGAACTTTTTTGGCCAAAAAGCAAAACATACAGCCAGAGCTACAATGGAACAGTTTAGATCAAAGCATATTTATGGTTAGAATGACCCAGTCAAAGTCCAGACATAAATCCAATTGACAATCTGTGGCAAGACTTAAAAATTTCTGTTCACAAATGCTCTCCATCCAGAGCTTGAGCTATTTTTCAAAGAATGGGCAAACATTTTACTCTCTGTATGTGCAAAGCTGGTAGAGTCATTCCCAAAAAGACTTGCGGCTCCAATTTCAGCAAAAAGTTGTTCTACAAAGTATTGACGCCACACTTTTCACATATTTATTCGTTAAAAAAATTTGAAAACCATTTATCATTTTCCTTACCCTTCAAAATTATGTGCCACTTTGTGTTGGTCTATGATATAAAATCCCAATAAAATACATTTACGGTTTTGGTTTTAACATGACAAATTTTGGAAAATTTCAAACAGTGTGAATACTTTTTCAAGGCACTGTATATCTCTTCTGCATTAAAGTTACCTGCCTGTCATCCTTGTACAGTGAGACCCGCACACTTGCAGCACACTGTAAAAATTCAGCAATACCAAATCTGACTGATGTCCCGTGCATGCATGAGAGTGATCATCCCCACCCGGTCAATGACAGCAGCCAGCATTCAAGACCTGGAAGCTGGCCTCCCGAAAATTTCAGCGGCTGGGCAGGAAGCTCGAGTGCGCTCTATGGCTTGAGTTGAGGTGAGTATTGTTCAGCTTTAAAGGGGTTGTAAAGCTTTGTTTTTTATTTTCTAAATAGATTCCTTTAAGCTAGTGCATTGTTGGTTCACTTTCCTTTTCCTTCGATTTCCCTTCTAAATGTTTTTTTTTCTTTGTATGAATTTCTCACTTGCTGTTTCTCTTCAGTAAACTTCACACCATCATCCGAGCAGTGTTTAGTCAGCCAGAACAGCTTACTGAGGAGGAACAGGAAGTAAGAAAAACAGATAAAGAAAACAAAGAAAAAAAAAACATTTAGAAGGGAAATTGAAGGAAAAGGTAAGTGATGCACTAGCTTAAAGGAACCTATTTAGAAAATAAAAAATAAACCTTTACAACCCCTTCAAGATTTAGACAATTAAATAATGTTATGGATGACATCTAACAGTTAATGACATTTAGCACAGGAATATGGATAATCTGATCATTTGAAATGTCTTACCAAACGATCATATACCTTCATCCCTGTGTAATAAAACCTGTACATTTCAGAGAAATAATGTGGAACAAATAAAAACTGACTGGATATGTTTGCTCAAAATGCACAAACAAAAGAATAGAAGAAAGCTATACAATGCAGCGTGATAAAAGCACATATTTATTCTTTATAGTAACTCATTGTGGTGAAGGACAGAGGGATCTATTTTAGATTATTATCTTTAGAAAAAACACAAAAAATACAATACAACAAAACAGATATTAGCACTAAATCCCAGTACAGATGGAGGTGGACTCCAGAGATCTCTGAGCACAAAAGGCCATGGAATTGGATGCAATTCACCCATTTTGCTTCCTGATAGCATCAAATGTAAAACTTAAATAAGAACCTCAGTGGTTTCTATTAGCAGCTTTATCACTCAGAGAACTTAATGATTGTTTTATGTACATGTATGTCAGCTGCCCTGAGCAAGTCTGGTTCGTGCATCTCACAGCACCTTAAATCTCATGTCAATTTTTTTTCTCATATTGGGCTTTCAGTCTGTGCAGAAAATGCATTTCTAGCTTGAATACTTTTCTCCAGCACTATCGGCCACAGTACCTCTTCTCCACCACAAGATATCCTCAGCCTTCCAAGGCCTGAGGCCAGAGGGTATATTGTGTGTGCAGAGCATCATGAATCCACCAGTGACAATGGTACCCTGCATTGACAAAATGATGCAGAGACTCTGAACATTTTCATCAATATTATGTACAATTATCTAGAAATGGAAAATAGACCAGTGAAAAGACAAATTTCGGAGAAAAATAAAATATTGACTGACTTTTATTGTCTACTGTTTTCCCTCTATTTAGACCATTTTGGTCAAGAAAACCACATGATTTTTTTTTGTAGAGAAACTAATTATTAACTCAAATTTGCAAGTTTTCTTAACCAGGAATCAGCCCGGGTCCAGCCTCGGAGGTTCAGTAAATCCTGGAAAACAGTGAATCTCACTGAAGTCTATGAAAGTTCAATCTGGACAGTAATCATTCACATGTTAATAGTGGTTTGTTTAACCAAAACAAATAACTGGAGGTTAACTAAAGCTCTTAACGTGTCAGAGGTCATTCATAGCACTAACACTAATTTCACCTATGAGAAATTTCTTGCACACAACACTCAAGGCTTCAGGACCTTTTTCAATAAATAGACAATATGGGATCAAACTTTTACTGTCTCAGAACAATAAACTTGGATATAGTTTAGTTACTGTTATTTGAGCAGAACTAGTTTAGTCAATTGGTGCTTGTACCAACTGTATGTGGTGTAAGTTATTTTTCTATTTAACTTTCCTTTTCTTTTCCATGTTAATTAGAAAATCCAACTTTGTATTTGACATATATTGCTTACTTATGGATGGTGATACAGTTGAAAATACATTTCTTGTCCTTGTAAATTCTCAGTTTTGCTTTGACATTGCTATACATTTTGTTGATGGCTAAAGATGTATGTATCCCTATCACAATATAAACCATTTGAAAGAAATTTCAATCTTGTTAGTACGGTAAGTTCTACCCATTTTCAGGGCTAACAAGCAAAATTTTTTCAAAAAAGGCATAGGAAGCTGGGCACTGCCATGAGTGACATGTACCAATGCAGAAAACAAAAACATAGCATACAGCGGTTTTGAAGTCAACATCGGAAATACACAAATCCTGAAAATAACGTGCTTGAGAGATGCCTTAAAGTTGTACATGCCTTTCAGAAGGGGTACCATGCAAGGTGGAGCAACATCAAAGGGGGGGGGGAAATGTTTCATGGGTAAAAAGTACCCTTGTTCCAGTGTTGGCAATGTTGAGGGACAAGGACCTCTTTCCATACATGAATACCCCGTTCCCATCTCCACAATAGTTTTAAGTAAATAAACGCACATACACCAAAAAGTTCTTTATTTTAAATACCCACACACATACTTACCTGCTATTAAAATACATTTTATTCAAGGAGATGTATTGGGTTTATAAAAAAATAAAGCTACATAATCACCTGTGTTATGCTGCAGATGTCCCACAATGGCTGATTATTCAGTTCTCAGTCTATTCAAAGCAGAGAGCAATAATTGTCAGTGCTGGGCTGGAGAGGGGGTGGGTGCAGCTGGCTCCGGCTCTCAGCTGAGCGCTGAGAGCTGAAGCCAGCTGTCAGTCGGGCAGCTGGATGGATCCCAACAATATTGTCAGGATTAAGCTAGAGCCTGGAGCAGCTCTGCCACCTCAGTTGACAGCTGACAGCAGGCATTAGCCTGTGCCACATACCTTATGGCTGAGCATGTTGTGCAGAGGGATGCCTCTCATACAGCGTCAGCTCAGGGACCACTGATGTTGCGGCAGTGGCCACGAGAGCACAGTGAGGTATGAGTGCCTGTGTAGTCTTTCGCTGGTAGCAGTGATGCAAAGCAGGTGTGTCACTAGGGTTGGCCAAATTGCTGGAACAGCAGATGGCAGCAGGAACAACAGCCTCTGGGTTGGTAGATAGTAGGCAGCAGTAGACAGCGGTTGATTGTAGGTGCAGGAAGTTTGGTGGCCCACAGCTGAAGGAACATCAGCGGGAGCTAGGCAAGGTGCAAGCAGGACAGATGAACAACTGGATCCAAGGTCAGACAAGCCAGGTCAGTAACAGACCGTTGGATGCAGGCATAGACGCAAACAAAGAATCGTCAGGATATAGGCAGAGGTCGGCAACCCACGATCAGACAGATGAGCAGAAGGCAGAGCAAAGTTCAAACCCAAGGTCGGGCAGGTAGCATTCAGGCGAAGTCAGGAATAAGCTGTGTTAAACACAGAAGTTAGCAGAATCAGATACAGGAACACGGGTGCAGCTGCAGATCAGACAGCAATGAACTGGAGCAGCTTCTGCACTTACAGTATATATGCCACTTAGCGTCAATGGTGAATGTGCGTGCACATGTAGCTAGTATTTGCGTGCGCCTCTGCACAGCAAGGCAGGTACCCACAAGGCTGTGCCTGCACATTTGCATACACCTCAGAACCTCAGCTGCACTATGGCCAGCATGTTCCTGACAGCCTGCTATAATCTGACTCTTGGCCAGAGGAGAGGAAAAGTAAGTACACGCCTGCAAGAGAAGTGTGGCAAAAAAGCTTTGGCCTTATTTCTCTTTTCAGTCAAGATGTCCAACAAGGTACATCAGTCAATAATTATCACAACATTTTAAACGTTATCAGATGCTGGGATTAACCACTTGCAGAGCACGCACTGTACATCTACTGTGATAGTGCGGGCTGGCTGCGCAGAATTTGCTCTTCTGGGTAGGTGAGCACACGTGTGCCATCGGCGCGCCACTTGTGCTTTGATGGGTGGCCATTGGCCAGCACCTGCTGATCGGCAAGCAGGAAGACAGAACAGAGCTCTGCCTATTTAAACAATACAGAGCTCTATCCTGTCAGCGGGGATTTGCTGGATTTTGTTTCTCTGTAAAGCAGGAAAAAAAACAGCACATCCTTTAGTGAAAGCACCACATTGTACACACAAACACTGGTTAGGCACACATTTAACCCTTTGATCGCCCTAGATGTTTAACCCCTTCCCATACAGTGTCAGTACAGTAAAGTAAAGCAGCGCCGTAGAGCAAAAAATTTAAAATAGTTGTCAGTGGAGATGGATCTTTATACATTGAGGATCAGCACAGTGCTCTGTTACATTAAGGGGAGTTCCAGGCTTTTTATGTTTATTAAATGTCAGCAGCTACAAAAAGTGTAGTTGCTGACTTTTATTAAACAGGCATTTACCTGTACCACAGTCCAGTGATGCGGCCGACCGGGATGTCGATCCTCTCCCCCTCCTCTGCACCATCGCCTCCATTGCCACTCTGGGCATCCAGCCGTGACAGCTTTCGGCCGAGCATGCACAACGCATGCGGAGTGGACAGACGTGACGTGTCCCAGGAGATCGCCTAGAGGGAGGGGCCGCCCAAGGTGAAAGGAGGAGTCACCTTGGTGGTCCCTGGAGGAAGTGGGACAGGAAGTCCCCCTCTTAATGAAGCCCCCACTCCCCCCCCAAAAAAATGACATGCCATATGTGGTATGTAAGGGGGCGAGGAGTGCTTAAAGTGGAAGTTCCATTTTTGGGTGGAACTCTGCTTTAATGGTTAGTAAAGTGCCCCTTATATTGGTGGTCAGTGGCGTGCACCCTTACTTTGGTGATACATTGGTAATCTGTCAAATTTTACCTTTATATCGTGGAGGCCTCTGGCACAAAGTGGGGCACAATATGGTGGAGGGTATAGCCCCAGCAGGAGAGTTAGTGTTCTAGAAAGGACAGAAGCAGGGCCAGGGCTTGTGCTTTGGTGCCAACTTCCAGCTAATCAGAGAACCCCTTTTACACTTGACAATAGTCAGCAGGATAGAACCATACCTCCCAACTTTTTGAGATTGGAATGAGGGACACCTATCAGCAAAAGTATGCAGGCATACGTCACACCCCTTGCCACACCCCTTTAAAGGAGAATTGTACAAAAAAACAATACTGTATTGGTTAAACCCACAAGTCCTTTTTTTACCACTACTATTCCATTATATTGACTTTTGGAATTTACAAATGCAGCAATTTAGAAATCAGATGAAAGGTTTAGCACTGGAAAACACTTTTTGATATTGCATAAGTGCATTTTTTATACAACTATATAGATTAGACCAAAATGAGGGACGAATGAGGTGAAATGCGGGACAGAGGGACTTTGCTCCAAATCAGTGACAGTTGGGAGCTATGATAGAACACACTCCCTTTGCCATATGCTGGCACCTAGAATTGGCCCAAAGTTTCTAAAGAAGGAGTTTGGGCAGAGAGACTGGAGACAAACAAGTGTGTACATCATCAGTGAGCAGCAGGATGTCCTGCTTTACAACACCTGCTATCTGTGATGTCTCCCTGGACATGGGATTTTGCATAATGCCTAGGAGAGGTCTGGAGATGTGCTGCACAGGGATTGTAGAGCCCTGACATCAGCCCTCACACTCTGGACATATTGTGGGGAATGCTGAGCCTTCCTCTTCGAGGAATCCCCAGTTGGGGAGGCTCTGTGTGACTGCCTGGTACCCTGCCAGGACGTTGCACCATGGCCAGTTGCTATAGTAGTAATGTCTTGGACAAGTCAGGATAAGCCAGATATAAGCCAGGTTGGGAGGAGCCCTATTACAGTTGGAACATGCGAGCCAATAACCCCACACCAGTACAGATGTAGCTGGCATGTGGAAGCCCTGGACAGGGCTGGGGGCTGGGGAGGAGACCTGCACCTAAGAGAGCCGACTGTAGACTTTTTGACTCTTATAGAGGCTAGGGCAGGTTGCAAAAGGTCTTTTTAAGCCAGGAGTTTCCTGAGTGAGGCTATTCTCCTAGAGGGTCCCGGGAGAAGGGGACTACAGAGATCTCATTCAGCTAATCACAGAGCTCCACTTACAGAAGTAACAAATTGCAGCCCCATACCTCCCAACTTTTTAAAATGGGAATGAGGGACACATATTAGTAAAAGCATAGAACACACACCCTGCCACGCTCCTTAAAGGAGAATTGTACAAAAAAACAAGATTGGTTAAACCCACAAGTGCTTTTTTTTACCACTACTTTTCCTTTATATTGGCTTTTGGAATTCACAAATGCAGCAATTTAGAAATTACAAGAAAGGTTTAGCGCTGAAAAACACTTTTTGATAGATAAAAAGCGCATTTTATATACTTCTATATAGATCAGACCAAAATGAGGGACAAATGAGGAGCAATAAGGGACAGAGGGACTCCAAATCAGGGACAGTCCCTTGAAATCAGGGACAGTTGGGAGTTATGCAGCCAAACAGCTGCCTACAACTATTTTCTGTTCTAGGATGCCAAAGGTCCCTCACTGAACTAATGAGAAACTCCCCTAAATTTACAAGGAAATAACTCGAATGATCAAAAAGTGCTTTTTGTACTTTTAAAAAATATACTTAGCCTAAAAAAAAATAATAATGCAGCCATCACATCTAAGTACTGGCAAGCTGAAATATATATATATATATATATATATATATATATATATATATATATATATATATTAATAATGTCATGGGATTAAGATAAACTGAACTTTCTTGATCAACTCATCTTTCTCACAGTTATTAACTTGTGCATTACTTGTTCTTCCCTATTGCATAGTTACAAAGTTACATAGTAGGTGAGGTTGAAAAAAGACACAAGTCCTTCAAGTCCAACCTATGTGTGTGATTATATGTCAGTATTACATTGTATATCCCTGTATGTTGCGGTCGTTCAGGTGCTTATCTAATAGTTTCTTGAAACTATCAATGTCCCTCGCTGAGACCACCGCCTGTGGAAGTGAATTCCACATCCTTGCCGCTAGTAGATTGTAAGCTCTCACAATTGGGCCCCTCCTAACTCTCTTGTATTGAAATCTATTGTAACTGTACAGACTCCCTTTATATTTGAAAGCGCTACGCAAACTGTGGGCACTATACGACTCATGAATAATAATAATAATAATAATGACAATAATGAAAAATAGACCTTGTTTTAACTTTAGCTGAATGATGGCTACAGCACAGTCGCACATGCTGGGAGGGCATCATCTGAGGTCCTCTCGTGATTGCGCTTCTTGCGTGTCCCCTGCGCATCCATAGGCATCTGTGATTGCTGTGTCCTTGGGGCACAGAGAATCACAGAGGATCACAGATTGTGGTAAAGAACCAATCAAAGTGGCTCTTTAAAGTGGTTGTAAATCCTTACAAACCACTTTGACCTACAGGTAAGCCTAGATTAAGGCTTACCTGTAGGTCCAAGCAATATCTCCTAAACCTATATGGTTTAGGAGATATTTGCCCGAAAACGGGCACCGCTGTCCGTAGACAGCGGCGCGCAGGCGCACTGAGCGTGGCATTTCCAAGAATGGAGCTGCCGCGCGTGTCGACTCCCGTGCGCATGCGCGGGAGTGACGTCATCGCGGCTTCGCCGAATGACAGCGGCGAAACGGCGGGACCCCACCAACAAGATGGATGCGGCGGACTACAGGGGACAGCGGCGACTTCGCTGGCTCCTGTGTCAGGTAAGTGACACATAATGGGCTACTATGCGATGCATAGTAGTCCATTATGCTTTGCCTTTACATGGATAGAAAGAGGAAGTAAACTCATCAGGGTTTACTTCCTCTTTAACCCGTGATCAGCGGTGTCCAATAATGGCTGATTACAATGTAAACAGGATTTGTCGGTTATTGTCATTCCTCTCCTCAAGCTGATAGCACATGAGGAGAGGAGAGCTGATAACCAGCAAATCCATACAGGGGACATCTACAATAATCAGTGCCATGATGATCAGTGGAGCCTCAACAGTGTCCACCAGTGCTGCCAGTCAGTGCCCATCAGTTCTGCCTGTCAGTGCCTATCAGTGATGCCTATCATTGCCGCCTATCAGTGTCCATCAGTGTCACCCATCATTGCCGCCTATCAGTGCCACCTATCAGTGCAGCCTCATCAGTGCCATTTAGTGCTGCATAATCAGTGCCCATCGGTGCAGCCTATCAGTGCCTAGTCAGCGCACATCAGCGAAGAAGAAAAATTACTTATTTACAAAATGTTATAACGGAAACTAAGGAAAATATTTTTTTTTTCAAAATTTTTTTTTTATTTACGATTTGTTTAGCAAACAGTAAAAAACCCAGTGTTGATTAAATACCATCAAAAGAAAGCTCTATCTGTCTCAAAAAAAATGATTTGTGTACAGTGTTGCATGACCATGCCATTGTCATTCAAAATGCGACAGCACTTTAAGCGGAAAATTGGCCTGGGTAGGAAGGGGATAAAAGTGCCCCGTAGGCAAGTGGTTAAAGGTTATGTAGAGAGGTGAGGGGGAGGGCGGAGAAGCTGGGCCAGCAGAGAGTATAATTAGACATTCTCAAAAGAAGAGAGTGCTTTGGCATGCAAGGAGGAAGGGGACTGTGCTAGGGAATTGAGCAGTCAAATTATTTAGCGAGTTCAAAGGCACAGTGAATAAAAAAAAAAAAAATATATATATATATAAAAAAAAAACATTGCAAGCAATCATTTAAAATTCTCTGATGTTTCTGTGTTTTTATCTGCAATTTTTAACTAATGTATGACTGTTCTTTTTTTACGTCTGCCTAGAGTTCACCTTTAACATGTGTCATGTCTAGAGTGAACTTATTGAGTGCCTTGATCAATTATGCTTGTGTAAATACCAGTTTGTGGATTTCTCGTTTGCTGCATTTCTCATTACTGCCCTAGGTCTAATTCTTCTACGTGTTTATACAGTACTCACGGATGATGTACATATGAGTCACAGAGGAATCGCTTTCCAGGAACAGAATAACAAGGATCATTCCCTTGATGATTTCATTTTTCAACATAGTTACAGTGTGCTAGCCTCTCACACATGTACAGTATGAAAAAGATGGAATACACTGCTGTCATTGACAATGTATTCTTTAATAAGGGGGTCTGATTGATTCACATGTACAGTAAATGCTGAACAAAATGTGCCAGACTGGTTACATTACGTTACACATATGATAGTATGCCATTCAGTTTGCTAGTGTTATTGGCGTTATTATTTAAACCTGTCACATATAAAGCAAGATCACAGTCTAGAAGTGATGACTGACTTGCAAGCAATGTAGAAATCAGTTGTGAAATTAGTTGTAAAATAAGGGTGTAATTGCTAAGTAAATCCTTTATTTCTGTCTCTGGATGTTTTGTGTAATACAGTGCCTTGCAAAAGTATTCACCCCCTTGGCTTCTTACCTATTTTGTTACATTACAGCCTTTAGTTCATTTTTTTTATCTGAATTATATGTGATGGATCAGAACACAACAGTCTAAGTTGGTGAAGTAAAATGAGAAAAATCTATACATAAAACTATTTTTCAGAAATAAAAAACTGACAATTGCCGTGTGTATGTATTCACCCCTTTGTTATGAAGCTCATAAAAAGCTCTGGTGCAACCAATTACCTTCAGAAGTCACATAAATAGTGAAATGATGTCCACCTGTGTGCAATCTAAGCGTCACAGTATCTGTCATTACATATACACACCTTTTTGAAAGGCCCCAGAGGCTGCAACACCAAAGCAAGAGGCACCACTAACCAAACACCGCCATGAAGACCAAGGAACGCTCCAAACAAGTAAAGGGACAATGTTTTTTGAAAAATACAAGTCAGGGTTAGGTTATAAAAAAATATCCAAATCTTTGATGATCCCTAGGAGCACCATCAAATCTTACATTTTTTTTCCTTGGTTTAGATATGTATTCTTCTACATCTTTTTGGTAAAAAAAAATCGCAATAAGCGTATATTGATTGGTTTGCGCAAAAGTTATAGCGCCTACAAAATAGGGGATAGATTTATGGCATTTTTATTATTATTTTTTTTCACAAGTAATGGCGTTGATCAGCGACTGTGACATTGCGGCAGACAGGTCCGACACTTTTGACACTATTTTGGGACCAGTGACACTTATACAGCGATCAGTTCTGTAAATATGCACTGATTACTGTATAAATGTCACTGGCAGGGAAGGAGTTAACACTAGGGGGCGATCAAGGGGTTAAATGTGCTACCTAGGGAGTGATTCTAACTGTGGGGGGAGGGGACTGACTAGGGGAGGAGAACAATAGGTGTTCATATATACTAGAACCACACGATCTGTCTCCTCTCCCCTGACAGGATGTGGATCTGTGTGTTTACACACACTGAGCCACGTTCCTGTTCTGTCACCAGCAATCGCACGTGACATTGCGGCCACCAAGCACGCCCATTATCTCCCGAGTGATGCGGCAGGCACACGCCCCCTATACCCCCGGGAAGCCAAGGACATCATAGGACGACCGCCCAGGATGGGAGATCCCACCTGCAGATGTCATATGAATATGGGTGGATAGGGAAGTGGTTAAACAACAGATGTTTCTCCTTTAAATATTTTGTGCAAAAAATGAGTGATCATATCTGTCCATCACAGCGCTTCAAATGAAAATGTGCTCTACCGTTGTGTCCCATCACCACCACTGTGTCTCTGCTGCTCCGTACCTCAAAGATATGATCTATGCTCAGGTAAGGTCACCATGTACATTCCCAGTGCGACTGGAATCTATATATTGTAGCAATCCACCTGAAGGCTCAAGAGCTTGATCATTGTTCACCCTGGATTCAGTCCACTCAGCAGAAGGAGAAAGATGAAAAACTCCTCATGGTGTAGAAATCCCACATAATACGATTTCATTAGTAAAAGAATAAAAATGCACTCACAAGTGCAAAACCCAGTGCATAAGATGAATCACCTTATTAAAATTATACACATTTTACCCTTAAGAAGTGTAAGACACCTGTTAGATGGCCGACCTTGGACTTCCGGACGTGATGACGTCATGTAGCCCTACCTCTGGTGCGTTTCGTTATGTGGTACAGTGACTTCCTCATAGGACTTCTTTTATTTATTTGGTCATTTTCTATTCATGTATCATTTGTTGCTCCTTGTAATATATTATACACTGACCTAATAATCTTCATCTTTTTCCTAATTAGTTAACTAATTAGTTAACATGTTAAAGTTATTTTTTTCTTGGGGCAGATTATCTGTAATTATTGTAGGAGAAATTCTTATTGTTTTTTTTATTTATTATTAGTTCTTTCCTCCATATAGAATCACTGATTGCAGAAGTAGGATTTCTATATATTTCTAATGTCTTATGTAATGTTATTTACAGAAATGACAGACTCGTGTCATTTTAAAAAAAGGGTAGTGTGAACAGGCTTGATTAAAAACGTGCATTTTTTATTCCATGAATTTTTCCTGCGCTGCACTATGGAGGAAAATGCATGACAAGTCTTTTGGTGTGAACTAACCCTTCTCTGTTATTTTGCTTTTTGTTATTTCATGTGAAAAACATCTGTTCTTTAATTGCAATGTGTTTTATTTTATTTTTTTTTTTTTCATAATTTCTGTTTAGTTTTCCTTATAGCTCTCAGTGAGAAAACAAAATATCACAGCACTGCACACAACTCTTAAGCCATACATGGATTGAAATTAAGCCAATTTAGTAGGGACTGGCCAAATTTCAATCCATGTATGGACAGGAAGGTTATACAGAAATCAATCAGAAGTCTCTAAACTATTTTCCAGCTGCGTCACCCTTTAAAAGTATGCAAAATCTTGAGGCACCCCATTCTAAAATCAGGGCCGGATTAACATAGGGGCTATTGGAGCTGCAGCTCCAGGCCCCTTTCTCAAGATAGGCCCATTTGCCCAAAAAAAAAAAAAATAAAAAAAAAAAAAAAAAAGATCGACCTAGAGGATTTTAGCTCGGCGACCAGGAGTCACAGAGACCCCATATTTGGTGGGTATGTAGCTAAAGACCCACCCCAGCACTGGTTAAAATATGGGGCTGCTATCATCTATGGTTCCGGAGATACAGGGTTCCTTGCGCAGCCTGTCAGAAGCTACATACAGAGCGGCAGTATAAATACAAGCTGGAACACTCTGCAGCAGACTGAGAGGATGAACTCACAGAGCTCATAATAATTATTTGTATATTACTTATGATAATTAACCCCTTGGCAACCAGGCCCATTCTGAGACTTCTCTCCTACATGTAAAAATCATCATTTTTTTATGCTAGAAAATTACTCAGAACCCTCAAACATTATATATTGTTTTAGCAGAGACCCTATGGAATAAAATGGTGGTATTTGCAACTTTTTATGTTGGAAAGAAACTGTTTCATTCATAAAAAAAAACACTAAAGTTAGGACGATTTTTTGTTGTGTACTAAGCGATGCTTTACATTTTTTTACAGTTTACATGTTTAGAGTTACAGAGGAGGTCTAGTGCTAGAATTATTGCTCTCGCTCTAATGATCTTGGCGTATGTAACCTGTGTGTATCTGGCTCTGATACTAACCGGTGCCTACCCAGGGACTGACTAGTATCTCTCCCAGCCTGTCCCCACACACCCTCTCACCTGCTGCCCTGTGAATGGGGCAATCACTCCCGCAGTGTTATTCAATCACTCCCGCAGTGTTATTGTGTTCTGCCAGTGAATACAATGATTAGTGTTGCTAACTATAGGTGGCAGCACTGATTATTTTGGGGAAAACCTGACAGGCTGGTTGCACTCAAGTCGGTTAATAGGTTGACTTGTGTAAAACCAGCTAGCCCATACATAGATCGACTATGGCTGGTCTCTGCCTAATTGGTGTAATTTCAATCCATGTCTGGCCCGCTTAACCACTACACAGCCCCTAAACATCCTTCCACAAACCTTTACATTTTTCCTTCCCAGATTACTTCATCCTCCTCTCCTATACATAGTGCCCACTGTCATACTCTCCACACTTCTCTCCTATACATAGTGCCCACTGTCATACCCTCCACACTTCTCTCCTATACATAGTGCCCACTGTCATACTCTCCACACTTCTCTCCTATACATAGTGCCCACTGTCATACTCTCCACACTTCTCTCCTATACATAGTGCCCACTGTCATACTCTCCACACTTCTCTCCTATACATAGTGCCCACTGTCATACTCTCCACACTTCTCTCCTATACATAGTGCCCACTGTCATACTCTCCACACTTCTCTCCTATACATAGTGTCCACTGTCATACTCTCCACACTTCTCTCCTGTACATACTGCTCACTGTCATACCCTCCACACTTCTCTCTTATACATAACGCCCGCTGTCATATCCTACACTCTCCTCACCTGTACATAGTGCCCACTGTCATACACTTCTCTCCTGTACATAGTGTCCACTGTCGTACCCTTCACACTCCTCTCCTATACAGTGCCCACCGACATACCCTCCATACTCCTCTCCTATACATAGTGCCCACCGCCATACCCTCCATACTCCTCTCTTATACATAGTACCCACCGCTATACCCTCCATACTCCTCTCCTGTACATACTACTCACTGTCATACCCTTCACACTCCTCTCCTATACATAGTGCCCACTGTCATACCTCCAACACCTCTCTCCTATACATAGTGCCCACTGCCATACCTCCAACACTTCTCTCCTATACATAGTGCCCACTGTCATACCCTCCACACTCCTCTCCTGTACATACTACTCACTATCATACCCTCCATACTCCTCTCATATACATAGTGCCCGCTGTCATACACTTCTCTCCTGTACATAGTGTCCACTGTCGTACCCTTCACACTCCTCTCCTATACAGTGCCCACCGACATACCCTCCATACTCCTCTCCTATACATAGTGCCCACCGCCATACCCTCCATACTCCTCTCCTATACATAGTGCCCACCGCTATACCCTCCATACTCCTCTCCTGTACATACTACTCACTGTCATACCCTCCACACTCCTCTCCTATACATAGTGCCCACTGTCATACCTCCAACACTTCTCTCCTATACATAGTGCCCACTGCCATACCTCCAACACTTCTCTCCTATACATAGTGCCCACTATCATACCCTCCACTCCTGTACATACTACTAACTTTCATACCCTCCATACTCCTCTCCTATACATAGTGCCCACCGTCATATCCTCCCTCCACACTCCTCTCCTGTAATTACTGCTTACTGTCCTACTCTCCTGTACATAGTGCCCACTGTCATACCCTCCACACTCTTCTCTTATACATAGTGCCCAATTTCATACCCTCTACACTCCTCTTCTGTGCATACTGCCCACTGTCTTACCCTTCACACTCCTCTCCTGTACATAGTGCCTTCTGCCATACCCTCTGCACTCCTCTCATGTACATAGTGCCCACTGTTAGAACTTCCACATTCCTCTCCCTCACCTGCACATACTTCCCACTTTTATACCATCCACACTCCTCCCTTATGCCTCTTACCCACAAAAAACTGTTCTTTAAAATTATATGTTAAAATTATATGTTCCTCAATGTTACCAGCTCTAGAATGGGCACTTTTGTCAGTTCAACTAAAGGAAATCTCACAGTCCTCATATTTGTTCTGCCCCATTATTAGTACTTATTTTATTTTGTAATGACTATTGTGATGTATAGAGGAACACGGGGGATGTCAGCTACTCTAAATATAGCACTTGTAAAAAAAGCAACCCTAAAATATATTTGAAATGTTGACAACCATGTACTTAGGCACTGCCCAAGGGCCACAGGGTCAGTAGGGCCCCATGAGAGGCTCCGGTGATAGTAAAGCGGTAGTAAACTTTTCTAACATTACTACTTTTTAGAGGCCCTTGGGGAGGTTATGCCATAATGTACAAGTGTGCCCAGCATATTAGCACATTAGGGTACACTTACCTGTCAGACCTCCAGTGCTGTGCTGTGATCAGTCCGGCGGGGCCCGGGCACTTCCATCTTCACCCGGTCTTCGTTCTGGGTTCTGTGCCTTCCGTCATTTGCCTTGGCCAGGCTGCATTGATGTCATTCCCTCTTTCTCCCATCCCCCCCTTTCTCTCTCATCCTCCCTCCCTTACCCCTCACACCTCTTTCATCCCCTCTCTCTCTTTCATTTAATTTGTTATAACAAAAAATAGTTTGCATTTTTATTTATTTATTGTTTATAAAAGGCCCCATCAAAATCCTCAGCACCAGGCCCACAATGTTCTTAATCTGGCCCTGTCTAAAATATAAAAGTCATAAATGTCCTTTATTAATGGGAAACACAAGCTTCGGACAATGCACACAACGTCCATGAAAATAACTTAATGTCAAAGGTTCCCCCATCACCACAGAATCCTCACATCTACAGTTCAGCTCAAAAGTTTGCATACCCTGGCAGAAATTGTGAAATGTTGGCAATAATATTGAAACATGCCAAAAAACTGTCTTTTAATCACATGAAGCCATTTATTATCATAAAGTTTTTTGGATCCTTTTTAAATCATAATGATAACAGAAATCACCCAAATGGCCCTGATAAAAAGTTTACATACCCTGGAATGTTTGACCTTGGTATGGACACAGAAGGTGGTGCACACAGATTAAAATGGCAATTAAAGGTTCATTTCCCACATTTGTGACTTTTTAAATCACAATTAGTGTCTGTGTATCAATGAGTTTGTTAGCTCTCCCATGGATTCCCTAGGCCAGTGATGGCGAACCTTGGCACCCCAGATGTTTTGGAGCTACATTTCCCATGATGCTCATGCACTCTTCAGTGTGGTTGAGCATCATGGGAAATGTAGTTCCAAAACATCTGGGGTGCCAAGGTTCGCCATCACTGCCCTAGGCAGACTAGACACTGAGCCATGAGGAGGTAGAACAGGACAGTCAAAAGACCTGCGTAACAAAGTAATGGGGCTTTATAAAGATGGAAAAGGATATAAAAAGATATCAAAAGTCTTGAATATGTCCGTCAGTACTGTTTAATCACTTATTAAGAAGTGGAAAATTCGGGGCTCTTTTGATATCAAGCCAAGGTCAGGTAGACCAAGAAAGATTGCAGCCACAGCTGGTGGATGAATTGACCAGGATACCAAGAAAAACACACAGGTAACCACAGGAGAAATGTATATTGTAACCAGGTTTTTTTGTGGAACTCATGCAGTAAAGCCATCTTTCTGGCAGGTTGATCATGCAGCTCTTTTTTGTTTAAAGAGGAGCTCCACCTTAAATAAAAATATTAAAAGCCAGCAGCTGCAAATACTGTAGCTGCTGTTTTTTAATAAATGGACACTTGCCTGTCCAGGGTGCGATGTCGATGCGATGTGCGTTGTCGGCAGCAAAAGACGAGCAAACGCTCATCTCTTGGCTGCCCCCGCGGCCATCCTCTGTGAGGGAATCAGGAAGTGAAGCTTTACTGGTCCCCGTCGTGTTCTGGGAACTGTATTTCCCAGAACACAACGGAGGAGGGGGGTGATGTATTTGTGCATATTCTGCGGCTATCTATGCCCGAAAGTGGGTGCAGATACCTGTATAATACAGAAAGGTGCCAATTGTGGCACTGGAGGGGGGGGGGGAATCAGATGAGCGGAAGTTCTACTTTAGGGTGGAGCTCCGCTTTAAGTAGCATCGTAATGTGCTTTTCAAAAACAACCACACCATCTTTTTCCAGAGCAGCCTGTATTTCTCCTGAGGTTACCTGTAGGTTTTTCTTTGTATCCCGAACAATTCTTGTTCTTTCTGAAATCTTTCTTGATCTACCTGACCTTAGCTTGGTATGAAGAGATCCCCAAATTTTCCACTTCTTATTAAATGATTGAACAGTACTGACTGGCATATTTAAGGTTTTGGATATCTTTTTATATACTTTTCGATCTTTGTAAAGTTTCATTACGTTGTTACACAGGTCTTTTGGCTGTTCTTTTCTGCTCCCCATGGCTTAGTGTCTAGCTTGCTTAGTGCATCCATGTGAGAGCTAACAAACTTATTAAGTATTTATACACAGACACTAATTGCAATTTAAAAAGCTATACATGTGTGAAATTAACCTTTAATAGCCATTTTAACCTGTGTGCCACCTTCTGTGTCTGTACCAAGGCCAAACATTCCAGGGTATGTCAAATTTTCATCAGGGCCATTTGGGTGATTTCTGTTATCATTATGATTTTAAAAGGAGCCCAAAAATGATGTGATAATAAATGGCTTCATGTGATCACTATCCTTGCATAAAATACAGTTTTTTGGCATGATTAGTCATATTTTCAATATAAATGCCAAAATTTCACAATTTCTGCCAGGGTATGCAAACTTTTGAGCACAATTGTATGATCCAAGCTGGGTCTAGTGCTCTTTCCACCCCAGGGGAACCCACATGGTGGAGAAACACTGGTCTAGGGTCACCCTTGCTGTTTTTAATTTAATGTAATTCTTCAATAAGTTGGTCTATCCAGCATTTACATTAAATGCCTTGACTCCTGTTTAGACAACGAATTGAAATCCCTGAATTACATCTGGACTGCGTGAAGGTAACTGACAACTTGGAAAGCTTTTTTAATACAAGAAATTTAAGGCTCAGTTACACCTGGGTGTTTTTTTAGCTTGATGCTTCAAGCTCCAAAATGCTCAACATCCAAAATCCCATGGATTTAAGTGGTGGCTGTTTGCATATGAGTGCTCAGTCACCTGTAACTTGACACTTGACACTCCAAAAACTACATGATGCAAAATCGGGGTCTTGGGGCAGCACAATGGTGTAGTGGTTAGCACTTTCACCTAGCAGCAATAGGGTTGCTGGTTTAAATCCCCACCATGACACTATCTGCCTGGAGTTTGCATATTCTCCCTGTGCCTGCGTGGGTTTCCTCTGGGTACACCAGTTTCCTCCCACACTCCAAAGACATGCTGATAGGTTAATTAGACCCTGTCCAAAAAAATTGCCCGTATGTGTATGTCAATGTTGTAAGTGTGTCAGGACCCTACAGCATAAAAAAGCTGCAGACGGACACCAGTGGCAAGAAAGCGCCCTAAGGCGATTCAGTTCGCATACGTAGCGCTACAGTATACAAGTCATTTATTCAAAGACTTGAATGGAAAGTAATGCCGCGTACACATGATCAAACAATCCGGTGGAAAAGTCCACCCGTGTGTAGGCTCCGGCAGACTTTTTTTTACCCAAAAGTCTGGCGGAATAGAAAGTAGTTTTGCACACCAATCTGTCCACCGGACTCGCATTTCGGCGGACAGTATGGCCGTGTGTGTGCCAGTCCACCTTACTTTTGAAATGAATGGACTTTTCCCACCCGGAGAAAAGTCCGCTCATTTTGAGCGCAGCTCCAGGTAGCCGGGACCAGCAAAGGAAGCGCCGCTGGTCCCGTCACCTGCTATGGACTTAAAGCGGCCCCCCCACCCCAAAGCACCTTGTCCCCATGTTGATGAGGACAAGGGCCTCTTCCCGACAACCCTGGCCGTTGGTTGTTGGGGTCTGTGGGCGGGGGGCTTATCGGAATCCGTGAGCCCCCTTTAATAAGGGGGCCCCCGGATCCCAGCCCCCCACCCTATGTGAATGAGTATGGGGTACAATGTACCCCTACCCATTCACCTGTGAAAAAAAAAAAAAAAAACACAACACACAAGGGTTAAAATTGTTTATTGCACAGCTCCGGGGGTGTTCTTCCATCTTTGGGGGTCTTCTCGCCGGACTCCTCTGCTATCTTCTGCTCTTTTGCTAGCTCTTTCACTAGCGGAGCAGCCCGGCTTTCTTCTTCGCCGCCGCCCTCTACTTCCGACTTCCGGGGTCTTGTCCCCCTCTTTGGGGGTCTTGTCCCCCTCTTCAGTTCTTCTTGCGGGGCCACCGTGCCTTCTTCTAGCTCTTTTGCAAGCGGTGGCCCGGTCTTCTGTCGCCAATGCCGCTGTCGCCGTCTTCTGTTCTTCTGTTCTTCTCTTCTGGAGATGTTGCCTCGTCGCTGTCTCCGGTCACTATGACAGGACACACGGCGTGCAGCGACTTATATAGGGACATCACGGATCCCCGCCCAATATGATGTCACAGTCCCAGCATCCCAGACCCCGACAACCAATGGCCAGGGTTGTCGGGAAGAGATCCTTGTCCTCATAAACATGGGGACAAGGTGCTTTAGGGTGGGGGGGGGGGGCGCGCGGCCCCCCTTCCCCAAGGCACCCCCCATGTTGAGGGAACACAGCCTGGTACGGGTTTAGGAGGGGGGGTGCTCGCTTGTCCCCACCCCCTTTCCTGGCCGACCGGGTAGCGTGCTCCTATAAGAGTCTGATATGGACCTGGGGGGACCCCCACGCCGATTTTTTGGCGTAGGGATTCCCCTTTAAGTCCATACCAGGTGACGGGACCAGCAATGGCCTGAAAATGAGCGGACTTTCCTCCGAGTGTGTGGGCGAGTCCGTTCATTTCAAAAGTACAGCGGACTTAGTACGCCGTACTTAGTCCACCACAAAAAGTACTGTGTGTGGGCAGGTAGCGTGTTCGGAAAATCCGGCGGACAGTCCGGCAGACTAAGTCTGCCGGATTGTCTGCTACGTGTGTACGCGGCATTAGTTTTTGCCAATTTTTGAGGCTTAAAGAACTGTTCTTCTCTACCTAGTGCTTCCATTGGCTAAAATAAAAATGTCTGAAGCTTGAATATAATGCTGTATGTAAAACTGCTTGTATAGGTGTGCAAAAAATACGCCTGAAAATGCATGGAAATAGTTCTGCTCACTTGTTAATGCAGCCTAAGGATAATATTTAATATTTACTCTTCAGCTAAGATAATGATGAATACTTGATGCCAGTATTGTTCATAATCATATAATTAAAATGAATTATAATTAAAAGTATGAGTTTGTTTTGATATCCTTATCCTATTGCCTGTGAGCTGATAGTATATAAAAATATTTCCAACCCTCTGAGAACTGCACCCTTTCTGTTACTATTAAGGCAAATACCTGTGGGAGGGTCTACAGTCTTCTCTGGATTTGGATTCTCATGCCGATATATAATTATTAGGATCCACCCTTATTCCTTTACCTGTGTTTGAATAATGTCTGCTCTGGGCTGTCTGCTCGCTCTCGAGACTTCACACAGCACAGCTCCTATCCCTCTCCTCCCTCCTCCTCTCACACATCTCAGATCAATTCTCCTACTGACCCCCTCTATCTACACACTGTGTAGCTGCTGGATTCTCTGCTGCAAAGCTTTTTTTATCTGGGAACCTCACAGGTCAGAACTGCAGTACAGCAACCAGCTAAACAGTGTGCAGATAGAGGCTCTCTGTAAGAGAATCAAACTGAGCTGTGTGCTGTGTGAGAGGAGGAGAGGAGGAGGAGAGGGAGAGTAGCAGTGTTGCCTGTGCCCAGGCTGTATGCAGTACAGGGATGTGAGAAAGAGTGGGTACAACATCCATGAAAAATGGGAGGGGGGGCATAGCGCTCCCCAACACATCCACCTAGATCCAACCATGTCCAACTATGTATTTCCACAATAAAAAGGAATAGCGCAGTGCCTGTTCACTGTTTAGGAGTGTGCCTGTTCAGTAGGTGTAGCCACAACTCCCAGTGGAAGTAGCACAGAAAGAGAAGATGGATTGCTGAAGTTGTAACTGCTCCCTCTGAACTTTTAATCAGCAAATAGACAGTTACCGGGACCTACATGGCCGAGGAATTGCCCCTGCTGGAAAAAACTAAAGGAAGAAGGAAAGACATAACAATTTGATCACGATTATGGTAATGTTTGTTATATATTTAGCATATCCCATACTTCTCCATAAAGTGATTATAAACCCTTACAAACCACTTTGACCTACAGGTAAGCCTAGATTAAGGCTTACATGTAGGTCCAAGAAATATCTCCTAAACCTACACGGTTTAGGAGATATTTGCTGAAAGACAGGCACCGCTGTCTACGGCGCATGCGCCGTAGACAGCGGCGCACAGACGCACTGAGCGCGGCCCAGTTAACAGCGATATGCCACGAGTGACGTCATTGCGGCTCAGACGAATGACAGCGCCAGAGCAGCGAGACCCACCAAGTAGATGGAGGCTCCGGACTACAGGGGACAGCGGTGACTTTGCTGGCTCCTGTGTCAGGTAAGTGACACATAATGGACTACTATGCGAAGCATAGTAGTCCATTATGCTTTACCTTGCAGGGAATCAAAGAGGAAGTAAACCCATCAGGGTTTACTTCCTCTTTAAAGTGGTTCTAAAGGCTTTATTTATTTTACTTTAATGTATTCTCTGCATTAGCGTAAAAAACCTTCTGTGGCCAGGATATCCCCCAGCTCCCCTTATACTTACCTGAGCCCATTCCAATCCAGCTCTGTGCCAACCGTCAGAATTTTTACTGGCAGCCAGTAAAAAATTGCACTTTTCTCCTGCCAGTAAAAAATATGGCTGTGACGCTTGGCTCAGAACTACGCATGCACATTTCTGGGTTCGGAGCCAGCAGAGGCCATCCAAGTGCCTGCTACAGGGTGTGCAGACAGCAAAGGCAGTGCCTGAGTGTGTCATGTGATGTCATGGTGCAAAGCAGTCAAGCGGAGCGGACTGAGCCTCGTGTGCGGGTCTGTTGAACAGGAGCAAGACAAGCTGGTAGCGGGACTGTCAGTTCTGCTTGGACTGGAGTGGACTGAAGGGACAACTGGGCATAGAGAGAGACTGTCATTGTGCCTCAAGAGAGGATGTGTTGTGTCGGTGAGGTGTCATCATCACCTGTGCTGCTGAAAACTGCTGTTGGTGTCACTGTGAGAGTCAATTTCGAGTGTGTGCCTGCCCATTCTAATTTCTTGCACTCCAGAGTCCTGCCCTTAAGCTACTTACCTGTAGCCTAAATACTGAAATTTGCACTTAAAACTATAATTTTGTAACTTTTGAAAATGCCAGTAAAAACTGATGTGCCAGTATATTTCGGGTGTTGTGACAGTAAATTTCAATCTAATAGGTTGGAAACACTGCTCTGTGCATGAGATCAGCATCTCTCCCCATTCTCTCTCTTTTTACAGGACAGAGAGGCAGCAGCAGGAGCCCATTGCTGTAAATCAAATTATGTGACAAGGAAGCGGGGAACCCTGGTAGAGGAGGATCAGGCTGCTCTGTGCAAAACCATTACACATAGCAGGTAAGTGTAGCACCCTGGAGTTTAGTTCAATTGTTAGAGATCCATTGATTTCTCCTTAAGTTTGGCCAGGCTCAGCTGCTTATCCTGATGTCTACTTCTGCTGAGAGGAAAGTACCGGGCCCGGGTAAGCAAGTGAGAAGCAAGAGTGGTGTGCCACGGGGGAAGTGATGCTTGTAACCAACCAAAAAACTGAGATAGTTGTGCCAGTCAAGGTGCATGCTAAGCACAACTATCTCCTAGCTGAAGAATGTTCCACCATCTCGGAATTCAGACGTTCCCTTTGACAGATTATCGGAACTGTTTTCGGACACCCTGTCCTATACTGGAAAGTGGGGTGACAGTGACAAAGAGCCGATGAGTGAGGTGCAAGTGGGGTGGGGTTCTTTCTGCTGTTATTGCCAATGTGGAGATCAAGCGCCTACCAATGCCGCTTTGCTCGTCAGTATCTTCAGGTCTGTCAAGGAGGATCAGGGGATTAAATGGGTCCCCAAAGCTTTCGCTATCACACACATGCCTAACAGCAAGCCGGATGAAGTCGCTGGGTGCTTAGGGCAGCGGGCTCCAGACGCTTGGGTTCTGCTCGGAAATGGGGATCCCAGAACCCTGCCTAGGCTGTCAGAAATTCAAAGAATCATAATAAAGAAAGTAGCGGAGGAATATGGGTACTTGTATCCGTATATAACAGCTCATTTGGAAGATGACATTTTTGACAAAGAGGCGCAGGGGGTGGATGAGGCAGTGCACAGTTTCTTACGGATCTCTCTCCAGCTGGACTTTCCAAAACTATCATATAAGGTGGCTGAAAAATACCATTCTGTGGTGAACACTTGGGGCTACGGCCGGAAGATTAATTTTGACATTAAATGCTTTGTCACTATGGTGAACACCAAGGGAGAAACATTGATCCTGCCCGATCCCGGATATTAATGGTGACTGTCCCAATGATACTTATGTCACCTCTTTTATGGATTACAAATGTGCACTTGTGAAGTTAAAGGACACTTTCTTGAAGCCACTTCATTCCGTTGAGTTCTTTATTAACTCCGTTACATCAGAGAGGGCGGGGTCACCCATACGTCACTGGGGAACCCCCGGCTTCCCTCTGCAGCGTCAGAGGGGCGGGGTCAGGTGACGGGTGGCCCCGCCCTCCTAATATAAGAAACGTCAGCGCTGGGATCTCTGCAGTGTCTCCGCAATGGAGACAGAAGACGGATGTATGGACAGCGCTGGACTGAGAGATCCCCCGTCGCTGGATATAATCATCCATCACTGGACCCCGGAGATTCGTTGCTGGATAGCAAGAGTGGATTAGCACCGCTGGAATCTTTTTTTTATTTTTTTTTTATTTTTAATAAAGGAATTTTTCAAAAGTGTGTTTGTCTTATTTAACCATTTTTACACTTTCTTTGTGAAATGGTAGGGGTACTTTTGTACCCCCTTACCATTTCAAACGGGGGGGGGGCGGGATCTGGGGGTCCCCTTGTTAAAGGGGGCTTCCAGATTCTGATAAGCCCCCCCGCCCGCAGACCCTCACAACCACCGGCCAGGGTTGTGAGGATGAGGCCCTTGTCCTCATCAACATGGGGACAAGGTGCTTTGAGGGGTCACAGACCCCCAAAGCATCCTCCCAATGTTGAGGGTATGTGGCCTGGTACGGTTCAGGAGGGAGGGGGGCTGCTCTCTCGTCCCCCCTCTTTTCCTGCGGCCTGCCAGGTTGCGTGCTCGGATAAAGGGTCTGATATGGATTTTTGGAGGGGTTCCCCTTAATATCCATATCAGACCTGAAGGGTCCGGTATGGATATTTAGGGGGACCCCCACGTCAATTTTTTTTTTAATTTGACACGGGGTTCCCCTTAATACCCATGTCAGACCTGAAGGGCCTGGTAATTGAATTTAGGGGAACCCCCACGCTTTTTTTTTATTTTTATTTTTTTATCAATGAATGAATGAATTGTCGGCTAATACAGAGAACACTCATTGAGTGTTCTCTGTATTACGGGGACCCGGCAATTTAGCCGCAAGTGATTTTAAAAGACTTTTTTTCCTGCACAAATGACACTTTGTGCAGGGACAGTTCTAAGCACCAGAAACATGCGCCCCTTCACAGGCATACTATAGATACCCCCCAGCTACGAAATTTAAAGGACTATTACACTTTTATTGTTTCACTTTAATTATTATTAAAATCACTGCTCCTGAAAAAACAGCCGTTTTTAAAACTTTTTTTTGCATTGATCCATGTCCCCTGGGGCAGGACCCAGGTCCCCAAACACTTTTTAGGACAGTAACTTGCATATTACCCTTTAAAATGAGCACTTTAGATTGTGAACGTTCGAGTCCCATAGACTGTAATAGGGTTCTAAAGTTCACACAAAGTTTAGGTCTGTTCGCAGGTTCTGGTGCGAACCGAACAGGGGGGTGTTCGGCTCATCCCTAACAAGGTACATTTCAGACGCTGTACTGCCAGGACTGTGCTGGACTGAATGCCGCCGGCAGACACATGGAGTGTCCATCTGAGCCATGTTGGCTAAAAGTAGGAGTTGAGGTGTTTCACCCCGAAGAGCGATTTGTTGTTCGTAAGCAATCAAGAAAGTTTCTTGTCTTTGGCTGTCATGTGAACATACTGAAGATATCTTTACAAGGGGACCTGTGTCCTGAAGTGTGGTCCCTTGCATCTTGGCCTGTCTGCTATTTGCCTGAAATTGCAGTCATGCCTTTTTGTTCCTGGAGTTACCCTTGAAGAAGAAAGGGAACTGCTGGGAAATGTTGTCCACCTCAAGTGAAATGAATGGACTATGCTATGCCAGTTAGTCATAGCAGGTTGCAATAGAGGACATACCCCTCATCATTTACATGGATAATGGACTGATCCATATGTCAGAACTGTTCTAGAGTTGGTCACCAGGTGGCATGAGCAGCGCAGACCTGAGTGAGCTATGCCTATCATGTGCTAAATGATAGCTCATTGAGAGATGGAAGGAGATGCCAGTCTCCCTTGAGGGTGGGATCTGCTTCAAAAATATAGATAATGTAATATTCTTATAGGGTGTAATTTCCCTGTTATGCTGTTTTTGGCTAAGGACCATTTCAAATCACTGTGTACATATTGCACTACATAATTATAGGATAGGATGCATTTTTGCATTGCTTGGATCTCTCTCTTTCAGGCGTTGCTGTGTTGCTGAGTCTTCCTTGGTTAAGGAGAGACAGGGATCTAATCTGCCGTCAACATTAATTTACTTCTATATACTTATAAACTTTACATATATTTAGATAGTGAGGAATCAAGGTTATGGCTTAGGCCTGACTTTAAAATTGTACATAAATATTTTTGATACTTTATTGTCTTTTATATGACTTATAATAGTTCTGTAAAAACTATTTGACATCCACGTTTATTCAAGTGGTACACCACACACATGTATTATATTTTTACACTGTTATATTGTTAACCCTTTCCCGTTTCCCACCCATCCCAGTTTTTGCCAGGACATTCGGTCTCAGGCTTGGGAGCGCAAATAATTTTTTCTGCAAACTCTGAGATGTAGTTTTGTGGCAGGGGGAGGATGTAGCACCCTGGAGTTTAGGCAGGGACGCTCCTCACAAATTTACTTGTCAGGCGTAGTCCACCTTGTCGATTGTTAGAGATCCATTGATTTCTCCCTAAATTTGGCCCATCTGCACTTTTCTCTTCTATCACTAGGTGGGCGGGTACTTAGTGGTACTAGGTATGAGAAGGACAACTCAAGGTCAGGTTATGGGTATATGGGTTATCTCAGCCAATGGGCACAGGTTTTCTTGGATTCTTGGCCTGCTGGGACAACCTATATATTTGGGTGGGGCCAGGTGATCTATGTTCTGTGCCCCCCTGATGGCTGTCTAGGTGGGCGTGTGTCATGTTGCCCCAGGCTGCTAGGCCAGAGATTGGGCCTATCCCTGCGGTATCTGGCTGCTAGGCTGTCTGTGATCGGATGTAGAGGGAAAGCTGTCTCCACAAAGGGACCATCCGCCTTATTACCAGGGACCACAGTGAGTAACTGAAGCAAGTACCAGAGTGACAGAATCATGAAACTTCAGATGTTGATCAAGTAAGGGACACAGCCAGTGGAGGTGAGGCTTGCAGAGCAGCCTTGTGTGCCAAGTCAGGGACCAAGCAGGCCAGTGGGGTGAAGCTTGAGAAGTATCAGGAGTGCCAAGCTAGGGACCCAGCAGACAAGCGAGGGTGACGCTTGAGGAAAATACCACCGTAAATTGGAGAAGCTCAAGGGATTCAGTGGCAGAGAATCAGAGGGTCAAACGAGAGACTGGGCGCTCAGTGTGTTGAAGAACTACAAGGAGAGGTTGTAGTGAAAGTGAAGGAACTGTTAAAGACTGTTGCCATAAGAGACAGCATCCCGCCACATGCAAATGTGGCTTATTGCTGGAGGCCTTTCCCTGCTCAGCTGTCGTCTTGTTGAACTCTCAGAGTCTGCTAATTGAACTTGCAACTACTCATGGGTATCCTGGCCCTAACCCTCTTTTCCCCATAAAAGTTTGTAAGAGAAATAAACATCTCTTTTGCATTCAAGAAGTGTCTGGCGCCCAATAACTTCCACCATGCACCCACTATGCCTCACAAGTCACAACCCACCAAATACTGAAGGATGTCAGCTATCTCTGGCCCTGGAGGTTCTCATTAGACTGAAGGAGGCCGGGGACCTTTCTACATAAGCATAACATGTTTGTTATTTACGAAAAAAAGGTTTACAATCCAATCTTGATAAGTAATCAGATGTCTATCTTTGGAAGATTTCTGTGAAGGTTATTACCCTTCCATGCAGTTATGCAATATTCACTTAGTGAGTGTAATGGAATATGGGCATCATAAAGTAATCTCTTCTTGAAATGTAGTCATTGCCCTTGTTTCACAGTATTTAAAGAACAGTGCTGTTGATGTGTCCATAAGTTAAAATATGACATTTAGGCTCCATTCACACTAGTGCGATTTCAGATATGATATCAGTTTCACAGAATCACATGACAATGGAAATCACACTGTTTTCAATGGTGCTCGTTCACATCAATGCAACTTAGCATGGAGCGATTTTGGAAAGGTTCCTGTACTACTTTAGTGTGATTCCAGTGCAATTTTGGCCTCATAGAATATGCAAACCAATTCAAAATTGCATCCAAGTAGCACTATATAATCGTCCCATAGACTATGCAAAGCACTTCAAAGTCTCATCCAAGTTGCACTACATAATCGCCCCATAGAATATGCAAACCACTTCTAAAGCCGCGTACACACGGGCGGACTGTCTGGCCAACTAAGTCCATCAGACAATCCGACAGACAGTCCGTCCTACTTTTGAAAGCTTGCGCGATGACGTGTACAGCACGTACGACGGGACTAGAAATAGGATGTCCAATACACAGCAATGCAACCTTTCGCCGTGTAAATCCTTTCTGAGCATGCGCCATACTTAGTCCGTCCAACTTGTCTACTCACGAGCGGACTGTCCGCTGAAACCAAAGTTGGACGGACAATATTACGGAAATTCCGAAAGACTTAGTCCGCCAGACTGTCCGCTGAAAAAGTCCGCTGAAGCCCACACACGAGCGGACTGTCCGCTGAAATGTGTTTCAGCGGACTAAGTTGGACAGACAGTCCGCCCGTGTGTACGCGGCTTAAGTTGCATCCAAGCTGCACTACATAGGAGGTTATTTGGATGATAAAATCAGTAGAGCTTTCACTCATTTCAGATCTACCCCATAGATTTAGAGCGACTGCACTTCCAAGTGCACTTTCAGTGCAATTTCAAGTGCACTTGCAGTGCAAAGTGGATTTACCTTTCGTAAATAACCCCCCCATAATCACACTGAAAATCGAATCAAAATCAGATTGAAAGCAGTGTGAACCTAACCTTACAGACATGTCAAAGTGGTGCAATAGTTTTCTTCTTAACATTGTTTCTTTTTACATCCCAAGCATGGTTGACTAGATCACACCAGTATTTTCCAACCTGTTAATAAATACAGTCAGCTCGATTTAATGGAAGTTAGCAGTTGGGTTAGTAGGATTAACTCTAGCTTTGGTGGAACCTAAGACCCCTTTCACACCACACCCCCCATTGCGTGGGCGTTTTACCGCCAGATTTGTGGCGCATTTCGGCCGCTAGCAGGGCGCTTTTACCCCGCGCTAGCGGCCGAGAAAGGGTTAAAACCGCCGGCAATACGCCACAATAGCGGTGTTTTGCCGGCGGTATTACATCGCTGCCCCATTGATTTCAATGGGGAGCAGCGGTGGAGGAGCGGTAAACACACCGCTCCTTTACCACTCCAAAGAAGCTGCTGGCAGGACTTTTCCCTGACGTCCTGCCAGCTCACCGCTGTAGTGTGAAAGCCCTTGGGCTTTCACACTACAGACAATGGTGCAGCTTTTTAGGGCGGCTTGCAGGCACTATTCTAACGCTATAGGGCCTGCAAAACACCCTGGTGTGAAAGGGGTCTAATAGTACAGGTGTAGTGTGTACAATCTGATCTCTCCTGCTGTTCAGGTCTATTTCACAATACAGCTGTAATGAATCTCCGAGGACGTTGGTGCCCTTGCCTAGAGTTTGTGCTGGCTGCTGTGAAATGTTCATATGCATTATTTCATTGATATATCCATTATTTCATGTGAATAAAACATAATTGAAAAGAGATTAAAAAAATAAAAATGTTCTTGTTCTGTCTTTAACATAACAAACACATATATACCAAAACTACTGTCTTCAAAAAACATTTTTGAAAATACTTTTCCATAGTTATTTTCCGTGGTACAGCAGCATCACAGCAAAGCATGCTAGAGATCCAACCAAGCCAAGAAATTGATGCTGTGTATGCATTCCTTGCATACTGAATGATTTAGAGGAAGACTTCCTATAGCCTGAGGATGTATACCCTGTGATTGAACTCAGTAACCAAAGTCCATACACAATAAAGGTGTCAGGCATTGGGTTTGTATGATACTTACCTTACCAGTGTAGGGTGTAGGATGTCCAAATCTTGTTACATAGACTATAGAGTCTATACCGATGGGTCAGCATATAATATCTCAGTTTTATTTAAAAGCAATATACAAAATGATGAATGAATTAAATAAGTTATACTTGTAATACTTGTAAGGGCTCATTCACACTATCTGCTTTGAGCCACATTTTTTTTTTCTGGATAAATGCAGGTCACCAATAGAACATAATGCAGCATAGATGGTACTGCATGTCATCACGCAGCAGCACAACACACCAAGCTGCTGTGCATTATTGACATGAATAAAGTGGAAAAAAATAAAAATGCTGTTCTGTGGTTTACTGAGATTTGCAACAAAAACAATTGTTTTGGGGCAGTTTAGTTTAGCAGCAAAGAACTAACATGGAAGTAACCCTGTCATCTGAGAATGACCTCCTTCTGAAAATGCTAGCTACCTGGCTGAAATTCTCTCCCACTAACTTCAATGAAACACTTGTTTACTAAAGAAAAATAGACTGTGTACTGTGCAAGTGTGGTTGCGTTCATTTTCCTGAGAGCTTAGGCCACTTTCACACTGGGGCTGGAGCGGCGTCGGCGGTAAAGCAGCTCTATTTTTAGAGCCGCTTTATCATCGTTTTTGCAGCGGTATGTGGCCCATAGCGGGGCAGTTTTAAAGCGGCGCTTTGCCAGCGGTATAGCCGCGCTACCCCATTGATTTCAATGGGTAGGAGCGGTTTAGGAGCGGTGAATACACCGCTCCTTCACCGCTCCAAAGATGTGGCTAACAGGACTTTTTTCACCGTCCTGCTAGCGCACTGCTCCAGTGTTAAAGCCCTCCGGCTTTCACACTGGAGTGAAAGGGGCCAGATTTTTTCAGGCGCTACACAGACGCTATTTTTAGCGCTGTAGTGCCTGAAAAACGCCCCAGTGTAAAACGGGCCATAGTGAATGTGGTGAAGCTCTGATGATTTCCATCATCCAATCATGTGCAAGCAAAAATACAGCTTTTTCTTTTTTGCTGCCACCTGATTGGATATTCTTTGCAAAGTGAAGCTTCACCGCATTCACTAAATTAGTACAATGCCACTTCCAAAGTGCAAAGTCAATTTGCCTTTAATAAATCAACTCCATAGTCACCTTGCCAAATTTCCCCAACCCCTGATACTCAACTTGCCAATGCTTCCTCAAGGGCCCATTATACAGACACTTTCACTTTGCCCGGAATGGTAAAGGAGACAGCACTTCTTTAAAATGTATGTAGAGGCTATCAATTTTTTTTTTTTTTGTAGTGTTGGATAGAAAAGTGTAGAACCTCACATTTTTGTGACAAAGGGGCACATCCAAGAGGGGCTGAGACCTCAAAACTTGATTATACAGCAGTGAAGGGAACATAATCATTTGAAGACCTCCCTGGAACTGATGATGAAAAAGGACTACGGACCAATGGGTACACAAAAGCAGCACCAGACCTAGTAGTAGACTTCCAAAGCACATAAAACCGCCAATGCATTTTGGAGCCAAATCATTCCCATTTTAACGGGGCCTTAAATCAAATCTGACTTTTCAGTGAGCTCAGAAGCAGATATTGTTATATTGATCCGTATAGATTAAATATACACAGAATTAGGATCTCTTGAGTCCGTTTAAAGTTCTAACTTGATTTTAAATCCTGATGAAGGGGGAGTCGTTTGGCCCCAAAATGCATTGGCTGTTTTATGTGTGCACTATAATGCCCTGTACACACGGTTGGACTTTCCGAAGGAAAATGTGCGATCGGATCTTGTTGTCGGAAAATCCGATCGTGTGTGGGCTCCATAGGACTTTTTCCGTCAGAATTTCTGACACACAAATTTTGAGAGCAGGATCTAAAATTTTCCGACAACAAAATCCAATCGTTTAAATTCCGATCGTGTGTAGACAATTCCGACGGACAAAGTGCCACGCATGCTCAGAATAAATTACGAGACGAAAGCTATTGGCTACTGCCCTCTTTATAGTCTCATCGTACGTGTTCTACGTCACCACGTTCTGAATGATCGGATTGTCCGACAACTTTGTGCGACCGTGTGTATGCAAGACAAGTAAAAATCCGTCGGAAAAAATCAGACGGATTTTGTCATTAGAATGTCCGACCTTGTGTACAGGCAATAGAGTTTCACCATTTGGTCTGGCACACCTTTTGTTTGGTTATGTTTTAAACTTTTATTATGGTCTGTGCTCTCTCATTTTTCTGGCTACCTAAACAGATCAGTTTAGTGTGCCAACATAACAGTCAGGCAACTAGCATTTTTAGAAGGTGAGCTCAGCAAGAGCAGCTTCCATACTTCCCTAAAAAAGGCATTCTATAAGTTAACTTCATCATAGTAAATGAGGTTTGACTGCCATCTTCTGGATATATATTGTATGTCAGTCACTTATACACAGCCCTTTAAATTAAAAGAGCAAACTTAGGCCGCGTACACACGGGCGGACTGTTCGCCCAACTTTGTCCGCTGAACAGTGTTTGGGCGGACAGTCCGCTCGTGTGTGGGCTTTCAGCGGACAGTTTCAGCGGACAGTTGGACGGACAAGGTTTTTCGGAAATTCCGAAAAACTGTCCGCTGAAACCTTGTTTCAGCGAACAGCCCGCTCGTGTGTAGGCTTGTTCGTCAAACAAAGTTGCGCGCATGCTCAGAAAGGATTTTCACGCCGAAAGCTATAATGCAGTGTATAGGACGTCGTATTTTTCGTCCCGTCGTACGTGCTGTTCACGTCATCGCGCACGGTTTCAGCAAACTGTTCGTTCGTCGTGTGTGGGCATGTCCGTCCATGCTAATTTTGAGCGGACTGTTTGCTGAAACTGTTGGACGGACAAAGTTGGGCGAACAGTCCGCGCGTGTGTACGCGACCTTACAAGGCATGTTTACTAGTTCAACCAATGAGGATATACTAAAAACAAAGAAACCCACAACAATTGGGCTTTTATTATTGTGACTAGAATAAACTGTAAAGCTGATACATGTGATATAACTTATATGAGAGTAGATGATAGAAGACTAGTTACCTCCTGCACACCAAGCTGCTGTTTTCATGACTCTTAGCTTAGACTTTGTACCATATACTAAATAACATGACTTTCTTTTCCGTGAACTTTCCAGGACAACTGAAAAGTTCAGATTGTTTCTTTGGTTTGTCGAAAAGTTTATAGAAAATTATCAACTTGTCAGTGTTTAATGGATTTCTCTAGGGCTTAGATGTTTGCTTCCTTTAGTGCTATTGAGCAGCTATAATGCACGCTTGGGTGGATTTATACAAATGATTACTGATAGGTCAATTCGCTGATGGGATACTTGGTAAGAAGAGATGTCTTGTTTTCCCAACATTTAATAAACTGCAGTTTGAGGAAACATCTCATCAGATAATCTGTGGAAATTCATCCAATGAATGCTCAATGTCCAGATATTATTCCATTTTTGGCATTTTTGGTAATTTTCTTATTGTCCTTAGATTCCATCAGAAGATCGCTCAAAGTACATCAAATCCTACAATAAATAGAAAAAATATGTTTTGAATATGACATAGAACCAACATACTGTAAACTCGTAGTCCAAGCCCTGTGCTTCGCTTACTAATGCTTGAAGGACTGTATATTTGCACCTTTGTAGCCCAATTGTGATAATAACTCTTTTATATTTAGTACATGTCCCCTTTCATATAGCATAATGTAATATTAACTACTTCAGCTCCGAAAGATTTTACTGCCTTTAACAACCAGGTCATTTTTTGCTATTTAGCACTGTGCTACTTTAAGGCTACTTTCACACTGGGCAGGGTGTGTCAGCGGTAAAGCACTGACAGTTTTAGTGGCACTTTACCGTCATTTTAGGGGCGCTTTTTGGCCGCTAGCGGGCCGCTTTTAACCTCCACTAGTGGCCAAAAAATGCCTACTAGGCTTCCGTGTTGTGATGCTGCCGAATTGCTTTGCAGGTGCTTTAGCAGTGCTGCCCATTCATTTCAATAGGCAGGGCGTTTTGGGAATGCAAACTGCCCCAAAGATGCTGCTTGCAGGACTTTTTTTCCCCGTCCTTCAAGCGCACCGCCCCAGTGTGAAAGCACTCGGGCTCTCACACTGAGAAGACATGAGTGGCGCTTTTCAGGCAATTTACAGGCTCTATTTTTAGCGCTAAAATGCCTGAAAAGCTCCTCAGTGTGAAAGGGGTCTAACTGGTAATTGAGCGTTCTTGCAATACTGTACCCAAACAAAATGTATATAATTTATTTCACACAAATATATCTTTTTTTTTTGGTGGTATTTGTTCATCACTGTGTTTATTATTTTTTGCGTTTTCATTGAAAAAGACCAAAAATGTAAACAATATTTTTTACTTTCTACTATAAAACAATATTTAATATGTAAAATAATAAAAAACAACAATTTTTCTTAATACATTTTGGCCAGAATGTATTGTACTACATGTTTTTGGTAAAAGAAAATCTCAATAAATGTATATTAATTGGTTTGCGGGAAAGTCATTGCATCTACAAACAATGGTGTATATATACTGGAATTTTTATTTATTTATTTTTTATGCAACTAATGGCAGGGATAAGTAACTTAGAATGAGACTGCAATAGTGCGGCACATAATCTGACACTAACTGATGCTGGGGGGAACTGATACTAATACAGTGATAGTAATATGCACTGTCACTGTACTGACACTGGCTGGAAAGGGGTTAAAATCTAGGGTAATCAAAGGGTTAAATATGTGTCTAACTATGTTTACTGTGTGTGTTTTACTAAGCAATGTGCCCGTTTTTACTCCCTGCTTCAAAGGGAGAAAAAAAGCAGCACATCACTGCTGACAGTAGAGAGCCCTGTATTGTTTAGCTACACAGGGCTCTCTACTGTTATTGGCTCAGATGACTGGTGGGTTCTGGGCATAAATCATTGGCTAGGACCACTAATTGGCTTGTGCTGTATTGAATGCCACCACAACCGGGCCATTGGGCGTGTGTGTGCACGTGCCCCCTTACCTGTAGGTGCTGGATCACGTGTACGTGATCCAGTGCAGCGAGCGGAGCCGCTCTGCCACAGCAAACCATGGTAGGTGGTCTACAAGTGGTTAAAGTAGTTTTAAAGGCTTAAGGTTTTTTAATTTAATTCATTCTCTGCATTAAGGTAAAACAAACCTTCTAAGTGAGCCATTGGCTCCCGCAGCTGTCTATCAAAGACAGTGAAGAGAAAGCAGGGGCCATAGGCCATGAACACACAGGTGGCTTAAGAGCAAGCCCACACGAGTGCCCCATAGTGCCTTCCTATGGTGGGCGGAGGGGAGGAGCGGTAGCGGACCCAAGAAGACTACTGGACTACTATGCGCAAAGCCATTACACAGAGCAGGTAAGTATAACATATTTGTTAATAAAACAAACAAACTAGGAATTCACTATCACTTTAAATATCAATATTTATGCTGCTTACATTTTTACTTGCTAGTTACTGAAAACTCACAAACTGAAATGTTCCCCTTCTGTGTAATGTTTATGATGGGGATAGGGAGTCAATTTTTTACTTTAAAGCGGAATTCCAGTGTTTTTTCATTTGTTAAAAGTCAGCAGCTACAAAAAGTGTAGCTCCTAACTTTTAATAAACACTCACCTGTCTCACGGTCCAGCGATGCGGCCACACAGAGCCTCGCTTCTCTCTCCTTCCTCTCCGCGGTGCCTCCATTGAAACTGTGGGCACCCGGTTGTGACAGCTTGCGAGTTGTGCTGTGCTCCCTGAGTGGACAGGCAATCTTTTGGGACCTGTGATGTATCCCAGAAGATTGCCGAGAGGGAGGGGCCGCCTAGGGGGATAGGAGGATTCTCCTAGGAGATCCGTAGTCGGAAGTAGGAAGTGGGACAGGAAGTCCCACTCAGAACTAGTCACCCACTCCCTCCCCAAAAAAATTACTTGCCAAATGTGGCATGTAAGGGGACAAGGAGTGCTTAAAGTGGAAGTTCCACTTTTGGGTGGAACTCCGCTTTAAGTAACCCTGTCTTGCCTGTGCTGGCAAATCTCATTATCTGTTGTAAACTAGATTTGAACACTGCCTGTCCTAAAAAACGGTTAATGTGGTTATAAAAAACATTAAAAAAAAAATCACAATGTCTATACTTACCTGCTCTGAACAACAGAATTGCACAGGCCCAAATCCTCCTCTTCTTGGGCCCCCCCAGTGCTCCTGGCTCCTCGTCTCTTGCTGGTGTCCCTATTGGAAATTGATTCCCATGGGGGCACTTTTGCATTGGCACAGACAGTGGGACTCTGCTCCTCCCGCTGCTATCAATCTGCTCAGGGAGGAGGGACAAAGCCAGAATAGACACAGAGCTTGATCGCGATAGGGTTCAGGTAAGTAAAAGGGGGGTGCTGGGGCGAGCCTGTGATACAGAAGGTTTTCTTTCCTTCATGCATAAAATACATGAAGGTAAAAAACCTTAAGGTTTTAGAATCACTTTAAAGATCCCAGTGCTTGGATTCTGGACTGTATGATAATGTGAAAAAATCTCAGTCTGTCCCCGCTTTGTCCCTCTTTATTGCACTTTCAAATTGAGTAGCTTGCAATGTGCTCAAAAACTTGCTCCAAAGAAAAAAATATTTTTAGATATGCTGTGTGACTGGATTCACATAACAAACATACAGTGGGATTCTCAAATTGGTCTGCAAAAGTGAAAATACACAATTGTCTATGCATGCTCAGACACCATTCAGGCTGTAGATATTTTCCAGTAGTAGACTGCATATAGACTTCATGATGCCATTCCTGCTGGTCACCACCGGCCAGCTGCTCTAACTGATACTATTGTCTCCACTCAGTGAACTTGGTGATTAAAATAGACCATTTGAACTGTCAGTATTAGGTGACTAAACAAACCCTTTCAGTATCTGTAGATCCGCCACGGCCCGTATGTGAGACACTTTTTGTTGCCCCTGTTCTGACACCATGGGAGGACGTCTAGTGGGAAATCATTTATTTATTTGAAGTTCTAACTGTATCATTTCTGTGTCCATTATGGGTGACATAGTGAACTTGGATGTTACCCACCGATTTGTATGCCCGTACTCGGGCTAATGCAATTACAGGGTATTTTTCCAGGATCTCACTTCTGACCCTTAGCATTAATCATTACATGTTAATTCAACTTGTCTGTTAACTATTTGGTCTGAGCGTGGGTGTGGATGAGACCACAGGGGTGTTTTAAAGACAACATTGTCAGTTTTAATTCTTGTTGTGTCACCAACCTTTTAGCACATGATTTTTGTATATTGATTGTTAATAAAGATATTTGAGGAGAGATAGTGGTTTGTCCTCTGCATGCATAAAACAATAATGGGTTTTCCAAACTTCTTTTATTGCAAAGTTAACTCAGGCATTCAAATATGAAATTTTTGCATGTATTTTGCAATGTATATGTATTTTATATTTAACATGTATAAATTTAGCTCTAAACTTTAAGAATGTATTATATATGTGTAGCACCCTCTACCTAGGTAGGTGCAAGAGGTAGATTTTTGGTGAGTACGGGTGAATTTAGGCAGGCCTAGCTTGTTTGTTTGTTTTTCTCTGTGTGGGCTGGGAGTGGCTCAGAGTAGGCTGGTGGCTCACAGATAGCATCACTTCTCGGTTACCTCCCTCTGGTTTCTAGAGGATTCTTGAAGAGAGGAGGGGAAGAGAGGTGGCACTGTCTGAGGTGTCTGTAAGAGCCCTGACCAATCCCCATTTAGGATTGGCAGGAGGCAGGCCTCCTTGATATACCCAGGGTCAGCCCAGCTTAGGAGTGGTTGTCGGGTGGAAGAACTGAGGCTGGAGTGCTAGGCTGTCAGGGCCTTTGGGGTGCCCCCCAGTCTGGGGGGGTGACCTTGGGCCTGGCACTCAGGTGCAGGAAGGATCTCTTCAAGAATGCATGAATGATCTGGACAGGAGGCACAGAGAGGAGTCATAGAGGACAGCAGAAGCTAGCACTGCCAGGCAAGTCTTCAGGAGGGAACCATCGGTGTATGTGTGACCAGGTCGGTGAGTGACAGGCACAGTTGAGAGGACTGGGGAGGCACGCTGGAGAAGACTGGGAGTGTGCAGTCTGGGATGGGTGCCGAGTCAGCAGTCAGGACTCATGTCATGGGCAGTGGAGTCGGGCAGCTGCAGCCAGGAGGGCTGGTAGGCCCTGAAGAGGGCTTACTGAGAGCAGTACCATAGGACAGCTAGCACCAAAGACTTTCTATTCTATTTTTGCTACACTAAAAGGGACCCACAATCTCTGTCTACAAATTGCAATTTCTAGGGCCTGACTAAGTCAGCTTTGGCCCTAACCATGTGCTAGCTGTGCCTGGAATTAAGTGTTTTGCAGGCGAGAGAGTCTGCAAGGAAGAGATGTGCTGGAGGAGACTGGAGCTGTAAAGTGTATATAGCTGTCCCAACTGATTGATATCCAATCAACCAATTGTTCATTCTACTGGGCATCCCATATATTCCCATCCCTATCCAAGTTCAAATCCCTCAATAAAAATACAAAAAACAAGCACATGGACTTTTTATTGTCTCCAAAGTGATTGGGAAGTGAATGCTAGACTGGGCAGGGTGAAAGGTTGACCACAACTTTCAGAAGCCCCTACGGGGGTAACGCTACATTTGGGGGCTCGTTCCGGGACCACCTGATCATGTGTGACTGCCAGCCAGTGCCCCTAGCAACCGAGGAAGCGAGCCGGGGAACTGTGTTTGTTCCAACCGTATTGAGGATTTGAACCCTGGGGTGGACGTGTGTTTTGCCTGCTATTCAGAACTGTAAAAATAGGTGCCATTGCCCATTTCAAACAGCGGGAGTCATTGTTAATAATTGCTGCCTGCTACCCAGTGGCTTCAACCAGAGCTGCTTCCCAGTGGCCTCAACCAGTGCTAGGGGGAAACTTATACTAAATCCTGCAATTCAGTGACTTTTCATCATGTGCTGTCATCCGTGGCAACCACAGCGGGTGATCGCAACCATGGATTACAAATGTGCGCAGTGTTCTGCTAATCCTGGACATTTCTCACTGGGTTACAAATATGCCCAGCGCTCTGCAAATGCTGGGCAGCTTGAATTTTTGCTCCAAACTCCTGCTATGGACAGTAAAGTGTGCCTGGGAGTGTCTACTGTTGCCTGGGGCAATCAGGGTAAGCCTGCAGGTGCCTGGGGGTGGGACTGTGTTGATATAGTGCCCCACAGTGAGGCATTCATTACAAAATGTATCGTTGCTACCGGTAACCATCAGGAAAGTCAGTGGTCATCTTTCTTCAGTTGCTTGGGCACAGCCGGTGCTGGGCAACATGCCTGGACAAGCTAGCATGAGCATGCCTACAAACTTCAGATCCTCTAATGGGGGTTACAGCAGCATGCCCAGGGAGAAGCCTGCTTATTAGTTTCTCAAACGCTAGCCTGTCTGTATGTGAGGGGGTGGTGCCACGCCCTGGAGGTGGCCCAGCATCACCTGCTAACATCAGACACCACGAGGCAAAGGAAGATAGCAGAGGGTGGTCATCTACTGCCAGCCTTAACATGGTTGCCGGAACTATTGGAGCAAACACTGGTAGACACTGGTGTTCGATTGGAGCACCGTGGGAGATTTACCTTAGGGATGGTCAACAGGGGGGAATGACTCAGCCTACTATGTCCCGAGTGCTGGATACTGACCGTGATGGTCAACACATGTGTCTATTGTGGCCATTGAGGCGAACCGCTGATATGGCTAGCATCTGCCCAGCATGAGCCACGATATTATAATGTGGACCTACTTTCAGGACTGTGCAATTAACAGCCGCGGAAGTTCTGGAAGGCCGAGGAGGACCTTGAATCATCCCTTAAAGACAGAGTGGAGTTGCGGGACTTTTCTTCCAAATGCTTGGTCTTAGATAAGGTCCAATCTATAGTGCTTCGTGAAAGTCGAGTAGTTTGACCACGTTCCTGCTCAATAGATTTGTTCTGGTGTTGCACCAGCTCGCTCCACCCAAGAAGCCAATAGTGCCCATGTGGAGTGAGCCATGGGGGAAAGGGACATTCCTTTTTCATAATTTTGTAGGCTTCCACAATAGCTTCCACCTTTTGTAGGCTTCCACCCTGTCATTGTGTTTTTTGCAGCTTGGGACCCCAATTTTTTCCCCCACATGTTAAATAAATAGACCATTGGATTTTCAAATGCTTTTTCAACATTTCCAGATACTGTAAGACACAGGCTCTCACATCCAGTTGGTGGAATTCTTTTTCCTTTGGATTGGTGGGGGACCCACAGAATGACGGTAAAACAATTTCCTGAGTTCTATGGAATTTTGGCACTACTTTAGACAAAAACTCTGGGTCTGTGCGTAGCACCAGCCTGTCTTCAAAAACTTGCAAAAAAGCATCTTTAATGGAAAGCGACTTAAGCTTGCTAATGCGTCTAGCTGTGGATATGGCCACTAAGAAAACAGTTTTGAGCGTGACCCTTTTTAAGGACAGCTCTTCTTCCTGTGACCATTTTATCCAGCCCTGTAGTACTATTGACAGGCCCCATTTTGGCAAAATCTTAAACGGAATAGGTCTAATTCTGGCTAACCACTTAAAGAATCTGCGGGTCTAACGCCAGGGGTTGCTCTTAAAAAACAGACAAGGCCAAAACCTGCACTTTTAATGTGCTAATGGCCAGTCCTTGATCTGCGCCGTCTTGTAAAAACTCCAAGACGGCCGGAATACCTGCAGACACCTTCTTGGTATCTAACCATGAGCAAAAATTTTTCCAAAACTTAACATAAATCACTTGGGTTAACTTCTTTCTACTAGAAAGAATCGTGTTTACCACCCTGTCCAAGAACCCCTTAGACTTCGGGAGGCTTTCTTCAGACACCAAGCCGATAATTTTAGAGTCTGTATACTTGGTAACAGAACTGGGCCCTGGGACAGGAGATTCTTCCTCTCTGGCAGCATGAGGGAGGCTCCTCTGTCAGGCGTAACAGTGTGGAAAACCATTGCCTTTTCAGCCAATACAGGTCCACTAATATCATCGTGGTCCATTCTTAAAGGAATTTCTGTAGGACTAGAGGAATAAGTTTGAATGGGGAAAGGCGTAGCACGTGGGAAAAGCCCACCTCTGGGCCAAGGTGTCTATCCCTTTGGCCCCTGCTTCTCTTTCTAGCGAGAAGTACACCAGAACCTGGGCATTTGTTCTGTTGATGAACAAGTCCACCTCTGGGAGACCCCATTTCTGTACTATTAGCTGGAAGACCTCATTGTTTAGTGACCTTTCCAACTCGGACACTTGATGTCGGCTCTGAAAGTCCGCCAGGTGTTTGTCCATTCCTCTCAGATGGACTGCAGATACCGATTTCAGGTTTCTCTCGGCCCAAAACAAGATGATACTTGTTAGTCTGATTAAGGATGGACATTTTGTTCCCCCTTGCTTGTTTAAATAAGACACTGCTACCACACTGTCCGAGAGGATCTGTACGTGGTGACCTTTCAGCTCTCTGGCAAATGTCTTTAGCGCTTCCCAAATTGCCTGTAACTCAATCCAGTTGGTAGACCTTTGGAACTGTACTTTCTCCCAGACCCCCAATAGGCCCCCCAGCCCCAAGCACTGGCATCTGTGGTGATACGGATGGACACTGGAAGTGACCATAATAGACCCTGCAAAAGGTTCTCTTCTTTCCCCTACCACCACAGAGACCTTCTGGTCTTTAAAGATAGGTGGATGGTTGTGCCTAGCGATTCCTGCACTCTATCCCAGCTGTTCAGGATGTTGGCCTGGAGACACCTGAAATGGACCCTTGCCCATGGTACCGCAGGAATTGTTGCTACCAGAAAACCCAGACCTGACATAGCTGAGCGGAGGGAAATTGCCAGATTGTTCTGGAAAAAGTTTGCAGTCGCCTTCACCTTTTCTACCTTCTCCTCTGTGAGATAGATCTTTTGCGTCACTGAGTTCACCAAGAACCCCAGATACTGTAAGACCTGTGTCGGGATTAAATTCAACTTTTCTCTGTTTATCATCCACCCCAGTTTTAAAAAAAAGGAAAAGACCACCCACAGATCTCCCTGTAATTGGAGCACGGAGGGGGCAAAGAATAAAAGGTCATTCCATGCATGCATGCAGGCCTATGGTCTTGAGAACCTAGTGCGGAGCATTTGGTGGTTTCATGAGAATCTGACCCGACATTCAGCAGAAGCTCTTTTGCTCACCAATGGCCAGGATGGCAGTTATCTGTTGAGGAAAAGTGACTCCAAGGCCAACGTGCACTCATTGTCAGTAAGGGTCAATGACTCAGTGAAACACTTTCAAGTCCCCCAATGTGGAACAAGTCTTAAGTTTGGATTCAATGAATTCTCATCTATAAAATAATTTATTCAACAGTTTGCAAACCAACCTCTGATCGGAAGTGAATCAGGTACTTTAGTTTTATTGAGATTCCCTTACCCACGGGAGGTGGAAGAACCATCAATATATGAATCTGTCCGAGTTCATACTGCTATGCAATCTGGACGCTCTGAATCTGACCTGGTGCCTTTGGCCCCCTCAGCCCTTTTAGACTTTGGATCCCGATACTACTATGATACGAGGACCTGTTGGCTTTACCGTTTGTTTACTGCATAGTGATTGGCAATAGACACAAGGTTGCAAGATTTGTGGGCTTTACCGATCGTTTACTGCATATTGACCTTTTAGGTCGAAGGTTGGAGGTGAGAGGCCATCCATTTATGTGGTGATGGGATCACTGAATATCAGACCTATTGATGTACATCTATCCACTTGCACCTTTTCGGAGTGTCTCCCATAGATTCTGGACATTTAATATATTATGAAATTATAGACTGATCAGATTGACTGGGGAGGCCCTCACGATACATATTTGGTGAGGTGATATATCCAAGGGGATTGTACAGAGTCAATACAATCAGATTATAGCATGTGTGGCTGGCCTCATAATCAGTGTTGCCAACCTACCAGATTGAAATTTACTGACAAGACACGCAAAATTTCCTGGCACAGCCAAGTTTTTACTGGCATTGCCAAAAGTTACAAAATTACAGTTTTAAGTGCAAATTTTAGTATTTAGGCTACAAACAAGTACAATATATTTATTTAGAATTATCAATAATTATCAATAGTAATATTTATAATTATCAATGTGATTAAAGGTAGATATTAGGGCAAAAAACATATTTCTTATTTTATTTTCGATATAGTAAGTAAGTAGCTCAGGGGCAGGACTCAGGAGGGCAAGAAATTAGAATAGGAAGACACACACACATGAAGTTGGTCCCTTCAGTCCACTGCAGTCTAAACAGCACTGACAGTCCCACTCCCGACCTGCCTTGTTACTGTCCTACAGACCCACACACAAGGCTCTCTTGCACCATGACATCACACGACACGCTTGGACACCGCCTCAACCAGAGCTTCCGAACACACTGTAGCAGGGACTTGGATGGCCATGGCCAGCTCTGGACTGAGCTGAACATCACAACCATATTTTTTACTGACAACTTTTTCCTTTTACTGGCATTTACTGGCAGGAGAAAATTTCCTGTTTTTTACTGGCTGCCAGTAAAAATACTGACGGTTGGCAAAACTGCTTATAATCTGTATAATACAATTATTTCTAAATTTTGCAATGAATGTTTCTCATAAGCACATTCAAATTTTAGGATGTTGTCCTAGGCATCAGAATCTATTGTAGCATAAATACAATTTTAAATATTTAGTGCCAATTTTTATTGCCAATAGACAATAGAATGCACTATATTAGGAAATAACTCCATCCCACAGAAAGCTCTTATAATATACAACATTTTAGAATTTATATGACACTTTTTGATTTCCTTTTTCGTTTTTTTTAAACTCCATTTAGTAATCTAATCCACCAATGTGGAAATCTAATAATTAGCCCTCAATATGGACTCTTATGTTATTTTTATTTTGTAATCAACAAAGTAATGCTGGCAGCTTTAGATTGTTAACCTGTCTCATTAGAGCGTGGATACTTCCATGCATAAACCTTGGATTTTTTTTTTTTTTTTTATGGAAATCTAATAATAATAATAATAATAATAATCTATCTGAATGGTGTTATTAATATAATGATTCATGTGGTTTTTGCTAATGTATATGCACATGAATTGGTACTTAAAAGAATTTGGGTTACATTGAGATGTTCCCAAAAATGTATATTGCACCAATACAGTATTTATTGAACTTCTATGCTAAGCTTGCCATCTAGTGGTAACAAATGGTTTATGCAGTGTTATTGTTAAATATAAGAGATTTTTTACGCTTTTTTGTCCCAGTAGGCTTCTTCCTCTTTGTTCTTTGCCCAAAGGGCATTGTTGCCGTCATCACCATCATTATAATGGGGGCCCTTATCTTTTGTAAATTTCTGAGTCACATAAAAGCAAAATATATGACAAGTGGTTGTTTGCAATCCAAAGAGTAAATGTGCACCATGTAAAACACTTTAGTTATTAATAATATGGGACATTTTAATGAATCAAATAAATTAGGAAACTAATCCTGTGCTCTAGGCTTCTAGAAAATGTAATTCTGCATGTGCAGCAAGTGTTCATGCTGACAGGTAATAAGCATCACCCAAGAAGTTGCTGGAAGCCACTTCAAAGGTAGTTGAGTGACAACTGATTATAAGCACTTTGCTGCTAACCACATTGCGTCTTGAGCTGGTCTGACTGAAATCTTGCTGTGCAATACTGTTTCAGATGTTAAATAGAAAACTATTTACAGGGGCACAACTAGAAGTCAGATGGTCCCATAGCAAAAATTATAATACCCCCCCCCCCCCCCCCCCCGGAGAAAAAAAAAACACAGCCCTCTAAATATGATGGCAATTTATAGAGGACTGAAGAGGATGTGGGGATGATATATGAGGTAGGTACAGATGTGTGGAGAGGGAGAGGTTCCTTTCAGCCAGTTGGACTAAAGAAACAAAAAAGAAATGTGTAAATATTTAAATGTGTTTAAAGTGACATCATCAGTAGTGACTTAAAGAGTCACTGACACCTTGCAATGAGGGGCAATTTGACAGTGTCTCTGCAAAGGGGTCTTCAGCCCAGTTATATTTACCAGTTTCTTTAAAAAAAAAGGCCTCAACATTTGCCATTAATGGAAAAAAATGTCCAGCAATAATGGTCAATGGAAAGAAAAATGCCCAGCCTCATTGGTCAGTAAGAGAAAAAAAACAACGCCTTGCTGTTGGTGGTCACCGATAGCATTATTGTCCAATGAAAGAAAATATGCCTGGTGCTAATGGTCAGTGGTAAGAAAAACGCCTCTGCATTAGTGGTCAAAAAAAAATGTCCCAGCATTCTTGGGAGGAAAAATTGCTCTGTGAAAGTAGTTGGAAAAAATGGAGTGTGCCAGGAACATTGCCTGCAAAGTGGAGCGGAGTGGTGGAACTACCAGGAGCATCAACTGTGGCTAGAAGCTCTCAGATGGCATACCAGAAGCAAGGGCAGGGGAAGTGTACCATGTCAATGAGTGGACTGGTTGAGCGCACCTGGGAATAACGGCAACAGCGGTGCATCAAAAATCTTGGTGCCCCAGAATGTGCAGAACTTTGTCACAATGCACGCACTGCTAGATGTGTGGGGTACCATTGAGAGTTAATGGCAGTGCTGTGCACCTGCAAAAAGACTGCACGTTTTTATGAATTGCAGGAAAGCACACAGTTTTCTGCACGTTCCCGCAATGCACACAAGTGAATCTAGCTTTAGGCTCTGTATAGTGCACCTAGTACTTCTTTCCTCCTGCTGGTGATTCCTCTAATGAGGAACTCCATAATTAAATTTGCTTTTCAGCTGATCAATAACTACATTGTGAATTTTCTAAGTTTAAAAATGCCATAGATGAACAATTTTCTTTCCTGCAACCACAGGATGCAAGAAAGAAAATTGCTTGATTCCCCCATCAGCATTGATTTAGATTACTTTGAGTCAACAGTGATTACTGTGAACACAGTGATTACATTGTGAACATTATGATCATGATTATAATAGCTTCTAGCACTAATTACATGTAAAATTCAAAAAGCTGGTTGTACCTATGTTGATCGATCTATCAACTTGGGTACATTCAGCCTGCCCAAACATGGTTTGTATGTCACCCGATGCCTGCTGAAAAGGATTAGATTCGAACTGTCTATGGCCGACTTTACTTTGGCAATAAGATCCCAGGCACATTCATCTCAAGGACTAATTCCTTTCTCAGGATAGAAGAAATATGGGTGCCAGTCATTTAAAATAAAACTTGAACAGACTTATTGCAGTTGTGCATGGAGAATAGGAAGGAGGGTAGAGGGAGAACACAATACCTGAAGGTTTTCCACACAGAACACAGTCTCCAGTGTTCTGCACATCTTTCTAAGGCCTCTGAGTTCCTCTTAGCCCCTGTACACACGGTTGGAGATTTCCACAACCAAATCTGTCGGATTTTGCCCGTCGGATCTTGTCCGAAACTGTTGCATGCACACGGTCGGACAAAGTTGGCGAAAAATTCCATCTTTCAGAACGTGATGATGTAATTTCGTTACGATGGGACTACATTCAGGCTAGTAGCCAATAGCTTTGATGTAGGAATTTGATCTGAGCATGCGTGGCACTTGGTCCAATCAAAATTCTCTACACATGATCGGAGTATGTCCGATCGGCTCAGTTGGTCGGGAAATATTTCCAACATGTTGGAAAATTGGGTCCGACGGATATTCCGACGGAATCAGTCCGATGCATACCACACACAGTCGGATTATCCAACGACACGGTCCGATAGGACACATTCCGACGGATTCTCCGACCATGTGTACAAGGGCTAACAGAGGGCTTTGCTAGCTTGAACCTTAAGCATATAAGGCTCCTTTGCAATTGGGGTTCAAGTGGCATCTAAATCTTTATATTCCAATTCGGGACAGCGTGTAAAAGGGTTCCTTTGTATACATGCAAATTAACTATTTACTCAGGAACATCTTAGAAGATAACATTACTTGCAACCAGCATATTCAGGGTTTCCTCCCAGGAGGAGAGATTCTTGCAACACAACCCTTGGCCCAAAGGCCTAGGAAAAAGACAGGTCACCGTTGCTTCCTTGGTAGGCTGAAACCCTGGTGGAAAGACCATGTGTCGTGAAATAATACCTCAAATAATACCTTCCCATTCAGCTTGTAAGCCCACCTATAAGCAAGAGCCAACTGTTGTTGTTACTTTTTGCCTATTATGCCATGTTACTGTGTTTATGCTGGGGGCCCATCTTCAGGAACTCCAGTTACTATGGACTTTGTTGCTATGGACATTATCCATCACAAGTATGGGCCACACTATGTTGCTTATGCACCTTCTCTTTTTTGGAAAGAAATTAGGACAGTGCTACTGTATGTTCAGCAGCTCAGCCAATTCTACCTCAACCGAAATATGGGAATTGATTGCGCATGTATGTGAAGATTGCTGAGAGATGTATCTGTATTTATTAATGCTAAATACAATATACAGGCACCTTCTTATATATTTACTAATGCTAGCAGTATGCAAGTTAAAATTGTTAATACCTATTGAGAGTTTAGTTCTGCTTTAAGTCCTAGCTTGTAGAACTTTTTAGATCATTATTTGCTGCAATCAAATTAAGCTATGTCTACAGCACTAGATTGGTCTACTCTAGAACATTTCTAATATAGTCAGACAATTCAGATTTGTCTGACATGACTCATCCTTAGTAAAGCCATGCTACTTTGGGTCCAGCAAGGAACAGTATGTGCTTTTAAATGATTGACCCTATTCAAGAGAGATTCCATTAACTTTCCTACCTTGGATGTTAAACTCACTGGCCTGTAGTTCTTCTTTAGTACCCTTACTGTAGATAGGTACGATACAAGCTGTTTGCAAGTCATGGGAAAATATGGGATGTTTGGTACTTGTCTTCTTTACCTTATGAGTTTGTTTATAAAGCGATTTGCCCAGTAAAATTGCATGTATGTTTGTTCTGTGTAAAATGTTAAAAATGAATGTAAATAGGATATATCATCTGCTGTTTGAATGCAAATCATTCACTTAAAGGGGAAAATACCACTAGACGGAGCTAAGAATCATAGGAGTTTTCTTATAACACTTACATCTTATGTCAGACTTCATTTGAACAAAGACTGAAATTTAGCACATCTAAAGCACCCAGCTGTATTTATAATCTATAATTTTTACTGCAATGGAGTTACATTCATCAAAAGTGGTAACACCAATGATTGTGACGATGCTCCAAAGTTAAGACACAAACACACCTATATTGCTTGGTTCAGCAAGCTAATAGAACATATGAAATCACCTAAGCCACATTTCTGATTTATGAGATTTAGTTTATAACAAATAATAATTTAATTCTGTTCAATAATATTATATTGTCAGATTTTAAAACCCTTTTCAATGTAAATTTAGCTGTATTTAGAAAAGTTGTCATTAAGGGTGTATATGCTGAGCATCATAAAATATACTTCAGCCACTTCAGCACACCCCTTAGACCATTTTCTTGGCAATGTTAATTCTGTATACATATTCTTTTGGGACCTGAAAACATGTCTGCAATTGGCACTTGAAGCTCTCATTTACCATCAGAAATATGAAGGACTGCTAAGAGTAATTTATGGGAGTCAGAGACTCTGATTAAAGCCCCATACTTCCCACACTAAACCTGCAGGCCCAAGGGACCTGAAGACTGGCCTATTTGTAGCTGCTGACTTTTAATGTGTTTTCTTTCTAAGGAGAAGATTATGCAGTGAGTGGTCATTCAGAAGCCCCAAAGTGCCTTGATGTCACTGGTAGTCCTGGCCCCCAAAAAAGGATCAGGCTACCAGGTTCTGCATGAACTACACAAAGCTGAATGCCATCACTGCTGCTGATGTTTACCCCATGCCCACTATCCAACAATCCTTAACCTGAGCAAAAGGTACTTAAAAAATTCCTTGCACCTGAGACTTGGGAAAAATTTGCCTTTTCATAATTTATGAATTTACAGTAATGCTATTTTGGATGAAATTTAGGCAAAAACCTTTCAAAGGGTTGTGAATGACCTGCTGGGAGGGCTGGAATTATTTGCACTTGCCTACCCGTATGATATTACAATTTTCAGCCCTACCTAAGAACAACATCTCACATGTCTGTTACAAGTCTTGGACAAAACTGGCAGCTGATAATCATTAAGATAGTTAACCCCAATGTGTGTCAAATAGACATGGAAGTCAAGTACTTGGGAGACCAGGTCGGAGGAAGCATCCTGAGACCTGAGACAGGAAAGGCTGAGACCATCATGGCCTGGTCTACTCCTTAATCCAAGAAGCAGGTTATGTTATTATGTCATTATTGGGGAGAGCAGGCTACTATAGGAAATGTATGTTCCTGATTAACCTAACCAAGATATAACTACCTGAGTTGGTATCCTGGATGCTGAGTGTATAAAAGCCTTTCAAGCCTTGAAAGAGGTACTAGTCAGTCCTGAACCAGGTGGATCAATCAGGAGAGAAATATCCCATTCTCTATCTGAGCAGGAAACTACTTCCTAGGGAGGTAGCATATGCCACCATGAAGGATCATGTGGGTGCTGCAGAAGCTGCAACACTTCCTGTATGGACACAACTTTTTAGTGATCATCTAGCACAATCCAATCAGCTGGTTAAACAATGTTGCTGGAGAGAATGCCAAGCTACTGTGCTGGAGTTTGATTTAACTTCAACAACTGTTACCCCAACAGACCCAGCCAAAGTGGATTGCATTGGAAGGAAACTTTGAATACCTTTCATGCAATGTAAACTGATTGTAAAACAATCTAGAACTAATACAAATCTGTAAATCGGGTTTTATTTGAACTGAGTATATTTCAGTTTGTCAATTCTCTCCATAATCCAAACTTTTAACTGTAATGGATTTACAATTATTAAATGTGGTTTTACTAATGCCAGTCAATTAGTCACCAAAAAAGGTAAATGTTACTAGGTTTAGCAGGCTAATGGCAAATTGAATGAAATTTGTAATTTCATTCGAAGCAACATTATGTTGGTTGTCAGATTGTAAAACCTTGTCAAATAGAAATATACAGGAATTTAGAAAAGTTAGTATTAATTCTGTTAATTCTGTAAACCCCATTTTCAGGGTACTGAAAAGATGGCTGCAAGGGGCAGCTGCAGCTCCCATTTTCCATAGAAACGATAAAAGCATAACCAAAATCAAATATGAAAGGCTTACGAGCAGGCAGGCTATTTAGGCTGAAGAGACTTGTAACTTCTGCGTTAAAATAGACTTACCTGCCTGATCACAATATTCTATAGAATATCCACTGAGGTGTGCATGCACAAATTTCTGGAACGAAGCCTGAGTGATGGGATTACTGAACTCCTGCACGTGTGCAGGTGGTAGGTCACCCCATGACAGGGAATCAGTATGGGTGAGATGGACACGGAAGCAGCTAGAGAAAATTTGCTGGCTACATTGAAGGATCTTGATGGACCGTGGAAGAGGCAATATATAGAACACAGGGATATATTGTGTGACAACTATTTTAATTGTACTTACTATTAGGAAGCAGGCACCAATCAAAGCAGCTTTGAGCTTTACATCCAGATCAACAGGAAATTCTATCCCAAAGTTATCAGCATTGGTAAAAACTTCATTCACAAATCCTGACTAGTGATGGACGAACTTCCGACGGGACGTTTCGCGAACGCGAAACGCGAACGGACACAAACGTTCGCGAAAACGACCGTTCGCCGCGGGCTCCATTGACTTCAATGGGAGGCGAATTTCGCAAACCTTTAGGTCGAATTTGCGGCCACGGGGTAATTATTAGGGGGTAGCACGTAGTCCCACCACCTGGACAATAGCATAATACATGTATGAGGTGAATTTGGGATCGATAACTACAAGCATTTTTTTTTTATTTGGGAAATTGTTCTGACAATTCAGGACTATGGAGCTAATGAAGGCAATGGAGGAGAGGGAAGGTCAGGGACCAGGGTAGGCAAACAAGAGGGTGCAGGAGATACAGAGCACTGACAGCAGCACCGTAATACAGAGCACTGACATCAGCACCGTGACATACAGCGCTGACAGCAGCTCCGTGACATACAGCGCTGACAGCAGCTCCGTGACATACAGCGCTGACAGCATCTCCGTGACATACAGCGCTGACAGCAGCTCCGTGACATACAGCGCTGACAGCAGCTCCGTGACATACAGCGCTGACAGCAGCACCGTGACATACAGCGCTGACAGCAGCTCCGTGACATACAGCGCTGACAGCAGCTCCGTGACATACAGCGCTGACAGCAGCTCCGTGACATACAGCACTGACAGCAGCTCCGTGACATACAGCGCTGACAGCAGCTCCGTGACATACAGCGCTGACAGCAGCACCGTGACATACAGCGCTGACAGCAGCTCCGTGACATACAGCGCTGACAGCAGCTCCGTGACATACAGCACTGACAGCAGCTCCGTGACATACAGCGCTGACAGCAGCTCCGTGACATACAGCGCTGACAGCAGCACCGTGACATACAGCGCTGACAGCAGCTCCGTGACATACAGCGCTGACAGCAGCTCCGTGACATACAGCGCTGACAGCAGCTCCGTGACATACAGCGCTGACAGCAGCTCCGTGACATACAGCGCTGACAGCAGCTCCGTGACATACAGCGCTGACAGCAGCTCCGTGACATACAGCGCTGACAGCAGCTCCGTGACATACAGCGCTGACAGCAGCACCGTGACATACAGCGCTGACAGCAGCTCCGTGACATACAGCGCTGACAGCAGCACCGTGACATACAGCGCTGACAGCAGCTCCGTGACATACAGCGCTGACAGCAGCTCCGTGACATACAGCACTGACAGCAGCTCCGTGACATACAGCGCTGACAGCAGCTCCGTGACATACAGCGCTGACAGCAGCACCGTGACATACAGCGCTGACAGCAGCTCCGTGACATACAGCGCTGACAGCAGCTCCGTGACATACAGCGCTGACAGCAGCTCCGTGACATACAGCGCTGACAGCAGCTCCGTGACATACAGCGCTGACAGCAGCTCCGTGACATACAGCGCTGACAGCAGCTCCGTGACATACAGCGCTGACAGCAGCTCCGTGACATACAGCGCTGACAGCAGCACCGTGACATACAGCGCTGACAGCAGCTCCGTGACATACAGCGCTGACAGCAGCTCCGTGACATACAGCGCTGACAGCAGCACCGTGACATACAGCGCTGACAGCAGCTCCGTGACATACAGCGCTGACAGCAGCTCCGTGACATACAGCGCTGACAGCAGCTCCGTGACATACAGCGCTGACAGCAGCTCCGTGACATACAGCGCTGACAGCAGCTCCGTGACATACAGCGCTGACAGCAGCTCCGTGACATACAGCGCTGACAGCAGCTCCGTGACATACAGCGCTGACAGCAGCTCCGTGACATACAGCGCTGACAGCAGCTCCGTGACATACAGCGCTGACAGCAGCTCCGTGACATACAGCGCTGACAGCAGCTCCGTGACATACAGCGCTGACAGCAGCTCCGTGACATACAGCGCTGACAGCAGCTCCGTGACATACAGCGCTGACAGCAGCACCGTAAGCAGCCCCAGGAGGAAGTCAGCACAGCACAGGGATGGTGTGATCCCCTCATAATAAGAACCCCCAGGAGGAAGTCAGCACAGCACAGGGATGGTGGGAGCCCCTCATAATAAGAACACCCAGGAGGAAGTCAGCACAGCACAGGGATGGTGGGAACCCCTCATAATAAGCAGCCCCAGTAGAAATATGACACCGCTCAACCTCTTCAAAGAGGAGGGTAGGGGCATATAGTACGGTGTGCTTTTTTGGGTCAGGGAAGTGAGCCAAATGAATTAAGAAGGTCTGTGTGCTTGATTCCAAAAATTGTTTATAGACATATACATGGTCTACTGATCACATGTGTTGAATTCCTCCGAGATCCATGCCTCATTCATTTTTAGAAATGTGAGGTAGTTAACACTGTGGTGAGCTAGGCGAGTACGCTTATCGGTCACAATCCCCCCTGCTGCGCTGAACGTCCTTTCGGACAGGACACTGGATGAGGGGCAAGCCAACAGTTCGATTGCAAATTGGGCAAGCTCTGGCCAGAGGTCAAGCCTGCCCACCCAGTAGTCTAGGGGTTCATCACTCCTCAGAGCGTCCACATCGGCCGTTAACCCAATGTAGTCGGACACCTGACGGTCTAGGCGTTCCCTGATGCTGGATCCGGATGACACCTGTCGATGGGTCGGCTGAAAGAATGACCTCATATCCGAAGTCACCAACACATCTTCAAACCGGCCTCTTCTTGCAGGCGCTGTTGGATTGGTACCCGCAAATCCTTCTCTGGGAGTGGGAATTGCTCCTCTGCCAGCGCACGCAAAAGCAGAATGCAGCATTTCTCGAAGCAAGGCCTGGAAGTGCTGCATTCTGACAGCCCTCTGCGACGGCGGTAACATTTCCGCCATTTTGTGTTTGTACCGGGGGTCTAAGTACGTTGCCACCCAGTACTGGTCCTTGACCCTCATGCTTTTTATACGGGGGTCCCTATTAAAACACTGGAGCATGAAGGCCCCCATTTGCACTAAAGTGGAAGCGGTGTGGTGGCCTGGCTCCTGCTCATCATCCAGGATAATGTCGTCCTCTTCATTCTCCTCTCCCCATCCTCGCACAACAGGGATCCCAGAAAGGTTTAAAGCATGCTCTTCTTGCTCCTGCTCATCCGCCCCGGCACCATCCTCCTCTGACTCCTCATCAGACTCCTGTTGTTGACTTGTCTCAGATAGAGTAGCCCCCCCTGGGAATTCATCCAGCATTGCGACTTCCTCATCTTCCCGCTCCTGCTCCTCCACAGCCTGATCAATGACACGACGCAATGCACGCTCCAGAAAGAAGGCATAAGGTACCATGTCACTGATGGCGCCATGGCTGCGACTGACCAGTTTGGTGATCTCCTCAAATGGCCGCAGAAGTCTGCATGTGTCGCGCATGAGCAGCCACTGGCGCGGTGAAAAAAAACCCAGCTCCCCAGAACCGTTTCTTTCGCAGAGTTCATACAGGTAGACGTTAACTGCACGTTTCTGCTGGAGCAGCCTATCAAGCATATAGAAGGTTGAGTTCCATCGCGTCGGGCAATCGCAAATAAGACGTCTGACCGGCAGATGGTGTCGCCGCTGAATGTCAGCAAGGCGAGCCATGGCCGTGTAAGATCTTCTGAAATGGGCCGAGATTTTCCTTGCCTGCCGCAAGATGTCCTGGACCCCAGGGTATTTGACAAGGAATCGCTGCACGACCAAGTTTAAGACGTGTGCCATGCACGGCACGTGCGTGATTTTGCCCTGTTTCAATGCGCTAAGCAGATTGGCACCGTTGTCACACACCACTTTACCAACTGTCAAATTGAGCGGTGTTAGCCACTCATCTGCCTGTGAACGCAAAGCTGAAAGGAGTGCCGGGCCAGTGTGGCTCTTTGCTTCCAGGCACAACAGACGCAGCACGGCATGGCAACGTCTCACCTGGCATGTGGAATAGGTTCTGGGGAGCTTGGGCGGTGCAGTGGAAGAGACGCTAGCAGCGGAAAAGGAGGAGGCAGCTGAGGAGGAGAGGGAGGAGGATGGAGTAGGAGGAGGAGAAGAAGAGTCAGGCCTGCATGCAATCCGTGGCGGTAAAACCAAATCTACACGGGTGCCACGGGTTACATGCTTGACGGCCGTCAGAAGGTTCACCCAGTGGGCAGTAAAACTGATATACCTTCCCTGCCCGTGTTTGCTAGACCACGTGTCTGTGGTCAGATGTATCTTGGCACCGACACTGTGTGCCAGAGATACATTCACTTGCCGCTGAACATGGCCATATAGCTCTGGGATGCCCTTCTCTGAGAAATACTTCCTTCCTGGGACCTTCCATTGTGGTGTTCCAATGGCCACAAATTTGCGAAAGGCCTCCGAGTCCACCAGTTTATATGGCAGTAGTTGGCGGGCTATGAGTTCTGACAAGCCAGCCGCCAACCGTTGGGCAAGAGGGTTATCCGGCGTCATCATTTTTTTACGCTCAAACATTAGGCCCACGGAAGCCTGCCTTTTTGCAGAAAAATGTGAGCTTGGCGTGATGGAAGGTGGAGTGGAGGACAATTGTGAGGAGAGAGGAGAAGGAGAAGTAGAAGACGAGGCTGGACGGTGAGAGCCTGCAGTGTGGCTTTGTGTGTTCCGTTGCTCCCACTGGGCTCGGTGATGGCTGCTCATGTGCCTTCTTAAGGCGGTCGTCCCTAGGTGAGTATTGGGCTTACCGCGACTAACGCGTTGACTGCAAAGATTGCAGATGGCAACGCTATTGTCAGCAGCGGACACGTTAAAAAAAGCCCACACTGCGGAGCCATGTGCCGGTGTCCTGGGAGCGCCAGATGTGACCGTACATGGTCGATGACTCGCTCCTGATACATTTGCAGTCTGCTTTGTCCCTGCTGTGCAATGTAAGTCATTGCTGCTTCTCCTCCCTATCTGCTGGTCCATATCTCCCTCTGAACTCCCCTCCTCTTCCTCTCTTGTGGGCACCCACGTGACATCACTAGACACGTCATCATCAACGTCACCTTCCCCACCGCTATAAGTAGAGTAGGCAGCAACACCGGGGACCAACCTCCTCCTTGGGCTGATCTGGGTACTGGCGTCAGACTGCTGAGTAGCGCTTGTTGCTACCTCCTCTTCCTGATCCAATACCAAGAGTGGCTGCGCATCAGAAATGTCCTCTTGATATGGATCGGAAAATAATTCCAGTGACTCAAGCGGAAGGTATGTGGTGGTGGTGGTGGTGGTCGTGTTGTTGGTGGTAGTGTCTTTGGGGGTGCACATAGCAGAGAGTGAAGAAGAGGGTGCAGATCGAGAGGATGAGGAGGGTGCAGAAGAGTAAGGCTGAGCGAGCCACTCAACCAAGTCTGGTGCATCCTTTAAAGTAATTGAACGCACCTTCTGCAACTTCCCACTTTGGCTCAAGCCTGTTGCTCCTGCCCTACCCCTACCACCCCTGCGGAAGGGCCTGCCTCTTCCTCTGCATGTCATTTTTTAAATGACCCTGTGACAAAACTCTTAGTCCCTATACCGCTGAAGGACTGCTGCAGTATAGGTGAGCGGTCAGCAGTGGTGCACGTCAACCCTATCTATTGTGGACCTATAGCGGTCCTTACAGAACAGCAGACTGTACCGCACTCAAGCCTATGTACCGTAGCACCCTATACCAAGTTACCAGTCCTTATAAGAACTTTTGTGGACCAAGCAGGTTGTGTATTAGTGTTTAGCAGACTGTACGTCAGTCCCTATACCGCTGAAGGACTGCTGCAGTATAGGGCAGCGGTCAGCAGTGGTGCACGTCAACCCTATCTATTGTGGACCGATAGCGGTCCTTACAGAACAGCAGACTGTACCGCACTCAAGCCTATGTACCGTAGCACCCTATACCAAGTTACCAGTCCTTATAAGAACTTTTGTGGACCAAGCAGGTTGTGTATTAGTGTTTAGCAGACTGTACGTCAGTCCCTATACCGCTGAAGGACTGCTGCAGTATAGGGCAGCGGTCAGCAGTGGTGCACGTCAACCCTATCTATTGTGGACCGATAGCGGTCCTTACAGAACAGCAGACTGTACCGCACTCAAGCCTATGTACCGTAGCACCCTATACCAAGTTACCAGTCCTTATAAGAACTTTTGTGGAACAAGCAGGTTGTGTGTTAGTGATTAGCAGACTGTACGTCAGTCCCTATACCAATGAAGGACTGCTGCAGTATAGGGCAGCGGTCAGCAGTAGTGCACGGCAACCCTATGTATTGTGGACCGATAGCGGTCCTTACAGAACAGCAGACTGTACCGCACTCAAGCCTATGTACCGTAGCACCCTATACCAAGTTACCAGTCCTTATAAGAACTTTTGTGGACCAAGCAGGTTGTGTATTAGTGTTTAGCAGACTGTACGTCAGTCCCTATACCGCTGAAGGACTGCTGCAGTATAGGGCAGCGGTCAGCAGTGGTGCACGTCAACCCTATGTATTGTGGACCGATAGCGGTCCTTACAGAACAGCAGACTGTAACGCACTCAGGCCTATGTACCGTAGCACCCTATACCAAGTTACCAGTCCTTATAAGAACTTTTGTGGACCAAGCAGGTTGTGTGTTAGTGATTAGCAGACTGTACGTCAGTCCCTATACCAATGAAGGACTGCTGCAGTATAGGGCAGCGGTCAGCAGTAGTGCACGGCAACCCTATGTATTGTGGACCGATAGCGGTCCTTACAGAACAGCAGACTGTAACGCACTCAGGCCTATGTACCGTAGCACCCTATACCAAGTTACCAGTCCTTATAAAAACTTTTGTGGACCAAGCAGGTTGTGTGTTAGTGTTTAGCAGACTGTGCGTCAGTCCCTATACCGCTGAAGGACTGCTGCAGTATAGGGCAGCGGTCAGCAGTGGTGCACGTCAACCCTATCTATTGTGGACCGATAGCGGTCCTTACAGAACAGCAGACTGTACCGCACTCAAGCCTATGTACCGTAGCACCCTATACCAAGTTACCAGTCCTTATAAGAACTTTTGTGGACCAAGCAGGTTGTGTATTAGTGTTTAGCAGACTGTACGTCAGTCCCTATACCGCTGAAGGACTGCTGCAGTATAGGGCAGCGGTCAGCAGTGGTGCACGTCAACCCTATCTATTGTGGACCGATAGCGGTCCTTACAGAACAGCAGACTGTACCGCACTCAAGCCTATGTACCGTAGCACCCTATACCAAGTTACCAGTCCTTATAAGAACTTTTGTGGACCAAGCAGGTTGTGTATTAGTGTTTAGCAGACTGTACGTCAGTCCCTATACCGCTGAAGGACTGCTGCAGTATAGGGCAGCGGTCAGCAGTGGTGCACGTCAACCCTATCTATTGTGGACCGATAGCGGTCCTTACAGAACAGCAGACTGTACCGCACTCAAGCCTATGTACCGTAGCACCCTATACCAAGTTACCAGTCCTTATAAGAACTTTTGTGGAACAAGCAGGTTGTGTGTTAGTGATTAGCAGACTGTACGTCAGTCCCTATACCAATGAAGGACTGCTGCAGTATAGGGCAGCGGTCAGCAGTAGTGCACGGCAACCCTATGTATTGTGGACCGATAGCGGTCCTTACAGAACAGCAGACTGTACCGCACTCAAGCCTATGTACCGTAGCACCCTATACCAAGTTACCAGTCCTTATAAGAACTTTTGTGGACCAAGCAGGTTGTGTGTTAGTGATTAGCAGACTGTACGTCAGTCCCTATACCAATGAAGGACTGCTGCAGTATAGGGCAGCGGTCAGCAGTAGTGCACGGCAACCCTATGTATTGTGGACCGATAGCGGTCCTTACAGAACAGCAGACTGTACCGCACTCAAGCCTATGTACCGTAGCACCCTATACCAAGTTACCAGTCCTTATAAGAACTTTTGTGGACCAAGCAGGTTGTGTGTTAGTGATTAGCAGACTGTACGTCAGTCCCTATACCAATGAAGGACTGCTGCAGTATAGGGCAGCGGTCAGCAGTAGTGCACGGCAACCCTATGTATTGTGGACCGATAGCGGTCCTTACAGAACAGCAGACTGTACCGCACCCAAGCCTATGTACCGTAGCACCCTAGACAGACCAAGTTACCAGTCCTGATAAAGAGCTTTGTGGAACAAGTGAGTTGTGAATGATTAGCAGACTGCAGCAGAAGGGCAGCAGTCAAGTATAATATTCTTTCTATATTTGGAAGAAAGAATATTATACGTGTACAAGCCTATTACCGTACCACTGATACCAGTCCTGAAAAGAACCTTTGTGGAACTAATAGTAACAGCAAGTCTTTAAAATTATCCTCACTGCCTGACACACTGCTTCCTGCCTGTCCCTATACAAATTGGCAAAAAAGAGTAGGCTGGAACGATTAGCTGGAACAGCTCTTTTGTGGACCTGATAGTAACAGCTAATGATGATGATGATGATGATGATGAAGAAAGACTAATCTGGCTGAGCTGTCCCTAAAATAGCAGCATACAGCGCTCTGTCCCTTTATCTAAACTGACAAAAGAAACTCAGGCTGCTGACCTAACACCTATACCAGTCCTGAAAAGAACTTTTGTGTACCAAATAGCTAGCGTTTTCTCTGTCCCTACTCCACACAGGATCCTTTCCCTACAGTGACAGAAGAAAGAATGTAAAATGGCCACCGGATCGGGTGTATTTATAGGTTAGGGGGAATGTCCAAGTGTCCATGAGCTGTCATGTCTCAATTGGTTGTCCTGTAACACATGATAAACGTGTCACGAAAGGTTAAAGTTCTTGTATACATTAAACACGTAAGTCCGCCGGGGCGAACGACGGAAAAAGGCGTTCGAACCCGCGGACGGCGAAAGTCGGAAATTCGCCGCGAAACGACCGCCGGGCGAACCGTTCGGCCATCACTAATCCTGACCAATACTTGGAAATTTTGCCAATCACTGACTTTTCACTTAATGTTTTCACCTATAGAATAAAAATGCAAAGACGAAAAATTATATTATGTAATATTTCAGAGTTCAGGATGCAGCTGTAACCTTATCACTCCATTGGTCATATTGTTTTCAGAAAAGCACTACATTCCTTGGATACTTTAAAAATACATTTTGCTAAATGCGTGAAACCAGCCTAAATTAGAATTTCTCTGGGCTAGAGCTGAAAATTGAGATAAAGTGGGAATGTGCGCACATCAAACACAGTCATGTGATTCCTTTGGGTGTCTATGTGCTCATATATTAAATGTCAGCTCACTTTTCACTTTAGTAACTTTAAATCTCAATTTAACCCTTGTCAGTTTTTTTTGTCTGTTTCACATTTTAGTAAATGAGGTTCAAAGTTTTGAAACCAGAGAGAAAAAGGCTGCAAGCAAAAGGTCAGCAAAACTTCCCATTTATTTCATTCATTGGACTTTTTTTTAACTCAGGGATGTACAGACATTATTCCAGTGCTACTCTTGGCTGATTCTAATCAGAATAAATATTTAGCATCAAGCTACATTGTACCTGTTCCCAAATAATCCATATCAGTATGTTTCATCATATGTTTTTTTCTGAACTGGATTATCCTAAACTGGTATACTAGTATAAGCCAGACATGGTATTTCTAGGGTTACAGATCTATGAAATATGCCATTCTTTAAAGTGATTGTAAAGGCTCCTTTTTGTTTTGTTTTTTAATAACAAACATGGCATACTTACCTCCTCTGTGCAGTTGGTTTTGCACAGAGCAGTCCGGATCCTCCTCTTCTCAGGTCCTCGGCTCTGTGTATCCATTCAGACATGGAGCCCGACTTGGCCCCACCTCCTCTCTCCCTGATTGGCTGACTGAATTTGAATGACAGCCGTGGGAGCCAATGCCAATGCTGCTCTGTCTCAGCCAATCAGGAGGAGTGTCCTGGATAGCTGAGGGGATCGATCATGGACATTGCTGTGGAGAGAAGGAGCTTAGATAGGTAATTGGGGGGGGCTGGAGGCTGCTACACACAGAAGTTTTTTTTTTTATCTTAATGCATAGAATGCATTAAGATAAAAAACCTTCTGCCTTTACAACTCCTTTAATCTTGACTCCACTACACTACTAATCCCTTTATAAGGCTGTCAAACTTTTGTTTTTGGACTCTACAGTTAATGATGTACCTTTTGTACTTGAAGTTCCACCATGAGAAGTCCAACAACCTATACATATACAGATCGCCCAAGAAGCAACAGATCCCGCGGCAAACTTTTTACAGGGTCCACAAACATCCAGATTCTTACACCAGCTACAGATAAGCTTCTCTGATGAATTGGCTCTGACAATGAGTCAATTCTCTAACCACATTCCACTGGTTCCACATATTTAACACTTACTACACCAGTTCCATTTCCCAGACCCTTGACCTTGATAGGAGTACTTAGTTCTCTTCACTACTAAGGCCTCTGCTGATCCTGGGGCTAGTTTCAGTTCCTGAGCAGTTTTCTCTCACACCTGGGGGCTGTGCTACATGGATGTGCAGGTGACATAGCTAGTGCACTGGAAGAACCTTCCGATCACCTTCACCGACTGACTCACCGTAAATTAATTCCACCCTTCCTTTACTAAATTGTCTGAATGGACACACAGAGCTGTGACCTGGCTTGGGTGCCCCCATAGAAAGCTTCTGGCTTTGGGGGCACTTGTAAGGAGGGAGGGGCCAGGAGCAGCAAAGAGAGACCAGAGAAGAGGAGGATCTGGGCTGCCCTGTGCAAAACCATCTGCACAGAGAAGGTAAGTATAACATATTAAAATATATTCTAAATATATATACTCGCGCTAATGGTGTACACAATATCATAAAATTGAAAAATAAAATGACAAGTGCAGCTGCTGTACAAAAGATGCTAATCACTTGAACAGATCCAAATAAAACAATACAGCACTAGCAAACACAGTATAGGTGAAACAATAACTTGATAATAAATGTGAAAGTCCAAATAAAGTGACTGATGTGCTCAAATCCAAAGTGCAAAGTGCTCCACGATTTTCCGGGCATGCCACAACACCCCCTCCAGTGTCCCCACTCATCGGATCAAATGGACCCCCAGCCTTTCAGTCTAGGGGTCTTTTCTTTCTTAATAGTGATGGCCAGGAATGGCAGCTTTGGCATCAGATCATCAAACAAATCTTCCTTGTTAAAGATACTCGGTCAGAAAAACAGGTATCCAGAATGAAAAGAAATGGACTAATAGTGAAGTACAGCTATGAAAAGGATTTATTACGCAAGTATAGTAAGTATAACATTTATTTTTTCTTAAAAACAAGACTTTACAAACACTTTAATACCATAAATAATAACATGTTATTAGATTTTTACTCTAGGAGTATATATAATGAGTTTGACAATTCTAGAAAAATGCTTAAATAATGCATTACAATTTAACTAAACCCATTAGATTTTAGCCAACTAAAATGTACTGAAGATTTTATTCAACCAAGATATGACTTAAATTAAAACAAGTCAGATGATTAAAATAGGACTAAAACTGCATTTTAGTTAAGTCCATCTAGGTGCCCCTGGACGACGTAACCTATTACGAAATGTGTTGGGTGGATTGACACACTGACATCACCTCGTGGTTTGTGTATACAATCTGGGGAGGACGGGTTTATGATGGTGTGCTTCCGGCTGGCGCAACCCACTTAAGGCCTGCTTTTTCTTCATGCTTGTAAGTGTGTATTTTTATTTTTAACAATATTAAATTGGGGTTTTTTACACTATTTGGAGCCATTTTGTTTTTTTTTATATACGGACATCCACCTTTGAGTCCTTGGTAATGGGAGAGTTATTCGGAGGCCAGTTACAGTTGATGCATACATTGGAGATCATCCATAACAGTGGAGGAATGTGACAGTTGGAGAAGCTGCCATAATTCTGATGGGCCAATTTTGACTCTTTGGGGTCTGAATGTTCCGGTAAGGAGCCAATTCTCACACAGGTGGTGGTGGATTCTACATGGCCCACAACACTAGAAGATTTTTGTGGATGGACTTTTATTTTATTTTATTCTAATTTGTCACACCTACAGTCACAAGTGGTGCACATATCTTCTGTTGGACTTTATTTTAGAGGATTTTAGTATATATTGCCATTTATGTGCTTTTTTGTTCACAGGTTTGAAGTAATCTGGATACATATACAGTACAAATTTGCACTATATTTTGGGTTAGATTCTATTTATATTTAGCATTTGCGATTTTTATACAATTGATTTATGTTTAGTTTTCATGCATGGTGTAATTTTGGGGCATATAAACACCTTTTGTTAGTGACCCTGTGTTTTTTTTAATTATAATCACAGTTGGTGGGGGGGGGGGGAGTGTGACCCCAATTGGTTGAGGTCATTCTTTAACCAAAATATTAATTCACCACAGGTTAGCGCAGTTCACATTTTTTTCGTTTCATTTATGTTTGTATTTTTGGTACAGAATAGAATTGCAGCTTTCATTTATTCTTCACGAGATTATTTATAATATTTACTGTAGCACAGTTCCTTCCCCAATCTTTTTTTCATTTTAGTTAAACGTTTTAGTTAAAAAGACTATGACAAACGAAATCAAAATTTGATATCAAAATGACCACTGGTGCAGGGACCATAGGCGTGCACTTGACTTGAGAACACCATAGGGACAGTGCACTGCTGGTGTGTAGGGGAGCGCTCTCTATTGGGAGAGCAGAGGATCAGATAAGTAAAACTGCTTTTACTGTCCCCTAGACAGAAATCAGGGAGGATTGGAAATTAGACTTTAACAGTACATTTCTACTGCCTGGAGAGACATCAAAGTCCGTAGTCATGCTGTAAATGTAATGCTGCATTGAAGTAGACCATCTAAAAATACAGAGCTATACTCCCTAGCATGGTCTGTTTACAGTACACTTAGTAAATATATTCTTGGCATTCACTTGCTCCAGCAAGTAGATCATAACCCATAAAGAGTACATTAATGTGTGTGACTTTTTGTATTTTTCAAAGCAAACTGAGGTCAGAAATGTTCCTTGTGCTTCCATTTTCTGCACAGACATAAACACTACTGAGATGTGCAGTAGCCTCGTCACACTGGCTCCCTGTCACACGGAAGCACAATAAAGCTTTCTCTCCTTTTTCCCCCTGAACCTTCACAAAGGTAACATTTTTCTGGCAGCAATGATTTCATCATAATATGAGAGAAAGGGAATTTTTAATGTGTTTTTTGTAAAATCTTCAAAGCTCGTAGTCAACGTCTTTGCCTCGTAGGCTGTTTTTAGTTTCACATTTACTGCACTGCACCTGCAAGCATGCTGGTTTTGTGGCACCAAAAAGAATCTAGGAGACAAAGACCAAAGTGAGGATAATTAGATGCAACACCACTAGCTAGCAAATTGAGGAAGGAATTAAGATAACATTATAGTCCTGGCAATGACAAATATACAGCTGTTTTACTGGGAACTCATGTTAAAAAAAGAAATGTGTGTATCATGTAAAGGTGTATTTTTGCTGAGGTTATTGCAATTAAAATATTGTACCGTGTTCATAAAAAAAAAAAAAAAAAAAAAAAAAAAATATATATATATATATATATATATATATATATATATATATATATATATATATATATATATATAAATAAAAGTATATATTTAACCACTTGGCAACCAGCCCAATTGAGCTTTACTGCTACAGGCAGCCTCTCTGCACAGAATCACGTATATATATATATATATATATATATATATATATATATATATATATCTATATATATATATATATACACACACACACACACTCAATTTTGCTCTTTGGGATAGAGGGCATGCTAGTCCACCACCAGTGCACTGTTTCTGCTGTGATTAGTCACGTCAGAAACCGATCAGCAGGTACCGGCCAACAATGGATGACCGCCGGCACCCGCTGATCAGTGAGGACGACTGAACCCTGCCTATGTAAATAAGGCAGAGCTCTGTTCTGTCAGCAGGGATGTGCTGGATTTTGTTTCCCTGCAAAGCAGGGAATAAAATCCATTACATCCCTTAGTGAAAGCACCACATAGCAGACATAAAAACACTGGTTAGGCACACACTTAACCCTTTGATAGCCCTTGATGTTTAATCCTTTCCCAGCCAGTATCATTAGGGTACAGTGTATGTTTTTAGTCATCAGGCAAAGAGACAGAGCTGCGATCTGCCTCTGTAAACAAGGCAGATCACCATTCTGACAGGGGGGAAGAGATGGAGTTTGTGTCCCTGCGCAGCAGGGAATACATCCCCTCTCTTCCCCCAGTAAAAGCACCTCACACAGTATAGTAAACCACTGGTTAGGCACACAGCTACCCCCTTTGATCGCCCCTGATGTTAACCCCTTCCCAGGCAGTGTCATTAGTACAGTTACAGTGCATATTTTTAGCACTGATCACTAAATTAATGTCACTGGTTCCCACAAAGTGTCAGTTAGTGTAAGATTGACCGCCGTAATATTACAGTTCTACTAAAAGTTGTTGACCCTTCCATTACTAGTATATACATATATTAAAAAAATAAAATTCCAGTATATATACCATAGTTTGTAGACACTATAACTTTTGAGCAAACTAATCAATTTTTTTTTTAACATACAATATGTAGCAGAATACATATTGGCCTAAATTTATGAAGAAATGTTATTTTATTTCTTTTTTTGGATATGTTTTATAGTAGAAAGTAAAAAATATTGTTTTTATTTCAAAGTCCCATCCCACCACTAAAATACACATATGTAAACTGTCTTGTCTACCACAGAATTAAATCAATCCAGCCACTTTCATAATTCATTCACCTCTGCCAGACAGCACAGCCAGTGGGGTGTCACCACACTATCTATTATGCTGCGTACAGACGATCGGATTTTCCGACAATAAGAAATGTGGATTTTTTTCCGACAGATGTTGGCTCAAACTTGTCTTGCATACACAGGGTCGCACAAATGTTGTCGGAAATTCCGATCGCTAAGAACGCGTTGACGTACAACACGTACGATGAGCCGAGTAAAATGAAGTTCAATAGCCAGTGCGGCTCTTCTGCTCGATTCCGAGTAGGGATGAGCGAACAGTTCAGCCCGAGCATAAGTTCGGGCCGAACTTTGGTTGTTCAGATGTTCTAGTAAACACCAAACAATATTTCTATGGGACATTAACATGAAAAATCAAAAGTGTTCATTTTAAAGGCTTATATGCTAGTTATTGTCATAAAAACTGTTTGGGGACCCGGGTCCTGCCCCAGGGGACATGTATCAATGAAAAAATGTTTTTTAAAAAAGTCAGTTTTTTGGAAGCAGTGATTTTAATAATGCTTAAAGTGAAACAATAAAAGTGAAATATTCCTTTAAATTTCGTACGTGGGAGTGTCTATAGTATGCCTGTAAAGTGGCGCATTTTTACCATGTTTAGAACCGTTCCCGCACAAAATGACATTTTTAAAGAAAAGAAAGTCATTCAAAAGTAATAGCGGTTATAGTGAATTGTCAGGTCTTGGCAATACAGATAAAAGACATTGAAAAAAACAGCATGGGATCCCCCCAGTCCATTACCAGGCCCTCTGGTATGAATATTAAGGGGAACCCTGAACCAAAATTAAAAAAAAAATGGCCTGAAGGTCTGGTATGGATTTTAACAGGAACCCTGTGCCAAAATTAAAAAGAAATGCGGTGGGGGTCCCCCCCAAAAAGGAGATTCCGACAGCAAATGTCCGATGGAGCCTACACACGGTTGGAATTTCCGTCAACAAGCTCACATTGAATATTTGTTGATGAAAATTCCGACCATGTGTATGCGGCATTAGAGTTAAAGAGTATCTACACCCAAAAACAAAAAAAATATATATTGCAGATTTGGTGTCTAAATCTGTTTTCTTTGTCTTTTTTCCCTTTTTTTTATATCTTTTTAAAATATGATGGCAATTATAAATTCTATGGGCATCCTATATCCCTATTCCCTATCCAAGTTGTACCCCCCCATAAAACAACAAAAACAAAACCAGCAAAAGACTGTTCATTTTCTCTGAAAGTGATGTATGAAGTCTGGCAGAGAGGTGAATTGGTGGATTGTTTGTTACTAGCGGCAACTACATTGCTACACAAACATTGCTGTAACTTCTTAAAAAGTGTTAGCTGGAATGTAGGGTCCTGGGTTTACTACCACTTTACATATGTAACATTTTAGATTTTTGGATTAGTTACACTGTGAGGAATACCCAGAGACAGAGCATCAACACACCTCTAATGCCCCGTACACACGAGCGGACTTTTCAACATCCAAAGTCCGAAAGACCGAGTCCGTCAGACTATCCGATCGTGTGTGGGCTGCAACGGACTTTTGATTCGCCAAAGTCTGACGGACTTTAGAAATGAAGCATGCTTCAAATTTTCCCGAAGGAACTCCGCCGGACCCGGTCCCCTTCGAAAACTCCGCTCGTGTGTATGCTACTCCGACGGACTAAAACCGACGCTAGGGCAGCTATTGGCTACTGGCTATGAACTTCCTTATTCGAGTCAGGTCGTACGTCATCACGTTCGAATCCGTCGGAGTTTAGTGTGATCGTGTGTGGCCAAGTCCGTTCGGCCGAAAAGTCTGTCAGAACTCCGTCGGAACTCCGGCGGAACTCCGGCGGAACTCCTTTGGAAGTCTGTCGGACATAAGTCCTCTCGTGTGTACGGGGCATAAGTCGTCCTCTATTAGTGCATCCCCGCTCAATCCCAGTGCTGCCATGTCATAGATTACAGGAGCTGATAACAAGACAGGTTATACTAATTGTATGTAAAAATACAATTATTAGAGTCAGAAGAGTTTAGAATGAGAAGCAGCCTGCTTGGGATCAGGGCAGTGGTGGCTGGTGACAGATTTTCTGCAGGTGGGGTGGCCTGGCACTTAGCACTCTACTTAGCAGTTGGGGTTCCCATCTTAGGCTGGAATGTGGAACCACATTTGTGCAAGGAACTAAGTGTGGTGGCTCCTGTCCCTGCCTTTGGGTATATAGTGTAGAGTAGAAAGAGCTAATGAAGGATAAACAGTGCTCTGCACCATTTCAATCAAAATGTCTTCATAGTCAGTGCCAATCTGGGCAGGAATTGGAGTGCTGAGTCCAGATGTGCCAACAGCCAGAGTCACCTGGGTGCAGAGAAGAGAGTGGACGAAACGCTGTGTGTGACCGGATGGTGAGCTGTAATATTACTGGGATTGGTGAGCTGCTACCATGGGGATTTACTATATGCTGCTAGATAGACTAATGCCGCGTACACACGACCGGACTTTTCGAGGGACTAGGTCCGACGGTCTTTCCGACGGACTTTCGGCAGAGTTCCGTCGGACTTTCCGAATAAACGGACTTGGCCACACACAATCACACCAAAGTCCGACGGATTCGAACTTGATGACGTATGACCGGACTAGAATAAGGAAGTTCATAGCCAGTAGCCAATAGCTGCCCTAGCATCGTTTTTTGTCCGTCGGACTAGCATACACACGAACGGATTTCTCGATCTGGCGGAGTTCCCGGTGGAAAAATTTAAAACATGTTCTATTTTTAAAGTCCGCTGGATTTTTGGCAAGCAAAGGTCCGATGGAGCCCACACATGATTGAATTGTCCGACAGACTCGTTCCGTCTGACCTTTGCTGTCAAAAAGTCCAGTCGTGTGTACGGGGCATTATCCCTTTATTTTAGGGTGTGAGTATAATTTGTTTATGTCTAATAAAAATTGTGGTGATTGTATTACAAGATGTAAGTCTCTTTCTATGGTTCAATCCATCCATCAATGTGGGGTCTTTTTTTACGCCGTGAAGGAAACAAGCTGTGGACGATTGCTGTGGCTTTAGTTTAGTATGTTGGTGGATTGTTTCAATCAGAAGCAGACAAAAATATTGTTAGCCTAATCTGTAAAATGTTAGGCTAACATTTCTGGTGAAGGAAATTCCAAATGACTGGTGAAGGAATTGAAACCACTAATAATTGTAGATCCACCAGGTGTTTTCTAGGACCAAAGATTTTAATAGAATTTAAATTTTTTCACAATTTTTTAAAAATCTTTGACCACACAAGTAGTGTTAAGGGAACTTTGTTGTGTATTCATCTTGTTGCTGAGCACAAGACGGAACGCGGTTTATTTGGTAGCACTTTATGTTTTATTTGACACATTGCAACATTGTTTATTTTTTATACTGTGCTTATATTAGGTTTTAGCTCTGTACCTGTGGGAGAGTTTATGATTTTCACTTTTTTCACATACCATGGGTTGGTCGGTCGGTCCCGCACTTACCCCAACTAAGGTGTGGGCAGCGCTTCCCTTCGGAAGGCGTTTTCTCCTGTGTCTCCTTGCTGTGGCCATGCGTCTCCCCCCTCCTCCTCCTAGGCCAATAGGATCACTTTTCCTTATGGCCAATCAGGAAATGGGTCTCAAGACCAGCTACCCGATTGGCCAGGAGGAGAATCAGAGTGACAATAGTGAATATTCATTTGCTATTGTCACACAACTGGGTGGGCACGGGACGCAGTACTCTGTCTCTAACGTGCTTAAAAAAAAAAAAAAGTCATGCATCCAGAGCCCCACATTTAAATTAGAGGCTGGAGGCATGGACAGGGGGTGGCGTCCCTGTACCCTGCATTATGTGTCGCCACTGTACTGTATATTCTTTGGGAAGTTATTATAGACTGAAGGGTTTAATAACTGATTTAGGAATTTTAATCAGATTTGAGTTCAGCTAAACCTGTAGTGAAGAAAATGTGTGGACTGCCCAATTGACCTTTTCTTTAAACAGGGCTAACTGCATGGCTGTCATGCTGACCTATTGGCTTTAATATTTTTACTGATCTAGAATGGGTAGAAAGATCGGATGTTCTGACTTTGCACTGATTTTACTTGCTACTTGCTTGTAGCAGGCATTCAAAATGGCATTGAAGCCAAATTCAACTAGGCAACTCTAGAAATAGGTCAGTAGTAATGACGAACAGTAAACTTTTCTTATTACAGGTTTTCTTTAACTTTGGCAAGCCAATATATCTGATTGTGTGTGTATATACCTTAGTAGGTGAAAAAAATGAGCTGCGCTAAAAACAAATTAGAAATTAAAAATTAATCAAACACCTAAAACCTAATCAAAACCTATACAAAGTAAGCATAAAAAACAATATTAAATAAACAAAAATGTGATTAATAAATAGTATATATGAGTACTATCATATCATCATAGAGTGAATGAAATGTGTACTAGATCTGAAATGAAATTAGTATAAATAATATAGAAAGCACCCACAATAATTAATATACCGTATATACTCGAGTATAGGCCGACCCGAATATAAGCCGAGGCCCCCAATTTACCCCCAAAAAAACTGGCAAACTTATTGACTCGTGTATAAGCCGAGGGTGAGACATGCCTGTCCATCCCTGTGTGTGTGTCCGTCCATCCCTGTGTGTCCGTCCATCCCTGTGTGTCCGTCCATCCCTGTGTGTCCGTCCATCCATCCCTGTGTGTGTGTGTGTCCATCCATCCATCCATCCCTGTGTGTGTGTGTCTCCATCCATCCATCCATCCATCCCTGTGTGTGTGTCTCCATCCATCCATCCCTGTGTGTGTGTGTCTCCATCCATCCATCCATCCCTGTGTGTGTGTGTATCCATCCATCCCTGTGTGTGTGTGTCTCCATCCATCCGTGTGTGTGTGTGTGTCTCCATCCGTGTGTGTGTGTGTGTGTGTGTGTGTGTGTGTGTGTGTGTGTGTCCAGCCTACCTGTGTCCCGAGCCTTTGTCCCGAGCCTCCGTCCCGTGCCTTGCCTCCTTGCCTCCGTCCCGTGCCGTGCCTTGCCTCCGTCCCGTCCCGTCCCGTCCCGTCCCGTGCCGTGCCTTGCCTTGCCTCCGTCCCGTGCCCTCTTCGTCGGCGCCTCGGCGGCCATTGTAAAATTCAAAAGCTGCGCCGCCGCCTTCGCCTGTGATAGGCGGAACACTGAATTTCCCAGCAGCCTGTGTTCCGCCTATCACGGACATCGTATCATCCTCGTCCGTAGTACGAGGATGATACGATGTCCGTGATAGGCGGAACACAGGCTGCTGGGAAATTCAGTGTTCCGCCTATCACAGGCGGAGCCGGAGGCGCGGCTTTTGAATTATAGAATGGCCGCTGTCTGTCTGCTCGACACGCTGATCGAGCGGGCAGACAGCGATGACTCGAGTATAAGCCGAGGGGGGCACTTTCAGCCTCAAAAAAGAGGCTGAAAATCTCGGCTTATACTCGAGTATATACGGTAAATTGAAACAAAAATAATAATGTGTGCTAAATCTAAACGAATAATATTAACAAAAATAATATTCAAAAAACCATAAAGAGTTCATATGTGATAAAGGAAAAAATGATATTTTTAGTCCAAAAATATTATTATTGATTCTTCAAACTTGATATTAAGGTGAAAAAAATTAATCCACAAATGCGTGTATGTAGAAAATATTCAAAACAATCCTCCACCAGTGAGAAGACTGTTAAAATTACACTCACATACGTAAAGAAAAAACGATCACATAAAAAACGAGCCGGCCGGACTCGTGTGCCGCCCGCACTTCCTGGTTGGGCGTAGAACGCGGAGACGTCAGAACGCCTATCTTGGGAGATAGGCGTTCTGACGTCTCCGCGTTCTACGCCCAACCAGGAAGTGCGGGCGGCACACGAGTCCGGCCGGCTCGTTTTTTATGTGATCGTTTTTTCTTTACGTATGTGAGTGTAATTTTTTTAAATTCTACTTTATTAAACCAAGTGGTTTTACGCTATGCGAGTGTCTTTGATCTTTTATATATGATCCACGATACCCTCGTTCCCTGATTGGAGGCTTCGTACTGGTGATAGAGACAGCGTGGTGTCAGCAATCTACGACACCTTCGTCCCTCGATTGGAGCCTTCGTATTGGAGCATTCGTATTGGAGACATAGATGGTGGGATGCCTGTGACGGTTCATCCAGAAACCCCTGTGCTGTTGCCTTATTGATCTCACTAACACTGGGATCTAAAGCTCTGGTAAGCGGCCCCTCTTCTCACTGGTGGAGGATTGTTTTGAATATTTTCTACATACACGCATTTGTGGATTAATTTTTTTCACCTTAATATCAAGTTTGAAGAATCAATAATAATATTTTTGGACTAAAAATATCATTTTTTCCTTTATCACATATGAACTCTTTATGGTTTTTTGAATATTATTTTTGTTAATATTATTCGTTTAGATTTAGCACACATTATTATTTTTGTTTCAATTTATATTAATTATTGTGGGTGCTTTCTATATTATTTATACTAATTTCATTTCAGATCTAGTACACATTTCATTCACTCTATGATGATATGATAGTACTCATATATACTATTTATTAATCACATTTTTGTTTATTTAATATTGTTTTTTATGCTTACTTTGTATAGGTTTTGATTAGGTTTTAGGTGTTTGATTAATTTTTAATTTCTAATTTGTTTTTAGCGCAGCTCATTTTTTTCACCTATTTAGTTTGATATCGGAGTATTACGATTAGGGTTGCTGCTTTTAGGTTGCTTTCTTTTGTTGTTCGAGTAACGCGGTTTACCCTTTGTACCGTGTATATACCTTAGACTAGAGGCCAGTGACTTATTTCTTTCTTTTTTATGATAGGCTAGAAATTCTTAAATGAGTGCCCCACTAAGCAGATTTGAGTGTATGGACTTAAGTTGCAGTTGAGTGCAGTAGAGGTAAGGTTCATTGCCTAATACTTCTTATTTTTGTACCCACAGTGCTACATTTTTTAATTCAGGTCAGCATAGACTTCTTGAAGATCCTAATGCTTAAAGGCCCTACCACTTAAAAAACCCTTCACTTGTTTCTAGAGCAGGATCAGTGGGGATCAAAGCACCTGACTCCAGTCAATCAGCTGCTTCTTTTTAACAGCAGCTCTGAGATCTTTCAACCCACTGTTTTCAAATAATTTCAGTAGTGGAGTTACATAGCAATATGGTTCAGGGTGATCTAGTGTAGATCGGGTGATTTAGTCCAGGTGTGTTAAGGAAATAGTAAAATCCTCATTTGCCGGTAACCTGTTAGATTGCTTGCTCTTGGCAAATCCGGAAATAGCATTTCGGCTTTCTCATCTCTATTCCCCACTGGGCAGGTGGAACATACAGAACTCACGCATAAGCCTTAAGTGATACTTTGCAGTCCGGAGAGGCTGCGTCGGGTACACAGGGGAACTGCACATTTGAATAACATTGTAATTTATTTCAATCACATGACAGTATTATATATACATAAAGTAATTGTTCAGGTGACATTTTTTTTATACTATTCTCTGAGTAGGCAGACCAGAGGGAGGTAAATGATTAGCTTCAGGCTACAATCATTTGGCATTCAGGCCTGTAAAATATCATTATAGAAACAAATGTGAGGACCTGTCCTCTATTTTGATTTATATTTTACATCCACATTATTTTCTTGAGACACCATAGAATATTGAGCTATAAACGTGCTCATATTACTGGACTCAAATGAAGGGATACAAGGTAATGGTTAGAATAACACTAATGTTCCCACTATGGTACAGTCATACTCTAGTCTGATCATTGAACTTTACTGTTGATAATAAAACATGTGATTGCCTTAGAAGTGGATATTAACAGGAATATGATAGAAAGGTTAACTGGTACTGCCAGAGAGCATTTACAGCTACAATTATTCCTCTGACATTTCAATCACCTTTATCAAAAAATGTTAAAGGGGTATAATGCTAAGAAAGGTTATTTCAGTCACTTTGGTTTATCGTCTACCTCTGATTTCGAACATCATATGGTGTCTGGTGTCTGTTTCCATGTGCTTTGAAAACAAAATAAGAATGTACATTTTCTGGGCTGTAATATTTCCCGGATTCATCCATTTTGTATATAACTACCATGGCTTACATAACTAACATAGGGACCCTCCCTATGCTGCTGTGAGTTGCCACCTCATCTCTTTAAACCAAACACATATTAATTACACAGGTTCTGTGGCTGATTAACCGGTTCCCAACCAGCGCACGCCGATGTACGTCGGCAGAATGGCACGGGCAGGCATATTGGCGTACAGGTACGTCCAATCTTCAATGCCGCCCTGCCATCACGCATGCCGGTCGGGACCCCCGTGAGTCCTGTCGTGGGTCCCGCGGACTCGATCGCCGCGGGCATACCCGCGATCGTCTCACGGGACGGCTGAATGGAGGAAATGCCGTGTAAACAGCATTTCTCCATTCTGCCTAGCAACTAGTGACGCTGATCTCTGCTCCATGTGATTGGAGCAGAGATCAGTGTTCACTAAATGAAAGCCCAACCCCCCCACAGTTAGTAACACACCCCTAGGAACACTTAACCCCTACACTGCCACCCACTGTTTAACCCCTTCACTGCCAGTGTCATTTACACAGGAATCACTGCATTTATATAGCAGTGATTACTGTATAAATGACAATGGTCCCAAAAATGTGTCAAAAATGTCCGATGTGTCCGCCACAATGTCGCAGTCACAATAAAAATCACTGATCGCCGCCATTACTAGTAAAAAAAAATAATAAAAAATTATTAATAAAAATGCCATAAAACTATCCCTATTTTGTAAACGCTATAACTTTTGCGCAAACCAATCAATAATCGCTTATTGCAATTTTTTTTACCAAAAATATGTAGAAGAATACGTATCGGCCTAAACTGAGGGAAAAAAATGTTTTTTTTATATATTTTTGGGGGATACTTATTATAAAAAAATGTAAAAAATAATGCGTTTTTTTTTCAAAATTGTCGCTCTATTTTTGTTTATAGAGCAAAAAATAAAAACCGCAGAGGTGATCAAATACCACCAAAAGAAAGCTATATTTGTGAGAAAAAAAGGACGTTTGAGAGCCACGTCGCACGACCACGCAATTGTCAGTTAAAGCGACGCAGTGCCGAATCGCAAAAAGTGGTCTGGTCTTTGACCAGCAAAATGGTCCGGTCTGTACGTGGTTAAGGTAGTAATTAAACTCACTTGGCCTCAAAACCCATGTAATTCCAAGGTGTTCAGATTTAAAGGGATGAGGTGGCAACTCTAGCTGCTAGGCTGTATCTGGACTCAGGCAGTTGGTAGCTTTTGGCTGTTACTGTGAAGGAAGTACCAGTAATTAGAGTGTGAAGGACAATCACTGAGTTATCAATATGGATGTACTGTAGTACCCTGGTGTTTAGGCAGGGTTGCTCCTCGCAAATTTATTTGCCAGGGCGTAGTTATCCCAGTTGATTGCTAGAGATCTATTGATTTCTCCCTAAGTTTGGCCTTGTTTCTCTTCTACCACTAGGTGGCCGGGTACTTGGTGATTAGGGATGGGCGAACGGTTTGGCCTGAGCATAAATTTGGGCCAAACTTTGGTTGTTTGGATGTTTCGGCGAACACCGAACAATATGCGGTGTTCGGGGGAAATTTGAAAGCTGCTGGAACACTGTTAAAGTCTATGGGACACTAACATGAAAAATCAAAAGTGCTAATTTTAAAGGCTTATATGCAAGTTATTGTCATTAAAAGTGTTTGGGGACCTGGGTCCTGCCCCAGGGGACATGTATCAATGCAAAAAGAAGTTTTAAAAATGTCAATTTTTTCGGGAGCAGTGTTTTTAATAATGCTTAAAGTGAAACAATAAAAATGAAATATTCCTTTAGCCACATGCCGACTGGGCCATAGCTGAAAGATGGCTACAGCGAGGTCTGCTTATTCTGGGAGGACGTCAATAGGGTCCTCCCAGAATCTTGCTCCCTGGGGCGCGAACCCCCGAAATATCCATGACTGTCAGGTCCAGAAGGCTTGGCGCATCACGGATCACGATAAATGTGCGCTGATAACGGCCATTTACCACGTGATCGCTCTGACAAATGACGGAGCGATCACAACAACAAACCGGCATCACGTCCGGTTCCTCCCTCCCTTCTCTGTACTGATCGTATAGAGATGGGAGAGATCGTTTGCAGCAGCACTGTGGGCTGGATGTGTAGTGCCCACAGCGCTGCTCAGTGCCCATTCCAGCTGCAATACTGGGCCAATATACCCTGCCAATATACTCTGCAATACCCTACCAATATACTCTGCAATACCCTGCCAATATACTCTGCAATACCCTGCCAATATATTCTGCCAATACTTATCCATCCATCCATACTCTGCAATACTCATCCATCCATCCATACTCTGCAGTACTCATCCATCCATCCATACTCTGCAATACTCATCTGTCCATACTCAGCCATACCCAGTCATCCCACTCACACTCAGCCATACCCACCCAGCCATACTCAGCCATCCCATCCATTCCCAGCCATCCACATCCACAGCTCATCCATGCCACATCGGATCGCATCCATGCTACTACAGTGCCTCAAGGTGTAATTAGATAGTCAAATTAGACTTGAAATTTATGCCCCTAGAATGCCTGCTGGTGCTCCTTGCATGTCGGTCCTCTCTATGTGGCCAGGCTGTGTAAAAGTCTCACACATGTGGTATCACCATACTCTGGAGGAGTAGCAGAATGTGTTTTGTGGTGTCATTTGTGGTATGCATATGCTGTGTGTGATAAATAACCTGATAATATGACAAATTTTGAGAAAAACAAACAAACAAAAAAACTTGATATTGCAAAGAATTGTGTGAAAAAATTACAACTTCAAAAACCTCACCGTGCCTCTTTCTAAATACCTTGGAATGTCTACTTTCCAAAAAGTGGTCATTGGTGGGGGGGCGGTATTTGTACTTTCCTGGCTTGTTAGGGTCTCAAGAAATGAGATAGGATGTCAGTACATCAGGTGTGTCAATTTTCAGAGATTGGCACCATAGCTTGTGGACTCTATAACTTTCTCACCGACCAAATAATAATCACCAATTTTAATTATTTTTACCAAAGCTATGTAGCAGTATAAGTTTCGGCCAAAATTTCTGAAGAAAAATTACTAATTTGCTAAATTTTAACAGAAACAAATACTTTTTTTTTTTTATGGACACATGGGAATCCTGCCTACAATCAAAAAAGTACCACTTACCGCATGAATTGGGGGGGGGGGGGGGGGTGTAATCAAAATAACTGCCAAAGAACAAGAAAAATAACAAACAAAATGATATAAACACACACACCTTAAAGAGTTATACTACAAATATTTGTATTTGCTGAAAAAGAGCAAAATACAATACAAAAGACACCAAACCTAAAATCCCTTAATCCTTAGTAAAATACCAGAAAGAGGATCCCTAAATAGGGTATGAACCTCCAATGATAAAACAATTCCCCAAAAGCTATATAGGTGATTCAAAATATATCTCTCAAAATGATGAAGGGGAAGTAGATCATACAGTGGGTGAATCCCTCCCTCCCCAAATATAATACACCCCCTACGAGCACCTGAAAATACCCCAAACCACCTGGGGCTAAAACTAAACTGGATAATTCCTGAAGAGAACAGTGTGATTCCGTAACCACAGAAATAATTCACACGTGTTATCTTAATGAGTGATATATATGTGGTTGACAATGGCAGACACTGATTTGAAATGGATGGCAATTCTGATAGTAAAGTTATAGATCGGTTACTTACTGATATCGGATCACACAGAGATCTCTCCAATGTGGGATGAGATTCAATCTGTTTGTCTGTATGCAATAGCCATAGATCTCCAGCTAATGATCGTTCATCTGTGATTGAAATAGTGATTCCACATCCAAAGTAGATTGTTGATATGTATCAAGCTGTTAATGAGTCAATAGAATAATATAGTCCATAGTCACAGTGTCTGTTCTCCATGGTTAAATAATCCATTTAAATCCATGTTGAGATCGTGCTGATAAATTCAAGATTTATGTATCATCAGGTTCACCAGATTCATTAGATTCCAGTTCAGTTTTTTAAGCCCATCATAGGTTGTTAGCTTGGGGTAGAGGAGTAATAAATGGGGGTGTCTATCCCAGCGTAAAGAGCTAAAAGCTTACATATTTCATTCCTTGAATAGCGGAACTTCGTCAGAGCTGTGTCTATAGTGTCTATAGTATGTCTGTAAAGTGGCACAGTTTTCCCTGTTTAGAACAGTACCACAACAAAATGACATTTCTAGTGGAAAAAAGTAATTTAAAAGTGATCGCAGCTGTAATGAATTGTCGCGTCTCGGCAATATGGATACAACTCATTGAAAAAAATGAACCAAAATATGAACCAAAAATAAAAACAAAATTGCATGGGGGTCCCCCCAAAATCCATACAGACCGTTAGGTCTGGTATGGATTTTAAGGGGAACCCTATGCCAAAATTAAAAAAATGGCATGGGGTCCCCCCAAAATCCACACCAGACCCTTATCCGAGCAGATGACCTGACAGGCTGCAGGAAAAGAGGTAGGATGAGAGAGCGCCCCCCCCCCTGAACTGTACCAGGCCACATGCCCTCAACATGGGGAGGGTGCTTTGGAGTAGCCCCCCAAAGCACCTTGTCCCCATGTTGATAGGGACAAGGGCCTCATCCTCACAACCCTTGCCCGGTGATTTGGGGGTATGCGGGCGGGGGGATTACACAATCTGGAAGCCCCTTTTAACAAGGGGACCCCCAGATCCTGACCCCCCTCTATGTGAATTGGTAAGGGGTATATTGTACCCCTACCATTTCACAAAAAAAGTGTAAAAAATAGTAAAAAAGACAGGAGACATCTAGGGACAAGTCCTTTATTAAAAGATTAAAAAAATAAAAATGTACCGTGATGTCCTTTCATCTTCTATCACGCCACACCACGAACCGAAAAAGGAAAATGCAACAGATCTGCCTCCAAGTGACGCTTCTTGGTGACAGTTCTTATATAGCTGAGGGTGGGGCCACCTGGTGATGTAAACTAAGGCGGAGCTGTTGCGTTTTTTTTTCCGGCTCATCGGGCGGCATGAGAGAAGATGAATGGACATCGTGGGACATTTTTATTTTTTATATTTTAAAAAAGGACTTGTCCCTAAGTGTCTCCTGTCTTTTTTACTATTTTTGACACATTCTTTTGTGAAATGGTAGGGGTACAATGTACCCCTTACCAATTCACATAGGGGGGCCAGGATCTGGGGGTCCCCTTGATAAAGGGGGCTTCCAGATTCCGATAAGCCCCCGCCCGCATACCCTCAGAACCACGGGCAAGAGTTGTGGGGATTAGGCCCTTGTCCCCATCAACATGGGGACAAGGTGCTTTGGAGGGCTACTCCAAAGCACCCTCCCCATGTTGAGGGCATGAGGCCTGGTATGGTTCAGGAGGGGGCATGCCAGGTTGTGTGTTCAAATAAGGGTCTGGAATGGATTTTGGGGGGACCCTTACGCCTTTTTTTTTTTACATTTTGGTGCAGGGCTCCCCTTAAAATTCATACTAGACCTGAAGGGTCTGGTATGGATTTTGGGGGAGACCACTATGCCATTTTTTAAAAAAATTGGCACAGGGTTCCCCTTAATTTATATACCAGACCTGAAAGGCCCGGTATGGATTTTGGGGGGACTACCACACATTTTGTTTTTAAATTTTTGGTTCGGGGTTCTCCTTAATATTCATACCAGACCCAAAGGGCCTGGTAATGGACTGGGGGGGGGGCCATGCAATTTTTTTCAATGAGTTTTATCTATATTGCCGAGACCTGACAACTCATTACAGTCGCAATCAGTTTTAAATTACTTTTTCCTTTAGAAATGTCATTTTGCTGTGGTATTGTTTTAAACATGGGAAAACTGCGCCACTTTACAGGCATACTATAGACAGTCCCCAGGCACAATATTTAAAGGAATATTTCATTTTTATAGTTTCATTTTAAGCATTATCAAAATCACTGCTCCCGAAAAAATTGACGTTTTTAAAACTTTTTTTTACATTAATACATGTCCCCTGGGGCAGGACCTGGGTCCCCAAACACTTTTTTGATGACAATTACTTGCATATAAGACTTTAAAATTAGCACTTTTGATTGTTCATGTTCGTGTCCCATAGACTTTAATGGTGTTTGTGTGTTCTTCCAAATGTTTTGCCTGTGTGGATGTTCCGGTGCGAACCAAACTGGGGGGGGGGTTGTTTGGCTCATCCTTAGAACGCATATTGTACTGCCCATGCTGCTAGGCTGGAGATCGGGACTATCCTAGGCACTTCTGGCTGCTAGGCTGTCTGAGGGCTTATCCAGAAGCAAGAGAGCAGCACAGAGTTCGGATTGCAGCTTGCAGTCCACCCAAAAATGACAGATCTGATGGCCGGAGAACCTGTCGTGGTTGGAGGTAGTGGGGAAGCTGTCGCCAGTAAGGGTTTATTCGCCTTATTACCAGGGACCACAGTGAGTAACTGAAGTAAGTCTTGTAGCAATATTCTCACCAACTGGGGGACAGTGAAGAATTGGGAAACTTCAGTGGGAATCAAGCCAGGGGCCAGCCAGCCGCAGTGATTCTTGCAGAGCAGCCTTGTGTGTCAAGCTAGGAACCGAGCATGGCTGTCCTCCTATTGAAGTCTCGGCTTCTGCCAACCAATCTTGCAACTACCTAAGGGTGTCCAGGCCCTAACCCTCTCTCCCCCCCAAAAAAAGATTGTTAAGAGAAATAAACTTTATTTTGCATTCAAGAAGTGTCTGTCACCCAATAACTTAACTACTTTGCATCCACTATGCCTCACACCACAACTTCATGAGATCCACTTCAACCTAAAAGTCTGTGGCTGCTTTTACATAGTCATAGATCTGTCTGCCTACTCACAGGGGCAGTAGTTACCTAGAGGCAGCTAATACCTGTCCTATTTTCATACACGTTTTGGATATCTTGCACCACTAAACCATCTCTCCTAGAATTGAGTACCAATTTTTAATGATCTTGCTTACTGCAGATCATACCTGGTTCTAGCCTGCAACTACCAAAGTGGCTACACCTGGGACTGGAAATAGTCAACTGCTCCTGTAGCCATGATAAGGGGGTCTTGACTGGAAAGCTGCTAGTCCACAACAGTCATGATCCCAGTATTGTTCTTTTTATCTGGTGATTCTTTTTTAGGTAAAAGTAATCTGAGTGGCTATAGAGCCACTGAATCACTTTTACGGGTAGCAGAAGGGGATCCCGCTCCTGCTGCCGCCTTTACAGCATCCCCTCGTCCAACGAGGAGCCTGATAAGGATGCGACTAATGATGTTCCTCTCACTGTGTGAGGTCAAACTGGAAGCAATGAGGATTTCTTCACTTTCAAGTTTTGGTTTGATGTAAATAAACAGTTACAGGCTTGTGAAAGTATCTGATCAAATCAATCTTGTTTTGGTCAGATGCTTTGGAGGGCACAGGAGAGATTTGGAGTCTAATATATGCCAAATCTCTCCACAGGGAGGACCTGTTGTTCATCCCTTGTAATAGAAACAAAGTTGATCCAAAAAAAATTAAAGGTACAGTGTAAACAAAAAATAAAAAAAATGAGTGTCCCATCCCCCCGTGCTTACACGCAAATATGAACGAGCATGTATGTCCCACATGAATATGTAAATGTTGATCCCACCACACATGTGAGCTATCCCCACAAATGCAAGTGCAAGAGCAATAATTCTAGCACCAGACCCCCCCCCCCCCCCCCGTGTAACTCTAAACTAGTATCAAATATAGGTTTTTAATGCATCCCCTATGAAGATTTTTAGGTATATTAGTTTGGCTCCATTACACTCGTCTACGCAATTTTGCAGAGTAAGATGCTAGGTATCTGTTTACTCTGCGTAACATCATTTTATGTTTTACCCCAAAAATTGAGGATTTGTGTTCATTAACACTCAATAAAGTTTATTTTTTCCTGAAAATTTGCATTTGATAATTGAGAGGAATGTACCTTGGACATGTATCACTAACTAAGTTGAGTCTGGAATGATCGTAATGCAGCTATTGGGTAGCTGAAAAATCATATTCTGCCAACTTCATTATAGAGTTATATCTCAAACAGGATTCCACAGAGGGAGGTTTCTGCCTTTATCACAGCCAGCTGGACTTTCAAAGGACATTCAAGGAAGAAGAGCTGTCCCCACCCCCCTTCCTGACCGGCTGGGTAGCGTGCTCAGATAAGGGTCTGATATGGACCTGGGGGGGACCCCAACGCCGTTTTTTTCAGCATAGGGCTTCCCCTTTATGTCCATACCAGGTGACGGGGCCAGCGATGTGTCAATCTCGCCACCAAAGGCTGCGACATTGACTTCCTTCGCTAGTCCCGGCTACCTGGAGCCGCGCTCAAAATGAACGGACTTTTCTCCATGCGGGAAAGTCCGTTCATTTCAAAAGTATGGTGGACTAGCACACACATGGCCGTAATGTCCGCCGGACTGCGAGTCCAGCAGACAGTTTTTGAGTCAAAACTACTTTCTAAGTCTGCCGGACTTTTGAGTAAAAAAAAGTCCGCCGGAGCCCACACATGGGGGGATTGTCTGGCGGACTTGAGTCCGCCGGACTTTTCCGCTGGATAGTTTGATTGTGTGTACGCGCCATAAGACTAAGTTGTGTTCACTTTGAAAACCCAAGGTAATAAAAAAAAAAGATCGGTTGATTGAACTGAAAGTAATAGGCAGGCTGACTGCAGGGCCGCCAATAGAGGGGATAACCGGTCCTCCTGTGGGGGGCCCAAGCAATCAGGGGGCCCCGGACAGCAGGGGGATTGGTGCAGCTGGATAATTACAGAATGATGTCCTGTGTCTGTGTTTCTCTCTGCAGCAGCTAAAAGCTGGGTTCTCTCCCTCCGGTTGGCTTTTAGCTGTTGCAGGGAGAGACACAGACACAAGGCATCATTCAATAATTGCCCCACCACATCAATCCCTTCCATGTTCTGCTGACATCTGATTTCCCCCTGTATGTACACCCTGGCTTGAGCCTTGGGTACCGACACCACTTGCCGGCCATGGTCCATTGCACACTGCCGCTGCATGAAGGAGGCAATACAGCGAGTGTGCTGCTGTGTGTTTGAAAAAAAGCCAGGGTACTCTAGGTGCAGAGTGGTGAGCCTGGGGGGTATTCTAGATGTAGAGGGGTGAGAGCTGTGCATGGTGGGTATTCTGGCTGCCGAGGGAAGAGAGCTGTGGATGGGGGGGGGGGGGGGTATTCTAGGTGCAGAGGGGTTAGAGCTGTGAGTGGGGGTATTCTAGGTGCAGAGGGGTGAGAACTGTGGATGGGGTGGGTGTAATCTGGTTGTAGAAGGGTGAGAGCTGTGAATTAGGGGGTATTCTAGGTGCAGAGGGGTGAGCAGTGAATGGGGGGGGGTATTGTAGTAGAGGTGTTAAAGCTGTGGATGGGGGTTCTCTAGTTGCAGAGGGGTAATGTTTGTGTCTACTAATAGCGATTTTAGTTGATTTTTTTTCTCGATATTCTAGGGTGTGATGTCCTGTCCGGTATTGCACACTAACTGTGGTGCGCTGTTATGACATTCATTTGGAATACAAGAAACCAATACACCCCAAGTGCACCATCACAGAGAAAAATGCACTACTGTTCTTTGCAGTGCACTGCACCAGAAAAGATAGCGCAGGTCCAATTTGTCTGTGTGTGTATATATATATATATATATATATATATATAATTTTGCAACCAATGAGGTCCAATCAATTTCTAGGTTTTACACTATCTCTGCCTTTTCAGGCATTTAGGAACTCTAATGCCCCGTACACACGAGAGGACTTATGTCCGACAGACTTCCAAAGGAGTTCCGCCGGAGTTCCGACGGAGTTCTGACAGACTTTTGGGCCGAACGGACTTGGCCACACACGATCACACTAAACTCCGACGGATTCGAACGTGATGACGTACGACTGGACTCGAATAAGGAAGTTCATAGCCAGTAGCCAATAGCTGCCCTAGCGTCGGTTTTAGTCCGTCGGAGTAGCATACACACGAGCGGAGTTTTCGAAGGGGACCGGGTCCGGCGGAGTTCCGTCGGGAAAATTTGAAGCATGCTTCATTTCTAAAGTCCGTCAGACTTTGGCGAATCAAAAGTCCGTTGCAGCCCACACACGATCGGATAGTCTGACGGACTCGGTCCTTCGGACTTTGGATGTTGAAAAGTCCGCTCGTGTGTACGGGGCATAATGCCCCGTACACACGAGCGGACTTTTCGACATCCAAACTCCGACGGACTGAGTCCGGCGGACTATCCGATCGTGTGTGGGCTGCAACGGACTTTAGCGAAGCTAAAGTCTGACGGACTTTAGAAATGAAGCATGCTTTAAATTTTCCCGACGGAACTCCGCCGGACCCGGTCCCCTTTGAAAAATCCGCTCGTGTGTGTGCTACTCCGACGGACTAAAACCGACGCTAGGGCAGCTATTGGCTACTGTCTATGAACTTCCTACGTCGAATCCAGTCGTACGTCATCACGTTCGACTCCGTCGGAGTTTGGTGTGATGGTGTGTGGTCAAGTCCGTTCGGTCGAAAAGTCCGCCAGAACTCCGTCGGAACTCCAGCGGAACTCCGGCGGAACTCCTTTGGAGGTCTGTCAGACTTAATTCCTCTCGTGTGTACGGGGCATAAGTCCCAGCATGTCTTACCAGCTGGAAGAGTTTGTAGTTCCACAACAGATGGAGAGCCACAGGATGCCAACAATATGTGCAGGCTTTCAGTTTGAACAAAAAGCAGTCCCTAGGTGTTCCCTTTTCATCTTCCCTTTTATTTTTATGCATAAACAAGAATTAAAGTATAATGAGTCATACCTCAAAATCCACATCACCTAAGCAACTGAATGTTAAATATGGACCAATAATCATCAGCACATCTTCTTTGCTTTCATTTTGAATTGTAAACTTTGGCAGGAGCGGATCCCATTTCTGGACAATGAAGCCAACAGTTGTACCTGGGGGAGCTTGTACTTCCAGCTGAAATGTAAAAAAAAAAAATCCTTGTAGTTTCAACAAATATTAAATCAAGGATGCCTAAATGAAAAGTGCATCTGAAACAGCAACTTTCAATACCCTTCAAATTAGCATTGCACCAAGAAATATCGTCATGTTGATTTGGTTGTCAAAACAAATCATTCCACAATAGCCATCCCCTGAGATATGTCCATTTGAAAACAAAGAAAGCTATAATTTATTCTGGATGTGTCAAAAATCATCACAAATGTAGAAAAGTGTTTAATTGTGCAGGAAAATGCCATCACAGAAAGCTCAGCACATTTGAAGGGAAGTGGCAGGCACATAAGTCGCACATACAAATTTCTGTTTAAAGCGATCATTTTCTATACTACAGATTTATGCATATAGGCTCTATTATTTAAAATCAAATTGAAAAGTTATGCAGCATTTGGATTGGCAGCGTTTAATTTACTCAATTGAAGAATAGGCCACCTAAAATGAAATTTTTCTTTTGGATAGAGGCTAGTGGGTTGATCTCCCAAGATGTAGAGTGTGAAAAAAGGTTTTTACACTTAAAGCAGAACTCTATAGAGAAATAACAGAGAATACCTCTGCAGTACCTTTTTTGGCCACTAAAAGTTACCAGCCCTATAGCCAGCATGATTTAGCCCACTTTCTCTACACCCAGGTCATTCTGGAACCATCTCAGCCTGTTAAAGGTGAAAGGAGAAGCAGCGCAGCTCATCCCTCTGTCCCTCTGGTTTCTCTTTCTATCAGCATGCTTCTTGTCAGCACCTGCTGAATGGGGACAGCAAGAGGCTGATACTTGGTCAGATTCAGGGACACTACTTGCAATTAAAAAACATATTTAATCATGTATTAATGATTACAGTGCTGTATTCATTTGTGTCTTTTATATTTTCCTAAAGCTCAGCTTTACATCCAAACTCTTTCTTTTTTATCTTTGTGCCCTGAGCCCACTCAGTTGTGTGAAAATAGCGAATGAATATTCACTCACGATTGTACATGGGGTGGACTTGGGCATGCAAGCATGAGGTTGCATCTCCGGTGAGCTCCTGTTTCCACCCAGGCTTTTGCCACTTTAACAGAGGGACTTCACTACTGCACACCTGCTACAGCATGCCCAGCCATTGGAGAGCCTCCTCACAGCTGACCCGAGCTGTCACATCCCGCTCGGGAGCCCTGGACGTTTACTTTGCCAGCGGTCCCAGGCCACACGAAGAGAGTGCTAAAAAGAATGGTGCTGCCCCCTAATCCATGCACTCAGCCCCTAATCTACATGCAGGGTGGCAGAAGAATGGATTCCAACTGGCATTTTATGCACTCAGCCGCTAATCTACATGCAGGGTGGCAGAAGAATGGATTGCAACTGGCATTTGGCACTTTAACAGAGGGACCTCCTTACCGCACACCTGCTACAACATGCCCAGCCATCGGAGAGCCTCCTCACAGCTGACCCGAGCTGCCCTGGACTCTTACTTTGCCAGCGGTCCCGGGCCACGCGAGGAAAGTGCCAAGATGGCATCGCTGCCCAGTGTCCATGACCTGTTCTTCCTGCTCGGACCCACAGCCCCCTCCACTGCATTGCCCCAATCAGGTACAGTGCCACAGCCCAGCGTCCTCTCATGCCTTGGCCCAATTGTCACATGCAGACTCTGCTGGGAGACTGTTCCCCACAGGGTGGGAGGTGCTTGCGGTACTTGCTGCAGGGAATGGGACAGTGAGAGCAGGATACCAAGAGTTCCCAACCCATACTGCATCCATACTGTACTTATTCCAAAGCTAGACTGCACTTATACCAACCCTATACAGCATTATACTGAACCTTTGCCACATCTGAGCCACATCTACCTTGCACCTGTGCTGAGACTATACCGTACCTATACTTTACCTATACTGTATGCAGGTTAAATGCACTGATGCTCTTAAAGGACCCATCCTATCCAATGGCTCCTAAGGCTCCTACATCTGTTTAAAGAGGAGGGGTAAACTGCATGCTTAACGCATATGGTAGCAGGTATACTTTTTATACTGAGAATGTTAGCCTACAAAAATCCTGGGCATTGTATTTCTTGGTTCCTGGTTTCTGTCCTGTCCTGAAGCACAGTGAAGATCTTGATCAAAGTGACTGAAATGCATATTATAAATGTAGCGTACTACTCCCTTGGGAGCTGCAAAGTGTGTTCTTTATCTTTGTGTTAACTTGTTCCGTTCCTCCCATGCAAGAATTCACAAGCAGCAGACGGTCTTTTGCAAAACATTATGAAGCTTTATTGCTTGAACTTTGATGATGTTCCAATAAAGTAGAGGATATGAGTTGCCTCTAATAATCTGGTTCCTAGTTCTGATACTCTGTACTTTCCTTTGATGAACCGACCAGCACCCCTCTGAAAGATGCTGTGGGTTATGGATATTAAAAGTCCCAGGCTTCACCGCCTACCTTGACTCCTGCAATCCGCCCAGTGTCAGTTCTGGAAAGTGTCCTTGATGGATAAGCACCGATGGGTTGCTCTCCCCTGCTCTCTCCCATCGACAGTCCATGATTGCCACAGAAGGTTGATCCCAGGTTCCTCTGTCCGTTTTTCATTTACTTTCTCCTCCACATGGTCCGATACATCCCAGGCTGGGACGCTCGGTTTTCTCCTCCAGATTACATAGCGACTGTGTGGGTTATCCAGCACTGAGGTCTCTGAACCCTCAGGCCTTCAAACCCACTCCTGCTATCCAGCAATGGGGTCTATGAACCCCCAGGCCTTCAAGCCTGCTCCCATTGCACACTACATCTCTCCTGCTTCAGCTCCTCCTCCTCCCAGGAACTCTCTCTGGAAGCATGTGACCTCCAGCTTATATGCAAGTCCTGCCTCTGCCAACGCAAATTAATGATTGGTCCAGAGCTCTCCATACAAGCTGCCTGCCACTCCAGTCCCAAGTCCAGCCTCCCTTCCTGAACATTTGCACTGGAAGGTAAAGGGGATCAATCTGAGCCAGAGTGTAGGTTGCCACATCTCCCTCTATTCTATTACTCCCACCTCCCAAAACAAACAACCAGGTCTAAAAAGTGTAAGGCTCTGGCCAAATTTACCTATCACTATGTACAGAAAACCTATTTAGCACCCACCAAAATGGGTGGGTGCTATATAAATTGACATCAAAAGTAAACTAATTGGTCTTTCCAAATTTAAAGTATAAATGCATACAGAAATTAAACACTGTTCATACAGGCTCTAACTATATGATGTGTTGCTCAACATACTTTTTTTTGCAATGCTGCATGAACCTTTCTATTTTTGAGTACATCCAGATGTGCTATGAAAAATTTATTTATTGGACAGAGCATCTTACTTAGGAGGAAAATCCTCCACGATGGGGCACAGACTACAATCAAACCTTGTTCTCATTCTGAAGCTGGCCATAGATTGATCACAATTCATCTGGTTCAACCTTGATCAGTGTTTATCCTTCCCTGCTGGAAAAATGAACTTCAGCTGCTGATCAGTGTATTCTGACAGTGGCACGTCCTACTGTCAAAATACAATTTAACAGGGGGGATTCTTCCATCCACCTCATTTTTGAGGATGGTGAAATCTGTTAGTTTTTTTTATTTTTATTATTCAGCCCTCTGCCCATCTATAGCCAGCTTTACCCACTGGAGTTCTACTTTAAATAGAAAATGCTACTTAGAGCTCAAACTGCTTATGTATCCTTAAAGCAGAAACCAAGATCAAACTCTGCATTACAAAGTAATCTTTTTTCTACCAATGTCTCTAGCTATATTTCTGGAGACAGCAAAGAAAAAACTATTGTACAAATTATTTTAGACACAAAGTACAGTCATTGCATTGACTTGGCCTTTGCAAAAGGGCAGAATTCAGCTTCTGTGGTCTAAAATATTTTGCAAAGCTAACTATTATAATGGGGATATGACATTTGAATGTATCTCCGATACATTCAGTACTGCACTACAGGGTCCAACACAGCAAAGCTCTTGGCATTAAAAGAACAACAAAGGAAATATGTGCCTTATTATATAGCTCCCAAATTAGACTGCAGGCATAAATTACATTGTCAAGCTGCAAAGCTCCCTGAATAAACGTGTGCGCAATGATAAATAATACACCAATGACTTCATCAAACCTATGACTGTACAGTCCGTAAAGGTACTTTGCTGCTTATGTACCTGGAGAGATTATTAGAGAGGTCATAGATGGGTAGATGTCCCAGAAAATATATGGAGGCAGTGGGTAAGAGGGGAAGCGATTAAGAGGGGTGATTGCAGACTCCAGACATTCGCAGAGATATACACACATATATATATATATATATATATATATATATATACAGTATATATATATATACACACACACACACACACGTATATACACCGTAGGGCTTTACATGCGCACACAGCAGGGAATATATGGGTAGGAGCCAGATGCAATTTCAGTATGCCTTTCATGTTTGCATGAACAGGAAGTTATGGACACCTGAGGAGAGGAGCTTATTTATTGCTTAAAGTGGAGGTCCACCCTAAATTAAAAAAAAGGACATTAATATTCTCAAAAAAATATATAAATAATCATTTGAAACATTTTTTTTTTTTTTTACTTACCAGAAACCCCTGTTGCTAGGCAGTCTTCCTAATCTGCCTCTTCCTATTCTGCAGCACTGTTCTTTCACTTCCTCCTCTTCAGTGAGCTGCCCTGTTGTCTTCTGAGACAGGTGTGTGGCCCAGAAATCAACAGGGCCATTCACAAAGTGCCGCGCGACTGGCACATGTGCAGTAGGAAACAGGCAATGAAGCCACATGGCTCCACTGCCTGATTCCCTTCGTTTAGATGGCGGTGCCAGCACCTGATCCGATGGACGGATCAGCCTTGGGGGGGGGGGGGGGGGGCGACAACGCGGGCTCCCTGGAAGTGTATTTGTTAAAAGTCAGCAGCTACAGTGTTTGTAGCTGCTGACTTAAAAAAAAAAATTGCAGCTAGAACACCGCTTTAATGCCACATAGAAGATAAGGTGCAGCTCAGTGGTCAGTGATTTACAATGCAGGAGTCCTGAATAGATTTTGCTACATAAATCATTTGCCCTTACTCAAGATGACTGCAGCTAAAATGAGGTAGGGGGGTTGGGTTCAAAGTGATTTCTCAACAAAATAAAGCATGGATGGATGAGGGAATTTGCTTTGAATACTTAAAATTAATTAAATTGTGTTTTTGGTTTGTGGTGCTCAGATGCAGTTGTACTGTGATAGGTTGGCACGGCTGCGTGAATTGCCATCATTGTGCAGTTGCGTGAATCGCTATCATTGTACGGCTGTGCGAATCGCTGTCATTGTATGGTTGCACGAATCACTGTCATTGTACGGTTTGCGCGAATCACTGTCATTGTACAGTTTGCGCGAATCACTGTCATTGTATGGTGGCTCTTTAAAAAGGCTGTAGCAGGCAGTGCCGGGACAAGGTCATCCAGAGCCCAGGACAAACACACCAAACTGCGCCCCTCCCGCCCCCAATGTGTATGCGCATTATGTGTCATGAAAAATCCCCCCCTCCAAAAAAACAAAACTGAGCGCTAATCTTTTTCACCCCCCCTAAACATAAATTCCCCCTCCTCCCAGTGCAAATCTGTTCCCCTGCTGAAATCCCCCCTCCCAGCACAAATCTTACCCCCCTCCATCCCCCAAATCCCCCCAATTCAAGTCCCCCCCCCCAAAAAAGAAAAAATCACTCCTCCTAGCACATATTATCTACCCCTAAAATTGGCCATCCCAATAATCCCACTGCAAATCCCTCTTTCCAGCACAAAGCACCCCAATCATTCCTCCTAGCATAAATCCCCCCCCCCCCCCCCATTCCTTCTCTCCTTAAATTTTAGCATACCCCCCAAATTACCCCTCCTAGAACAATTCTTACTCCCTGCTGCCCCCCAAATCCCCCTTTCCAACACAAATCCCCTCCCCCCAATTTCCTTGTGGTGCCCCCCACCTCATAAGAAACCACAGTGCCCAGGGCAGCCTCCCCTCCTGCCCACCCCTTGTCCCGGCCATGGTAGCAGGCCTCGAGCCGATGTGATCGACTAGGGGCCGCGATGCTTGCCAGCCACCTGCAATCGCTCCTCACAGAGACAGAATAGGGATCCATCAATGTAAACAGACAGATCCCCGTTCTGTCAGGGAAGTAGAGAGAGAGATCTGCTGTTCATTGTAATCATGAATAGCTTTCTCTCTCTACTCCCTGTCAGTCCCATCCCCCCACAGTTAGAAACACCTCCATAGGACACATTTAGTTAATGCCCACTTTTCCTTGAGAAAAGTGGGCATTAATTAGTGCCCACAGCATGGGATTGTGGTGGTCAAAAGAAAAAAATAAATACATTTTGGTTACTGTCTTTTTAAGTTCCTTTATAACAGGCATGTGGATTCCAAGCGGAAATATCGTGATTCCAGTCGGTAAAAACACGTGTATTCCAGAGTTATACATATGTATGGGATCTATATAAGACCCCCGCATCTTGGCTCTTGTCATAGTTGACCCCATGGCACTTGGCAAGCTCCCCTTCCCTCCCACCCTGTGGCAGCACCTTTTATGTGGTTTGGTACCCTTGAATCAAGGGGGGACTTGCTGAATGTTTTTATTTATGGTACTCGCTTGAGATCTATGACTGAGCGAGATATTGATTGATAATTTTATAATATATTAAAGTTCTATTGATTGATGAATTTAATAAAGATAAGGTTTAATAAAGTTTATGTATATATACCAATAAAGGTGCCGCGGCCATTTTATCTCCATTAAGAATTGTGTGTGTTTGATTTATTTTCTTCACATAAAGTTCTTTTGTACAGCCTACATTCCCATGACCACCCCCCTAGTGTTAACCCCTTTCCTGCCAATGATATTTATACAGTATTCAGTGGCTATTTTTAGCTCTTATCACTGTATAAATGTCCCAAAAAAAGTGTCAAAATTGTCCGATCTGTTCGCCGCAGTGTCGCAATCACACTAAAAATCCCAGATCACTGCCATTGGTAGTAAAAAAAAATAATAATAATAAAAATGCCATAAAATCTATCCCCTATAACTTTTGTGCAAACCAATCAATATATGCTTATTGCGTTTTTTTTACCAGAAATATGTAGAAGAATACATATTGGCCTAAACTGATGAAGAAATTTGTTTGTTTTTTTTTGGATATTTATTATAGAAAAAAGTAAATAAAATGCTTTTTTTTTCAAAATTGTCGGTCTTTTTTTGTTTAATAGTGAAAAAATAAAAACTGCAGAGGTGATCAAATAGTACCACCAAAAGAAAACTATTTGTAGGAAAAAAGGACATACATTTTGTTTGTGTACAACGTCGCACAACCGCACAATTGTCAGTTAAAGCGGCGCAGTGCCATATCACAAAAAATGGCCTGGTTATTAAGGGGGCAAAAACTTCCAGCCCTTAAGTGGTTAAAGTGTATCAAAATGTAAAGTCATTATACTCATTTCCACATTGTGTTTCAATTATTTCTAGCCCATTGCTAATTATCTGAATGATCCTTAAAGTTTGTAAACTTACTTTGTGTCATACATTTCAAAAAGCCTGCCTTTTTAACTACAGAGGTGCTGAGAGGAGGAGTTTTGGGAGGCGGAGTCAGTACAGGAATCACAGTTGCAGGCAGCAATGTACTATGGGATATGTAGTCCTTAGAAATTGAAAGTGTATAGCAGAGAATCTGTAAAGCATGCTAAGAATCCAGGAAGTTGTAGAAAGAGATGGCCAGCAGACAGGCAGCACTCACAACAAGAAAGGGGATTTTTTAAGTAAGCCTATATTGGATTGTCATATATACAGTGCCTTGCAAAAGTATTCACCCCCCTTGGCTTTTTACCTATTTTGTTATATTACAGCCTTTAGTTCAATGTTTTAATAATCTGAATTATATGTGATGGATCAGAACACAACAGTCTAAGTTGGTAAAGTAAAATTAGAAAAATATATACATAAAACTATTTTTCAGAAATAAAAAACTGATAATTGCCGTGTGTATTCACCCCCTTTGTTATGAAGCCCATAAAAAGCTCCGGTGCAACCAATTACCATCAGAAGTCACATAATTAGTGAAATGATGTCCACCTGTGTGCAATCTAAGTGTCACATGATCTGTTATTACATATACACACCTTTTTGAAAGGCCCCAGAGGCTGTAACACCTAAGCAAGAGGCACCGCTAACCAAACACTGCCATGAAGACCAAGGAAGTCTCCAAACAAGTAAGATACAATGTTGAAAAGTACAAGTCAGTTTTAGGTTATAAAAAAATATCCAAATCTTTGATGATCCCTAGGAGCACCATCAAATCTATAGAAACCAAATGGAAAGAACATGGCACAACAGCAAACCTTCCAAGAGATGGCCCCACACCAAAATTCACGGACCGGGCAAGGAGGGCATTAATAAGAGAGGCAGCACAGAGACCTAAGGTAACCCTGGAGGAACTGCAGAGTTCCACAGCAGAGACTGAAGTATCTGTGCATAGGGTGACAATAAGCCGTACGGTCCATAGAGTTGGGCTTTATGGCAGAGTGGCCAGAAGAAAGTCATTACTTTCAGCAAAAAACAAAATCGCACGTATTGAGTTTGCGAAAAAGGCATGTGGGAGACTCCTAAAATGTATGGAGGAAGGTGCTCTGGTCTGATGAGACTAAAATGTAACTTTTTGGCCATCAAAGAAAGCTCTATGGTTGGCACAAACCCAATACATCACATCACCCAAAGAACACCATCCCCAACATGGTGGTGGCAGGTCATGCTGTGGGGATGTTTTTCAGAAGTCGGGACTGGGAAACTGGTCAGAGTTGAGGGAAAGATGGATGGTGCTAAATACAGGGATATTCTTGAGCAAAACCTGTACCACTCTGTGTGTGATTTGAGGCTAGGATGGAGATTCACCTTCCAGTAGAAGAATGACCTCAGACACACTGCTAAAGCAACACTTGAGTGGTTTAAGGGGAAGCATGTAAATGTGTTAGAATGGCCTAGTCAAAACCCAGACCTCAATCCAATAGAAAATCTGTGGTCAGACTTAAAGGTTTTTGTTCACAAGCACAAACCATCCAAGTTGAAGGAGCTGGAGCAGTTTTGCAAGGTGGAATGGGCAAAAATCCCAGTGGTAAGATGTGGCAAGCTCATAGAGACTTATCCAAAGCGATTTGGAGCTGTGATAGCCACAAAAGGTGGCTCTACAAAGTATTGACTTTAGGAGGTTGAATAGTTATGCACATTGACTTTTTCTGTTATTTTGTCTTATTTGTTGTTTGGTTCATAATAATAAAAAAACATCATCAAAGTTGTGGGCATGTTCTGTAAATTAAATGATGCAAATCCTCAAACAATCCATGTTGATTCCAGGTTGTGAGGCAGCAAAACATGAAAAATGCCAAGGGGGGGTGAATACTTTTGCAAGGCACTGTAGATATTGTTTGAATTGTTATTATAATGTTAATGTTATAAAATGAAAATGCCAGTGTTTTAAGACCCTGCATTGGCTGTTCTACAAACAATTTCTATATGGATATTTTTTTTTCTATTTATTTTTATTAAAAAATTAGCAATTTACAATCCTCAAATAGAAACAGAAAGGGGTAGATTTACAGAGCTTGTATCTAACCCACTACCAATGTTTCCTTTTATGCCGTGTACACACGACCGGACTTTCCAGCAGACTAGGTCCGACGGACTTCCAACGGCCTCCAACGGACTTTCCAAACGAGTGGACTTGCCCACATATGACCGGACTTTCCGGTGGACTAGGTCCGCCGGTCTTCCCGACGGACTTTCGACGGAGTTACGGCAGACTTCCAAATGAACAGACTTGCCCACACATGGACTAAAGTCCGTTCATTTTGAATGTGATGAGTTAGGATGGGACTAGAAAAGGAAGTCAATCTCGCCGCTTTTATTGGCGAGATTGACACCTTGCAAGCCCCGTCGCCTGGTATGGATTTTAAGGGGAAGCCCCTACGCTGAAAAAACTGCATGGGGGTCCCCCCAAGATCCATACTGGACCCTTATCCGAGCACGCAGCCCGGCGGTCAGGAAAGGGGGTGGGGACAAGCGAGCGTCCCCCCCCTCCTGAGCCGTACCAGACGGCATGCCCTCAACATGGGGGTTGGGTGCTATGGGGAAGGGGCGCGCCCTGCGGGCCCCCCCACCCCAAAGCACCTTGTCCCCATGTTGATGAGAACAAGGGCTCTTCCTGAAAACCTTGGCCGTTGATTGCCGGGGTCTGCGGGCGGGGGGCTTATCGGAATCTGGGAGTCCCCTTTAATAAGGAGACCCCCAGATCCCGGCCCCCCACCCTATGTGAATAAGTATGGGGTACATCGTACCCCTACCCATCCACCTGGGGGGAAAAAATAATAAAAAAAGCACACTAGGTTTTTAAAGTAATTTATTAGGTAGCTCTGGGGGTCTTCTTCTGACTTCGGGGGTCTCTTCCGACTTCTCTGCGCTTTCCGGTTCTTCTCTCGATCTCCGGCCTCTTCTCCCACTCTCCGATTCTTCTCCCCGGCTCCTCTGCTATCTTCTGCTCTTTTGCCACTCTTTTGCTAGCGGTGGCCCGGTTTTCTCCTTCGTCGTCTTCTTCTTCCTTCTTCTGTTCTTCTGATGTTGACATGACGCTCTCTCCCACTGTAATGCTGTGGACATGGTGTGCAACGACTTATATAGGAATGGGGCGGGGTCATCGGGTGATGTTACACGGTGACCCATCCCTTATGACAGCACAGTCCCAGCATGCCCCGGCGGTGATGTCATAAGGGGCGGGGTCCCGGAATTCCCCCTGAGGAAGATACGTCACATTCCCGGTATTGACCCATGTTGGGGAGGGGACAGGGTTGTGCATGAGGCAGTAGATAGGTCTCAGCAAGGAAATGACACATTAAATCAGAGAATACAGCATTTTTTTGGGTCTTTTAAGAGTGGTACACTGTAGCACCCATGACATTTTCTTATATTATAAACATGTGGAAAATGTACCAGCAATCAGCCCAGGATCCCAGTACAAACACTAAACCCAGAGGTGGTTCATATGTGCGCTTTGAAGCTTAATTGCAAGGTCACGCGCTCTAAGGTGAGCACATATAAAGAAGAAGGGAGCACCTGAGTGAACACAAGGACACGCTTGCTATCACCAGTTCTTTGGAGTTGATTTTTAAGTTCTGAAATTGATTTTATATATGATTTTACACCAATGTATGTCTTCACATGAACTTGTCAATATAGAACTTTGCACATAGCACCTTTAGTGCACTGGAACACTTTTGTGTACACAATTTGAGCACTTAAATAATGGACTTTCTTTTATGACAGATGATGATATGAGTTACTTTATTGATAATTAGTTTTGTCACTAGAGCACTTTTATATATTTGTTTTGTTATAGATATATCCTAGAGTGTATATTTACATGGATATGTGGAAGTGCACAAGGAAATAGTAATGAGTACAGGTTAAATACAAGTTAGCGCAGCACTTTCTTTTATTCATATGCTTATTGCACGGTCATATGGGACATGATTAGTTCTAGCAGCTTTCTACACAAAAACTCAGTATATGTTTATGGTAGCTCGCAAGATTTTCAGTTTAGGTAATTAATGAATGTTTACTTTGCAGGGAATTGCTCACTTCAGTTATTAAAAATGACAGTCAATTTAAAGCGGAGTTCCACCCATTTAAAAGTCAGCAGCTACAAAATTTGTAGCTGCTGACTTTTAATAATTAGACACTCACTTGTCCCATAGTCCAGCGATGCGGGTGCAGGAAGTCTCGCTCCTCTCCCCCTCCTCTCTGTGGTGATGGCATCCTAACTGTGGGCGCCTGGCTTTGGCTTTAACGACCGGGTGCACACTGCACATGCGCAAACCACACTGCACGCTGTGAATGGCCGGGCAATCTTCTGGGACCTGTAACGTGTCCCAGAAGATTGCAGGGGGGGGAGTGATCTTCCTTCCAGCACCAGGGAGGGAAGTGGGAGCTGGGTGCCTGTAAAAACAGGGTACCCGCTCCTCCCCCAACAAAATGACATGCCAAATGGCATGTCAGTTCAAAACAGGTGCTCTTAATTATTTGATACTAGCTGTCCTGTAGTGCATTTTAGAAAATTACCTCTATATTTCACATTTTGCAAATGTCTTCAATAGGAAAGCATACTCTGATTATTACTGTCTTTTTTTTTTTTTGCATTCTAAAAGTCAATATGACATTTTTAAATCCATTATGTATTTTTACCCTTCTCCTGTAAAACTTATGTCAATGCCATTTTTTTCCCCATTGGGAAAAGGAAAACGTTTTAGCAAAGAACATGCGCTGCTCATCAAAAAAACGCTATAATAATAAGTGCGATCACCACAACTTCACTGACCTCTTGCAAATAGCAGGGAAAGCAGCAAGTAATGCATCTCAGGGGTCTAATAACTGTGATTACTTCCCGGCCAGCATTATTAGAAATGTGCATTTTGAAAGGCCGCACTGGGCCACATAAGTTTTTGTTAAGGTAGATGTTTTCTTCTCTTGCAAAGTAAATTCTTTGTCCAAAGTTGTCCTTTATTTCATACTTGTTGCTCTTTTCGGTGCCAAGGAATACTAGATAAATGAAAAATGTTTGCATTAGCACAGCAATGTCACATCATACATATTAATGGCAGTACAATAAGACATTTTTGAAGGTGAAGTATATTTAAATACTTTTTAGTTTGAAGTAGGGGCCTTCATAAAAAGCTGCAGCGTGTTAAGCAGTCTTAAAGTGGTTGTAAAGCCTAAAGGTTTTTGGCCTTAAAGCGGAGGTCCACCCTAAAATGGACCTCCGCTCATCGGAATCCCCCCCCCTCCGGCGCCACAATCGGCACCTTTCAGGGGGGAGGGGGGTGCAGTTACCTGGATAATCCAGGTAACTGCACCCACTTCCGGGCTAGCTCTCTGCGGAAAGGGGCATACGTTACGCCCCTTTCCGCAAGCGCCCGCCCCCTTCAGCAAGTGCCCCGCTGCCTGCTGGGAAACACACAGCTCCCAGAGGCAGCGGGGACCGTCCGGATTGCGCCGCGCGGCTCACGCATGTGCAGTAGGGAACCGGGAAATGAAGCCGAAAGGCTCCATTTCCTGATTCCCATACCCAAGATGGCGGCGGCACGAGCGAGCGATCGGCTTCGGGTGCCGACATCGCGGGCGCGCTGGACAGGTAAGTGTCACTATTTAAAAGTCAGCAGCTGCAGTATTTGTAGCTGCTGGCTTTTAAAAAAAAAAAAAAAAAACGCGGAGTCCCGGTGTACTCCCGCTTTAATGCATTCACTGCATTAAGGTTAAAAAAAAACCTTATGCACCCCCCCTCCACTTAAACGTACCTGAGCCTATTCTCAATCCACAATGCGCACAAGAGCAGTGGCTCTCTCCCTCCTCATTAGCTCAGAGATAGCCATGGGGGACATTGGCTCTTCTGCTGTCAATCACAGCCATTGAGGAGAGAGTGGGGGGCTGTGTCAATCGTCACACATATCCAGCTCGGAAACGAGCCTGCACGAGTATCCTTATAACAAGCGACTTTTATGGGTGCACTCAGTGGGGGGAGGAGCCAGGTGCTCCCCCACAGAACAGGTAAGTATAACATAAGTAAGTATAATATGTTAAAAAAAAATCAAGCATTTGCAATCACTTCAAAAAATGATTAACATTTTGCAAGTAGCAGCATCCTACCAAAAGACTCTTTGAATGTAGTTTTTGCTATGCCAAACCTTCTAGCTTTAGGCCAGATTCACAAAGTTGCCGTAACGTGACATTATGCGTGTTGCGTGCTGTAGTGTCTTTCATTCTGAATGGAACCTCAACACACATTTTCCAATATACCTGTGATGTACCGTACAACAGTGCATGGTTATGCACCCCCAGCAATTTCTTTTTTTTCTATAAATATCTCCTTAACCACTTAAGGACCGCCGTATTGCCATTGTACATCATTACAATGGCACAGGCAGGCACAAGCACGTACATGTACGTGCCTGCCTTCCAGCGGGTGGGGGGTCCGATCGGACCCCCTCCCGCTGGATACGGCGGTCCGGTTCGCTGTAGGAGCGATCCATGATGAGGGGATGGCCGTTGGTTTCTGGCCATCCCCTCTCGATCGCTCCTGGCCAATGACAAGCTTCCTCCCACTGTGTATTGTATACACAGGAAGGAGGAAGTGATGTCATTCTCCTCGGGGCGGTCTTTTTGACCGGACTACGAGGAGAAGACAAAAAGTAAGTGTGCACCAACACTACACTGACATGTAGGTACACACAGGCACACAAACCCCCCCCCCGATCGCCCCCCGATCCCCCCGCCCCCCCCCCTCCCCCCCCAGTCACAGTGTCACTGATTGCATTGATCATTTATTTAGTGATCACTGCATTCAGTGTCAGTTGTAAAAGTAAAAACTGTCAGGGCAGTTAGTGTTAGGTCCAGGGTAGCCCCCTATCACCCCCCAATAAAGATTTAACCCCCTGATTGCCCCTAGTTAACCCTTTCACCCCCTTTTGCCAGTGTCACTAAGCGATCATTTTTTTGATCGCTGCATTAGTGTCGCTATTGTCGCTAGGTAGCTAGTTATTTTTTTAGGTTCACCGCCAGGTTTTTATAGCGCTAGGTACCCCAATATACTACCCAATAATGGTTTTAACCCCCTGATTGCCCCTATAGTTAACCCTTTCACCCCCTTTTGCCAGTGTCACTAAGCGATAATTTTTCTGATTGCTGCATTAGTGTCGCTATTGTCGCTAGGTAGCTAGTTATTTTTTTAGGTTCACCGCCAGGTTTTTATAGCACTAGGTACCCCAATATACTACCCAATAATGGTTTTAACCCCCTGATTGCCCCTAGTTAACCCTTTCACCCCCTTTTGCCAGTGTCACTAAGCGATCATTTTTCTGATCGCTGCATTAGTGTCGCTATTGTCGCTAGGTAGTTAGTTATTTTTTTAGGTTCACCGCCAGGTTTTTATAGCACTAGGTACCCCAATATACTACCCAATAATGGTTTTAACTCCCTGATTGCCCCTAGAGTTAACCCTTTCACCCCCTTTTGCCAGTGTCACTAAGCGATAATTTTTCTGATTGCTGCATTAGTGTCGCTATTGTCGCTAGGTAGCTAGTTATTTTTTTAGGTTCACCGCCAGGTTTTTATAGCGCTAGGTACCCCGATATACTACCCAATAATGGTTTTAACCCCCTGATTGCCCCTAGTTAACCCTTTCACCCCCTTTTGCCAGTGTCACTAAGCGATCATTTTTCTGATCGCTGCATTAGTGTCGCTATTGTCGCTAGGTAGCTAGTTATTTTTTTCGGTTCACCGCCAGGTTTTTATAGCGCTAGGTACCCCCATATACTACCCAATAATGGTTTTAAACCCCTGATTGCCCCTAGTTAACCCTTTCACCCCCTTTTGCCAGTGTCACTAAGCGATAATTTTTCTGATCGCTCCATTAGTGTCGCTATTGTCGCTAGGTAGCTAGTTATTTTTTTAGGTTCACCGCCAGGTTTTTATAGCGCTAGGTACCCCGATATACTACCCAATAATGGTTTTAACCCCCTGATTGCCCCTAGTTAACCCTTTCACCCCCTTTTGCCAGTGTCACTAAGCGATCATTTTTCTGATTGCTGCATTAGTGTCGCTAGTGTCGCTAGGTAGCTAGTTATTTTTTTAGGTTCACCACCAGGTTTTTATAGCGCTAGGTACCCCAATATACTACCCAATAATGGTTTTAACCCCCTGATTGCCCCTAGTTAACCCTTTCACCAGCGATCACAGTATAAGTGTCACTGGTGACGCTGGTTAGCCAGTTAGTTATTTAGGTTCCCCGTCAGGTTTTTATATAGCGCCAGGGACCCCCATATACTACCTAATAAAAATTTGAACCCCCTGATTGCCCCTAGTTAACCCTTTCACCAGTGATCACCGTATAAGTGTTACGGGTGACTCTGGTTAGTTTGCTTTTTATAGCATCAGGGCACCCACCATTTATTACCCAATAAAGGTTTAACCCCCTGATCACCCGGCGGGTGATATCAATTAGGTTTTAGGGTCAGGGTCTGCGTCGCCCCAGGCAGCGCTAGGTTAGTGCTAACACCCACACGCAAAGCATAAACCTCCCGTAGTGGTATAGAATCTGAACAGATCAATATCTGATCTGATCAGATCTATACTAGCGTCCCCAGCAGTTTAGGGTTCCAAAAAAATGCATTGTTAGTGGGATCAGCCCAGATACCTGCTGGCACCTGCTGGCTAAGTTTTTTTTGGTAGCATTTTATATTTAAATCCGGAAGGCAGTGCTTGGGTTTTCGGGTCCCGTACGTGGCTAGGCTCCCAAAAAGTCCCCCACATGTGGTATCCCCGTACTCGGGAGAAGCAGCAGAATTTATTTTGGGGTGTAATTTGACTTATGCTCATAGCATGTGTGAGCAATATATCATTTAGTGACAACTTTGTACAAAAAAAAAAAAATTTAAATTCCTGCAACTTGTGGCAAAATATAAAATATTTTATGGACTCAACATGCCTCTCAGTAAATAGCTTGGGGTGTCTACTTTCCAAAATGGGGTCATTTGGGGGGGGGGTTTGTGCTATTTTGGCATTTTATGGCCTTCGAAACTGTGATAGGTAGTGAGGAGTGAAATCAAAAATTTGCACCCTTAGAAACCCTGAAGGCAGTGATTGGTTTTCGGGGTGCCGTACGCAGCTAGACTCCCAAAAAGTCCCACATATGTGGTATCCTCGTACTCAGGAGAAGCAGCAGAATATATTTTGGGGTGCAATTCCACATATAACTATGGCATGTGTGAGCAATATATCATTTAGTGACAACTTTTTGTAAACTTTTTTTTTGTGTCATTATTCAATCACTTGGGATAAAAAAAAAAATTCAATGGGCTCAACATGCCTCTCCACAACTTCCTTGGGGTGTCTTCTTTCCAAAATGGGGTCATTTGGGGGGGGTTTTGTGTTATTTTGTCATTTTATGGCCTTTGAAACTGTGATAGGTAGTGAGGAGTGAAATCAAAAATTTGCACCCTTAGAAATCCTTAAGGCAGTGATTGGTTTTCGGGGTGCCGTACGCGGCTAGACTCCCAAAAAGTCCCACATATGTGGTATCCCCATACTCAGGAGAAGCAGCAGAATATATTTTGGGGTGCAATTCCACATATAACTATGGCATGTGTGAGCAATATATCATTTAGTGACAACTTTTTGTAAACTTTTTTTTTTTTTTTTTCGTGTCATTATTCAATCACTTGGGACAAAAAAAAAATATTCAATGGGCTCAATTTGCCTCTCCACAACTTCCTTGGGGTGTCTACTTTCCAAAATGGGGTCATTTGGGGGGGGGGGGGTTTGTACTGCCCTGCCATTTTAGCACCTCAAGATAAAAGCTGTGTAAATTCCAGAAAATGTACTCTAGTTTGTAGACGCTATAACTTTTGCGCAAACCAATAAATATACACTTATTGACATTTCTTTTACTAAAGACATGTGGCTGAATAAATTTTGCCCTAAATGTATGACTAAAATTGAGTTTATTCAATTTTTCTTATAACAAAAAGTAGAAAATATAATTTTTTCTCAAAATTTTCGGTCTTTTTCCATTTATATTGCAAAAAATAAAAATCGCAGAGGCAATCAAATACCATCAAAAGAAAGCTCTATTTGTGGGAAGAAAAGGACGCAAATTTCGTTTGGGTGCAATATTGCATGACCGCGCAATTACCAGTTAAAACAGCGCAGTGCGAAATTGTAAAAAGACCTCTGGTCCTTAGGGTGTTTATTGGTCCGGGGCTGAAGTGGTTAAGAATAAATTCCAATTATGTTTTTTTTTTTTTTTTTTTAACTGGAAAGTTACAAAGATACTTTCTAAGCATGTCTTGCAGGTAAAAAAGCATTTGGGACTGAAGTCTTCTGACTCTCTAAAGAGAACTCAACACAGGTAAACACTAAAGTAACTAGAAACATAGAGACTGGGAGTGTCTGACTGGGGACTGAACTAATTAGAGGCAAAATGCCAGGGAAGCATACCAAAGCCCTAATGATAATAATATTAAACAAGCTGCTGTGGCAGCACACACATATGTTTTCTCCAGATGAAGGCCTTTTTAAGTGCATGAAAAATAATATGGTCATTCCCTCTTATAGCCTCTACACTGCTCAACTACTTCAAGAAAGTGAGAGATTTTAGTAAAACTTTGCTTTTCCTAATTCCCCTCTAATTAATAATTTTTATTACACACAGTAGTGTATTTAGGTTTTGTGCTGCCCTAGGCCTGACTAAACTCGTGCATCCTCTAATTTAAATATGACCCACCTCTTCCTGTCAAAGCCACACCCCCTGCTGTTTAAGACCCACCCTAAAATTTTCAAGTAGTGACACTAGTTCTGAGGATCTGGGGGGGGGGGGGCAATGGATTCCCTTAATTTGCATAGACTTCCTCTCACTTCCTGTTTGGCAATGGGGCAGGCAGTGAAGGGAAATCTCTGCAATGAAACAGGGATGGTAAAAAATAAACTGACAGGTGTTATAACCCTCCCTTTCTCTATCCAAAATGAAAAAAAAAGTGTTGCCTATAGTTCTAGTTTAAGCACAAAGTTCTGATAATTTTATGGAGAGGACTACAAAGATATAACCATGCCAATGGTGTAGCAGAAAACATATAGCACAGGGAGGAAGGTTTGTGGTCCAGGATGAGAGGACAGTCAAAATTAGAAGCGCCCCCCCCCCCCCCCACAGTTGCGGAATGCTAGCCGCCTGCATACCGGAAGCAGTGCGGCAGCTTTACGGGGGCACTAGACTAATTTGCCTCTCAGCCCAGTCCTCCCCATGAGACTGGGGCTATGCTAACTGTGTAGAGCAAGCCGCGGGGACTCTTTCCGTGCTGCCCCCTGCAAAGTGCTGCCCTAGGCCTGGGCCTTGTCAGCCTAGGCCAGGATACAGCATTGATTACACTTAGACCACCTTAACAGTAGCAATAATTAATAATTTGGTACTCTTTTGCCTATAGGGTCCTATCATACATTCCTTATTTTCCTAGGAAATAAATAGTAAACTAGCCAACATATGAGTTCTCCCACCAGCGCAAATGTAGAGCAAAACAACAGACGTTAATAGTATCCATTGAATCTACTCTAGGATCCTATAATAATTAAACTTGTAGTAGAGATTAAGGACCATTTTCAATCAGAATTACACACATACACACACAGACACACACACACACACACACACACACACACACACAGACATGCACACACACAGAGAAATGCACACACAAACAGATATACACACAAACACGCACACACACAGCCAGACACACATATGCACACAGACACACACACACACAATTTTCCGGTTATAGTAATGAAGGGTTAAAAACTCTTTCCTGTTACTAGTCTTCTAGTGCTTCTTTGTGTTGTGTTCTCATTGGGACCTCACTTCCTGTTTTGAGGTTGAAGGTAACCTAGTAACAGGTGTCCCCATTAGGAAGGTACTCAATGCCTCCTGTTCTAGAGCAAACTGTAGACCTGTTAACTTTGGATTTCCTCAGCCTCTGTCTTGGTGACAATGGTCAAATGGACAGACAGAGAACGTAAGTCTCCCCAACATGTACCCAGACAGAATTAAAAAGGGACAGAGGTTCCCCACTCTATCTAATACTAAAAAACATTATTGGGCACTTCATTTTAAAGGAATAAGTATGCATACATTCATGCTAAGTGTTTTGTTAATATACAGTACATCTGTGCTCCTTTGTAAGTACTGAAGGTTTGATTTTGCAATCACTTTGAAGCAGAACTGTTGCCAGGCTATGGGCATTCAAATATTAACATATACTTAACAAGCTGCAAAAAGCGAGCCCTTATGGACTTCTGTAACTATAGCCACTGCAGAGTAGTTCATCTTCACAAATTATAGCAGAAACTCCTCCGTTTTACCTTTTTCTGTGTATTACCTCTTTGTGATTTACCTTCTCTCAGCTCTCCTCTCTCAGTAGTGAGTTGGCATCCTAATCTCTAATATAAACACAGAGCAGGTGCACAAGAAGGGGGTAGAAAACAAAGGTGTTCATTTGCTAAAACTGGAGAGTGCAAAATCTGGTGCAACTGTGCATAGAAACCAACCAGCTTCCAGCTTTTTTTTTTTACAGCTTTTGCAATGCTTGTTAAGAATATCTAAATAGACTGGCCATAGTTTTACATTAATGTGTGTTTGTAGAGCATATTTGAATGCAATTCCAGGCACTCTTGTCTCTTATGCTTCATCAGAGTTTGCAATAAGATTATAGAAAAAGCAACATTGGATGTTTTCTTATACTGACCGTGAACTATATCAACATAGCTTGTTCCTTGTGAGCCAAATTAAAATTTGATTTTGATAAAGCCATTGCCAATAGGTTAGTCAATTAGTTAGTTAGGTGGTTGGTTAGTTAGTTAAATTGTCAAAAACTATACAACAATTGCTGGGTAATTTTACCGGTACAAATACAGTGTAATTGCACTTGATAACTTTACATGTGACCCTTACTTATAGCAATTGCTTTAACCTATAGTTTAGTACATGCTGTTCCTCCAATCACTGTGTGATTTAAGATCAAGCTATTGGGTAAATTACTCAAACAATATTTAAATTCTTTATACAGTATGGGGCTGAACTGAAACAATAATGAGAGTGATGAGTGGAGCATTAAAAGGAAGCCTAAAGGGCATTTCTCAGTGAATATCATTTTAAATACAAAATAAGTATCCTACAGTGATCGATCAAGCTTGAACATATTTCCTTTTTTCTCTCACCAATCCACTCGATACCTGATTTTGTGCTTTAAATTTCTGTGCAAGCCATTAAAAATTGCAGTCATTGCAAAAAAAAAAGAAAGCACTAAAGGAATGGAAGTTTGTATAGCCATAGGCAAGATTATCCACGTGGAGTCAGTTGCAAGCTGGGCTTGTTCTCCTGTGGGGTCCTTTAGCTATGTTGTTTAATACTTGTCTCCTACTAAGACTCAAGCCTTAATTGAATTCAAGACAAAATGCCCTTTTGTTAAGTCTCACTGTCATCATTCACATACATTATCTTTTTCCAATTCTTTCTAGACCTCTTGTAGCTAATTGGTGGCAGTTTTCCTGTAAATACAACTTGTACCGAGGCAGGAGTGAAAATCATGAAAAGCATCACTAAGTGTCACAGTTCCTTTTATATGCTGAAAGATGTACAGTGATCCAAAAAGCTTTAATTTGAATCCAATTTGAGATTCATGGAGAGGTAAAAAAGATAGAATATGTTTAAATAGTAGGAAGTAGCATGTGTGAAATGAAGATGGGGGTGGAAAGCATTTCAGAAGTAAATGTTATTTCTTCATTGATCCATACATTTAGCTTCAAAATGTAGGTGTTATTTTGTTCCTGAAATATATTAGTGTGACATATTATGGTTGTCTTATTATTTGAAGCTAAAATATAAGAATATACTATTCTATATTTTACATTTTTAAACTAATATAGAGATAAAAATTCATAGGGAAAGATTTATACAGAGTGTGAAAAATCCATATACGCGTCGTGCTGGATTCACAATATATTTGCTGACAAAAGATAAATGCTTAACATTTAAAATTTTCTTAGATAATACCCTTCTTTTGTGAGTTAAAATTTACCCTTTTCAAGGCACCCCCATTGCTAAGGGGAATGGGGGATGATATCAGCATGGAAGAGAGTCAAACGCTTCCTGCACACCTGTAATGGTCAGGGGTCAGGCTCAGAGACCAGTATCTATAGCAGTAGAGAGGTTCCCACCGACCAGCTGGACAGAAGTAGGTATCCCTGGCAGATGACATGGTCTTACTGGAGGAGCAGAGTTTAAGCACTAACTGGTGTTCACCAGAACTTCTGATGATGGAGATGGGTTTTGCAGTGTGTAAGTACCAGATCGTGGTCCTCAGGATCACCCCACCAGGAGGTGAGCAAGCTGAGGTCTAGTAGTAGATATAAAAGGTAGGGATCAAGCAGAAGCATAGTCAGTAAACAAGCCAAAGGTAGATAACAAGTGGTTGCAGGTTGGGATCAAGCACAAGTGTACCTGAGGAACAAACCAAAGGTTGGTAATGAGTGGTAGCAAAGATATGAATGGAAGCAGAATTGACAAGAGTGAGCAATTGGCTGGAGAAAGCACAATAGTCTGGCAAACAGGGAGGTTAAGAGCATGGCTAAAATAGGAAGTTCATGGGAAAAGCAAAGCATTCAAGGTTCAAGAGAAACAAGGTTTGAGGCAAGATTGTTCAAGGAATTGTCCAGGCTGCTGTCCAGCATTCCAGGTAGCTCAGCAAAATGAGACACCACCAGACATAGAGGTTGCAGGTTCAGACCCGGGTTCTGACACTACTTGTCGTAGGGATACCAGTCTACATCCCTGTTTTGACAAGCTGGTTGTGCTAGCAGAGTGGGGCACACTTATATTTTGTTATATTTTATATACAAAAAAATTGTGAATTGATCATCATGTGTGCAACTGCAAACAGCTTTATGGTTAGTGGGTCTATATACAGAATTTCTTTAATTTTTTCTTTTTTTTTATGCAAGATGTACTAGTTAACTAAGACCTATGTATGTCCAAAAAAAAAAAAAACTATACTAAGAGGATAAGGAAGCTGACTTTAGTTTGAGTTCCCTTATCTGCTTGGTTGTTCTGGGTTAGTGACTCAAAGTATTGAATCTGGAGACAGCAACTAGCATTTTTATGAATTCAGCATTGGTAGCCTCAGAGGAAGCCTTAGTAGCCTTTGCGTGGAACACAAGGGACGGCTGGCTGCGGGCGGATGACATCATCCGACCGCAGCCAGCCATCCCTTGTGTTCAGAGTGTTCTGAGGCTGCCTTCCGGAGCCTGCGTTTTTCATACGTCGCTGTCATCAAGGAACCTATATGGCTCAGGACTCGGGAATACGTCACACCGATACCAATATACCATGCTTGTTTACCATCACTAAATGTGAGTTGATCTATATGTATTATGAAATCATTTTTTTTTAAACTACTGCACCCAGAGGTGCCTCTCTACTTGTGTTCTTCTGCAGCCATTGTCAATGCTCTCTCCTCTTCATTGAAATCACTGCTAGAAAGATCATGTGACCTTACTGCAGCAACTTTAGGGTAGGTAAGTGAATGAATGAATGAATGAAATATTTGTATAGTGCACAATGCAAACTGAATTGCCTCAAGGCGCTGTGATGAGCTTTGATCATCAGCTAGAAGAGGAAGGTCTTGAGTTTTTTCCTAAAAGCCAGGTGGTTTTCTTCCAAGCGGATGTTGGTTGGTAGAGCATTCCATAGCCGAGGTCCTTGGACAGCAAATCTCCGATCCCCCTTAGATTTATACTGGGCTTTGGGCACGAGGAGGAGGTTTTTGTTGGCTGATCGAAGACTGCGGTTTGGTGTGTAATGATTTATTTTCTCAGCTAGGTATTGTGGAGCTTCTCTATGCACGCATTTGTGGGTGAGGCAGAGGGTCTTGAATGTGATCCAATTTTTTACGGTGAGCCAATGTAGGTTCCTCAGGGAAGGGGTGATTGATTCCCAAGGTTTTTTTCCTGTTATCAGCCTTGCCGCCGTGTTTTGGATCAGTTGGATCAGTTGTAATTGCGCAAGTTGATGTACACATCTTTCCTTTTGCAGGGTGGCTAGAATAGATTTAGGCTTAGTTAGATTTTGACATATTTATTAATCACAAGACAGCCCACAGCTGATTGGTTTGTATTTTCCTTTCAAAATCTGCTGATCTGGTATGTCAGGAGAAATGTAATGATGCTCACTAAGTATACCTACTCACCTCCCAGCAATTCCACTTGTTGATGAACAATGATCTGTTGTACCTAGAAAAGCAATTAATATATAAACTTTAGATCTCATAATTGATAGTAATCTGACATAGTACATATAGTACAACATATATTATGAGAGAACTTGTAAAGACTTGGCTTATCTACATCCACAGCAGACAGTAAGTCATATATAAAGCTTAAAATATGCTCCTCTTTCTTTGAATAACTCATTATTCTGTGACAACAGATCTAGGAAAAAAAAAACAATCATAAAATATTTATTGACCTTTACTTGCTAAATAGTTTGCTAATATGTCCAGTAACACTTGTAATTCACAAATCACTGTCACAATATATACTTTGACTATAACATTTCACTATGTATAACCTACAGCATCCCCCACCACCAACCTGCTTGGTGTCTTGGTCTCCCCTCTTGAAAACTGCCTAAACACCTACTCTTCTAGTATGTAGTACCTGAAAAATGTTAGGACAACAGCACTGAACAATACAGCAGAAGCTAATTGGTTCACAACGCTGGCAATCCCATCCTCTAATTTTGGACTCCTAATTTCTGATATGCAAATAATTTGAGGAAATTAATATTAAGATGGGTTTCGGGTAATAATATTAGCACTATTTAAAAAAGATCCTGGATTTTTAATGAATAAATAACTAAAATACATTATTTTTATTTTCATTTGCATGGAGCTCTGAAACTAGGATAATATTCTAAAATTCACCTTGCTTAGGTGCTCTAAACCAGGTGGTACCAGGAACCTAGGTTCTGGAATATTTGTATCAGGTGTTGCTTTCCATGGTGGTGGAGAGTCCAGTTGCTCATTCTGATCTACATGCTGGGGTGTGCCAGGCAGATAATTTGGAAGATCTTTATCTTGATGAGACCAAACATCTGAAAAAAAAAATCAAGGGCTACTACTTTACTAAAATATCGACATACTTGAAATATTAGGTTAAACGTCTGTGAAGGTTTTCATTTATCCAGATCATGGTATAGCTAGTGGTTAGTTACATTCAACTGGAGTTGTGTAATGTTGAAGGTTTTTCACTTTCACTTTCACTTTGAACCAAAAAAGCTTCTTGGATATGTAGAAAAAACATCTTTACCACTGAAGAACAAGTCCAGTTGAATGTGACTGCTAATCTTAGCTAGGTTAATGGTGATTAAAAAGGAAATAGCAGGAGTAGGTAGTGCTAAAAAAGGCAAGCAGAAGGCAAAAGACTACTGGAGCCACCAGGCTCACTTGAAGGCTCCCTGCAACTGATCTTTACATTATTACTGATTTGCGATGTGATGCTCCGCACTGTGTTGATTTTGCAGAAAAACTGCAGACAGGCACAGGCAGGCACAGCCCTGGATCGATACAGGGCTCAAGTAAGTGTTTGGGGGTAGGTACAGCAAGTTACAAAACCTTTTGAGGAGGGACAGAGCCACTGTTCTTGTTCATATTGCTGGATCGAGATCAGGCTCAGGTAAGGGGGGGGGGGCTAGGGGGGATCCTCTGGCACAGAATATTTTTTACTTTTTTGTTCCTGGTACAGTATTTTTATTGAAATAAACGATATATATATATATATATATATATATATATATATATACAGTAGCTGTAATAATCTCATGCAGGGGATATAAGCAGTGAGCATAACATAATGCAACATAGGATACCCATATTAATGAGTTTATAAGAGGAACTATCAAATCGTAAGGACCCTCTGGTCAAAGCCAGTGTCTGAGCAGAATTTCTCAGGGATTTGGGTGTGGACAGTTCGCAACAATCAGGAGAAATAAATCTTAAACCAAACTCACAGACATAAAAATTTATAAAATAAATAAAAATAAAATAAAGAAAAAAGAGATGGGGGAGGGAAGAGAGAAAGGATTAGATGGCAGAGTGAGAAGCGGGAAATGGGAGGAGATCACAGAACAAGAAGAAAGAAAAGAAGCGCAGAGACGAAGAGGAGAGGGTTCCCCCAGACCAGGGGGCAGAAGACATCAAATTGGAAGGCCCAGCCTGGTCTGATGCAAGGTTAGAGGAGAGTAAGACCACGACGAGCCCCATACCTTAAGAATTTTAGCATTGGAATCATGAATGATACTAGTCACCTTCTCATTAATTATGAGAGTCGTTAAGATGCTCTTCACTTCCATGAACGAGACCGCTGGCTTCCTTCAAGCCCTAGCTATTGTCCGTTTAGCTGCAATGAATGAATAGATCATTTCTGTTGTTAGGAGAAAAGACCTGGGATTGGATAATGAGGTAAGGCCAATTTGGCATCTTTGCGGGTGGGCATGTGGAAGAGAGTAAACAGAAGTCCAAATACCCTCAACCAGAAGCCCACCAGACAGGGGGAGGACCACCATATATGAAGTTTGTCTCCCCGCTGACCACATCCTCGGAAGCACCTATTGGATCTTGCAATATGGGCTGGGACCCAGTACCAGTATAGCAGTACTTTATAGGCTGCCCCCAGAGTAATCGCATTGAAGGAGCACTTCACAATACTGGTCCAGGCTTTGTTCCAATCCACTGGTCGATGGGGGATAAGTCTTGTTCCCACTTATGGACATAGGATAAAGAGGCTAGGGTACTGCTAGAATTAAGGGAAGAATAAATTAAGGATATGGTAACAGGAGTTCCAGGAGTAGGTAGGCAGGTATGCTCAAAGTTTTCTGGTACGTGAAAGTGTCAAGACATGATAGAGAGGTTACCCAGTGTCGCAGTTGAACATAGCGGAAAAAATCCACAGATGGGGCTTCGTGGGTTTGTTAGAGCGAAGCCCACGAGGGAAAGGTGCGAGATCCGAGAGAGTGTTGGCCTGGGAAAACCCATGAGCTGGCCACCATGAAAAAACATGTGGTTGTTCTAAGCCAAGAGGAAACCTGGGGTTGTTCAAGAGAGGGAGGAGTGGAAGGAAAGGAGACACCTGTCCGCCAGAATACCGAACCGAGTCCCAAAGTTTCAAACTATGGGCCATCAGAGGGCTGACTGAGGGGAGATGCAGCTTAGGGGGAAGCCATAGAAGGGCAGAAATAGGAACTGGCGCATTGTTGGGGACTTCCAAAAGAACCCAGAGCGGAATGTCAGAGGTGACTGAGTTGGGAGATTTTTGCCACCTGGTAATATTTTGTGATGTTTGGGACTCCAAGTCCACCTCTTAACCTGTGTGAATACAAGGTGAGTCGAGAAACCCTGGGGTGCTTATACGCCCAAATAAAAGAGAGAAGCTGGACAAGGCACAAATAGAATGCGGGAACCCGAACTGGCAGGGTCCGGAAAAAGTATTAAAGCTTCAGAAGGACAGTCATCTTAGCAGCGTGAATACGACCAATCCAAGAAATAGGGGGAAAACGGCAGGATGTCATGAGCGTTGTGATAGAGCGCAATAGAGGATAAAAATTGGTGGCAAAGAGGTTAGTAGGTGGGAGTCAGCTTAATACCCAGGTAGACTAGGGCTGAGCTGGCCCTACGGTATGGGAAGGTAGATTGGAATTGCAAGACCAAGGATTCTGGGAGGGAGATATTCAGTGTGGTGGTTTTGTGTGGATTGATTCGGAGCCCCGAGATGGTATCAAAGCAATTCAAGAGAGATTGTAGATAGGGTAGGGTAGGGAGATTATCGGATTAGTAAAAGTCAAGAGAGCATCATCTGCATACATACTTACTTTATAGCACTCACCCGCATTTGGGATTCAAGCAATGTTGGGGTCAGCTCTAAGGGCCATAGCCAGCAGTTCAAGGGCCAAGATAAAAAAAATGCGAGAAGGGGGCAGCCCTGCCATGTTTTTCTGAAAGGAGGGTGATAAGCAGCCTGCATAGCGGAAAGCGGCTGAGGGAGAAGAGTAGAGTGCAGCCAGCCAGGTAAGGATCGAGTCTCCAAAGCTCCACCATTGAAGTACATATCACAAATCGTCCCATGAGAGGGAGTGAAAAGCTTTGTATATGTCAAGTGAAAGGAGAAATCACGTAATTTTACACTGGTGTAACAGAGTGATTGAGTGGACCACCTTCTGGACAATGTCCCCCGCCTGGCGGCCCAGTACACAGCCAACCTAGTGGATCAGGGAGCATAAATACTTATTAATGTGAAAGCCCAAGAAGATCTTGCCCAGGAGTTTCACGTCCTCATTCAGCAGTGGAAAGGGGTGAAAGGCCTGAGGTTCATGGGCTTCCTTGTCAGTCTTAGAGATCATACCCTGTTTCCCCTAAAATAAGACCTAGTGTGATTGTCGGTGATAGCTGCAATAAAAGCCCTACCCCCCAAATAAGCCCTAGTTAAAGTCCTTGTAGGTCTTCTTTTCAGGGTACTGCTTGTTTTTGAGGAAACAGAGTAAGGCTTATTTGGGTGGTAGGGCTTATATTGCAGCCAACACCGACAATCACGCTAGGTCTTATTTTAGGGGAAACAGGGTAGAAATGTCCGCTCGAGTCAGGAGCAGGCTGCACTCCCTGCTTCATGCTATTGAAATAGGCTGTGGGGGAGCAAAATGGATAACTTACAATAGTACAGGCCAGAGAAACTGTCTGGGGCTGGGGCCTTTGAGAACCTGATGCCCTTGATGGCCTGGGCCACCTTAGATGTCGAAATGTCTGCGTTGAGAGCTGTGTTTGCCGTAGAAGAAAGGGGAGGAGAATAAGGTCATGAAAGAAGGTGTCCGCTTGGTCAAGAGGGAATGGAGAAAGTTTACTATATAAAAAAGGGGAAAAAGGCAAAGACTGCCCCAAGGTTGGACTTTAAAGGCACTTTGGACGACGGATGAAATATAAAAATATATTTTATTGATAACAATTCATAAGGCAAAAATAGAGCAAAAAAAGATAAAGAGTTAAAAATACATATACACATAGTGGATGAAAGTACATGGCGCAGATAAATATATGCACCACATAAACAACAGTGAACCCCTGTGTGTCAACATGTTTCACTGTTTTGCTTCGTCAGGACACATTCAGGGATTGTTGGAAAGAATGGGTCTCACTATCTAAAATCAAACACTTGGATAAGACTTCATGTAATAATCACATATAAATAAGTATATAAAAACATGAAACGTCAACATACCCGGGCAACATGCATCGCAGATATATAGCTACCTTATCAGCAGAGTTCACTGAATAATCTCCCCACTAAGCATCAAGCAACATCATATATAATGTTCAAATATATGTGACCACTGATAAGCTGGAATGATTTGTATAGCAGTGCATATTATCATCACATATTTCATATAATGATATTTTAGAAAAAAGTGAAAACCATATGAACATACTCACTAGCCAACAGTATCACTCCAAGCATATATTGGTGCAATAATATTCCTCCAAAATAGGTAAGGGGAAGACAAACACACCAAACAACAAGAGAAGGGAGGGGGTGGTATTGACACAACCACAACAGGCTATCATTCAGCCCTAATGCTAATGGTGTTCATATAAGATATATATCTATTCATTGGCTCTGCAAAATCAAGTTTTTATAACCAATGAACAATCTGACCTGCAAATGGTATCATAGAATTTACGGAGAGAGTGACTAACTCCCTAACGCCATCTAAAAAAAAAAAGAAAGAAATAAGAGAGGAAAATGATAACAGCAGACTGTTAGTATGAATAGCTAAGTCTAGAGGACTATAGCAATATCTGTGTCTTATTAAGTATAGCTATATAGCTGATAGAGCTTACCATAGCTAATGTTGTGTCCAGTCTGTCCCCAGAAACACAGAGCACGTCCACCACACTGAGAGTATCACATGCGGAGCTATTTATAGCCCCCCATGTGGATTATGGCTATGAGCAGATCCCTCTGCACATGGCGCAGATCACACGCCATGTCAGCGGCCCCGCCGAGTGACGTCACATGTGTGTACGGTGGCTGACATGCCCCTGCCTGACGTCAGTGGACTCTGGGCTGCCAGTGTCAATGGAATGGCTGTGTCAAGAATACAAACCAAAAGGTCCCTGCTCCCACCTATAACTGGCCTTTACAGCAAGAAGCACATGGAAAGGCAGACACATGAAAAAAAAAGACAGGACATACCATAGCTCAACTCACCAACCAGTCTGCTAATTGGTTGGTGAGTTAAAAACAGGGGTTTAGTTAGCACATATTTGCAAATGCATGCATAAGCTGCAAGGCCTCTTCACAGCACTCTGTGTATGCTTGCAGTCCTAACTCTAATTAATTTATGTTCATAAGCATCTGCACAATGGAAGCACATGAATGAATGCATAGATGAGGGGCAGGTGGACCTGGAGGAAGCCCAATCCCCAGGACCAGGAGCACACTGGACACCCAGCAAGAGCACAGTGGCAGCAAAGTGTGTCTCCGGACCATATTATACACCCGTAACAAACCAACAGGTCCCTGCCCCCACCTATAACTGGCCTTCATAGCAAGGAGCACATGGAAGGGCAGACACATGAAAATCAAAGACAGGACATACCATAGCTCAACTTACCAACACGTCTGCTAACTGACCAAATTAACCTGTCCAACAGTCTGTGTTAAAACAGGGGTTTAGTTAGCACACATTTGCAAATGCATGCATAAGTTGCAAGGCTTCTTCACAGCACCCTGTATATGCTTGCAGTCCTAACGCTAATGAATTTATGTTTATAAGCATCTCCACAATGGAAGCACATGCATGAATGGATAGATGAGGGGCAGGTGGACTTTTTGGTTTCTTACTGGTGTATAATATGGTCCGGAAACAAACTGTACACCTTTGCTGCCACTGTGCTCTTGCTGGGTGTCCAGTGTGCCCCTTGTCCTTTAAGGGGGATTTGGCTTCCTCCAGGTCCACCTGCCCCTCATCTATCATCTAAGTAACGGGTGCATAAAAATTGGTCTTTGGGTGTCCGTGGCGCCTTCCCACCGTAACCCTATAGAGGTACTCTTGATGAAAGCAAGAATCGGCCTCGCTGTAAAAAATTGCAATGATATGTACCTGTCAAACAGGTGCTGAAAATTGGTCTTTGGGTGTTAATTGTGCCTGTGAAACCTATACCAAAAACATTATTCCAGATGAAATGATTGAACACCCTTAAAGCTAGGCAGCCTTGAAGTCCTGCAGAGATTCCACATCCCAAAAAGACTTAATCAGTGACATTGGCATCAGGGGCTTCATAGCTGGTTATCCATGACTGATACATTTTTATAAAAGTCAAATGGTCCACAGAGTCTGTGGACAGACGTGTACTATGATCAGTAATGAAACCTCCTGCAGCACTGAATGCCCATTCTGAAAGCACACTGGATGCAGGGCAGCCCAACAACTCAATAGCATACTGGGCAAGTTCTGGCCAGTGGCCTATTCTCATGACCCAGTAAGTCAGGGGATCGTCAGCTGGAAAACTCTCCATGTCTGTTTTGGCCCCGAGGTAATTATCCACCATGCCTCACTGAGGCGAACGCTCCTCTCTTGGCCAACAGAAGACTCAAAACTATGTTTTTCACAACACTGTAACCTACTGGAGTCAGGAGAAACATTCAATAAAATCTTCTTTAACGTGTCCTCAAGAGATTTTATCTTTTGCACTCTCTGTGGGGATGGCATGAATTCTGAGACCTTCCCCTTATAACGGTGGTCAAGGAGGGTTGCCAACCAGTAAACATCCTTCTTTTTTATGCCACATATTCTTGGGTGCTTTCGCAGGCTTTGAAGCATAAGGTTGCCCATGTGCCTCAGATTTGCAGAGGCTTGAGAAGGGTCACTAAGGAAGACAGCATCTGCAATCTCCTCCTCCCAGCCACGTACTACTCCTAAGGGTCCTGAGGTTGGAAAGCTATCGCTTACAGATCAACAAATGTTTTCCTCTTCTTTGAAGCCTATGAAAGTGCCAGAATCCTCCTCCTCATCCTCCTCCCCTCTCTTCTCATGTGTGTTCTGTGACATAGGAATGATGGTGTCTGGATAAAATGGGCCTTGAGAGGAAAGGAAGTCCTCCTCTTCCTCCTGCTGCTCTGCCTCATGCCCTGTCCATAATGCCACGGAGAGTCTGCTCCACCACAGGGATTGTGTCACTGATGCATTCACTGTCACTGCTCACCATCCTTGTGGCTTCCTCAAATGATGACAATACAGTGCATGCATCCTTAATTATCAGCCATTGGCGTGCGGAAAAAAAGCTGAGGGACCTGAGCCTGTCGTCGTGCCCTACTGGCACAGGTACTAGTTGAAGGCCCTCTGCTGCATGTACAGCCGCCGTAGCATTTCCAAAGTTGAGTTCCACCTGGCAGGCATGTCACAAATCAAGCGGTTTCAGGCAGGTGGAATTCCCACTGATTTTCAGCCAACTGAGCAATGGCTGTGTATGACCACCTGAAATAGCTACAGACTCTTCTGGTCTGCTTTAGTACATCTTGCAAACCTGGGTACATACTTAGGAAATGCTGCACCAGCAAATTGAGGACATTTTGCGGGGCATGGCACATGTGTCAACTTTCCCCGTCGAAGGGCGGGCAGGAGGTTTGAGCCACTATCGGACACCGCCACTCCTGGCTTCAGCTGGCCTGTTCCTGCAGAGCTGCAAGAATCTCTGCTCCGGTGTGGTTCCTGTCCACTGAACACCTGACCCTGGGAATTGCCCTTTGAATGCTTAGGGGATACCTGATGTTCATAGGACAATTCTGCAGAGGAGGGCATGGAGGTGGCGGAGGAGGAGGAGAAGGGGTAGAGCTCATAGGTCTGGCATGATCACCACCAGCTGTATGGAGATGTGGGGGCACAACAAGCTGCAGCACTGAGTCCTGGCCTGCATCCTTTCGAGTTTCAAGCAGCATTACCCATTGTGCTGTGAATGAAATATATCATCCCTGCCCATGCTTGCTGGACCATGTGTCAGCAGTAAGGTGGATGTTTAAGGCTGACTGCCTTGCCCAACGATGTTAGAACATTCTCTTCCATGTAATGGTAGAGAGCTGGAACAGCCTTACGTGAAAAGTAGTAGTGACTGGGAATCTGCTATTGTGGTACAGCACATTGTGCAAATTCACTGAAGGGGGAGAATCCACCAGGCTGAAAGGCAGAAGTTGGAGAGCCAACAGACTGACAAGCTTGCATTCAGATGCTGGGCATGTGGGTGACAGGGACTGTATTTGTTTTTCTGCTGCAGCAGATGGGGCAGAGAAATTTGCCAGCTACAGTCTACAACTGGTGGTGTGCTGCTGGCAGATGTGCTACAAGGACCTGGGGCACCCTGTGCTATACCATCATCCCTGTCAGTGGAGGCTGCTGAAAGGTAATGACTCAGTATCGCAGGGGCAGACTCAAGTGGGTAAGGAGCAGGAGCTGGGGCAGGTTTGTGCTCCTTTTGTGTGGCTTTTAGGTGCTCTTGCCAACAGGCTGAGTGGTTGGATGTTAAATGCCTTGTTAAGCATGTGGTACCCAAATGGTTGGTGCTTTTGCTTTTTGCTTTTGATGTGCCTGAGACAAGGTTTGCAGATAGCCACAGTGCGATCTGCTGCCAATGTGCTGAAAAAGGCCCAGACAGCTGAGCTTTGGGGAGTAGGCTGGGAGATAACAGGTGCAGAATGTGATGGAATAGGTTGGCTGCTCTCTAGTCTTTCTTGATGTCGGCTGCCTTGGGGTTGTGCCGCCTCACCTTCATCATCTCCATCTCCTCTATCTTCATCATTACCACTGGAGACAACTTGGCAATACACTGCTTGGGGAACATGAATGCCAATTTGTCTACCAGTGTTCCTCCCTCTCTCTAGGCTCATGTTCCTGTATATGAATCCAGTAATGGCTGGGCATCATCAAGGAGCAAGTGGCTGACACTGTGGTCAAATAACTCAGCTGACTCCTCCATGGCTGATGTTGGGGCTATGGCAGGAATAGATGTGGACAAGGAGGCAGGTTTATCCACTCTGGCAACTGCAGGGGACTGCACACTTGTCTCTGCTTGCGTGACACAGGATAAGGAGGATGAGGAAGGTTTAGTAATCCAGTCCACCACATCCTCTGCATGCTGTGGCTGGATAGCATGGGCAAACTCAGTAAACAGAGGAAATGATGCCCTGCCTGAAGACTGACCACCTTTGCCTGTGGACACATTTGTTGCTGGCCCCCTTACAGTGCCAAGGGACCATCTGCCTCTCCTTGTTGTCCTCCCAGACATTATTGGGAAGGAGGGGGCAGTGTTTATATGCAAATGTAAGGAAGAAGTTGAAATCTGTACGTAGATGCACTTTAATCAATGTAAAGAGGTGTTTGGTGCAATTTAATTTGAGTGCTCACACTACACAGACACATTCCATGGATACACTATAATATGCTGCTATATAATGCACCAAACGTACAGTGACGCACAGAACTATATGGCATTAAACTGGCAGTAACGCACACAAAACTATATGGCGTTAAACTGCCAGTAACGCACACAAAATGATATGGCGTTCAACTGGCAGTAACACACACAGAACTATATGGTGTTAAACTGACAGTAACGCACACAGAACTATATGGCGTTAAACTGGCAGTAACGCACACAAAACGATATGGCGTTCAACTGGCAGTAACACACACAGAACTATATGGTGTTAAACTGACAGTAACGCACACAAAACTCTATGGTGTGAAGCTGGCAGTAACGCACCCAAATGATATGGTGTTAAACTGGCAGTAACGCACACAGAAGTAAATGGCATTAAAGCAATCAAATAGACGGTGTTCAACCGTCACTACACTGATGCTATCTGAACTGTCCCTACTCTACCTATAAACTAATGTCAATATTACTGACATGGGGGGTTATTTATTAAAGGGAAATCCACTTTGCACTGGAAGTGTAGTTGCTGTAGATCTGAGGGGGACATGCAGGGAAAATAAAAAACAGCATTTTTGCTTTTACATGATTGAATGATAAAATTAGCAGAGCTTCCCTTGATTTCATATCTTCCCCTCAGATTTACAACGACTGCACTTCCAAGTGCACTTGTAGTTCAAAGTGGATTTTCCCTTAGTAAATAAACCCCATGGTCTCACTACACTACACTGAAACTATACGAGCTGTCCCTACTCTACACTAATGTATGTATGAATGGCACGGTCTCACTACACTACAGTGAAACTATCTGAGCCGTCCCTACTCTAGATGCACACTATGCAAAGCTGATTTATGGTCCTCCTCACTACACTCACACTATTACTAGACTGACACTAAACTAATATTCTACACTGACAATTGAAGCAAAATAGCACAATATAGCACACTAACTAACTAATAGAATTGAACAGAGCCCTGTTCTATCTCTCTCCACACCAAAATCACACTGAAAATGGCTCCATTGAAAGAATACTTTTATACTGTGTGGCGGGAATGAGCCATGACTGGATAAAGTCATGATGACAGTGTCCAATCATGACTCTGACAGTGCTCTGTGCCCTGATTGGCTGAAGCTTTCACTGCTTCAGCCAATCAGGGCATGCAATGCACTGTTCAGTGCTGCAATGCATTATGGCCGGTTTGGGGGGCGAACAAATGGTCGAAAGACCCGTTTGTTCGGCTGTTTGCTGAACAACCGAACAACAAAAGTTCGGCCTGAACTTACGCTCGGACCCAACTGTTCCCCATCCTTAATCTTAGTAAATCTTGCCTTGAAAAAGCCTACAAAAAAGCCCAGAGTAAATCCAGTACACTCCTATTTTCGAGACCCAAACCCAATAATTCCACAACGGTGAGGTTCATAACAACCTATCCAGATCAACATAGACATATACGGCAAATCATGCAAAAACATTGGCATTTACCTTTGGAGGACCTAATACTCCAAAAATATTTGGGTACCTACTCGGAAACTACTTTCAGACATGCAGGATCAATCAGGGACTGTTTGGTGCAGAATCAATACACTAGATCTTCTAACAAACAGCAAGATAGACCAGGCCTATTTCAATGTGGATCATGTGACTATTTTCACCTGCTTATGGAGGGCTCTTCAATTATGCTCCCCAATGGACAAACTCATAGAATTCGCCATCATATCTCTTGTCAAACCAAGGGTATTATCTATGTTATTCTTTACGTTCAATAATTTTTATTGAAAGATATAATAATAACAAAGCTCGTACAAAAGGCTCACAAAAGGGAGTTGACATTTGGAAACAGCAAAATACAAGACGAGCATATACAATGGAGAGGAACTGGGTTATGAGAAAGGGCGCAAGGGAAATCAGGTGGGAAGGAGCATCAAACTTAGATCAATGTTATGTACTATCATTATAGTAACAAAATGCTGCCTTAAACATGAACCTAGAACCCTTTTGTAAAATTGAGTTTCAATTAAGGGTAATAGGGAACATAACAGAAACCAGGTTACTAGAGGTGGGAGAGTACAAATTGTTATTGAAGGATGGCCCACCCTCCAGATGCTCATTTATCAAAGGAGGAGTTGGTGGTGTGAAATCTCATAGTAATTAAGCATATTTATTAATCTTAACCATTTAAGAACCTCGAGGGTGGCCATGAGACTATTAACTTCCCAGACCTTTAGGCAGATCTCTAGAGACAGTATCCTTATAGTGGAAGGTCTGTGAAGTTTAATGGCATATCACATCACACACGTAGCTATGAGGGATTATTAATGAAGTGCTCTCCCACATATCCTTTAGAACCTTTAAAATAAACAAATATGGAGCTAAACCCAGTTGTCGACCACACTTGAGTGATCCAGATAAAAGAAAACCAATTAAGAATAAAGAGTAAGAAGAAAGAGGAAGGAAAAGAAAAGAGGAGTGTAGAAAAGGAAAGGAAGGGGTATATAGAGGATAGTATGGACACTGAGGAGGAGATAGATCAGGCTGGTTAGTTTGTGTTTAGGAAGAGGAGAGAACATGTTTGTTCCAGGGATCTTAAATCTTGTCAAATCTCTTGACTTTGTCTTGGATAATACTAATTACCTTTTCCTGAATCATTATCCAAGAGATTTTCCTTTTTGCTGCCAGGAAGGACACAGTTGGCTGTTTCCAGGCCTGGGCAATGGTGATCTTTGCACCAATAGTAGAAAATAGATCAGTTTTTTGAGAGTGCATGGGTATCTTATCTACTTTTTCATTCAGTAGAGCAATGAGCGGTGATTTAGGAATAGCCAGACCTGTGACCTTCCACAACAAGTGTAATATCTTGTTCCAGAAACCCCTTATGGGGGGTTTCTGGACAGTTCCACCAAGTATGGAGGAGATTGCCTAAATGTCCACAACCCCTAAAAAAACAGGGAGGATGCCCCCAGGAAGATCTGAGCTAGGCAGGAGGGGACAAGATACCAGTGTGTTAAAAGTTTGATAATAGCCTCTACTGAAGAGACATTAAAATACCATTAAAGGATCATGTAGATTGATGATATCCCAGTCTATATTTAATTCCTGTTTCCATAATAATGCATACAAAGTTTTTCCTGAAGTCTCTGCCAATGAGGAGTATATCAAAGATATGCCCCCTTCTGATCCTTGATTTCAGAGCACCGTTGTTCATATGGCATAACTCTCGGGGTGTCTGTTCTAGTCTTCCAAATAGAGAGTAAAAAATTACGGATATGTGTTAGTCAAAATTTCTCTGATTGGGGCATCTACAGCTTGCTGACACAGTGGTTCAAAGTTAAAGGCCCCATGAAGGAGAAGAAGTGCCCTATCCTAAATAGTCCTTTATTTAACCACCACTGGAAAGCTCTAATATCAAGGCCTGGTAGAAAAAGGGCATTATGAAAGAGATGTGTTAAGGGGTGGAGTTCAGATGTGAGTGCGGGATTAGCATGAAGTGTCGCACAGGGCCATAGAGTGAGATAGGGTGGGTGCTAAAATCGGTGGTCTGCTATAAGTGGGACAACAGAGGAGATAATCTATGTTGTGTCTGGGGATGGATTGTCTCTCCATATTGACCCAATCAGGTCTATTACCCGTTGTGCAGATTATGAAAAATTGGGCAAGTTGAGCTGCCTGATAGTACTTCCATAAGTCTGGAAGGCCCAAGCTCCCCTGAGTTCGTAGTCTGAGGAGAACACTCCTAGGACACTGACAGCCATTGGAGCCTCAAATAAATTTGCTAACTTTGGACTGGAATTTATTAAGTTGAGATTTTAGAATTGGGATAGGTAATGATCTGAAGAGGTACAATAAACATGGCAGTAAGGTCATTTTGACAGAAGTAACTCTGCCCAACCAGGATAGATCACATTTAGACCACGTGTCCAAGTCTGGGCTTTGTTTTGTTTTTTATAGATTGCGTGGAAGCTATCGCTGTATAGTTGTCTAACTTCAGCTGTCAGGTTGACCGCCAAATAGGGGAGAGAAGAAGAGCTTCAGTGGAAGGGAAATGTTTCTTAAGTCTCTCAAGAAGTAGAGACTGGGTCATAATGTTGAGTACTAAAGCTTTTGAAAGGTTAAACCTGAAACATTCCCAAATTTATGTAATAAAGACAGGACGTTTGATGTAGAAATGAAAGGTGATCTGACGAAGAGTAATAAATTGTCCGCAAATAAAGGGCACTCGTGAGTCTCCCGGCCACACTGGACCCCACGGATGTCCGGGTGGTTCCTGATGCCAATTGCCAATGTCTCAATAGCGATTTCAAATATCAAAGACGACAAGGGACAACTCTGTCTTTTGCCTTTTGATATAGGGAACCACTCCGAGTATTGGCCCTGAAGTCTCACACGTGCTCTGGGAGTAGAATATAGGGCCCTGAGCATCTCTAGAAAATAAGGCCCAAAACCCCACCTGGACAAAACCTCAAATAAAAATGGCCACTCCACTGTATCAAATGCCTTCTGTAAATCTATAGACAAGAGGTAGCCCAAACGTAATAGTGAGATAATATTAATAGCTCTCTGCATTTGAGCTGGCCCCTGTCTCCCTGGGGTAAATCCCACCTAATCTTTATGTACATACTGGTTTATAAAGACTGACAATCTATTGGGTAAAATTTTTGTTAGAATTTTCAGATCGTTATTGATGAAGGAGATTGGTCTATAATTGCTAACCTCAGAAGCGTCTTTGCCTGGTTTAGGAATGACCAATATGCATGCTGAATTAGCATCACAGTCAATGCTGGCACCCTTCCAAAGAGAGTTGAAAAGTCTTGTCAAATACGCAGAGAGGGTTAGGGCAAATGTCTTGTAATAGCAGACGGAGAACCCATCAGGTCCTGGGGCTGATCCATTTTTAAGATTTTTGATGACTTCTAATACTTCTGACTCTGTCTTCAAGGTCAGAGTGGTGAGCAGAAGCCAGTTTTGGTAGGGGGATCCCGTCAAGAAAGTCAATCAACTCTTTTGAAGAGGCCTGCGTGTCTGGCTGGTATAGCATTGAATAGAACTTGTGCAAAGCACCCATTATATTATCTGGATTCTGAGTGAGGGAACCCGTAAGGGAGTGAATTTTGGGGAAGGAAAAGAATCGTGGTTTAGGGGTCAACCTGTTAGCCAGTCTGGGGCCTATTTTGTCTTTCAGCAGATAATGCCGGGCAGTAGCCCAATGTAGGTCCTTTTCGACTTGGGTGGTGAGCGCAATATTGAGGGATAAACGTGCTGATTCTAATTGTGCAATAGACGAGGCTGTGTGGTTACGTTTGTGGTTTTTAGATATCTTTAGAATTCTTTTTTCAGGATTGACAATTTCAGCTATTTGTTCCTGTTTACGTTGAGAGATAATCTGTATAAGCTTACCCCTAATGACAGTTTTGTGAGTAACCCAGAGTGTTGCAGGCGAAATGCCCTCTATGTCGTTTACAGTATGTGAAAAAATGTCTTGAGCTCTTTAGATAATATCATGGTTTGTATCGGGTCACGCACAAAGGCTTCATTGATGCATCATCGAAAGAACCCGCGAGGGCCCTGCGGTTTTCAATATAAACATCAAGACCAGGGCATGGACAGAGAATGGAGAGTCCCTGATTAATAATTTTGAGATGCATGGAATCGCAGTGGCAGAAAGAAAAATGTGATCTATTCTAGGGAAGGAGCAGTGCGAGGGTTGATAAGTGTGTGTAGTCTTTTTTGGAGGGGTTTAATTCCCTCCATATGTCTACCAAACCATGGGAGTTAATGAGCTTAGCTATACGAGTGCTATATTTCAGAGGACAGAGGAGCCAAGCTAGTCCGACTCCCGACTTATTGAGGGTCTGATCTAGGGCTATATTTGAATCACCCCCCATGATTACCATACCTGAAAAGTGTGGGGAGAGAGTCTTCATCAAGGATGAGAATAATTCTGCTTGCCCTCAATTTGGAGCGTAGTATTATACAAATGTAAAAGCGGAACTATTGATAGTACCCACTAAGAGAAGGTATCTACCGTCGGGATCAACAACTTCTTTGGAGAGGGAAAAGGAGGTATGTCTGGAAAAAATAGAAGCACATCTAAATGTTGGGAGTGGTAGGTTTGGAACAATTTGCGCCTTTTCAATGGGCAATTTAAGCCTTGAACATTATGGAAGGCTACTCTTATTGGAAATTTGGAAGTTTCATCAGGCATTATGGATCAGAATGAGGACACAGCTTAGCATATGGCAGAGACTTACCATCCAGAGTGCAGACAAGCCTGGAGAGTATCGGAGCAAGAGGACTTGGGAGACAGGGAATAGATTGTGGACCTTGGGATGGATTCCTCAAAACTCAAATGTCTGGAAAGCCCCAGCTGGAGTTAACCATCACTGTATGGATTACTGCAGCCCCAGACAGGAATTGGGCTGGTGAGGTATCAGGATTGGGCTAGAAAAAGAGGTTTTGGACATTGATAAGTTTCCAAAAGAGATCTCATATGTTCTTCCACAACTGAATCGTGAAAAGGGGATGCCCCAGGGCATATTTCCTGTCCATAGAAGAACCCACGGCTACATTTATGTCACCCATAAGGATAAGGATCCCGAAACAGTGCTGGGAGACCACTTTAAGGAGATTACAAAAAAATTGACATTGAAGCGGTTAGGTGCATAGTAGGTGACCAGAGTTACATAATGGCCATTTAAAGTGCCTTGAAGCAGCAATTTCTTGAGTGCAGGAAAATAAGAGATAGCTCCAGAAGGAAATTAGGACACCTCTGTGTTTTCTGGGTGCCAAGGCTGTATAAAAGGTCAGAAATTGGGGTGAGAGGTATTTTGGAGTGGAAGAGGAGTAAAACCTGGTCTCTTGGAGGCATATCAAGTCTACCTGACTAGATTTTTTGGTGATAAAGTACATTTGAGCACTTTACTGGAGAATTAAATCCATGGATATTGTGTGAATAGAACTGAGGGGTTTTTACAGTGGTTGTCAAGGATTTGAGCCTTCAACCACAGATAAACTCCAGCCTGTGGGGACGAAAAATTATAAGAGCAGAGGGGAAAAAAATAGGAGAGAGAGAGGGGGGCTAGAGGGGGGGGGGGCGGAGAATTAAAATCAAAACGAGGAGGAGGGAACATTATACTACGTACAGCACACTGAGCATGAACCACATCTTGTAATAAGATGTGTGAGGCAGGGGGACTCTGCCGCTGGACACATGGCTTTTCTGGGCATTAGCAGCCAGAGCTATGTAAAAAGAGGGGAGAGACTTGGCCAAAAAAAAGGGGGGGAGCAGGAGGGAATGGGGAGGTTAGGTGTAGAATAGGACAATCGTTTGAGTTAAGGTCAACACTACTAAAAGTACAGCGAAAACAGTAATACAGACAACATTGCAATTAAGCAAAATCTCTTTATTAAACAAGTGGACAACCTGGTCCAGTGAGAAGAGAGAAGCAACATAGAGCCCTGGACCCAAAGGTTGGGGAAACTTCCGGAGCCAGTCCCCATCTGCAAACTCAGGGGGGGCAGACCTCCTAGAGGGCCAGAGGGAAACGTTCACAGAAGGCATGAAGCCCAGCACAAAGTTATCCGTGAGGCCCGCAGGTGGAGGCTCGGCTAAACTTATGTCATGAAGGGGTGGGGAGGGGTAGAAAGGGGATAAGTACGTAAAGGTAGGGAATGGGTATAAAATGGTAAGGGTACAAGCTCCCCTGTGATCAATTATACAGCACCCCACCACAAGGGAGAAGGGGAATTCAGAACCCTGTATGTGGGGGGGGGGGGATTTATAAAATCCCCTGTATGTGGCAAAAATTCCTGGGCTAATCCACAGTCTGGAGAGCGTGAAAAAGGGTACTGAAAATTGCATAGGTGGCCTAATGAAACATTGCAAAAAAACAAAAAAACAGAACCATAGTCCAGAGACTATCAGAAGCCATTGGAGGCACACAAGCAGGAGGGAATAAAATGATAAACTGAAAATCCAAAGTGAAAGTTTGAGAGCTGCCGGACAATATAGGATTAGCATGTGTGTATGTCACTTGTGCTTCTAAGAGGAAGCTGCATTCGTGCGCAAATCAAAGTGCCAATGGTGATCGAAGCAGGCTATCTAGTGTTGAATGGCGAACAATGAATAAGTGACTTGCAAATTAGTACAGATTAATAGCAAGCTGTCTGGATGTGGGCCATGCAACAAGTGGTATGCAGTGCTGGTAATAAACAAAAAACGACATCATAACAACAAAAATAAAGTATTTTTGAAGCGAAGAGAAGGTCAAAAAGGACAAACATCAGTCGTAGTTGTGGAAGGGGAAAGAGGCAGTCCCTACCATCGCTTACGGTTAATGGTAGTAAAAGGTGAGCTAGTAAGTCCAAAGGACTCGACAAGGTAAAAAAAAATGAGACAAAACTTACAGTGTTAGGGCTCTTCCTGGGTCAGAGCATGGGGAGTGAATTGCAGATGGAACACGTGGCTGAGAGCGCTTGTGGCCCTTCGCCCTGGAAGGTTGGTGTTAGGTTGGAAGAATGTAGTTTCAGCTGGACTGTGGTTGCCACTGTTGGTCAGCAGAAGCAGAAGGGATTCCAGGACTGCGTGAGTGTGCTTCAGGGATGTCAGAGTGTGGCTGCGGCCCTTGTAAGAGAATGGAAGCATGAAGTGAAAACCCAATGGTACCGAATGTGGTGGGCCAACAGTGCAGAGGTGTAGGGCTTCATCTTTCTTCACAATAATAGTTTTGGAGAGGTCCGCGAAGACTTGGTAGTGGTGTCCCTGAAACATTAGGTCTGGTTTGTCCCTGGCAGCCCACAGGAGAGTCTCCCTGGTGCGGTAGTAAGTAAATGGGGAGGGCCCTCAGGCTTCCTGGGGCTGAGTGCTCGGTGTATGCGATCACACTCTATTGTATCAATAGGGATGACAGGAACCAGCTCCTGGAATAGAGCCTTCGCTGTGGAGGTGAGATCTGTGACCGACTCAGGGATGCCTCTCAGGTTGCCTCTGCATGCTCTGTTCTAAACGGAGGATGGCAGTTTACAATTCTTTTTTGAGATCTGAAATGTCCTGTTCATGATTTTCCCGGACTGTGGCAGCCACATCCACCTTGTTCACGAGATCATTGGTGTGGGAGCCGAGCTCCCTGATCTTTGGTATGGTGCATGGCTAGTTTTGTAGTCGTGGCCAACAGCTCAATTTGTAGCATGGTTTTGAAGCAGGCCAGGAGGTCAGCATCGTGGAGTACAAGCCACTGGAATGAGACCACCTCTAAGGCAATGCTTACAGCGGAAGACCCCGGGTCCTCGGGAGGGGATTTTTGGGAGAGGTCCTGACTCAAGGCCGGGGCTTCTAAGACGGCGTCCCTCAGGGAGGCTGCAGGTGGATTCCGCTACAGGATGAGGGTGGGAAGCAGATCTGTAAATGAAAGTGAAACTACAGAAGAAAAAGATCACATCCCCTTCTCTGCTAGGCAGGGTTGTGCTGTGTGGAAGAACTATGTAAATATTGGAAATGGATGCACAGTAATATAAATCCTTTAGGCAGATAAAACAGCTCTCATATTTATTTTATTTTTTTCCATCAGCAATCTTTTTTTGCAAATTCATTGGCTCAGTCGTCCAGGAAAAAGAGGGTTAGAGGTACAGGGCACCCAAAAACAGCATCAAAAATCCCTCTGCTCAGTAGAATATTGCAGTATGTTTTATTCGTGCCACAAATTCTGGCAGATTTCGTAGACCAGATGAACAGCTATATCTATATATATCTATAGGTCACTTCTGCCTCTCTCACAGGTCCTTTGTGGGGACCTTTAAGCCCAGATGGGAAATTTGTGTCTGTGAATTTTTAAGCTTAGATGGGCAATTGACCTAGCAGGACTCTTCTTCAGCTTTCTTTCCCAGGCAAGGAGCTTGAGAAGCATTAACTGGACCTCCCAGCAGATATACTGTACCTTCCCCAGTAGAGGTGGCTCTATGCTTTTTGAGGCCTCAGGCAAAACCTAGACATGAGGCCCCACTCATGCCCATAATGGGAAAAATAATTCAAGCGATAAATTTTTTTTTTATATAAATTACATATATTAAGAGCTTTAAAATGCTGGTGTCAGTTCTCTCGGTGCTGGTGTCAGTTCTCTCGGTGCTGGTGTCAGTGCTCTCTATCTCAGTGCTGGTGTCTGTGCTCTCTATCTCACAGGCAATGTTAAACCGTTGCTGGTCTGAGCTTAATGCCACAGCGGCATTGTTGTCAGCAGAGGCGGCTCTTCAATCAGGCTGTCACGAGGCCCCTGTGAGTGCGAGGCCTTAGGCGACCGCCTTATTTGCCTAATTAGAGAGCCGCCTCTGTTCCCCAGGCAGCAGACTTGGGAGGCAAGACACCTTCCACCACTACATCTTATAGTAAGGACATTTCTAGAAGGCCTTCCCAAACATTTAATCCCTTCCCAATTCATAACCCAATACATTGAATCTTCTTGCAATTAACAGTAGCACTAACAGTAACATGGAGAAGTAGCAGGCAAAAACAAACCATGCCCTTGGGCTTAGGGGACACAAACCCAGGTGATGTAAATAAACAGCTTACTCTGGCTACAGCAAATACAATTCTTTGGTCGCTTATGTATTCTTCACTATTGGCACACTGGTCATAGATAGGGCAGATGTCTCCCCAAGGAAAACAGGCAGGGAGACATCTGCCCATTCTTGATTTCATAGCATCAAATGTATTTCACACCCAAGATGATTGGCCTGATTCTCACTTAAATGTCAGATCAAGCATCAGATTGGGGCAGAACAGGACTGTTTATGGCTGACTTTTGGCTTCTGAAAGTTGACATGGTTGGGTGAAAAAATTCTGGCATACATATTTTTGACACCAATATCTCTTACTGAGTAAACACATTTAGTATTCACTTATCACACCAATAAAAAATTACATAATGAACCAAACCTAACTAAAAGAGGTCAGATACTGACCTCTGATGTTAGCCTAACCTAACATTTATTATTCTAGCCCATACACCTAATCTTCAACCACTTGTCTATTAGAGTAATTTTTTTCATCTTTTGCACAGATGTTAGAGAATACATTTTTTGCTAAAAATTACTATAAGCCTCTTAAAAAAGTATATATTTTCTGATAGCAGAGACCCTGGAGAATAAAGTAGTGGTAGTGGAAACAATACACTAAAATAAGTTATACGCTTTTTTTGGTAAAATAGAAAAGAGTTGGGTTATATGGAGTATATAGATACCAAACATGTTAAGTCCTAAAATTTAGTCTGTGGAATTGCAAAAAAACGATGGTACTCAAAAATTTCCATAGGTGACACATTAATGCCCCGTACACAGGAGCGGAATTTCTGCTCAAGCTTGGCTTGCATACACACGGTCACACAAAAGTTCTCGGAACTTTTGACCGCCAAGAATGCGGTGATGTACAACACTACCACGAGCCAAGAAAATTAAGTGCAATGCTTCCAAGCATGAGTCCAATTGTTTCTGAGCATGCGTAGGAATTTTGCACGTCGTAATTGCTACAGACCATCGGAATTTCCGATCGGAACTTTTTCCATCGAAAAAATAGAGAACCTGCTCTCAATCTTTTGCTGGCAGAAATTCCACCAGCAAAAGTCCAATGGAGCATACACACAGTCGGAATTTCTGACCAAAACCTCACGTCGGACCTTTGCTGGCGGAATTTCTGATCGTGTGTATGGGGCATAAGAGTCTTCACAGGTTACCACTTTCTAGTTAACTTTGAACTATGGGTCTAGAATTATTCCCATTCTGAAATTCTCAACAATACTTTACATGTGTGGCACAATGGTGTTACATGCTCACACTATGTAGTGCTTTTTATGGGAAAACGGGGGTTATTTTTTAAAATGTTTTAAAATTTTAAATCTTAAATTAAATTTTATGAAATCTATGCAGAAATACAGCACCAATGCAATATTCCAAATTGTTGGTTCAAACCCCACCCCACAAAAAAATGTCCTTATGCAAATGAGAAATGCAAATGCAAAAAATATAATCCTTGTCCTACTGATCAAATCACAAAATGTATGAACCCTACTTGTGGTTCACCAAATGAATGAGTGTTTTTTTTTTATATATATATTAAAAAAAACAAGACTTTTTGATCATTTTGCTGATGTTGAATTGCTTAAAGATGTTTTGTGCATAAAAAAAAAAAAAAACATAGCCGACAGCAATATTATTTCCAATAAGATTGTGCTGTTGTTGTTTTTTCCTATTTATTTTAGAAGCAGAGTGTCAATTCTGTTATCATTTGCTTCCATTACTTTGCCAACAACTGCTACTTTCTACTAATCAGTATAGATAATTGCTGTACTGACATGCTTAATGTGAGTGAATGAAATGTCTTTTGTGAAGTTCTTTTTTTCCAACCTTAGCTGTTCTGAAAATAAGTGAGTTCAGTAAATGCTTTCTACTGCACATTGGTTCTTATGTGTTAATTAGACATAATAGAACAGCAAACACTTCAGTGTCTGACATCACTAGGAGTCTAGCTGCTACATATCACTTCCTCCTGCCACTGCTGCCACTGTTTCTTTCTATTGTTTACTGCCAGACCACCATGAAAAAGTTTCCAGAACCTCTTTGAGCGTCTATTTAAATATGTATAAGTATGTTGTAAATAATTTATATACTGATCTCCAGTCCGTTTTACAGTCAGCATTGTCTCATGGCTCTATTGTTTGTGCTATATATGAAAGTTAATTAAATGAAATGAAATGAACTGCTCCAGAGTGTTTTAAAATAAGATGTGGAGTTTAACTTTATTTATGATCTTTAAACTCTTGGAAATTTGTATAATAGGTCCATGTCTCTGCAGTGTGCTATTGCATATGTAGCAGGAAAAGAGTATTTTGAACCTGTTGTGCTGAGCTGTATTGTAAACTATTGTACGTCAGACTTCTTTTGCATTACTTAGAATAGTTAAGCTGCCCGTACATTTATAGAGGTCTTTTAATCAGCCTTCAGGCTTATTTCTCTATCCACACTATGCAGCATGTATGGATGAATCTCCCCCTTCAACTATTGTATTTTGACAGCCAGCCCCACTGGCTGAAAAAATACCCAATCAGTGGGTGCTTCTGATTGGACGCAGCCGCTGTTCAGCCAAGAATTTTCCACCTGGCTCTTGGCTCCTTCGATTGACAATACTGCACTGAGTTAACTGCAGAACTCCAGGTTCGCAGGCCATCTAATTGTCCAAGTGACGTCACTTCTGTACGTGCGCGTGGGAGCCCAGGGCACAGCATAGAGCTCTGAAGGAACAACGCGGGTATCTCCTAAACCAGAGAGAGCTTAATACCACTTTAAAGGTTAAATAAAAAATAAAAAAATAACGACCATCATACACTTACCTGCTTTGCAATGGTTTTGCATAAAGCAGCCCCAACCCTCCTCTTCTAGAGTCCCCTGTCTCCTCCTGTTTTCCGAGTGCCTCTGTAGCAAGCCTTGTGCATCCCTAAGACACACGGAATGGGGCTAGGTCCTATCCCTGCTCCCTCTTCTTTGGCTGTAATTTACAGCAGCGAGAGCCAATGGCTCCCACTGCTGTCTCTGAGCCAATAGGGAGGCAGAGACCCTTGAGAGCAGGCACTCTTGTGCACATGGCTGAATCGCTTCAGTAACGCTGCAAAAAACGCAGCAAAATCGCTGTAAATTTGCGCGATTTTCTGCTTGAAAATGCTAAGCTCAGGTGTGAATGCAGCTTAAGTATTAGGTGGGGTTGCAGAGGGAGCTACATACTGAAGTTTTTTTATTTTCATGTATAGAATATATGAAGGTAAAAAAGACTTTAAACCTTTAGAACCCCTGTAACTATCCTGTGTCTGCTTCATTCTCCTATCAAAGCTGCCCATGCTGGCCTATGTAGCAAAGCTCCATCATGCAGGTTGGATAATAACAATTTATATCATTTGATGCCTTTTATTGTTTAATAACATATAGCCACATAGAAGTTAATTTATTAAAGGAAAATAGACTGCGCACTTTCCAAATGCTTCAGAGATTAGTAAATGAGATGAAGCTTCACTTAGCAAAGAATACCCAATAACATGCAAAGAAAATGTTAAAAACTGCATTTTTGCTTGTACATGACTGGATGGTGGAAGTCAGTAGAGCTTAACCTCATAGCTTTCCCTCATGCAGCTCTGATGCAACATTCTGTAGACAAGAATGTTATGATTAGCACTGCTCCTTACATTTTTATCACTGGCATTCGTTGGCAGGGGCACTTTAATACTGTATGTAGACTCATATCACAGGCACAGCAATTACAGTGGAAACAGAAGCATTCATTCCAAAAAATATATATATTTCAGTGCCGACCTTCTAATTATCCCCTTGTCAGTTGGTATTTAAAGGGCCAATTGTACCTTGCACTCTAAGAAAGGTAAGCTTGTTTAGTGATGGACCCATCCCCCTATCTAAATTGTTGCAGTAAACTGAAAAAGTAAACCTGTGGGATACAAAAGTAAATTTTTCTTACTCACCTTTACCACGATTTCCGTGCTGCTGGGGTGACAGTACTATTTTTCCAAGGAGATCCTGGCCAAGAAGCCCAAATCACTCTAGATGAAGCTCCACCAGCACAGTCAGTGCAGGATCATCTTTAAGTGAGATTTGGGCTATTCGGTATTCCCTGGGATCTCGTTTAAAGGGTGGTGATGTCACTCTTGCATAGGAGCCGCTGGGGGAAGCGGGGGGGGGGGGGAAAGGTAAGTATATTAAATAATTAAATAACCCTTTACCCCATACATTTAAGTACAGTGTTTTTGCGCTTTAGTCCACGTTAAGAACTGTAATGAGATATACACATTTTGATTGCTTATATGCACTGTAATGAGATATCCACATTTTGATTGCTCATATGCATAGGTGGAAGGCCCCTCCAATTCCAATATCCCATCAGATTCTGCTGTCTGGCTATCTGGGGCTTTTGTAGTGTTTTTACACTTGCAACAGATAGCAATAAATGAAGCATGGCTGAAAGTGAAAGTCTATAGTGTGGGATTTTAGATGGAGCAGGGTTTACAGATAGGTCTTTTTGTGATATTTATGTTACTTTACATTTTTCAGTTTACAACTGATAACAAAATGTCCTTCTAAACAATAATTCTACTTTCACCATAATTTGATATAGCGTACATTAATTGCTACATATGCCATACCACCATTTAATATTATTAAAAATTAACATTCCATTTTATTCTGCAGCCAAGACTGTCAAAAAAAGTCATGTCACAATATGCAAACTGAGTTATCTTCTATACAGTTAGTGATATTAGGATATCTTTTTTCACACTTGTGTGATTATTATTATTATTATTATTATTATTATTATTATTATTATCGATTTATATAGCGCCAACAGTTTATTGGGTTAGTGCTTTTAAATTTTGCCTTTCTAGAGCTATAAGTCAAATCTGACTAAAGCAGTGCCCATGACGTTTTTTTATATTACAACACTAATGCCGCGTACACACGGGCGGACTGTATGGCGTACTTAGTCCGTCGAAACACATTTCAGGGGACAGTCCGCTCGTGTGTGGGCTTCGGATTTTTCAAAATTCTGTCCGTCGTACTTTGGTTTCAGCGGACAATCCGCTCGTCAGTATGCTAGTTCAACGGACTAAGAATGGCGCATGCTCAGAAAGGATTTACACGGCGGAAGGGTGCTTTGCTGTGTATTGGACTTCCTATTTCTAGTCCCGTCGTACGTGCTGTACACGTCATCGCGCAAGCTTTCGACGGACTGTTTGTGCATCCGTGTGTGGTCAAGTCCGTTCAGTCGAAAGTACGACGGACTGTCCATCTGATTGTATGACGAACTAAGTACGCCATACAGTCCGCCCGTGTGTACGCGGCATAAGATTGCTCAGGCACTGATAATGAAGTCAAACTCTCTTATTCCCCTGTCAGTTTGAGAGAAGACATCAGTTTCTTTAGAGTGAAATGAGGTATAAATTGATAACACATTTTGCTAAAATATTTGGAATTGATAAGTTACTTGCTGGATAGTAATCTCATTAAACCTAGAGTTTCGTTTTAAAGAACTTCCATCTTTGAATTTTACCTCTAAGTAAGCCAATAATAAGGCTTACCTATAAGTAGTGTAAATATTTTCCAAACGTGTACCATTTAGGAGATATTTACTGTACATGCAGCCAGTGACATCACTGGCGAATGCGCTCTGAAGGAACGGCCATCCATGCCATTCCTTCAGAGCCCTGTGCCATGATCGGCGGCTCCTGCACGGGAATGGCATCATTGCAGCTCTGGCCAGTCACAGAGCTGGAGTCTGCAAACCCAGAACCAAGACGAGTAAAGATGGAAGCTGTCTCCAGCAATGATATTGCATCACTGCAAGGCTTCATTTTCAGGTAAGTTTCACAAAATGTGCTAGTATGCGATGCATACTAGCACATTATGCCTTTGCCTTGCAAGTAAGAAAAAAAAAATGTTCAGCAGTTTACAACCACTTTAATAAAATATATATTGTTTTATCCCACCCACCTATCTAAAACAAGGCCAAAAACCTCCAGTGGAGGGGATTTTCATGTTCCTTGTTCCAAACTCTTTCTCAGATCTATAAAAATGGTTTGCATGCCCCAAAATCAGTATGCAGCCCAATGGTCAGACAATGGCCTCTGTAACTGAGCTCAAGTGTATATTGTCTCCTACTACTACATATAGATCAGCCTTAACATTATCACTACCCTCCACAACATGACCACCCCCCTAATATTGAGTAGGTATCCCTTTTGCCACCAAATCAGCCCTGACCCCTCAAGACATGAACACCACTAGATCTTTTAAGGTATGCTGTGGTATCTAACACCAAGGCATCAACAGCAGATCATTGCCTCTGCAAGCTTGCTTCCTCCCATAGTGTATCCTGGTGTCATCTCTTGACCATCCACATGATGTAAAAGAAAAAAAGACCACTTTCTTCCATTGCTCCGTGGTCCAGTTCTGATGCTCACATGCTCATTGTAGGCACTTTTGGCTGCGGACACAGGTCAATTTGGGTACTCTGACCGGTCTGCAGATACTCAGCCCCATACACAACAAACTACAATGTACTGTGTATACTGACACCTTTCTTTTTGAACCATCAATTAATTTTGTTCAGCAGAATGAGCTACAGTAGCTCTTCTATTAAAATATATTGGATCAGACTACACAGTCCAGCCTGCACTCTCCTTAAGCATCAATGGGCCTTGACCACCCATGACCCTGTCATTATTACACTGGTTTTTCCTTCTTTGGACCACTTTTGGAAGGTCCTCACCTCTGCAGTCCTGGAACATCCCATAAGAGCTGCAGTTTTGAAGTTGCTCTGTCTCAGTCGTCTAGCCATTACATTTTGGCCCTAGTCAAAGTTGTGCAAATTATTACACTTGCCCATTGTTTCTGCTTTCTACAGATCAACTTCATCGACAACATGTTCACTTTCTGCCTAATTTCAGGTGCCATTGAAATTAGATAATCAATGTTATTCAGTGTACCTGTCAGTGGTCATACAATTATGTAGACTTGTGCACAACGGAAAATTTCGTTTAGTTTCGGTTCGTTGTCATTCGTAAAATACATCATTTTGTTCTGTTATATTCGTTATGTTACGTTAATACATTTTCGGATAATTCGTTATTATTCGTAGAGTGTTGAATTCATTTGTTCGTATTCGTTGAAATTCACTATTTATGTATGTATAGACATTCGTGATAATGATTCGTAGTTTGGAAAGTCGTTTGTTTATTGAATCTTTTAACACACACAATGACAATGTCTCTTCTCCTCGGCTCAAATACAATACAACACCCTTCTCACTCAGTTCTCAGGAATGCACTTTGCCAGTAATCCATCCTCCGGCACAAAATTAATTAGCTGATTGGACTATAAGATTTACTTTGAGCTGACCTTTTGTTTCATTAGATCTTTAAATAATTACCAAATTCATTCGAATTCATTCAAATTCATTTGTTATATTTCTTTCGTATTCGTTGTTATTCGTTATTTTTTTATTCGGACATTCAGGTGCATTCGAATGTCCGAAAGATGCAAAATTCGGCCGAATTTCGATTCGTTACGAAATGAATTGCACAAGCCTACAATTATAACTGAATTGTGTAAGCTACCTATTTTAGTATTTAAACACTTTAAAGATGGTACATATGATCACATTGAGGGAGATTTACTAAAACTGGAGCACAAACAGTCTGGTGCAGCTGTGCATAGTAACCAATCAGATTCTAACTTCAGCTTGTTCAATTAGGCTTTAACAAAGAAAACAGGAAGCTGATTGGTTACTATGCACAGCTGCACCAGATTCTGTGTGCACCAGTTTTAGTAAATGCCCCCGATTGCTGCAATACATATGCACATCAGTTTTTACTCAGTAGCTATTTCAGTGTATTCATTTTCACACAAATTTATACAATAATAAAATGCAAGTTGTTTTTTTTTTGTTAAGCAAGATATAAAGAATGATGACACTAATCACACATCTCATATCATTAAAACATAGAAAGATTTGCTGTGCTAATGCATGTGGTACATATGGTTTTACCTTGTACTGTATACAAACACCAATATATTTTGAATTAATACATTTGTTGTGATAGTTCCATTCAACTACCACAAAATGAAAGTTAATTTGATGTTTTAAATGTGGTTAAAAATCAACACATTATTATTTAAAAAGAGTGGCACACATTAAAAAAACAAAAAAAGGGGTATGTTTTAGTGGTATTCAGAAAACAATTCCGCTTTTGTCTGTTGTTGTTTATTACATTATCTAAATTTACGGTATTACTGCCTAATAAACAGCAGCTAAAAGTTGAGACTCATCGTTTATTGACTTACCTTGGGAGGCCATGGAAGTGTCTGTGCCACCTCTTCAAAGACAGCTAGGTTAAAAGCAATAGCTTCTTCTCTGTGCTTTAAGGAAGGCAGATCTCAGCAGGTATAGCAACTTCACAGGCTTCCTACCTGGTGTTATGTTCCACAGGAACAGGTAGGAAACGACTTTCCCATCTCATGTTGCAAACTCACGTATATTGTGACTACAGCTTACAGAACATGAGTCAATTAAAGGGAATATTCCCTGGAAGTATAGTGTCGAAGGCACAACACATTGTACACACAGGAATATAAATTAGAGCGCAGAAAAATTATATTTTACTAAATGATGCAAACATGCTGTTTTGTATATGATCTTCTGGACTCAATTATTCACTCATCCATAATACAAGAGTTTCATGGGGGTAGGCATAGGAATTACATAAACATCCGTCTTGTTCTATACTAAAGCCTCTGAAGTCTAAAACCAGATTTCTATGACCAGACATTGCCTTGACTACCAGTCTATCTAATTATTTCTAAATTCTTTCCTTCCATCTGTAGTGATATAGTAGTGGGATGAGGATTATTAATTATTATAATTCTAGTTATTCCAGCAGCAACCCAATTCTTGCAGTGAGATGCCAACATATAACACCATCCATCCATCCATCCAGCTTGTATTAAGGCAACTACTTCCACGCGTAACACAAGCTATTTGTACATCTTTGAATAAATATCCTTTAATGCCTGCTTAGCATGGTTCAATTCATTCAACTATAAAACATATGCTATTTGCTGTAATGACCATCAGCCATTAGCCTTTTCAACTCTCATTGGCTCTCCTTGCTGAATATAACAACTATTATGGAAAATAGACTAGTCTTTCTTTCAGTATGACCACAAAATACATACTTAAATCACTTACATCACATTTCTCTATAGACCCCTGGATTATTATTTTTTTCTAGAAAGCGTTCCCTTCTGAAAAGGAAAAAGTTGTCAATGTAATTATGCTAGTACAATTATTGTACTGTCCAACTAGAGTTACTAGCTGTACCACCACCTGCTCCAATCAGCACTGATCTATCTGTACTAGCTGTCACTATACAATATTTCCCAGAAACTCACAGTCAATTCTCCTGCCCAGTGGGTAACTAGAATGAATTATCTTGATTCCTATCCCAAGACTTCCAATGTTTCTTCCTCCAAGAGTGCCATTGTTCACTAAACATTTCTCACACAAAAAGACCATACAATAGACATTTCTGGCCCGTGAGTTAAATCAAAATCCAATATCTACTGAAAGGAAAACCTCACAGGCTGTATTTACCATATATCATTATTCTTAACTTGTACAGCCTTCAATATAAGATGTGTAGATTAATTCCACCTACAGAAGGTAGAAGCAACTGTTTCTACACTTGCCCCTTATGTATGTCGTCATAGCTAAATAATTTGCACTAGTGATAACATTTTGCTGTACAGGCAATTACGTATCTAAAATAAGTTTAAGGGGTAAGTGGCAAATTCAACTAAGGTTTGAGGCGTTATCTATACTTATGGAGGACACGTCTACTAGGACAGTCCTAAGAGTATATAGAGACTGACAACTATGAGGCGTTGCAAACATCAGACACGTCTGTCTGTCAGAGAGCCTCCCACAAACAAAAAATGTGGGTCATAAGTCCTGGCAAATTTATATACTTGCACCCTCCCCTCTCCAACATACCATCAGATACTATCACAATGCCTTACAGGTACCCACAGCCCTTAAATCTCCTGTTTCCAACTGAGAGAACTTCACCTTGTATGTCCACATAAGTCCTGGCATATATATATACTTGCACCCTCCCCTTTCAGCATACCGTCAGATACTATCACAATGGCTTACAGGTACCCACAGCCCTTAGATCTCCTATTTCCAACTGAGAGAACTTCACCTTGTATGTCCACAATATTGTAATAATGGTTGAATGGCATGAAACTTTGCAGCATCATTTTGTTGCCATGGCCATTCAGTTCACACTTGGCTCAGATTGGCTGCTTAGGTGACTGCTATTTTGTGTTTGCAGTATGTGCTCAGGACAATCCCCCCCTATCTCAGGATATATAATGCTAATATCTAATGTAACTGTACAAAATGACACACTCGAGAATCCCTGAACTCTGCACAAAGTTAAATATTTAAATTTGAAATCAGCACAAGAAGTAAAATAAAATGTGAAAGTGGCATGAACTCATGCAGTTCATTTCTGTAGATCTACACTGCTAGTTGCCTGCTCTGCATGTGCACAAATGATTATATGAGTAGTTTGGTAATGCAAATAGTCTGAATAATGCAGAAAGTCATTTCACTGGGATGGGTTGCAAAGGTTATGCTTAAGCATTTTCCAAAATGTTTACACACTTCATAAACCTGCACTGTTTATTGTACTTTAATATAATGTATATTTTCGAAATATGTGGAAATCTGTGTTATAATGTAGGTGCTACCTTCTCGCTGCTGCTAAAAACATTTTCCTTAAACAGAACTAGTTAGGAAGGGCATTTGGAATAATTCGAATCACCACTCTGGGTGCTATAATAGTACAGACGTACCGACGTACCTCTCAGGGATGGTGTGTGTACTGTTATTTAATTGTCTGAGTATGAAAAAAGTCCTTTTAGTGTCAATCTGCAAGGTCCCACAAGGTGATCTAATTTAGGGCGGAAACCTGGTACTCTCTGCAGGCTGCTAGAGGAGGATAAAACTGTCAACTAACAAAGTCTTTTTTTTGTATTCCAGGCAGTATTTATGATTCTTTTATGTAATCCTGAGAGTTTATGAGTGTCTGCTATCAGCATTGAGCTCAAAGGTAAGATAGCATGGATGTACAGCCTGGAAATTCTGCTCTAACAGGCAGGGAATACAAGTAAATAACCAAAATTAGTCATTGTTAAACAGCAAAGCCAACCTATTTGTAACAATCTGTCACGTACCTGGTAGGAGAGCCCAGAATGCAGGGAGCGGCTCCTGGTAAGCCTCCGGCTCGAGAGCCCCTGGAAGTGGAGACAGGGATTCAAGAGTTCGGAGGGCACAAGTGCCAAGCTGGAACACGGTAGGTCGGACCTGTAGCAGCAAGAGGTCCACGGAGGCACTGGAAGGTGGACACCCGGTAGCAGCTGGGGATGTGGTCACACAGTAGGCACAGGTGGAAGACTGGAACAGCTGACGGAGGTCCGTGTGAACAGCAGGCACTGGTGGTCAGGCTGGAACAGCAGGTGATGGTCAGCGGGTTACAGCAGGCACTAGCAAACAGGCTGGAACAACGGGTGGCAGAAGACAAGGTCGGGAACAAGCCGGGTCGGTATCAGGCGGGCAGCAGAGGTACACGGGAGGAGACGGAGACGTAGTCAGACAGGCAGGAGTCCAGGGGTTCCAGTGTTCAGGAGTGCTTTATGTACAGATTGCAGTTCCAGGGGTTCCCTATGCACAAAGTGCAGAGTTCAGGGGTGCGTTATGTACAGAGTGTACGTTTTAGGGGTGTGCTTTGTACACAGTGCAGGGTGTAGGGGTGTGTTGTGTACAGAGTGCAGGGCTTAGGGGTGTGCTATGCACAGTGCGCAACTCCAACCTTAAACCCCCCAAGCTTCCTTGAATCTCTCTCTCCTACCTGACTTGGTTCTAGCACCTCCCTGTGTAGGTGGCCCTGCCTTGCCTCACAGGGAGAATGCTCTCTCTCACAGATTCTGCAGGTCTGTCCTTGCTCTGTCCGTGCATGAAGGAATCTGTTAGTCCTGGAAAAAGCCACTGAGAGCAAAGCTGTCCCTTGTAAATACAGAAGGCTTCTGTGTTTACAAGTAACAGGGAGCGAGAGTGGATGGTGAGAGCCGGCTGCAAAACTGGGTGTGATGTCTACATTACAAGGCCTGGCGGACCGGATTCGGCCAGCAGGCCTTGTGTTTGACATATGTCCCTTGTGGAATATTAATTAAAAAAAGCTGGCAATGTGTGTAGCACACTGGTTGGTTAGACATGGTGAAGACATTGCCTAAATTTATAAGCATATGCATTGCAATGTGTACTGCTGTAGATGTTCTTAATTAGACATGATTATATAATATGCCCTAATCTCTGTGACACAGGCTCATGTCACTATATGTGTTATATAGCCATACATGCAGAACTTAGGAAAAGGGAACAGCTTTCAAATGTAATGTATATATATTTTTAAATTAACTCTAATGCTGTACATGCACTTAGCCAAACAGTTTATAGCAGCAAACATCCATATATAGTATGTATACATGCAATCATACTTTTACAAAAGTGACAAGATAATCAAATAATAATAATTACAATAATGAAATAGTAATACGATAATGTGCCACATACATTTTCTTTGGTACCTGTATTATCAATGTTTAGGCATATAATGTAATTCCATCTGTGGCATGCAGAACACCTAGCCTCACATGCTTAGATCAAGCAAGTAGACTTGCCTGTCAATATGATAACTGCATTTGTTCTGCATCCTGTGAGCTCTGCATCATGAAATCATGCTAGATGACGCAGAGCTAAAAAAAAAAAAAAAAGCATACTTTGGCTGTGCATAGCAATAGAGTACTTTTTTCAATAATTATAACCACAATGTATGGTAAATGTAAGGTGGAAGCAAGTGTGACTTTTGCAGCCTTGCATTGCGTTAACCATTAAAAACTATGCTACAGATGTAATTTGTTACTACAAGATAAAAAAAGAAGAAAACACAGTGAAACAGAAACCACAATCCTCTTTTTCATAAACTGTCTAGATGGACAATAAATGAATTTGCATTTTGTTTACACTGATCCGATACTGAAAAAAAATGAAGACGTAAAATAATTGCCTGATGTCCTGGAGGTACATTGCATAGCATATAACTAGAGTTGCCTCATGATGGTTTACCTCTGCATGTTGCTGTGATCTGTATGTATCTCTGTCACTTACAGGGGACCTGAGGCACTGTATCTTATAGATGAATAAAGTGGTCCACATAGACCAAGTCTGGAAACAAATCAGCCCTGCTAACACATTTGAAAAGCACAGAGGCATTAAGAAAGGTCAGATGATAATAAGAAGAGATGAGTGATCAGACTTTTGAAGTCCAGATCCAGCCAAAACTATGTTCTTTTTTTGAATAGAGTTGGGAACAATAATGCCCGTACACACGGTCGGAAATTCTGATGGAAAAGGTCCGATCGGATTATATTGTCGGAAAATCCGATTGTGTGTGGGCTCTAAGCGGACTTTTTCCGTAGGAAATTCCGACGGAAAAAATTTGAGAATCAGATTGGACTTTTTCCGATTGTTTGTAGAGCATTCCGACAGGCAAGGTGCCATGCATACTCAGATCAAATTACAAGACCAAAGCTATTGGCTACTAGGCTCTACGTAGTCCCATCGTACGCAACAAATGTCACCACGTTTTGAACGATCAGATTTTCCAACAACTTTATCCGACCGTGTGTATGCAACACCAGTTTCGGACAAAACCCATTGGAAAAAATCCAACGTATTTCGTGATCAGAATGTCTGACTGACTGTACAAGGCATTAGAGTTGAAAGTTTTTTTTTACTGTCTGTGACTCCTATTGGGAAGAATCCCTGATATTTATGTTCCCAGTGGCAGATCTGTAACACCATTACAAGTAATGAGGCACTAGGGATCACTAGGACAGGCATCAATAAAAACCATATAGAGAATCTACATTTTTCAATCAAACTAGATATGTTTTTGTTGCTCTTTTCATTTTCATTGGAGATATTGGAGATATTTCCAACACACAGTAGAGCAGAAAGTGAGGAGAAATCACATTGGGTCAGATACTTCATTAAAAGCAGATAGATTTCCTAGCCTAATAGGTTCCATGCTATTTAGTGCCCTTTTCTCATTTAGGCTGCATATCTAATCGGGATCATCCTATGCTGGAAACGGATAACCGTTGTAGGTCTGAGGGTTATGATGTGAGTCCCATAGACTCTCACCTGGGGGTCATGACCTTGGTGTGTCCCCTGGGGGGGTCGGAGGGGCGACAGTCGGGGATCTCTGCAGTGGGGGTCCTGGAGCTCTCTCACTCCACAGTTTGTTTCCATAGGGGTGGAGTGATGATCCCAGGAGCTACCACGGGAGATATCCCCGGGGATTTGGATCCAATTTTCTTTCCCTCACACAGGCCCTCATTCAATGTGGCACGCTAAGGCTTCATGCCAGCGTTAATGAGGCTCTCGTGAAGATACTCCCCGATACCATGGGAGGGTGTGCTCATTCCAAGCTACCAGAAGGAAGCTATCTACAGCCCACGGGCACGTTTATGGCTGGGGTTGTGCGCTAAGGAGATACTCCTTATCCAGATGCACTTTCTTGCCCATGGATGTTTTCTTACTTTACGAGGGGTCCTAAACCCACTTATTACAAGTTATATTATCTCTCTGTTCCACGGGGTTAGTTTTAGAGTAGTATGCCTTTCAGTGGTTTCTATAATATCGTTACATATTTCAGCATACGCTTACCCTATAAAGGTGGTATCCCGGTTGGTGTACTCACCTCCCCAGCCTCCAGCAAGCCTCGCCGAGAAAGGGATATTGTGATACTTTGACTTATAGCCTTCCGTACCTCTCTTTAAGGGCTATGTTTATGTTCTATATCACCTTGTCTTATGTCATTGTAAAACAGTTACCGTACAAGTTATACTTTGCATATTCAATAAAAATATTGAAAAGAAAAACAGATAGATTTTTTAAATTCTCTATTCTATAAAAATATTGACATTGGCTGGAGTTTGGTTTTAAAGATCCTGGTCCCATTTCCTGTGAGTATAGGACATCATGTACCTATCTGCTGGGAGTACACCATTAAGTCTCCTTGGACCCAAAGATGATTGCTGCAGAGAGCATCACTTCATTAAATAATGATATTTTCTGCAGCACTTTAGGACCCACCCACCATCGAAGTGCAGAGGAGGAAGTTAACCTATGCCATCATGCAACTGGACTGAAGATTTCAAGAAAAAAAAGGCATGTATACTTATTTAAAAAATGGTGTGTGGGGGCTCTGGGAAGGGGGCAGGATATTGGAAGCAGAGAAGAAGTTGGATTGGGTTTTAACAGGCAATCAAGATTGTATCTGGATTTTTCCATTCTATAAACTTTGACTTAACAGCCTAGAGTTTTTGCTCACATCATGTCTGTGACACCATTTAGCAGTTTCTCTTGAAACTTTATGCAAAGTTTTCAGAATGTTTAATAAAGGCTATGTTATTAAATACAAATTATACAAGAAGACAATGAAACACAAAACATTCTTCTGGATGTTAAAGACTCATAAAAGAGAACTGTGCCTTGAAATGTGCTTGTTATTCTGTGTGTATGATTTTTCATGAGCAGTGCACAACATGCAAAATACTCAAATCACTGCAGGTAAGTAAATATTTTCACAGAGAAGATACTATACCATCTGTTGTGTTGAGGATATTCTTATTATACAATAAAGTTGGACTGCTCGGTGGATAAAATGCATTTTCTCGCAGTGTACTTTTCTGTTGGTTGGCTTGCTCGTTCCTGCAGAAGTACTGCCTGTCAAAATGATTTTCTAACATTTACTTTTCCTATCAGAGCGGTTTAATGGGTTGGAACACGGCGATTTACTTTTTCATTTTGAAGGAGAAAATGAACGGAAATATTGTGCTAATCTAGATTAGAGAGCTCATGGACAACACAGGTTTTCACATTACCTGTCATATTTTATGAGCGAGTTTTATTTTTCCTTTTTAGTTTAATAGCTTCTGCTTCTCTTCCCATCAAGCAAATCACCACCATAAGGCACAAATGACTGGAATAATTCCTATTGTCCCTGCCTATATTATGTATTGATCCTGCAAATTTGTTTTTAAGTTGACAGCCATGACAGAGGAAACCTTCAGCTGCCCTACAAAGTCGAGGAAAATGTTATGTCCACTTGCAGATTAACCTTCCCACGTTATCACATTGGCTTTCTTTCAGTCACTAAAATACTCATCACTATTTTAAGTCTGTATTTTAAAAGGGTAGTCCAGCAAAACAGAAATTTAGGTTCGGGAGCATTTTAGCAGATTGAAACCCCCAATGGTTTGTCAAAATGTCTTGGGGATTCCAGCAGTGAGATCCTGAGATCACAGCTGCGCCTACTTATCACAGTTGTTTTGAGGGTTTTTCACAATCCCTGCATATATCATATAATACTCCTGGGACAGCAGGAAGATATAAATGTTTCTAAAACAAGAATGTGGAGAATAGATCTGACAGAATCAACTCTTAGCTGACCCTCTCCTTATTTGGAACTACTTGTGTAGATGGGCTTCAAACTTAAAAGGTGAGTGAAATGCAACCTGCTTACAGGTGCTTCTTAGATACTTTGATATTTGAATTTAAGTTGCTTAGAGTTAACATTTAACTCCTCCAGGAGTTGCTTCAAGCTGTTTCTGAGTTGCATTGAGCTGCTTGTTTCTAAGTTGCATGAACTAGTTTTGAGCTGCGTTGGAGCTGCTTTGAGTTACTTCTGCATTAACATTTATTTTGTAAGGGATAGAAAATAGTTAATAAACAAACAAAAACACTCATGCATGAGTAATAACTGTGATATATGATATGCCTAATTGGTAATACCACTTCCCTTTTTTGAAAAAAAAATATAGTACAGTATAGTTCAAAATTTTCACTTACTCCTTGGTATATATGGATTTGCCTGGGCTATGGGGGTACCTCATCCTTTGTAATATTTTAAAAGATAGGACTGATGTAACAGACATTAATGGTACCAGTGAAGGACATTGCAACAAAAATAATACTAAATATTTTTATTAAAAATTAGTTAAAACATATTTTACAGGTAAAACCAATTCAAAATTATATGGCTCCAATCAATCTGACCTCTAATCAATTTGATCGATCATTATTATATAATAGATGTTAGTACAGTGCCAAGAGGTCGACATGTTTCACATCTGTGCTTCATCAGCACCTTACATTCTTGACTAGAAACAGAGATTCTGTTCAGAAAGAAAAAAATAAAATAAACATTATTTGCATTTTGATTATGTGGGAGTGTAGTATATTCATTGTAGCATACAAACTTATTGGGTAAAAAGATGTGCATGGAGGGCTAGTTAATCCTATTTCATGTATAGGATTGTGGAGGTGGATGCATCATATTGCAATAATATGTTAAAACTAGCATACGAAGTTTGGGAGATGTGTATTTAAATGATCTGCTATAGTGTCTGTATATATGATCTTTAATGATGCCCCTATAAATGGGATCCCTGGCATGGTTACAATCTGGGGGCAGGAGGGCTAATTATTGGCCCCTTGCCTGACCAAGGTGGTGGGGTTGAGGTGGTAGTAGTCTTGGGTAATCCCATTTAACTGGGTACCTCTATATTGCAAAGATTATTATGTCAATTGAAATAGAGCGTTATTTAAGATGTATTGCCCATGGCTGGAAATACGAGGACATATTTTTGATTTGGTAGGATTGCGCCTTTTTTGCCTTGTATAGGACAGCTTTGCTTATGCTGTCCAATATTACAATACCTCTTGACATGCATGCGTGCACTTTCAGTTTGCTTTCGGCCGGGAGTATAGATCGGTGCATGCGTGGGAACATGGGTCGCACCACTGCGTTATTTTCTTGTTACTAAGGAGGCTAACTGGAGATGCCCTACGGCTTGAGAACATCCTCTCCTTCTCTAACCTGACACCAATAGTAATTAAGATGTAATTTTGGCACCAACCACTGGCTATATTAATTCAGTCTGTGGATGGAGGGATTGGTAGATGGTGCTATGCTATGTAGTGGGAGCTAATATAGGTGAGTGTAAAGGATATTTGGTTAGACTAATACTGATAGTACCTATGCTGTTTGGAGGAGCTGATTCCAATTTATTGGCTGTACTATTATATATCTTTTAGACTGGTGGCGGTATTGGTGCACTTGTGGATACAAGTGTGGGACCACCTCCAGCAACATTCACTTTTGAAAAAAATATCTATGTTGGACATTTGATGATATGAATTTTTTACATTTTTATTTATGATGTACTTTGCACTTTAGGTACTTTATCATACAGTGCCTTGTAAAAGTATTCATACCCACTGTAATTTTACACATTTAGTCATGTTACAACGAAAAACTTAAATGTATTTTATTGGGATTGTATAGACCAACACAAAGTGGTAGATAATTGTGAAATGGAAGGAAAATGATAAATGGTTTTCAACATTTTTTACAAATAAATATCTGAAAATATGGCTTGCATTTGTATTCAGCCCCCTTTACTCTGATACCGCTAACTAAAATATAGTGGAATCAATTGCCTTCAGAAGTCTCCTAATTAGTAAATAGAGTCCACCTGTGTGTAATTTAATCTCAATATAAATACAGCTGTTCTGTGAACCCCTCAAAGGTTTGCTAGAGAACCTTAGTGAACAAACATCATGAACTCCAAGGAACACACCAGACAAGTCATGGATAAGGTTATGGAGAAATTTGAAGCAGGATTAGGTTATAAAAAAAATATCCCAAGCTTTGAACATCTTACGGAGTACTGTTCAATCTATCATTTGAAAATGTAGAGTATGGCACAACTGCAAACCAACTAAGACATGGTCGTCCACCTAAACTGACAGGCTGGGTAAGGAGAGCATTAATTAGAGAAGCAGTCAAGTGGCTCATAGTAACACTGGATGAGCTGCCGAGATCCACAGCTCAATTAGGAGAACCTGTCCACAGGACAACTATTAGTCATGCATTCCACAAATCTGGCCTTTATGGAAAAGTGGTCAAGAAGAAAGCCATTGTTGAAAGAAAGTCATAAGAAGTCCCATTTGCAGTTTGCGAGAAGTCATGTGGGGGACACAGCAAACATGGGGACATGTGGACATATTGAAGTTTTTGGCCTAAAAGCAAAACGCTATGTGCAGCGGAAAACTAATATTGTACATCACCCTGAACTCACCATCCCCACCATGAAACATGGTGGTGACAGCATCATGTTTTGGATATGCTTATCTTCAGCAGGGACAGGGAAGCTGGTCAGAGTTGATGGGAAGATGGATGGAGCCAAATACAGGGCAATCCTAGAAGAAAACCTGCTAGAGTCTGCAAAAGACTTGAAACTGGGGCAGAGGTTCACCTTTCAGCAGGGCAACAACCCTAAAAAAACTGCCAGAGCTACAATGGAATGGTTTAGATCAAAGCATATTTATGTGTTAGAATGGACCAGTCAAAGTCCAGACCTAAATCCAATTGAGAATCTGCGGCAAGAGTTGAAAATTGTTGTTCACAGACGCTTTCCATTAAATCTGACAGAGCTTGAGCTGTTTTGCAAAGAAGAATGGGCAAAAATGTCACTCTCTAGATGTACCAAAGCTGGTAGAGACATGCTCAAAAAGACTTTTGGTGTTTCTACAAAGTTTTGAACTACAGTAAGCGGGATGAATTCATATGCACAATACGCTTTTCATATATTTATTTGTAAAAAAATTTGAAAACCATTTATAATTTTCCTTCCACTTCACAATTATGTGCTACTTTTGTGTTGGTACCGTATATACTCGAGTATAGGCCGACCCGAATATAAGCCGAGGCCCCCAATTTACCCCCAAAAAAACTGGCAAACTTATTGACTCGTGTATAAGCCGAGGGTGAGACATGCCTGTCCATCCCTGTGTGTGTGTCCGTCCATCCCTGTGTGTCCGTCCATCCCTGTGTGTCCGTCCATCCCTGTGTGTCCGTCCATCCCTGTGTGTCCGTCCATCCATCCCTGTGTGTGTGTGTGTCCATCCATCCATCCATCCCTGTGTGTGTGTGTCTCCATCCATCCATCCATCCATCCCTGTGTGTGTGTGTCTCCATCCATCCATCCATCCATCCCTGTGTGTGTGTGTCTCCATCCATCCATCCATCCATCCATCCCTGTGTGTGTCTCCATCCATGTGTGTGTGTGTGTGTGTGTGTGTGTGTGTGTGTGTGTGTGTCCAGCCTACCTTTGTCCCGAGCCTCCGTCCCGTGCCTTGCCTCCTTGCCTCCGTCCCGTGCCGTGCCTTGCCTCCTTGCATCCGTCCCGTGTCGTGCCTTGCCTTGCCCCCGTCCCGTCCCGTCCCGTGCCGTGCCGTCCCGTGCCCTCTTCGTCGGCGGCCATTGTAAAGTTCAAAAGCTGCGCCGCCGCCTTCGCCTGTGATAGGCGGAACACTGAATTTCCCAGCAGCCTGTGTTCCGCCTATCACAGACGTCGTATCATCCTCGTCCGTAGTACGAGGATGATACGATGTCCGTGATAGGCGGAACACAGGCTGCTGGGAAATTCAGTGTTCCGCCTATCACAGGCGAAGGCGGAGCCGGAGGCGCGGCTTTTGAATAGAATGGCCGCTGTCTGTCTGCTCGACACGCTGATCGAGCGGGCAGACAGCGATGACTCGAGTATAAGCCGAGGGGGGCACTTTCAGCCTCAAAAAAGAGGCTGAAAATCTCGGCTTATACTCGAGTATATACGGTATATCACATAAAATCCCAATAAAATAAATTTATGTTTTTAGTTGTAACATGACAAAATGTGGAAAATTTCAAGGGGTGTGAATACTTTTTCAAGGCACTGTATGGGCTGTTTTTCCCCTGTTGCACTATATTGAGCTTTCTATCTATCTATCTATCTATCTATCTATCTATCTATCTATCTATCTATCTATCTATCTATCTATCATTATTCCTGGATCTGACTTTTATGTATTATAGGACCCCGTGGAAGCCATAGAGCACAATCATTAAACAACTAAAACAGTCTTTCTTGGGTCATACATGGACAGTGCATGGGTGTATTTATGGTAAAATGAAAGAAAGCCGACATAGGTAAACAAATGTGAATTTGATTATCATCAACATCATATGTAAACACTGGGAAATGAGTAATCTCAACCCTGAAGATACTTTACATATATAGACCTTGCAATTCTATATATGTGGCCACACAATGTACAAACGTTCGCACCCTGGTTAGTGTAGCACAAACTGCTTCGTTATTTTAGTAACTTAACTGATTTTCATTTCCTTTTTTTTTTTTTTTTTTTTGAACAGCAGTACCCCCTGTAGTTAACAATGAAGAGGATCTCTACACACTGGGAAGAAATAAAAAATAAAAGTATGATACACAAAGAAAGGATCTAAGCCACAGCTGGCATTTAAATCAAACATTTTCTCTGAGGTCAGTTTGCTGGTTCCTTTCCATGTTAGTAGCTGGTGTAAAAAAAAAAATATATTTTAAAGCTACAAATCTCACAGTGTACATAGAAAGAATTCAAGCTTTTAAAAATGTTGCCTTTGAAGCCGTACAGTATCACATCAAAGTATTTTCAAAGCGGTGTTTCTTACAAAATAATTTAATAACTCATTTTTTTTCCATAGGATATGCATTTGATTTTCCTTTGAATTATATAAGACCACAATCATTAGGTAGCTTGATTATAAGGCTGGTTTGCAGTCTTCACTAGTCTTCTACTGTGCTTTTGTATCTCTCACACAAGGAATATATTGAACGTGTTTGTGCAGGAGGGACTGTAAAGGTCAATACTGCATCAGTATTATCTCTCCGCAGGTAAATGCAGGGCAGCTCATTTACATAAGAAAAAAAAAATGCCACATCCCACCGTGAAACCACGTTTATCCCTGTTTGAAGTTTTGGTCTGTAGACAGACCCTGCAAAATTCCTTGCCCCTCTTATGATTAGCAGGTTTTAGTATACAGTGTTGAGACCAACTGGCTACAATGATGTGGCTAATGATGGACTGTCACTTATCACTCTTATGGGCAATATTCCCAGGAACTCACACCCCCTGCTGCCTGCACTGTTCATAGAAAAGCTATGTGGAGTTTCAATTAAAGAGCGAAAGTCTAAACCAACCGCTTCAACTGTGTGCTCTCTTTGGAAACCAATGGCCACTTGAAATCATGTAAATAGACACAGTCAGATATCTATTTCACTAAAAAAAAAACTACATTTTTATAGTTGTGTGAATCACAAATGTGGCCAGCAAGTGAGGCTCTTAACTATTAAGCACTTCAGCCCCAGAAGGATTTGCCCCCTTAATGACCAGGCCATTTTTTGTGATACGGCACTGCGTCGGTTCAACTGACAATTGCACTAATAGAAAGAATTACAAAAGAAAATCCCCCTTGGGTGGGACTTTAAAAGACCACCGACACCAAAATACAGCTAAAACATAATTTTATAATTTTATTAATAATTGACAAAGTAATAAAAAGAGACATGTAAACCTACAATGTCTCAAATATACAAATACAGCCACAAATTGTTGCAGTAAATCAACATCTATACAAATACAATGAGTACTCTCCTAGGTATCCCACACCCGATGCGTTTCCAGTTGCTGTTGTTGCAAAACCTTCATCAGGGGTAGAGAGCAGAAATTGGTAGTATAGTAGTATTTCTATAGCATAAAAACATCAAAACACAAAAGAGGGAAGGGAAAAAAAAGGGGGGTGGGCAGAGGTTAGCATATATATATATATATATATATATATATATATATATATATAAATCTGGATGCTAGATTACTTCAAAAAAATATATATAGCAACCTGAGGTCCACCTTTTTAAACGCGTGTGTAATGAAAACACTTGAACAATGTCAAAATAATTCCAGCACTATGGTGTAGCAATAAGTGACGTGGTATCGCCGGACGCCGTCCTCCTTAAAAATTCAAAATGTGGGCTAGCATTCTAGCGTCCACCCTTCCTGGAGCGGAGAATAAAACATATGACAATTGCATGGTCGTGCGACCCTGTACCCAAACAAAATTGATGTCCTTTTTTCCCCACAAAAAGAGCTTTCTTTTGGTGTTTGGTTTCGAATTCACCTCTGTGGTTTTTATTTTTTGTGTTATAAACAAAAAAAGAATGACAATTTTGAAAAAAAACACAATATTTTTTTCTTTCTGCTATAATAAATAGCCCGAAAAATTTCAAAAAATTCTTCATCAGTTTAGGCCAATATGTATTCTTCTACATAATTTTAGTAAAAAAAAATTGCAATAAGTGTACAGTAATTTGATTGATTTGCACAAAAGTTATAGTGTCTACAAAATAGGTAATAGATTTATGGGATTTTTATTATTCTTTTTTTTTTTTTTTTTTACTAGAAATGGTAACAATCTGCGATTTTTAGCAGGATTGCAATGGACTTTTTTGGGACCATTGACATTTATACAGCGATCAAAGCTAAAAATAGCCACTGATTACTGTATAAATGTCAATGATAGGGAAGGGGCTAACACTAGGGGATGATCAAGGCGTTAAATGTGTGTCCTAGGGAGTGTTTCTAACTGGGGGGGATGTGACTACCTGTAGGAGGAGACCGATCGCTGTTCATACCCAGTATGAACAGCAGATCGGTCTCCTCTCCCCGGACAGAATGGAGATCTGTCTGTTTACAGTGACAGACCTCCGTTCTGTCTCTCTCAGGAGCGATTGCGGGTGCCCGGTGGACATTGTGGCCACTAGGGACATGCATCAGCTCCTACATCACATGGTGGGTGCCCCCTATACCGCCGCCGTACAGCTATTCGTGCAGGTGAGCCAACTTGCCGCCGTATAACGAGGGCGGCTGGTTGACAACTGGTTAAAAGACAAGTATGGGTTTTTATTTTTTTTTTGCCCATTATACTTACTTAGGTGGATGCTGCATCTGTTCCTCGACGCCTCTGCACTGAGAACTGATCGATCGAACACTGCCAATGGCTCGGTTATCACAGCTCCCCGAGCAGAGAGCTGCTGCCTGTCAGTCAGCAGCTCTCCTCTCTGCTCCTCCATACTCACTGGAGCGCTGAGCTGTGGAGGGGAGAAGCCGTCTCGACAGGTATTAGTCCAGTCACCTGGCGGATCCAGACTTTATTGTCCTGATGATGCAGTGCCTGGACTGATTCCAGTGACGCCAGCAGGGAGCAGACTTCAGACCACTCTCTGTTAAAAATGGGTCACAGGAGTACAAAGCGAATTGCACTCCTGTAACCCATAGGAGAAGCCCAGCCAAATGAACTCAGCCTGGACTTCTCCTTTAAACCAGTCAGTCACACCATACCTCCTCTCCCCTGCACTTCCCACCCATTTTGAGTGACTTGGGTCCCAAATTCAGATCAGAATAAGTCTCAACTGTGCCAGGCTCAAGCAAGAAGCATGTCTTTAATTTTGGTAGGTTATATGGAGGCAGCCTCCACTTAAAGTGTTTGTTACCCCAGAATTTCATATTTGAGATATGTGCCTGCTTTACCATGTACTTGTATGAAAAGTGTCCTGTTCTCTTTGTATTGCTTCATCTGTGTGAAATCGGTCATCTGGGTGTAGGGGTTAGCACTCTCGCTTAGCAGTAAAAAGGGTCGCTGGTTCGAATCCCTACCTGCCTGGAGTTTGCATGTTCTCCTTGTGCCTGCATGGATTTCGTCCAGGTACTCCGGTTTCCTCCCACACTCCAAAGACATGCAGGTAGGTTAAATGGCTTCTGTCCGAAATTGGCCTAGTATATAAATGGGGACCTTGGATTGTGGGCTCCTTGAGGGTAGGGACCAATGTGAGTGTGCAATGTACAGGGATAGGGACAATTGTAGATACTCAGGTTGAACTGGATGGACTGGTGTCTTTATTCAACCTATGTAACTATGTAAATCCATGGTGTCCCTGCCAGCCCCCCTGCTTTCTATTAAAAACTGACCACACTAAGCAGGAGAACACTCTGTGGTCAGTTCTCTAGCTATGCTGGGAATTCAGTATGCTATCCTCCAATGATCAAATTTGTCCTGACACACCTCTCCTGCACAGCCATTCACTAGAAAGTTCAGTATACTGCTGCTTCTTCTCCCCCCAGCTCTTATGCAGCTGGGAACAGAGGGGATATGATCACTTATGAAAAAGAGAATCATTTATCATTTTTTTTATATCTATACTCAAATGTTTTGCCTTTCACTACAATTTTAAACTGAATTGGATGTTTTACAAGGTAATTTTTACAATTAATTTAATGATTATAATGTCTTTTTACCCTATATTTGGACCCAACAAAGGATTCTCGGGTCCTCCTGTCGTCTAAACCTGTGTATGCCCATGGCATATTGTATGAACTTGCAAGCCAAATTGTGCCCTTGAAAAGAAAGATTTTCAGCATTAAAGTGGTTGTAACCCCAAAAAAAAAGATCCTGTTCCTTTAAGGCATGACCTATAGTGTGATTACGCATGTAATTTGTCCCTTCCTATGTTGTAATATACCTAGTCGATCCTGCCTGTTCCTGTGTCCCCCTGTTTGTGCTGACCACAGTAATCATGGCTGCTGTGCCATGATACCGTGATCAGTTTACATGCCTCCGTCACCTTGCTCTCTGCTATGAGTCCCTTCCCCCACCTCCTTGCCTGTCAGTGTGAGAGCGGCTCTCCTTCCCATCCCTCCTCCTCCTATTCAGCTGCAATATGCAGAAAAAATTACTTGTATCACCTCTGAATTATGCAGTTACTAACTAAAGGTGCATCTCATAAAATTTGAATATCATCAAAAAGTAAATTTATTTCAGTAATTCAATTCAAAAAGTAAAACTCATATTTTATATAGATGTGTTACACACAGAGTGATATATTTCAAGCATTTCCTTCTTTTAATTTTGAGGATTATGGCTTACAGCTAGTGAAAACCCAAAATTCAGTAGCTCAGAAAATTAGAACATAAGATCAATAAATAAAAAGGATTTTAACGACTTACTGAAAAGTATGGCCATGTACAGTATAGTATGCACTGAATACTTGGTTGTGGCTCCTTTTGCATGAATTACTGCATCAATGTGGCGTGGCATTGCGTCAATCAGCCTGTGGCACTGCTGAGGTGTTATGGAAGCCCAGGTTTCTTTGATAGCGGCCTTCAGCTCATTTGCATTGTTGGGTTTGGTGTCTCTCATCTTCCTCTTGACAATACCCCACAGATTCTCTATGGGGTTTAGGTCAGGTGAGTTTACTGGTCAATCAAGCGCAGTGATAGCATGATCATTAAGTCAGTGATGATTTGGGGAGCCATGTCATCTGCTGGTGTTGGTCCACTGTTTTATCAAGTCCAAAGTCAGTGCAGCGCTCTACCAGGAAATTCTAGAGCACTTCTTGATTCCCTCTGCTGACCAGCTTTATGGAGATGCTGATTTCATTTTCCAGCAGGATGTGGCACCTGCCCACACTGCCAAAAGTACCAATACGTGGTTTAGTGATCATGGTATCACTGTGCATGATTGGCCAGCAAACTCGTCTGACCTAAACCTCATAGAGAATCTGTGGGGTATTGTCAAGAGGAAGATGAGCTCCATGCTCCATGTAGTAATCTTCCCTAATTCCCCATATAGGAAAGCGGTTTCAACATCTGGGTCCTTCACTTGCCTGCCTTCCCTGGCTGCAATGCTAAAAAATGCTCTGATGGTGGAGTGTTTTATGACGGGAGTGAATGTTTCGTTGTAACCTCCAAATTTTCTGGGAGTATCCCTTGGCAAGTAATCTGGATATTTGTGGATGGTTTTATGAGAAATAGCCGCGCTTGTGGAAAGGAACATGGTAGATAGGAAGATATTTATGAGGAAGGTGAATAAGTGCTGCCGCACAGCAAAAAATACAAAGAGGTTGCTGCCTCCCTAAACACACGGGCTTTAATCAAAGACCGTGCTTTGAGATTTTTTTTAATTGATTAATATGGGCTATTGGCGCTACCTCCAATAAATATGTTTGAGCTATTAAAGAAACCGTTAGTGAGCCTCACCACTTTACAGGCCTGAACTAGATCTATATTAGTGATATACCACTTTCCCTACTGTCTATATGTATGGATTGATAACTCCACTAGTATACATCCATCCATATAAACAGTAGCCTCAGCTAGTGGGTGATAAATTATATTTATAACGAGAGCTTTGAATCAAGGGTTGGACATTAGAGGAATAAAGTAATAGAGAATTAACACAGATATGTAAATAGAACCCATTGTAGAGTGTTTTGGTTCCACTAAATGTGTTTGGTTCCACTAAATTATACAAGTATGCCCTCACAAGTGTAAAATAGCAAATTTCCAAAAAAATATCAGATAATTATTCTTAATATAAGTGTTTATACGTATTACCTTATAACTCTCAGTAACTAACACTTCAGTGCCAATACCTATGTGAACATATCACAACACCTATCAGCTAGTGTAGATTTAAACTAATCAGTCCCTAAATCATTAACCCACGAATAAGTGATTCCTATATAAACATCAACCGAGGAATATATATAAAGAAAAAAAGGACTTATTCCCCCTATTTTTTTAACAGCGTGAGATAAACTTTTATATATAAGCCATATACAAATAGTGCAAGATTGTACTAAGAATTGTGTAAAAAATCTCTATCCACATGGGAAGTGTGACAGCAAAAAAACCCGAAAAAATAAATAAAAAAGAAAAAAGGAAAAAATTAACCACTTGCCGCCCGCCCTATAGGCAATTGACAATTGGTGGCAAAGTGGTTGCATAATCCTGATCGGACGTCATATGACGTGATCAGGATTATGAGCCGATGCGCGCCCCCGGGGGCGCGCATCGCGGTGATCGCTGTTGCGGGGTGTCAGTCTGACACCCGGCAACTACTACGATCTCGGTAAAGAGTCTCCGACGGAGACTCTTTACCACGTGATCTGCCGTGTCCAATCATGGCTGATCACAGTGTAATTAGGAAGAGCCACACTGGACCACCAGGGACACCACCAGACAACCAGGGATGTCCAGCAAAAGGTAATCCTCCCTAGACCACCAGGGATGCCAGTCAGTGCAACAATGGATGCCAATCAGTGCCCATAATGGATGCCAATCAGTGCCCACAATGGGCATCACTGATTGGCATGCATTATTGTTTGGCACTGATTGGCATCCATTAGTACAGTATAACAATACAATGCCGCCTATGAGTGCCCACCTGTGCCGCCTATCAGTGCCCACCTGTGCTGCCCATCCATGCCACCTATCAGTGCCCATCTGTGCCACCTATCAGTGCCCACCCATGCCCATCTGTGCCGCCTATCCATGCCCATCTGTGCCGCCCATCCATGCCCATCTGCACCGCCCATCCGTGCGAGCTATCAGTGCCAATTTGTGCCACCTATCAGTGCCCATCCGTGTCGCCCATCAGTGCCGCCTATCAGTGCCCATCAGTGCCACCTATCAGTGCCACCTATCAGTGCCACATGTCTGTGTCCATCAATGCCACCTCATCAGTGCCACTTCATTGGTGCCACATCATTGGTGCCCATCAGTGCCGCCTTATCAGTGCCCATCAGTGTAGCCCCATCAGTGCCCATCAGTGAAGGAGAAAACGTACTTATTTACAAAGTTTTGAAACTGAAACAAAAAAAAACATATTTTTTTTCAAAATTTTCGGTATTTTTTTATTTGTAGCGCAAAAAATAAAAATCGTAGAGGTGATCAAATACCACCAAAAGAAAGCTCTATTTGTGGGAAAAAAAAGATAAAAATTTCATTTGGGTACAGTGTAGCATTACCGCACAATTGTCATTCAAAGTGCGACAGCGATGAAAGCTCAAAATTGGTCTGGGCAGGAAGGTGTTTAAGTGCCTGGTATTGAAGTGGTTAAAAACCTAAGAAAATTTTAAAATTAAAATTATACAAGGTAACAAGGTAGTCCACGATAGTTCTTCTGTTAAATGTCCAATAATATACAAATTTCCAGCTCAGGAGAATCAAAGAGGGTGACTTTCGTGATCGTGAATATTTATGGTGACTTCCATGCTCATTCCCCCTCTTGGGTCCCCACTCACCAGATCCACGCACCCCCTAGGGGGTTGTAAGCATGTAGGTTCTGCTCCACTTTGCACTTCGCTATTGAGGGTTCCACCACTCGGCTGTATCCTCCACGTTCTGCCACAGGTTTTGGTTTGTTGTACAGGAAATCAATCTATGCCCGGTAGTAGTTCCTCAAAGGGGAGAAAAAACAACTCTCATGGTGTAGTATGTCGGGTACCCAAAAAGACTTTAGGGAAAAAAACTTCTACCACATTGTTCTAAAATCTTTATAGGGAGATGTTGGAATGGTCACAGAAAAAAGGAGGGTCTGTAGACAACTTATTTAAAAATTATATATTTTATTACAAAAATAGAAATAAAAAATAGAAATACAAAAATGTATCATAAATCCATCATATATAGTCAATTGTAAACACAGTATCACTTCTCAGCTAGTGATGGCCGAACGGTTCGCCCGGCGGTCGTTTCGCGGCGAATTTCCGACTTTCGCCGTCCGCGGGTTCGAACGCCTTTTTCCGTCGTTCGCCCCGGCGGACTTACGTGTTTAATGTATACAAGAACTTTAACCTTTCGTGACACGTTTATCATGTGTTACAGGACAACCAATTGAGACATGACAGCTCATGGACACTTGGACATTCCCCCTAACCTATAAATACACCCGATCCGGTGGCCATTTTACATTCTTTCTTCTGTCACTGTAGGGAAAGGATCCTGTGTGGAGTAGGGACAGAGAAAACGCTAGCTATTTGGTACACAAAAGTTCTTTTCAGGACTGGTATAGGTGTTAGGTCAGCAGCCTGAGTTTCTTTTGTCAGTTTAGATAAAGGGACAGAGCGCTGTATGCTGCTATTTTAGGGACAGCTCAGCCAGATTAGTCTTTCTTCATCATCATCATCATCATCATCATTAGCTGTTACTATCAGGTCCACAAAAGAGCTGTTCCAGCTAATCGTTCCAGCCTACTCTTTTTTGCCAATTTGTATAGGGACAGGCAGGAAGCAGTGTGTCAGGCAGTGAGGATAATTTTAAAGACTTGCTGTTACTATTAGTTCCACAAAGGTTCTTTTCAGGACTGGTATCAGTGGTACGGTAATAGGCTTGTACACGTATAATATTCTTTCTTCCAAATATAGAAAGAATATTATACTTGACTGCTGCCCTTCTGCTGCAGTCTGCTAATCATTCACAACTCACTTGTTCCACAAAAGTTCTTATAAGGACTGGTAACTTGGTCTGTCTAGGGTGCTACGGTACATAGGCTTGGGTGCGGTACAGTCTGCTGTTCTGTAAGGACCGCTATCGGTCCACAATAGATAGGGTTGCCGTGCACTACTGCTGACCGCTGCCCTATACTGCAGCAGTCCTTCAGCGGTATAGGGACTGACGCACAGTCTGCTAAACACTAATACACAACCTGCTTGGTCCACAAAAGTTCTTATAAGGACTGGTAACTTGGTATAGGGTGCTACGGTACATAGGCCTGAGTGCGTTACAGTCTGCTGTTCTGTAAGGACCGCTATCGGTCCACAATACATAGGGTTGACGTGCACTACTGCTGACCGCTGCCCTATACTGCAGCAGTCCTTCAGCGGTATAGGGACTGACGCACAGTCTGCTAAACACTAACACACAACCTGCTTGGTCCACAAAAGTTCTTATAAGGACTGGTAACTTGGTATAGGGTGCTACGGTACATAGGCCTGAGTGCAGTACAGTCTGCTGTTCTGTAAGGACTGCTATCGGTCCACAATACATAGGGTTGCCGTGCACTACTGCTGACCGCTGCCCTATACTGCAGCAGTCCTTCAGCGGTATAGGGACTGACGCACAGTCTGCTAAACACTAATACACAACCTGCTTGGTCCACAAAAGTTCTTATAAGGACTGGTAACTTGGTATAGGGTGCTACGGTACATAGGCCTGAGTGCGTTACAGTCTGCTGTTCTGTAAGGACCGCTATCGGTCCACAATACATAGGGTTGCCGTGCACTACTGCTGACCGCTGCCCTATACTGCAGCAGTCCTTCATTGGTATAGGGACTGACGTACAGTCTGCTAATCACTAACACACAACCTGCTTGGTCCACAAAAGTTCTTATAAGGACTGGTAACTTGGTATAGGGTGCTACGGTACATAGGCCTGAGTGCGTTACAGTCTGCTGTTCTGTAAGGACCGCTATCGGTCCACAATACATAGGGTTGCCGTGCACTACTGCTGACCGCTGCCCTATACTGCAGCAGTCCTTCATTGGTATAGGGACTGACGTACAGTCTGCTAATCACTAACACACAACCTGCTTGGTCCACAAAAGTTCTTATAAGGACTGGTAACTTGGTATAGGGTGCTACGGTACATAGGCCTGAGTGCGTTACAGTCTGCTGTTCTGTAAGGACCGCTATCGGTCCACAATACATAGGGTTGCCGTGCACTACTGCTGACCGCTGCCCTATACTGCAGCAGTCCTTCATTGGTATAGGGACTGACGTACAGTCTGCTAATCACTAACACACAACCTGCTTGGTCCACAAAAGTTCTTATAAGGACTGGTAACTTGGTATAGGGTGCTACGGTACATAGGCCTGAGTGCAGTACAGTCTGCTGTTCTGTAAGGACCGCTATCGGTCCACAATACATAGGGTTGCCGTGCACTACTGCTGACCGCTGCCCTATACTGCAGCAGTCCTTCATTGGTATAGGGACTGACGTACAGTCTGCTAATCACTAACACACAACCTGCTTGGTCCACAAAAGTTCTTATAAGGACTGGTAACTTGGTATAGGGTGCTACGGTACATAGGCCTGAGTGCGTTACAGTCTGCTGTTCTGTAAGGACCGCTATCGGTCCACAATACATAGGGTTGCCGTGCACTACTGCTGACCGCTGCCCTATACTGCAGCAGTCCTTCATTGGTATAGGGACTGACGTACAGTCTGCTAATCACTAACACACAACCTGCTTGGTCCACAAAAGTTCTTATAAGGACTGGTAACTTGGTATAGGGTGCTACGGTACATAGGCCTGAGTGCGTTACAGTCTGCTGTTCTGTAAGGACCGCTATCGGTCCACAATACATAGGGTTGCCGTGCACTACTGCTGACCGCTGCCCTATACTGCAGCAGTCCTTCATTGGTATAGGGACTGACGTACAGTCTGCTAATCACTAACACACAACCTGCTTGGTCCACAAAAGTTCTTATAAGGACTGGTAACTTGGTATAGGGTGCTACGGTACATAGGCCTGAGTGCGTTACAGTCTGCTGTTCTGTAAGGACCGCTATCGGTCCACAATACATAGGGTTGCCGTGCACTACTGCTGACCGCTGCCCTATACTGCAGCAGTCCTTCAGCGGTATAGGGACTGACGCACAGTCTGCTAAACACTAACACACAACCTGCTTGGTCCACAAAAGTTCTTATAAGGACTGGTAACTTGGTATAGGGTGCTACGGTACATAGGCCTGAGTGCAGTACAGTCTGCTGTTCTGTAAGGACCGCTATCGGTCCACAATACATAGGGTTGCCGTGCACTACTGCTGACCGCTGCCCTATACTGCAGCAGTCCTTCATTGGTATAGGGACTGACGTACAGTCTGCTAATCACTAACACACAACCTGCTTGGTCCACAAAAGTTCTTATAAGGACTGGTAACTTGGTATAGGGTGCTACGGTACATAGGCCTGAGTGCGTTACAGTCTGCTGTTCTGTAAGGACCGCTATCGGTCCACAATACATAGGGTTGCCGTGCACTACTGCTGACCGCTGCCCTATACTGCAGCAGTCCTTCAGCGGTATAGGGACTGACGTACAGTCTGCTAATCACTAACACACAACCTGCTTGGTCCACAAAAGTTCTTATAAGGACTGGTAACTTGGTATAGGGTGCTACGGTACATAGGCCTGAGTGCGTTACAGTCTGCTGTTCTGTAAGGACCGCTATCGGTCCACAATACATAGGGTTGCCGTGCACTACTGCTGACCGCTGCCCTATACTGCAGCAGTCCTTCATTGGTATAGGGACTGACGTACAGTCTGCTAATCACTAACACACAACCTGCTTGGTCCACAAAAGTTCTTATAAGGACTGGTAACTTGGTATAGGGTGCTACGGTACATAGGCCTGAGTGCAGTACAGTCTGCTGTTCTGTAAGGACCGCTATCGGTCCACAATACATAGGGTTGACGTGCACTACTGCTGACCGCTGCCCTATACTGCAGCAGTCCTTCAGCGGTATAGGGACTAAGAGTTTTGTCACAGGGTGATTTAAAAAATGACAGGCAGAGGAAGAGGCAGGCCCTTCCGCAGGGGTGGTAGGGGTAGGGCAGGAGCAACAGCCTTGAGCCAAAGTGGGAAGTTGCAGAAGGTGCGTTCAATTACTTTAAAGGACGCACCAGACTTGGTTGAGTGGCTCACTCAGCCTTATTCTTCTGCACCCTCCTCATCCTCTCGATCTGCACCCTCTTCTTCACTCTCTGCTATGTGCACCCCCAAAGACACTACCACCAACAACACCACCACCACCACATACCTTCCGCTTGAGTGCAAATGGGGGCCTTCATGCTCCAGTGTTTTAATAGGGACCCCCGTATAAAAAGCATGAGGGTCAAGGACCAGTACTGGGTGGCAACGTACTTAGATCCCCGGTACAAACACAAAATGGCGGAAATGTTACCGCCGTCGCAGAGGGCTGTCAGAATGCAGCACTTCCAGGCCTTGCTTCGAGAAATGCTGCATTCTGCTTTTGCGTGCGCTGGCAGAGGAGCAATTCCCACTCCCAGAGAAGGATTTGCGGGTACCAATCCAACAGCGCCTGCAAGAAGAGGCCGGTTTGAAGATGTGTTGGTGACTTCGGATATGAGGTCATTCTTTCAGCCGACCCATCGACAGGTGTCATCCGGATCCAGCATCAGGGAACGCCTAGACCGTCAGGTGTCCGACTACATTGGGTTAACGGCCGATGTGGACGCTCTGAGGAGTGATGAACCCCTAGACTACTGGGTGGGCAGGCTTGACCTCTGGCCAGAGCTTGCCCAATTTGCAATCGAACTGTTGGCTTGCCCCTCATCCAGTGTCCTGTCCGAAAGGACGTTCAGCGCAGCAGGGGGGATTGTGACCGATAAGCGTACTCGCCTAGCTCACGACAGTGTTAACTACCTCACATTTCTAAAAATGAATGAGGCATGGATCTCGGAGGAATTCAACACATGTGATCAGTAGACCATGTATATGTCTATAAACAATTTTTGGAATCAAGCACACAGACCTTCTTAATTCATTTGGCTCACTTCCCTGACCCAAAAAAGCACACCGTACTATATGCCCCTACCCTCCTCTTTGAAGAGGTTGAGCGGTGTCATATTTCTACTGGGGCTGCTTATTATGAGGGGTTCCCACCATCCCTGTGCTGTGCTGACTTCCTCCTGGGTGTTCTTATTATGAGGGGCTCCCACCATCCCTGTGCTGTGCTGACTTCCTCCTGGGGGTTCTTATTATGAGGGGCTCCCACCATCCCTGTGCTGTGCTGACTTCCTCCTGGGGGTTCTTATTATGAGGGGATCACACCATCCCTGTGCTGTGCTGACTTCCTCCTGGGGCTGCTTACGGTGCTGCTGTCAGCGCTGTATGTCACGGAGCTGCTGTCAGCGCTGTATGTCACGGAGCTGCTGTCAGCGCTGTATGTCACGGAGCTGCTGTCAGCGCTGTATGTCACGGTGCTGCTGTCAGCGCTGTATGTCACGGAGCTGCTGTCAGCGCTGTATGTCACGGAGCTGCTGTCAGTGCTGTATGTCACGGAGCTGCTGTCAGCGCTGTATGTCACGGAGCTGCTGTCAGCGCTGTATGTCACGGAGCTGCTGTCAGCGCTGTATGTCACGGTGCTGCTGTCAGCGCTGTATGTCACGGAGCTGCTGTCAGCGCTGTATGTCACGGAGCTGCTGTCAGTGCTGTATGTCACGGAGCTGCTGTCAGCGCTGTATGTCACGGAGCTGCTGTCAGCGCTGTATGTCACGGAGCTGCTGTCAGCGCTGTATGTCACGGTGCTGCTGTCAGCGCTGTATGTCACGGAGCTGCTGTCAGCGCTGTATGTCACGGAGCTGCTGTCAGCGCTGTATGTCACGGAGCTGCTGTCAGCGCTGTATGTCACGGAGCTGCTGTCAGCGCTGTATGTCACGGAGCTGCTGTCAGCGCTGTATGTCACGGTGCTGATGTCAGTGCTCTGTATTACGGTGCTGCTGTCAGTGCTCTGTATCTCCTGCACCCTCTTGTTTGCCTACCCTGGTCCCTGACCTTCCCTCTCCTCCATTGCCTTCATTAGCTCCATAGTCCTGAATTGTCAGAACAATTTCCCAAATAAAAAAAAAATGCTTGTAGTTATCGATCCCAAATTCACCTCATACATGTATTATGCTATTGTCCAGGTGGTGGGACTACGTGCTACCCCCTAATAATTACCCCGTGGCCGCAAATTCGACCTAAAGGTTTGCGAAATTCGCCTCCCATTGAAGTCAATGGAGCCCGCGGCGAACGGTCGTTTTCGCGAACGTTTGTGCCCGTTCGCGTTTCGCGTTCGCGAAACGTCCCGTCGGAAGTTCGTCCATCACTATTCTCAGCTAATGGGGGACAAAAATACATATATATCCAGGAGAAAACTGATATTCTGCCCCTATTAGACAGGTATTAGAGACGGGGTCACTGTCACCATTTCCTTAGTGCCCCCCTGTCTAGATGTCCTTAGGTGGGAATTATTCTCCCTACTCTTTAGATATATTGTACCCCCAGGAAACCTGCTTATACAAAAACCTAAAGGCTATCAAAAATTAAAAAATAATAAGCTAAAAATAAATTATAAAATCCTTAGTGCCTTAGCGCCAATTGAAATGGTATAACCGGCTTGACAAACCGAAACAAACCCAGCGAGCGAGCGGCGTGCGTTCCAGCTGCGCTCCAGCGGGTTAGACAAGCCGGAAGTGACGCTGTGCGCGTTTCGTCAGAGACGTCTTCAGCAGCGATACTACGCGCGCACACACTAGCGTCTATGAAGGGGACCGTCCCTCCCACACCCGGACGTCAGCCAATCTGTAGCCTGGGCGGGGGGCATGGTTATAATACACCTCCTTCCCAAACTAAAACAAAAACAATGCTGCGGACAGGAAGAATTTTTTTAATAGCGCATAAGCAACATTATTTGGGGAGAGTAGACTATTCAGAGGTGTCATAAAGAGAGATCATTGAGGAGAGGATGAATCCGCTCTGTATATATTTCCCGTACTGTTTAACGGCCTTAACATCAAATAGAGGTGGGCTCAGAGATCGCACCACTTACGGGCTGTTCTCTGTTTCTTATCACATTCCCATTGAGCTTAAATGCCTCCCATAATTAAAGCGGGATCAGGTTACCACCATAGTCCTTTGGTTTGTTAGAGGTTTCATGGGCGGTGATATATTAGGTTATATATAAAACTTTTTACTATATCCCCTAGGTTAAATCTATTATCTATTCAGGAAGCATACTTATAAATGCAGTGTTATATTTCGAAGGGATATTTAGTTATTTGTATTTTATCTATCCCCCTTATTTATTATGGGACACTCATAGTTAACCTGGATTGCCCAAATATTGTCCTCTGAAGCCCCAAGGTTATTGGCTTCTGTTTAACCAAACCAGATAGTGCCCTGTAAAACTTCAAAGGAAAATTGATTTTATATTTGATTTTTCTAAAAACATATGTGTTAGGCATGAGAGGCAGGTAGAGCATCCCAATGTTATTGGGGATCATTATCTTCCTATCCTGTCAAGCCCACACTATTAGATACAATGTTTTACGTTTAAAAGGTGCCACATAATTTTCCTTTAATCTATTCCTCTTAACGTTAATAAGGTGTCAAACCAGATTTGCTATTGAATTTAATTTGAACATGCCCAGCCCAGATATTACCTTGTAAAATTCTAGGGGGAGTTGTTTTTACAATTTGGCCAAACCAGGTATTACCTTGTAAAGCTCCTTAGGAGGATTGACTCTTACATAGATACATTAAAGATGAGGAAAGATATACAATCCCAGCCAACCTAATTGTATATAGTTCACCCCCCTTCTTTTAGGGGTTTGCTATAAAGCAATTTAGATCTATATCAATATTTAACCCTTTTGGGGCTAAGGAACTCAGTCTATATATCCAGCCAGTTACGTTTTGTGAAATTAGGGTAGTCATATTTCCTCCCCTCCAATTTTGTTTTATACAATCGATTCCATAGAACACTAGACTTGGGGGTCTCGCTGGTGAAATAGATCAAAATGTCTAGAAACATTATGGTTAGGGAACCCCTTTCTGATGTTCTTAATATGTTCCCTTATTTGTACATACAGTGGCCTGGTGGTTCTACCCACATATTGTAAATTGCAGGGACATTCAAGCACATATGTCATGTGTGTGCTCCGACACGTGATGAGTTCTCTAATTTTGTATTCTAAAGAATACAAAATTAGAGAACTCATCACGTGCCCACGATCCCCAATAACATTGGGATGCTCTACCTGCCTCTCATGCCTAACACATATGTTTTTAGAAAAATCAACTATAAAATCAATTTTCCTTTGAAGTTTTACAGGGCAATATCTGGTTTGGTTAAACAGAAGCCAATACCCTTGGGGCTTCAAAGGACACTATTTGGGCAATCCAGGTTAACTATGAGTGTCCCATAATAAATAAGGGGGATAGATAAAATACAAATAACTAAATATCCCTTCGAAATATAACACCGCATTTATAAGTATGCTTCCTGAATAGATAATAGATTTAACCTAGGGGATATAGTAAAAAGTTTTATATATAACCTAATATATCACCGCCCATGAAACCTCTAACAAACCAGAGGACTATGGTGGTAACCTGATCCCGCTTTAATTACGGGAGGCATATAAGCTCAATGGGAATGTGATAAGAAACAGAGAACAGCCCGTAAGTGGTGCGATCTCTGAGCCCACCTCTATTTGATGTTAAGGCCGTTAAACAGTACGGGAAATATATACAGAGCGGATTCATCCTCTCCTCAATGATCTCTCTTTATGACACCTCTGAATAGTCTACTCTCCCCAAATAATGTTGCTTATGCGCTATTAAAAAAATTCTTCCTGTCTGCAGCATTGTTTTTGTTTTAGTTTGGGAAGGAGGTGTATTATAACCATGCCCCCCGCCCAGGCTATAGATTGGCTGACGTCCGGGTGTGGGAGGGACGGTCCCCTTCATAGACGCTAGTGGGTGTGTGCGAAGTATCGCTGCTGAAGACGTCTCTGACGAAACGTGTACAGTGTCATTACGCACACTACGTCACTTCCGGCTTGTCTGACCCGCTGGAGCACAGCTGGAACAATTTCAATTGGCTCTAAGGCACTAAGGATTTTATAATTTATTTTTAGCTTATTATTTTTTAATTATTGATAGCCTTTAGGTTTTTGTATAATATAATATATCTAAAGAGTGGGGAGAATAATCCCCACCTAAGGACCTCTAGACAGGGGGGCACTAAGGAAATGGTGACAGTGGTCCCATCTCTAATACCTGTCTAATAGGGGCAGAATATCAGTTTTCTCCTGGATATATGTGTATTTTTGTCCCCCATTAGCTGAGAAGTGATACTGCTTTTACAATTGGCTATATATGATGGATTTATGATACATTTTTGTATTTCTATTTTTTATTTCTATTTTTGTAATAAAATATATAATTTTTAAATAAGTTGTCTACAGACCCTCCTTTTTTCTGTGACCATTCTAACATCTCCCTATAAAGATTTTAGAACAATGTGGTAGAAGTTTTTTTCCCTAAAGTCTTTTTGGGTACCCGACATACTACACCATGAGAGTTGTTTTTTCTCCCCTTTGAGGAACTACTACCGGGCATAGATTGATTTCCTGTACAACAAACCAAAACCTGTGGCAGAACGCGGAGGATACAGCCGAGTGGTGGAACCCTCAATAGCAAAGTGCAAAGTGGAGCAGAACCTACATGCTTACAACCCCCTAGGGGGTGCGTGGATCTGGTGAGTGGGGACCCAAGAGGGGGAATGAGCACGGAAGTCACCATAAATATTCATGATCACGAAAGTCACCCTCTTTGATTCTCCTGAGCTGGAAATTTGCATATTATTGGACATTTAACAGAAGAACTATTGTGGACTACCTTGTTACCTTGTATAATTTTAATTTTAAAATTTTCTTAGGTTTTTAATTTTTTCCTTTTTTCATTTTTATTTCTTTTTTCGGGTTTTTTTGCTGTCACACTTCCCATGTGGATAGAACATTTTTACACAATTCTTAGTACAATTTTGCACTATTTGTATATGGCTTATATATAAACGTTTATCTCACGCTGTTAAAAAAATAGGGGGGATAAGTCCTTTTTTTCTTTATATATATTCCTTGGTTGATGTTTATATAGGAATCACTTATTCGTGGGTTAATGATTTAGGGACTGATTAGTTTAAATCTACACTAGCTGATAGGTGTTGTGATATGTTCACATAGGTATTGGCACTGAAGTGTTAGTTACTGAGAGTTATAAGGTAATACGTATAAACACTAATATTAAGAATAATTATCTGATATTTTTGGGGAAATTTGCTATTTTACACTTGTGAGGGGATACTTGTATAATTTAGTGGAACCAAACACATTTAGTGGAACCAAACACATTTAGTGGAACCAAAACACTCTACAATGGGTTCTATTTACATATCTGTTCTAATTCTCTATTACTTTATTCCTCTAATGTCCAACCCTTGATTCAAAGCTCTCGTTATAAATATAATTTATCACCCACTAGCAGAGGCTACTGTTTATATGAATGGATGTATACTAGTGGAGTTATCAATCCATACATATAGACAGTAGGGAAAGTGGTATATCACTAATATAGATCTAGTTCAGGCCTGTAAAGTGGTGAGGCTCACTAACGGTATCTTTAATAGCTCAAACATATTTATTGGAGGTAGCGCCAATAGCCCATATTAATCAATTAAAAAAATTATATTTGTGAATATTTCCTTCATCGCTAAACTTTAAAAATCCACTTACCTCCTATAATTTTGGTGTCAGGGGAGAGTGCCATAAGTTTCCAGGTTTTGTTTTTTGAAGTAATCTTATTTCTTCTTTTTACTACCTTTCTCTATTTTTTATGTCTTGTCAGGATGTTGCTTCAAATATGTTATCTGTCTTAGCAGGATATGAAAACTTGTGGGGTATCCCCTTTTTCACCTAAGTGGATCTTCTAATTTTAGTTAACCCATCCATTGTTAGTGTGTATTATTCCTGGTTTCCTCTGGGATTTGTTGCTGGACTTTCATTCTTGTGCTTCATCAAATATGTTGTTGTGTACCTAGGACAGTAATGGAGAACCTTGACACCCCAAATGTTTTGGAACCACATTTCCCATGATCGTCATTCACTCTGCAGTGTAATTGAGCATCATGGGAAATGTAGTTCCAAAACATCTGGGGTGCCCTGGTTCGCCATCACTGACCTAGGATAATCATCTTTGATAATCAGTAGTTATCTGTTCCTGCCTAATGTGGTCAATCTATTGACCCTTTTAAGGATCTTCTCTAGATATAAAAATTCTGGGTTAATCAACAATTTAAATCTTGGAATAATCTCAGAGAAGATCAAAATAGTGGAAGGCAGAATGACATGAAGGTGCAAAAGATCTGTTTTAATCTGAGCAAGCAAATCTAAAGTTTTATAAGAACCTAAATCATTTCCAGGCAGATAAAAATAATATTAGACGGAGGAGGCCGAGAGGTAATTAGGGCATTCAGAGAGGGATGAAGATTGACCCATGACATGCCTCTGTAGCTGAAGCAAAATACTTTGTAAGATGAATTGTCAAGACCTAAGTTGAGTCCGTAGCATCTTAAGGAAGCTCTCTTTTTTGCCCAATAAACTAACGAGTGTCCTATAATCCTGACATAACAGGGGGGTCCTATAAAAATTTGAAAAAGCACAAATTAGGCCTGACATGAAACAGACCGGAAGACCAGAAACAGTCAGATTGCCAATCACCCAGACTTTTAATAGCATGAGATGACAAACCCAACTTAGAAGCTTCGGTGGCTGCCCTGATTCGAAAAGAATGCAAGGTTATACACAAGTGGCCCGATATTGCAAAAGCATCTTTTCAAAACTGTTTTGGTATTGAGTAAGTGGAAGGCTTGAAACATGTATCAATAGATGGCAGTTTCGTTCAGGGCGCAATAACAAATATCTTGTTAATAAAGAATAAACACAGTTCAGAGAACCACTCATTTTGTGAATGGCAATCCAATGACCTTTTCTTAACTGGTCCGTTTTGCTAAAACGTAACAAGATTTTTACGTGATCAATATGCATAACCATGTCAGAAATCAAAAGGCCTCTGGAAGATCAAGAAGATTTTGGTAATATCTCTGAAATGCGAAATGCACTGAAGAAACATAGACAAAAGGAAACTTGTAAAAGAGATTCATAATCTGAATAACAAATGATGGATGAGGCAATCAAAAGATGATTTAAAACATTAGAGGTCATTAGCACTCTGTTGTCAACCTGAAAATGCTTTTTACGGTACCCTTTAAGGGCTTGCGTAACAGAAAAGAAATGCGAGCATGGAGGAAGACCTCTCATTTTATTAAAAAAAGAAATACCCACCAAAACTTTAACTAAATGAGAATAAGTATAGGAGCTTCTCATTAAATCATCAAGAAAAGCCAAAATCAACGTTTCAGAGAAATAATCTATAGGGAAATGGGCGGACTGTAGAAAAGAGGTCCATAGGGACCATGCGGTGTTAAATTGTGCCTACATGGAAGAAGCCAAGGAATTTTAAATAGCTGATGTCATGGAGGACAAACTACCGACCATAACTGTTCCAGGCATGGAGAACCCAAGAGATCCGCTTCTGGTGCTAAACTGCAGAATCGATCCAGCTGAAATTGGGATAAAGAATCAGCAATATTGTTAACTCGGCCTGGAATATATTTAACATAAATCCACAAATTAAAAATAAGGCATTTGAAAACCAATCTTCTCAATACAGCTAAAACTGGTAAAGATTTAGATGTCAAACAATTTATAGCAAATGCAACACCCTTGTTATCGGAATGAAAGAAAAGATGAGAATTCCGAAGATTATCACCCCAGATCTCAAGGGCTACTAAAATAGGAAAGATTTCAAGTAATACTACATTGTTTGTTAAACCCTGCTCGACCCAAGATGTAGGCCAAAAATCCATAGACCAGTGACCGCACCGAAATGCGCCATAACCGACCGAACCTGCAGCATCAGTAAATAACGAAATAGCAGAGGAATCACAAAAAGGGGTTTGCCAATTAGAACAGCCATTATAAGATGATAAAAATTCATCCCAAACCAATAGATTGGAGACTAAGTCATATGTAATACGAATAAAATGAAAAGGTGATTTAAAACCTAGTAAAGCCTTATATAGTCTGTTAGAAAAAAACCCAACCGATAGGTATGATTAGAGTAGAAAAAGCAAGCAGCGATTGTAAAGTTCTAACTGTAACTTTAGGTCTAGAAATAACAAGAGAAACTAAAGAGCGCAAACGAGCAATTTTCACTGAAGGGAGGCGACATTCCATCAAAACAGTGTCAACGGTAATGCCCAAAAACTCAAGACAAGTAGTAGGCCAAACAGATTTGTCTTCCGCTAGTTGAACACCAAAACGCCTACAGATGACACAGAATTCGCTAAACAAATAAAGACAATGCAAAAAATCAACTGGGCCCATAAATTAGAAGTCATCTAAGTAATGTATCATGTTAGTAGAATCCGTTTGAAACTAAATTGTCCAATCAAGAAAAGAAGCAAAAGCTTCAAAATATTTGCAAGATAATGAGCAGCCCATAGGAAGGCATTTATCGTAATAATAAGCTCCATCAACATAAAAACCTAGAGAGCTAAAAGCTGAATGATGAATAGGCAATAAACGGAAAGCAGATTTAATGTCAGCTTTGGCAAGTAAAGCAGATTGACAGAGTAAACAAATTTTAGAAAGTGCATCATCGAACGACGTATAAGAAACACAACTCGCAACAGGGTCAATACTATCATTAAGAAATGAACCTACAGGATATGACAGGTGGTATATTAAACAAAAACTATTTTGGTCTTTTTTATGTATCAAGCCAAGAGGCAAGACTCTAAAATTTTGAAAAGGCGGAGAAAGAAGGGGCCCTGCAACTCTACCTTCATTAACTTCCTTAGAAATTTTTTCAGACACTATATTAGGAAAGTGACCAATAGAAGGGAGATTATTGTGACAGACTCAACCTGTGTCATCAAACACTGGCAATCAAAAACCAACAGAAAAGCCATTAAGTATGAGATCCTCCGTCGGACGATCTCGACACATTTGGAGAAACGGCAACATGTCGATAAGTTTCACTGGAGTTATTGCCAGAAGGAAAATGATCCCTCGAATGAGATGCAACAGCCAGAGACAATTTTTTGAAACAACGAATAGCGGGAGGATGAGCACCAGTGCACATGGCACATTCATGCTTGTAGCGACAGGAGTTAGGCCATTTACACTGCCCTTCATTAAAACCAAAACACAGACCCTTTTTAAAAGGTGCAGGCTGTGAAGATTGAAAAGGCAGTAATTGTTTCCCAGGAATCAGCAGATTTAGCCACAAACCCATGTCCTTAGAACCCCATTTTAAATTTTTTTGAATCGCTAACTTTTGTCGGAATGATGCGTCATAATAGAACAACATTTTTTTAAAAGGTTCAAGAATGATGTCAACGTGTTGAAACATACCACAACACAATTCAGGGTTTTTTTTTTTTTTTGCCCATGATGCTAGCCTAGATGCAGACAGCTTGAAGCCAATTGTTGAAAGAATGAGGCGAAGACTTGTGTCTGTCATCGTCAAATTTATCAGAATCTTTCCTATCTAGACGATGCTCCTTAAATTAAGGAAGGAGAGAAAGAAGTTCAATGTTATCGCCTCTCCAATTGTTGAAAGAAGTAAGACATGTAAGTGACCACAAAATGTTTGCAAACTGGTTATTTGATTTGTCCCTATTCCTATTGGTAGGGGGTGCTGTTGCGTTCCTCCTACTTTCATTCCACAGTCCTTTTTCAGATGACCAGTCTTTTTAAAGTGAAAACATGCTTGACTTTCTTTGCTTTGTTCCCTCATGCACTTTAATAGCTTTCTGGGTTTCTTAATTATGCAAATTTTCTTCCTTAAGTTATATTCATCAATTAATCCTCCATTGGAGTATTCTAGTGTTAATTGCTCTGTTTCTAAAGCATTAATAAAGGCTCAATGGAACATTGCATAGCAGTAGCGCCACCATATAGTTATTTTTAATTTTCCAATTACATGTACTGTAGCTGTTTTACGATTGCTAACATGACATTCACATGTTTTCACATTTCCTGGACAACCTGTTCATTTACTGATCTTTTTTAACCTTATATAGCTGGTGTAGCAGATATAGTTTAGGTTTGAATGCTCATGCAGTTTTCTCATGGAGTTTTTGTAGTGTGGTCCACATACATTAAGCAATATTTTCTTTTCTTATGTGAACGAGCTGTTAATCTTCCACTAGCAGACATAGGATTGATTTCATTTGTCTGTTCTTTCTGTCCCATTCCTTCATGGGTCCTCTTTGAGTGAGTCTATCTGTGTGCAGTACTTGCCACAAGTTGTCTTTGTTTAGCAGCATCTCCAACTTGCACTTCCGGAGCTGGTAGTTGGTATTGTTGAGCTTTACGATTGCATATCTCACAACTTGCCCATTTAGTGACTGGGGGCATGACCTATTGGCTATGTGATAAACTAAGGCATTGAGATCTTGAGGAATGTAGAGTTCAGCTTTATCTACATAGGACATTAACATACATGCATGAGAACAGCATTACAGGAAAGAGCAGAGAAAAACTTTCTTCCTGTGCAGAATATACAATAATATACAAACACTCAGATGTTTGTTTATCACAACAGCACCATCTTAACTTTTATAATCTTAACCCGTCTCTTCTTTTTTTCTGCAACAGATCGTCTCTATGACAGAATCTAAGCCCTGTCCTAACCCAACCTGGCCACTTACAGTGGTGTGAAAAAGTGTTTGCCCCCTTCCTCATTTCCTGTTCCTTTGCATGTTTGTCACACTGTTTGAAACACAAGTGTTTCGGAACATCAAACCAATTTAAACAATAGTCAAGGACAACACAAGTAAACACAAAATGCAATTTGTAAATGAAGGTGTTTATTATTAAAGGTGAAAAAAAATCCAAACCATCATGGCCCTGTGTGAAAAAGTGATTGCCCCCCTTGTTAAAACATCCTATAACTGTGGTTGTCCACACCTGAGTTCAATTTCTCTAGCCACACCCAGGCCTGATTATTGCCACACCTGTTCACAATCAAGGCATCACTTAAATAGGAGCTGCTTGACACAGTAAGGTCCACCAGAAGATCCTTAAAAGCTACACATCATGCCGAGACCCAAAGAAATTCAGGAACAATTGAGAAAGAAAGTAATTGAGATCAGTCTGGAAAGGGTTATAAAGCCATTTCCAAAGCTTTGGGAATCCAGCGAACCACAGTGAGAGCCATTATCCACAAATGGCGAAGACATGGAACAGTGGTGAACCTTCCCAGGAGTGGCCGGCCGCCCAAAATTACCCCAAGAGCGCAGCGACGACTCATCCAAGAGGTCACAAAAGACCCCACAACAACGTCCAAGGAACTGCAGGCCTCACTTGCCTCAGTTAAGGTCAGCGTTCATGCCTCCACCATCAGGAAAAGACTGGGCAAAAATGGCCTGCATGGCAGAGTTCCAAGGAGAAAACCACTGCTGAGCAAAAAGAACATCAAAGCTCGTCTCAATTTCTCCACAACACATCTTGATGATCCCCAAGACTTTCGGGACAACATTCTGTGGACCGATGAGACAAAAGTGGAACTCTTTGGAAGGTGTGTGTCCAAGTATATCTGGCGTAGAAGGAACACTGCATTTCATAAAAAGAACATTATACCAACAGTAAAATATGGTGGTGGTAGTGTGATGGTCTGGGGCTGTTTTGCTGCTTCAGGACCTGGAAGACTTGCCGTGATAAAAGGAACTATGAATTCTGCTGTCTACCAAGAGATCCTGAAGGAGAATGTCCGACCATCTGTTCGTGTACTCAAGCTGAAACGAACTTGGGTTCTGCAGCAGGACAATGATCCTAAACACACCAGCAAGTCCACCACCGAATGGCTGAAGAAAAACAAAATGAAGACTTTGGAGTGGCCTAGCCAAAGTCCTGACCTGAATCCTATTGAGATGTTGTGGTATGACCTTAAAAAGGCCGTTCATGCTCGAAAACCCTCTAATGTAACTGAATTAGGACAATTCTGCAAAGATGAGTGGGCCAAAATTCCTCCAGGACGCTGTAAAAGCCTCATTGCACGTTATCGCAAACGCTTGGTTGCAGTTGTTGCTGCTAAGGGTGGCCCAACCAGTTATTAGGTTTAGGGGGCAATCACTTTTTCACACAGGGCCATGATGGTTTGGATTTTTTTTCACCTTTAATAATAAACACCTTCATTTACAAATTGCATTTTGTGTTTACTTGTGTTGTCCTTGACTATTGTTTAAATTGGTTTGATGTTCCGAAACACTTAAGTGTGACAAACATGCAAAGGAACAGGAAATGAGGAAGGGGGCAAACACTTTTTCACACCACTGTATGTCTATAACAGTTCACTGTCATCCACCCTGGACACATTGGCACCCTTTACTACACACAGAATCAGGCCCTAACTGCTAAAACCCTGACAAACAGACAATACCTGAAGCCTCAAAAAACATAGCTGTGCTCTTGAGCGTCTGTGGTGTAAGACTAAGTCCCAGCAAGACTTCAACCAATATAAATCTGCACTACAAAAATACAATTCTTGCCCCCACACGCCCAAACAAACCAACTTTATCACTCTCATTACCACCCTCTCATGCATTCCCCATCAACTCTTTTCTACCTTTAACTCTATACTTTGTTCTTTATTACCTCCACCCACTAACTTACTCATCACCTCAAAAATAAGATTGATACAATTCGAGATGAGATCTCCACTGTACAGATATCTCCCTCAACTTACAGTCCGTGTCCACCTGCATATTCAATACATCCTTCGTTTAACCCAGCTACTATAGAGGAAGTCACTAAACTTTTACCTAACGTCCCCCTAATCACCAGCCCCCTGGACTTTGTTCCCTCACAAATACTATGGTCACCCTCTGGCTCTATCCTACACTCTTTAACTCAAATCTTCAATCTCTCTCTCTCTCTCTGGCATCTTCCCCATCCCTCTAAAACATGCACTAGTCACCCCCATACCTAAAAAGGCCTAACTGGACCTAACAAATCTTAACAACCTAAGACCCATTATTCCCTTTTGCCTCCAAACCCCTTAAAGTCTACAACTGGCTGAGCTTTTACCTCATTGAGAATAACCTTATTGATCCCCTTCAGGATTTCGCCTGCAACACTCCACATAAACTGATCTCCTAAAACATTCAAATTACTTACTAACAGTTAAACCAACAGTCAATATGTCTTACTCCTACTCTTGGACCTCTTGCTGCCTTTGGCACAGTTGACCACTGCCTCCTCCTTAAAAAAAACTCTATTTCTTGATCATACATCACGGGACACAGGAGCTTCATTACATAGTGGGTTATATAGGCACCTCTGGTGATTGGACACTGGTTGACCCCAATTAAGGAGAATTTCTCCCCTATATAACCCCTCCCATCTGGGAGGCACCTCAGTTTTTTCGCCAGTGTCTATGGTGATGGTCACGTAAAACTTTAGCTCTATGCAGGTCCCTGCGAGGGCCTAAGGGCTACAACAAACCGGATCCATACCTCGAGCCGATATTTGACTTACAAGATGGTATGGTACCCGGGCGTCGTCAACCGAAGAAGCGAGGTTTTGCCTGTAAGTCCTCTCCATTGGAAGACTGGGCTCTGGGAAAACCAGACTTGGTGTACTGTTTATACAGAGCGCACGAAAGTTTCTGGCAGAGCTTTCTACATGGCCCAGGTAGGTGGTTCTTCAGAGAAAGAGCCCCAGATAAACCTGAAGGTTGGCTAACAATACCCGCCGTGATGGGTGAAGGCTGGAATTTGTCTGGTTCAGCAATTCCTGCGGCGAGGACAGGTAAGGGAAGTTAATCCTGTATATATAAATATATGAATGGATTTCTTCATTTTGAGTAGTTGTATGTCTTACCTGGTTTCCACCACTAGAGGGAGTAAGAGCAGCCTGATGCATGCTTACATGCCTTTCAATACACACGCTCAGTGAAGTCTGGTTCTCCAGCTGACTCACGTCTCCATTACAGTCCCTGCCACATCAAGGTAAACAGAGGTCCCACGTAGTTTGGGGGTCCCACGCAGCCCCGTTTGGGGTTCTCCTTCCCCTCCTGGATCCCGCAGTCCTCGTGCACGCGCGCGAGCGTGTGCACGTGCACCGGGCGCGTTCCCGGCCTAATGGAGGAGGGGGGAGTGTGGTTGTGAGCCATGCACGTTGGTGTGCACAGCGCTGTAATACACAGGCGCCAGGCGGCAGTTTGTAAAAAGTCCAGAGCGTCAGGGGGCTGTAAGTGGAGACACAGGAGCTGTGGGCAGTAAGCATCCGTGGAATTGGATCCAGGCAAACCTAGACACCTACTCAGCATCAGGTTGTGCAGTTTAAGCATATATATTTATTGTGAGACTTTAAGCACAACAGTGATTGCACTTGTACTAGTACCTCTGCTTTATAGCTTAGGACTATGTCTCCTCGTATGAGGGTTTCAGGGGGAGGTAGCAAAGGCACTGGTAAATCACCGCCTAGGTCCAGGGGTTCTAAAAAAGTGCCTGTAAGTTACCACCCCCCCCCCCCCCTGCAAGACTGGAGCCAGCCTCTCAAGACGAGTCAGTGCACCTGTCAGGTTTGCAGCCTCTCCTAATGTGTCAGCCCCGGTTTATGTCACTGAGATACTCCCTTAGGGCTACATTGGAGGGTTTTTAAGAGAAGATAATGAATTTTATTTCTGCTTCTCTGAAATATAGCAAGAAAAGGGGTAGATCCCCTCCCTCTGCTGAGATTCCTCTCACAGATGATTTTCTGAAAAAGAGGAGAGATCCCTATCTTAGGAGGGGGATCATGAGCAGTCGGATGAATCAGAGGAAGAGGAGATAGTCCCCTCCTCCCAGGCACTCAGAAAACAGGTGCAGTATTATACTGAATTTGTGCGTACCACATTCAGAATGCCTGCTGCTGAAGTCGCTACATCCTCTGTTTCTTCCCTGGGAGTCAGGAAAGCCCCACAGACTGCCTATTCCTTTCCAATCCATCCCTTAATGGATGAATTGTTGTATAAGGATTGGGGACATCCCAATAAACTGTTTGCTCCTCCTAAAAAGGTTTTCTTTGCATTATCCTCTGGAGGAAAGTTTCACCAAGAAGTGGGGGGTCCCATCTGTTGATGCGGCTGTTTCTTGCGTGAATGAAACCTGACTTGTCCTTTGGATATTGAGCAGGTATTTAAAGGATCCAACTGATAAGAAGCTGGAAACCTTATTAAAAAGCCTCCTTTTCCATGACTAGCGCTGGGGTACAACCTACAGTCGCAGCCGTGGGGTTGTGTCAGTTCCTCAAGGAACAGGTTAAGCAGATGCTTGGGATCCTTCCCAGCGAGGAAGTAGAAAATTATGCAGAACTGCCTCATATTCTGTGCTTTATGATTGATGCGATTTTGGACTCTGTCCAACAAGCATCACGTTTGTCCTTCATGTTGGTACACATGCGAAGGGCCCTATGGCTAAAAAATTGGGCAGCTGAGCTGTCATGCAAGAAGCATTTGATTGGGTTCCCGTTTAAAGGGGAACGTTTGTTTGGAGAAGAATTGGATAAATCTACTCTCCTTCCAATCAAAAAGAGCCAACGTCCGTCATTCAGGCATGCTCTCTCTCCCGAAGCATCAAGCTCTAAGCAGTGGCGACGGCCTTCTCAGCCCTCCTCTACTAGAAAGGCTCAAGGCAGAGCCCAGGGGCAGGAAAAGACTTGGGGGCGAAAGCCTGCCAAGCAAAGCCTAAGAACTTCCTTGTGAAGGGGCGCCCCCCGCTCGGCAGAGTGGGGGGAAGGCTCCTGCAGTTTGCAGGAGCCTGGCGGAAAGAGATCCAGGACAAGTGGGTAACTAAGGTCTAGGATCCCCAGGGGTCCAGTAAGGCAAAAACGCTATTTCTGGCCTTAGATCACTTACTATCCCAGGGGGTGATAGTAGAAGTGAACCCAAAGAACAGGGTTCAGGGTTTTACTCAAATCTCTTCACCATTCCAAAGCAAATGGAAGTGTCAGACCTATCCTGGATCTGAGGGATCTGAACCGTTTTTTTCGCATCCGGTCCTTCCGAATGCAGTCAATCCGCACTGTGGTCTCCACCCTGCAAAGGGAGAATTCATGGCATCAATAGATATCAAAGATGCATATCTCCATGTGCCAAATTTTTTCCGCACACCAAAAAATTCTAAGGTTTGCGGTAGAGCAGCGCCATTTTCAATTTGTGGCCTTGCCATTTGGGCTTGCTACGGCCCCTCGAGTCTTTACAAAGATTATGGACCCTCTCTTAGCAGACATAAGAGCTCAGGGCATAGCCGCCATGGCTTATCTAGACGACTTGCTTCTCATGGAGAAAACAGCAGCGTTCCTGAATCACAGCGTCACCAAAACGCTAGAACACCTGGAACACCTAGGTTGGATCATAAACCTAAAAAGTCGTCCCTACAGCCTGCCACCAGGTTGGAATACCTGGGCAGGATCATTGACACCGCTCAGGGCAAGGTGTTTCTTCCAAGGCTAAAGGCCTTGACCATTGGGGATCTGGTGCGCCTAATTCTGGGCAGAAGATCTTCCCCCATTCGGTTGTGCATGAGACTGTTAGGGAAAATGGTCGCCTCCTTCGAGGCCGTCCCATTCGCCCAGTTCCACTCAAGGCCTCTGCAAAGATGCATACTATGCTTCTATCCCCAGGGACACGCAAGAGTCTCGTCTGGTGGTTGCAAACCAAGAATTTGCTGAAAGGCAAAACTTTTCTTCCTCTTCATGGAAGATTATCACAACAGAGGCCAGCCTAACAGGCTGGATAGCAGTGTTGGAGGAGACGTGCTCGCAGGGGAAATGGTCTGCGATCGAGAAGCTACTGCCCATAAATATCTTGGAGATCCGGGCAGTTTACATGGCTCTCATAAAGTGGTCTTACAGACTACGAGGTCTCCCGGTTCGGGTTCAGTCCGACAATGCCACAGCAGTGGCTTATATCAATCACCAGGGCGGTACCAGGAGTCTGGTGGCCCAAAAAAGAGGTGAATTGGTCTGCGACCGAGAAACTACTGCCCATAAATATCTTGGAGATCCGGGCAGTTTACATGGCTCTCATAGAGTGGTCTTACAGACTGCGAGGTTTCCCGGTTCGGGTTCAGTCTGACAATGCCACAGCAGTGGCTTATATCAATCACCAGGGCGGTACCAGAAGTCTGGTGGCCCAAAAAGAGGTGAATCGCATACTTGTCTGGGCAGAAAAGCATGTTCCGTGTCTTTCTGCAGTCTTCATTCCAGGAGTGGAAAATTGGCAGGCGGATTTTCTCAGCCGCCAGCAGTTGTGCCCAGGAGAATGGGCTCTGCACCCCGACGTGTTTCAGAACATATGTCACAAGTGGGGTACTCCGGACGTAGATCTGTTTGCATCCAGGTTCAACAGGAAACTGGACAAGTTTGTGTCAAGGACAAGAGATGCACTTGCTCAGGGGTCAGATGCTCTGACAGTTCCCTGGGATCAGTACAATCTGATCTATGCCTTCCCCCCGAGCCCGCTTCTGTTGCGGTTCCTGGGAAGAGTCAAGAGGGAGACAAAGTCGGTCCTTTTGGTGGCCTCGGCTTGGCCCAGGCGACCATGGTACGCGGAAATCATGAAGTTGACAGTAGGCAGGCCATGGACCCTCCCTCTCTGGCCAGATCTGCTCTCACAGGGTCCAATCTACCATCCTGCTTTACGCAGTCTGAATTTGACGGTTTGGCTGCTGAGACCCACATTCTGAGAGACCGTGGCCTTTCGGGGCCAGTCCTTTCTACTCTGGTCAATGTCAGAAAGCCGGCCTCTAGGCTTATTTATTACAAGGTCTGGAGGACATATGTTTCCTGGTGTGAACTCAGGAAATGGCATCCTAGGAAGTATGTCATTAACAGAATCTTGGCCTTTCTCCAGTCAGGCCTAGAAATGAATTTGGCCATAAGCACTATCAAGGTGCAGATTTCGGCCCTGTCAGTATTTTTTCAAAAGCCACTTGCATCACATTCCCTAGTACGGGCTTTTATTCAGGGGGCCATGCGGACAAAACCACCAGTTAAACCTCCGGTATGCCCATGGGATCTGAATTTGGTTCTCTCGGCCTTACAGGGGCAACCATTTGAACCTTTGCATCTGGCTTCTTTAGTTCTCCTGACTAAAAAGCTGGTCTTCTTGGTAGCCATATCTACGGTTAGAAGAGTATCAGAGTTGGCAGCTCTTTCCAGCAAGGAGCCGTATTTAATTATCCATAAGGACCGGGTGGTCATGCGTCCCAACAGGTCCTTTCTACCTAAGGTGGTTTCGGGTTTCCATTTGAATCAGGATGTAATCCTACCATCCTTTTTTCCGGACCCTCAGTCCACAGAAGAAGAATCTTTACACACTTTGGATGTGGTTAGAGCAATCAGTATTTATCTTCAGGCAACTACTCAGATAAGGAAAACTGATTGCTTATTTATTCTGCCGGAAGGCCCTAGAAAGGGCCAGGCAGCGTCAAAATCCACTCTCTCAAGGTGGATCAGACAGTTATTTCTCAGGCCTATGGTTTAAAGGGGAAGATTCCTCCTTTTCAGGTGAAGGCGCACTCTACTAGGGCTGTTAGTGCTTCTTAGGCAGTGCATCACCAGGCCTCCCTGGCTCAGATCTGTAAGGCTGCGACTTGGTCATCAGTCCACACATTCACCAGATTCTATCAGGTGGATGTCAGAGGGCAAGAGGATATCGCCTTCGGGCGCAGTGTACTGCAGGCTGCAGTTTAGGTCCTCCGGTCCCTGGCGGTCTATATTTATGATCTGTGTCTCCCTCCCCTCAATCTGAGCATTGCTATGGGACATCCCACTATGTAATGAAGCTCCTGTGTCCCGTGATGTATGATCAAGAAAATGGGATTTTTATATACAGCTTACCTGTAAAATCCTTTTCTTGAGAGTACATCATGGGACACAGGGCTCCCGCCCCTCTTGGGTTTTATGTGGTTTCTTATTGCTTTGCTACAAAACTGAGGTGCCTCCCAGATGGGAGGGGTTATATAGGGGAGGAATTCTCCTTAATTGGGGTCAACCAGTGTCCAATCACCAGAGGTGCCTATATAACCCACTATGTAATGAAGCTCCTGTGTCCCGTGATGTACTCTCAAGAAAAGGATTTTACAGGTAAGCTGTATATAAAAATCCCATTTCTTTGGTCTTCTTGACTGTGCTTACCATTGGTTTAAATCTTACCTATCTAATCGCACCTTCAGGTTCACTTACAACTCTACTTCCTCCTTTCCTCCTCCTCTTACTGTTGGAGTCCCCCAAGGTTCTTTCCTTTGACCACTCCTATTCTTAATCTACACCTCCTCCCTGGGTCAGCTGATACATCCAATACCATTTCTATGCTGATGACATCCAAATTTATCTCTCTACCTCTCAGCTCATCAGTTTACTCACGTATCACTTCTTTACTAACAGACATATCTGACTGGTCACACCACTTCCTAAAACTCAATTAAACCAAAACCGAGCTCATAATATTTTCTCCCCCATGTTCCCCTTACTTCTCTGTTAAGATCAATGACACAACTATCAATCCATTCCCACATGCAAGGGTGCTAGGGCTAACCCTTGACTTTGAACCCACCTCAGGCCCACATACAATCCCTGTACAAATCATGCAGCCTCAACTTCTGCAACATCCCAAGCATGCGCCCCTTTTTAGCCATCGACAGCACTAAGCTTCAAATTCACTACCTGGTTACTTTTGTCTTGACTACTGCAACTCCCTCCTTATTGGATTACCTTTACATAGGCTATCCCCCCTTCAGGTCATCATAAATGCTACTACCAGACTCATCCACCTTACCAACCATTCAGTGTCTAGTACCCCTCCCTAGTAATCCCTCCACTCCACTGGCTTACACTCACACAACAAATAAAATTCAAAGCCATCCACAACTCTGCCCCCAACTACAATGGTAACCTGGTCTCAAAATATCAACCAAACCACTCTCTTCAGTCCCCCCCAAGACCTCCTGCTCTCTAGCTCCCTTGTCACCTCCTCTCACGCTCACCTCCAGGACTTCTCCCAATCTTCTCCCATCTTTTGGAACTCCCTACCCCAATCTGTCCAACTATCTCCTAATCTATCCATCTTTAGACAATCCCTGAAAACCCTTCTCTTTAAAGAAGGCTATCCTGCTTCTAATACTCCATGTTTTTACATTCTCCATCAGCTCACCCCCCACAGTTATTACCTTTTGTATCACTTTACTCTCCCTCTTAGTTTGTAAGCTCTAATTTGCACGGCCATCTGATTCTTCTTGTAACAAATTGTATTATAACTGTAATGTCTGCCTTCATTTTGTAAGGTTTTGAGCAAACTGTTGGCACTATATAAATCCTATATAAATAATAATAATATTAATGATCTATAATTTGGAGTGCATAGTACATACTGTTGCACTTCCAAAAAAGGTTAATATTTTAGTGGAGATATATTTTCTGGTGACAATTGTCTTAGAGGAGAATTCTGTCTACTTTGTGGATATTTCATTTCAGTTTTTACTAATTTTCTGGGACAGGAAGCAAATGTTCCCCATTGGGATGCAAAAACAAAAGTTTTTGCTAGGCACGCACTTTAAGCTACTGAATTATTTTTTTCCATGCCGTGGGTTATTAAATATCATCCCAGTGTTTTTTTTTTTTTTTTAAATGTAAACAATCTACAACTGAAACTTTGAAAGCTTATGGTAAATATGAAAGTACTTATAGAACAGTGAAACCTTCTGAAAGGTTTGCTTGGAATATGTAATTTGAAGGAATCTGCCAGTATTATGAACAATTGCATTTTTTCTCTTCTGAATATTCTGTTGCCTTCTCCGTGATTATTCTTGTTGCTGAAATTAATTATTAATTACACCTGTAATTATCACTATGAAATCATGTCACCAATGGAGATGAGAAAGTAAAATGTCATTTCATGTGGAAAATCAGTATCAGTAAAAGCTAATTCAGAGGCAGGTGTGAAATTTCTGTTTAGCTAAATCAGTCTATAATTTTAGAGAAAATAAAAGCAAGACGGGGAATTGCCTCTGAAATATTGTTCATAAATGAAGTAGCCATATTTCATTGGATAGTGAAGTATACAGGCCATATCCTGCATGTTTTTGTTTTGTGACTTACACATTATAGTTGTTATTATTACAGTGGCTTTAAAAGTATGAATTCATCAATGTCCTTCTCAACTCAGTAACCAGGCACTTCTCAGGATGCCACTTGCCGGCCCTCCTCCGAAGAGTCCTCCCCCGGTCCCTCCAAGCCGAGAGCACACCCGAACACTTTGAATCCTCCCTCAGTTACTGTGCCTCGGACCAGCAGGTTCCAAGACTCGGGAACGGATGGATCCCTACCCCAGACCAAGCAGGTCTATCAGGGGCCACTGACAGGAACATGTTGCGGGGTGTCTAACACCCCATGACCAGGACCCCTCACGAGGCTACCCCGGTCCTGGAACCAGACTAGACCACACGGGTCTCTCGAACAACTCCGGAACCCCGAACACGTGACCCACACCCCCTTTAAGTACCCCTTCCCAGACTCCTCAACGGGCCCCGGCACTCCCACTGATTGGCTCCGAGAAGGCCGATACCCAAACATACAACCAGACCTTGTTCTAGCCTGTCATGTGCACCTCACCGTTCACATGACCAGGCAGAACTTCCAAACATAGCCTGGCCAGACTGGTGTTAAGGCCTACCTACACAATTAACCCTCAGAACCTTTACTGTTCTGAGGCCAAAAACTAAATTTATATGCATGTGACATTTGATCCCAAATGTCATCCGCTACACAAATAAATATTTGAAAAGTGTGGCGTGCATTTGTGTTCAGTCCCACTGAGTCAATGCTTTGTAGAACCACCTTTTGCTGCAATTACAGCTGAAAGTGTTTTTGGGTATGTCTCTACCAGCTTTGCACATATAGAGTGACATTTTTGCTCATTCTTTTTTGATAAATGGTTTTTAATTTTTTTTTTGTTTACAAATATGTGAAAAGTGTGGCGTGCATTGGTATTCAGCCCCCTTTACTCTGATACCCCTAACTAAAATCAAATAGAACCAATTGCCTTCAGGAATCATATAATTAGTAAATAGAGTTAACCTGGGTGTAATTTAATCTCAGTATAAATACAGCTGTTTTGTGAAGCCCACAGAGGTTTGTTAGAGAACCTTAGTAAACAAACAGCATCATGAAGGCCAATGAACACAACAGACAGGTCAGGGATAAAGCTGTGCAGAAATTTAAAGCAGGGTTAGGTTATAAAAAAATATCCTAAACTTTGAACATCTCATGGAGCACTGTTCAATACATCATGCGAAAATAGAAAGAGTATGGTGCAATTGCAAACCTACTAAGACCACTGGGGGACCACTGTGCTCTGACCCACACTGCACCCGTGGGTGATCTGTCACTGGTTGACATTTGGGGATGATTGGTGCAGTGGTGGAGGCAGTTACAGGCACCAATCTCCCTGTATAGCTTTCAATGAAACATCTGACAGCTGTGGGAGGGAGAGGAGGAGAAGCAGAGAGGGAGGAGCTTCTCCTCCTCTCCCTCCGGCTGCTGTTAGCTGCTTCATTAGAAACTATACAGGGAGATCAGTGCCTGTAACTGCCCCCACTACTGCACTGATCACCCCGACTGTCATCCTGTATCCTCTTCTGACCCCCGTCCTTGTCCCCTGCAGTGCTACCAGCTTTCCTTCTCTCCTCTCCCACCAGTTGCTATGGGGAACTGTCAGGATGGAGAGCGGAGGAAGGAGCCAGTAAATATGTCATTTACCAGCCCCTTCCTTTTCTGAATGAGCAGAGTCAGTGATCACAGACTCTGTCCATTCATAACTGAAGCATCATAAACTGTGTTTACTCTGCTTCAGTTTATGAATGAACAGGAGCTTCTGTCTCTGTTCATTCATCTTCAGTGCAGCTGAGGGTGCAGAGGAAATTCCTCTCTCAAAGGGTAGATATCAGGGGTCTGTTTAGACCCCTGATATCTCACCAAAGCCCATGGGCATCCGCAGAACTTTTTTCAGGGGGGTGCATAATTTTAGGGTCACCCATGCGCCACCCCTTTTCGACAATGTCATTATCACATTATCATGGTCAGAGACTGCAGACGTAGTACAATCCCTAGGATAAGTAATGGATAATGGCCAACATGCCCTCCTACCAGACCCAGCGAAACTTACAGGAGGGATCCGGCTGGACGATCGCACACTCTGGGTTCCCCGGGGGCAACTCTGGTCAGTAGTGTAGCATATCTGTACCCTGGTAGTGGCTCAGTCTTTCTCTCTCTGGTGTTGCTGGGCAGCGTGGCTCTCTCTGGTGGTGCGGGGCAGTGTAGCTCTCTCTCTGGTGGCGCTGGGCAGCGTGTCTCTCTCTCTCTGGTTTCTGCCCAGCACACTCCTCGTTCTTTTTCCTGTAGCACTCTCTCCCTCAGCTTTTTTCCAGGCTGCAGTCTCTCAATCTCTCTCTTGATCAAGCTGTAGCCTCCTCTCTGTGGAAAATGGGGCCGCCAATCTTTGGGACTACATGTCCCATGATGCTCTCCAGTCCTAGACTCCTTTGATTGGCCCTCAGTTATGGCCAATGGCAAAGGAACCAAGCGGGCAGGAAGCTGGGGGAGGAACCTGGTGAGAGCCATCGTCTCTTCTCCCTGACGGGAGAAGGGGGGTGACCGGGGGAAACCTTGATAGCTTGCCTTTCTCACAGCACCACGAGTTCTCTACTGGATTGAGCAGGAAAAAGAGCCCGCAGTCACACTACACTGATAGAGAACCTTGATGGTGTCACCCCACTGGCGGGTTGCACACGGGTGTGGGCTGCCCACACACTGATAGCGATGGAACTGTGTTGAATTTAAGATCTGATCCCTGATTCCAGGGGGGGGGCACTTGACCCCCCTTGACCCTACCTGCGGACGCCCATGCCAAAGCCCCCCAACAGAGCTAATAAAAAAGGTATTAAAAAATGTAATTGTAAAAAAAATCAAAAAATTGCAATAAAAATAAAGAACTACTGACACTGTTCACTGCCATACATATGATACCATCCTGCACATACTACCCACAGCCGTACACTCTGCACTCCTCTCCTGCACATAATACCCACCGCTAACATTCCACACCCCTCTCCTGTACATAATACCCACCACTGTACACTCCACACCCCTCTCCTGCACATACTACCAACCGCCATACACTCCACACTGCTCCCCTGCACTTACTAGCTACCACTGTACACTGTAAATTCCCTATTTAACATTACCACATTCTGCACTATGTAAGCCATCTCAGACTCTAGCCACACCCCTTTAAGCCACACCCAATATTTAGCACCATTTAAACCATTCCCACTTTTTTGCTGCAGCACTCTTTAAGAAGCCTGCCAATCAGCAGTTTTTAGAAAAAGTTTTTTTACTTCCGCTTTAAGATGCATTTCCACTTTTGCAGTCAGATTTGAGAAGACTCCTTTCTGAAGAATCAGATTAAAGTTACCATGCCGTGTTCATTAATGTCAAAAAACACTTCTGGGAACAACACATTTCTTATAGTATGTCTAACCAAGTTTAGAATAGCTCACAATGGCAAAATTTAGTTTTTGCTCAGTCCTGATGCCAACTACTAGGATGGTCCTGATGTTCGAGTTTAACGTAAGTTCAACTTGAACATCGGGTGTTTGTTCACAGAATAAACATATTGGGCGTTTGTGGCAAATTTGAGCACCATGGATTGCTCCATAATGCTCTGCGAGCACCTGCATGCTTTGGCCAATCACAGCGCGTTCTGCTGTGAGAGCATTGATCGGCCAAAGGCAGTTCTAAAGCACCCTCCCCATGTTGAGGGCATGTGGCCTGGTACGGTTCAGGAGGGAGGCACTCGCTCGCCCCCCCCTCTTCCTGTCCTGCAGGCTGCATGCTCAGATAAGGGTCTGGTATGGATTTTGAGGGTACCCCCTCGTTCATTTTTTAAAGATTTTTAGCGTGGTGTTCCCCTTAAAATCCATACCAGACCTGAAGGGACTGGTATAGCCTGGGGGGGGGGAGGGGGGCTCACATCGATTTTTTTCCTTGACTTTTATCTATATTGCCAGGGTCTGGCAATACATTACAGCCGAAAGCAATTTTTAATGACATTTTATCCTTTAGAAAGGTAATTTTACTGCGACACTGTAATACACATCACACAGATGTGCCACTTTACAGGTAGACTTGATTGAGCCCCACATCTTTTCCACCCTGCTTGACTTTTTCTACATTTTCAAGAGAATCTCACAACTTGTTGTTGTGGTTAGAACTTGTATTTATTCTTATAGGATTTGCATCAGCCTGAGTAATAACCATCTGTTTGGCAAGTGTTTTTCACTTTTTTTTTTACCTTTATATAGCTTGTCCTGGTCAAAGACAGCATTAAGTCTAGTGCATGTCCCGCTTACACCTAATGCTGATGGTCAGACACTCTAGCTGGCTTCTGTGTTCTTCACCTATAGTAGCCCTTTTAACCAGGATGCTGGAATGAGACCAGCAGCTGTGATGCAGCAGGAGTGCTAGACACTCCTGACAGTGAACCAAGCTAAATTGCTATTCCTTTGTATTGTTCAAAGCTAAAACTCACAGCTCTTTGGGGCAGTGGACCAGGTGGGAGGAAGGGGAATTGTTTTTTTAAAGTCATAGTAAACTGCAAAAAAACAAAAAAAAAATTGGTCCCCTGCAGGAATATGGCATAATGTGCTAGTATGCATCGCATACTAGCACATTATGAAAGACATACCTTAGAACAAAACCCTCCACTGTATGCTGTCACTGATAACAGGGCTTCCATGTTCACCCAGTCCTTCTTCCGGGTTAGTGAGCCCCAGCTACTTGAATTTGCAAGCCACGCTGACGTCACTCCAGCAAAAGGTGTAGATAGGATTCTGGGGGTGGAGAAGAAACATGCTGTTTACTCAGGTTTTAAAATGAGCTGGCACAAATAACACATTTTTTCAATGAATGGGGGTATTGAGCCCATTAGTTGCCCTGAACAACTCACTGACAAGTTTAAATATCTGCCAGTAGTAGTCGGGCAGCACAGTGGTGTGGTGGTGGTTAGCACTCTCACCTAGCAGTAAAAAGGGTCACTGGTTCAAATCCGAACCACGACACTACCTGCCTGGAGTTTGCATGCTCTCCCTGTGCCTGTGTGGGTTTCCTCCAGGTACTCCGGTTTCCTCCCACACTCCAAAGACATGCAGGTAGGCTAATTGGCTTCTGTCCAAAATTGGCCCTAGTATATGAATGGGGACCTTGGATTGCAGGCTCCTTGAGGGTAGGGACTGATGTGAGTGTGCAATGTACAGGGATAGGGACAATTGTAGACATTCACTCAGGTTGAACTGGATGGACTGGTGTCTTTATTCAACCTGGATGGATGGACTGGTGTCTTTATTCAAAGTATTGACTATGTAACTCATCTACCCTTTGTAAAATGTATAGAAAATAATCTCACCCCTGTTATCTCAGCATTTAAGCACGAGCAGATCACTTGGACCAATCCTCCCCTTACCTGGTTGGGGGTTAACCTTTTTAAAATTGAAATTTCTGTATATTTCTGATTCCCCAGTGTATATACTTATTTTCTGGGAATTTAATTCTGTAAATACTCTTTTTTTTATGGCATCCAAAACCTCTAGGCTTTCACTAGCTGCTCTGCAACTTCCACCTTCCCAAGGTGAGCTGGCATTGCCAGATCCACACAGATAATATTATGCTGTATTGCTGTATATACACTGATTTTCACAGCTGTATAATGCAGCCTCATCTGGTATTCTCATATGAGACTTTATCAAACCTTATTCATAGAAATGTTTTTTTTTTTTTTTTTTTTCACAATCAAAGATTTTATTGAAAATGAGATCAGGTTTACAGTCAAAGTCTGAATACAAATAGCAATGCAATCAATCTGTAAACAATATAACATATAAGTACATCTCCTCTGGGGGCGTGACCGGAAGCGGAAGACGGCGGACGTGAATCTGAGGAGCTCCGCTGAGGCCTTCTGCTAATCCGAGGCCATCCTCACCCAGCGAGCTCCCCAGAAGTTCCACGCCGCACATCACGGGTGCGGGTAGCGAGGGGCACAGTCCGGTGCCAATATCGGACACCTAGACGCCGAATCCCGGTCCGCGGACGGCCGCATTACACGGCGCGGCGCCGCCATCTTGAGGCCTACCGGGTCCGTGAGCCTAGCGCTGGCCTGTGGCGCTCCGCGGATCCCCCTCCACGTCCGAGGACCACCCGGGGAGCCCCCTGACAGCGGAGCCTCGAGAGCCACCTTTCCAGGAACAGAGGGACCGGCGGATGAGCCCGAAAAACGGAGGGCAGGTGAGAGGTACAGCGGCCATATTGGTACACCTTGGGCCCACCACTCCCAGATCTGAACAGATCCCCCCCTATTCCCCACCGGACTTCCTCATCCTAAGTGCCCTAGCTACTTACACCCCTGAACCACCTCTCAGCAGCCAGGGGCTTCTCAGATACTCTGCAGCCCTCAGACCTGTGCTGGCTTTCTGTCCTATGCCATACACCGGGTGGCCATCTTGCTTCACCCATCTGACTTCACCCACCTATCATACTGCAGATATTCCTACTAGTACAGATGTGCTTCGCAATCCACCGTACTCTCTAAACAGCAGGTGTGTGTTACCCCCGCCGGGGGTGTGCTCCGAGCTCCACATTTATTAAATCTGGACTTTTGGCTATCATCTGGCTATCAGAGACATTACAACCTGGTGACACTACACCCTCTCCTCCTCCTCCCCTCCTTTACAGTTTTGAGGAAGCGTGACACCTCATCCGAACCTATACACCTACCTCTCCCCCCAAAAGAAGGGGAAAAGCAAACCCAGAACAGCTCATACTTGTCACATAAGGTCTACAAATGTGATAGACTACTAAGGCCGGGACCTGGCTCCCCCGTCATCTCTCCATGACTCCCGTCTTTCTTTCATGTGAGCTTTTACAGACACGGGTGTTTCCTTTTTGACTCATTTCAACCGGCCACACGCCCCATGGGCAAAATTGGGGACCAACGACGCACCTATTCCTCTTCTATAAAATCACAGTCCTCCGCGGCTATGGACCGCTACTTGAGCAAACCCTCTCAAAATGCCTCGGGGGCTCCCGAAGGCTCTCAGTTCCCACCGGAACAGCCTGATATGTGCACCAACATGCTCTTCAATGCCACCTCCTCGCTCTCATCCTCCCCATCTCCCCCCCTAACGGCAGAGCTACTGGACACTAAACTACACTCCCTCTTACAAGCAATCACCCATACCATTGCACAGGAGATAGGGAAAGTAGCCAAGGAATTGAGAGGGGAGATTGATCAGCTGGGTGAACGCACAGACTCCTTGGAATATAAATTTGACGAAATGGTGCAATATGTCCAGGTTCTCGAGGAAGACAATGCCACCATTAAAAATACCGTGACTCAATTACAAGCCCAGCAGGAAGATCTGGAAAACAGAGAGCGTAGACAGAACCTTAGGTTCAGAGGCATTCCCGAAACAGTGGAAGACAAAGACCTGCGCAACTACCTCCTAAGCCTTTTCAACTTTTTAGCCCCTAATGTCCCAGACATAGACTGGCGCCTAGACAGAGCACATCGGTCGCTGGCTCCGAAACCTCCTTTGGGGGCCAACCCGAGAGATGTGATTGTGCGTTTTCACTATTATGACAGCAAAGAAACCCTGACGCTAGCATCCCGCAACCAGTCCAGAGTTGAATTTAAAGGCTCCAAGCTCCAAATCTTCAGTGATCTGTCACCCACTACCCTGGCGAGGAGGAGAACCCTTCGACCATTGACTTTGCATTTACAGTTTCACAAAGTGGCCTACCGGTGGGGCTTCCCTTTTCGTCTTTCCGCTTCTAAAGACGGCATCCAATATTCCCTACGTGATCTGCAAGAATGTGACTCTTTTCTTCGCAACTTGGGGCTTCCACCTCTTCCAGAAGAGGATTCTCAGCCTCTTCCAGCTACGCCCAAGCCTCCACTGGCTCCAAGCCGCATCTGGACCCCGGTGCGACAGAAGACGTCCAAATCTAACTATACGCCCCGGAAAGGTCGTGCCTCCAGGCTCCCAACCTGAACTGTCCCCTCCTGACTCACTTTGGATACCTTATTTACTTTGACACCCAAGTGCTATTATGGGTGGTCCATGCCCCCTAGAGGGTAGATCTACCCCTTGTCCAGTGGGGTAGGTGGCCGGACTTATCTGCCGCTGCCTCCAGTTTAACTAACTTTTTTTCCTCTTCCCTCAACAGGTTGTGATATTTTTGTCTGATAGAAACTATAGTATTATGATTTGTTTATGTATTTTTGTGTACGGTTGCACACTTATGGGGGTCTGTACATGTAAGTGTATAGCTCCCCCCCTTTTATTTTTTTTATTTTTTTTTTTCACTTACACAACCGAGGTCTCCTGTTCACACTGGGGGCACCCTAATTATTTCGGAGAGAGACGGGGGAATCCCCCCATCCATGTTCCTCCTTTTTCTTTTTTTCTTTTTGCATGTTTTGGAGATATACAAATCTCCACTTCTGACCCATGGCTTTGACCTGGGCTCCCTGGTGGCGCCGAGCCATCCAGGTTTCTATTGGTTGGTCGTTGAATTTCGACCCCTCATTTTACCCCCGTTTTTTCCCCTTCCCCCTTTTCTTTTCTGGAACGTTTTTTCCACTCTGGGTGGGACACTGGGATCTTTCCCTGTCTTCCACTGGTTATACTTACCTCTGGTACAGGTTTTTTTTTTTTTTTTTTGTTTTTTTTTTGAAGGATTGCACCGATGTTTATGTCATGCACATTGCTTTGTTATGTATTATATATTTGTTTTGGGTCCACTGTTATACCCTACTTGTTGCACTTGTGAGGTTTTCTGCCATGCTCTGGTCCTTGGTTGACGTATTATGGCTTTAAAACTCCTAACATATAATGTTAAAGGATTAAATTCCATTCAAAAGAGATGGCTAGCTCTGAAGGAGTTTAAGGCCTCCAGGGCGGACGTGATATTGGTCCAAGAGACCCACTTCCGTGTTGGAGGTTCACTTAAGTTTGCTAGCAAACATTTCCCGACCTCCTTTCTGGCATCTGACCCGTCGGGTAAGGCGGGTGTTGCTATACTGATTAGTCGGCATTGCCCGTTAAAGGTCACATCATCCCATTTAGACCCTCATGGAAGGTTTATCATCCTGAAATGCTCCCTACTTGCTAAATCCCTCACCATAGTTAACATTTATGCCCCTAACTCGGGTCAGCTTAACTTTTTGTCCTCAGTCTTTGACACCCTCGACCGCTTTGCCCAACCGTTTATGATATTAGGAGGAGACTTTAATATGACGATGTCGTCAGACAGAGATAGATGCACTCTCTTTCCCTCAGCTTCCCCGCCCCCGAGCCACTCGCCTATCCAAATCGTTCCGTAGGCTGATAAGATCTAGGCGTTTGTTAGACATCTGGAGGATAAAACATCCTACTCATAAACAGTACACCTTTTTCTCACATCCCCACAAACTTTATTCCAGATTAGATCATTTCTTTATCTCCTCGCCCCTATTAACGTCAGTGGTCTCCTCTGAAATCAACCCTATCACATGGTCCGACCACTCTTCAGTCCAACTGGATATCCACCTTTCATCTACCTTTCCTAAGACATGTCATTGGAGACTGAATGAGACTTTCCTCCATTCTCCAGAAACTAAGAGTCTTTTAACAAATGGTCTCACGGAATATTTCCAACTTAATACTGACTCGGTCACGGAGCCCTCCACCCTGTGGGAGGCCCACAAGGCTGTTTTCCGCGGACAGTGTATAGCGCTGGGGTCCCGCCTTAAAAAAGACGCGGCATCCCAGCGTTCTGCCATTATGACTGACTTGCGCCGGGCAGAGAGATTGCTGTTGGCCTCCCCCACGGTGGACAGGCTCCGGAAGGTCGTCTCCCTGCGCAATCGGCTCAAATCCTTAGCCATGAGCAAGATAGACAAGTCTCTTCTGTGGTCCAAACAGAAGTTTTATGAATTCTCTAATAAACCTCATAAGCTGCTGGTAAATAGGTTAAAGCCACGCCCCTTTCAACCCTCTCCCGACTTCCTACGACAACCCGATGGCTCACTTACATATTGCCCCCTGACTATGTCACAGATATTCGGAGACTTCTACCATAACTTATATAACTGCCTACAGACAGACCCAAATTATGACTTTACAAAAGAGAGATTCGATCTCTTCTTTAAGCAATTGAAACTACCTAAACTTCTTCCTGATCATCTTGCTACCCTGAACTCAGCCATATCACCCGATGAACTTGAGAAAGTAATCATGCAGCTCCCTAGCCAAAAAGCTCCAGGCCCAGACGGGCTACCCTATTCCTATTACAAGACCTTCCTTCCTATCCTGAGCCCCCACATGATCTCACTCTATGCCTCCCTACTTAAAGGTTCTACTCCACACGCCCAATTCCTCCATGCCCACATATCGGTCATTCCAAAGCCTGGTAGGGACCCCTCCCTACCGGACAATTATAGGCCCATAGCGTTGTTAAACTCGGACTATAAAATTTTTACGAAGATCCTGGCTAACAGGCTGACCCATATAATCCCTACACTCATCCATAGAGACCAAGTGGGCTTTGTACAAACCCGTCACGCAGGAGATAATACCAGACGTACGATAGACCTGATTGATTTACTGAACAAAACCTCCCGCCCAGCCCTGGTCCTTAGTTTGGATGCTCAAAAGGCCTTTGACAGACTTAGTTGGCCATATATGTTGGCCACTCTTTCTAGATATGGTTTCGCAGGTCCTTTTGTAGCAGCCCTTGAAGCCCTCTATTCCCGCCCCTCTTCTCAGGTCAAATTGGCATCCTATTTATCCTCCTCCTTCCCTTTGAGTAACGGCACCAGACAGGGCTGTCCCTTGTCGCCTCTTCTTTTTATTCTATGCCTGGAACCCCTAGCAGAGGCCATCCGTATACACCCAGACATTAGAGGGGTATGTCTACGCCACAGGGAATACAAACTGTCCCTGTTCGCAGATGACATCCTCTTGACGCTGACTAGTCCCCACATCTCACTCCCAAACCTCTTATCCCTGCTGAAAGACTTTAGCTCCATATCAGGGTACAAGATTAACACAAGTAAAACTGAAGCTTTACCCATACATATTCACTCTTCTGCTCTCAATTTACTGCAAGATAATTATACCTTTCACTGGTGTACAGATTCCATTAAATACTTAGGGATCAATGTTACGCCCTCCTATTCAACCTTATACTTGGCTAATTACCCTCCACTATTTCGCGACATTGATAGGCTATTGAAGCAATGGGGTTCGCTTCCCCTCTCACTTCTGGGCCGTATTAATGTCCTGAAGATGTCGGTGATGCCTAGGCTCCTCTACCCTTTTGATACTCTCCCGATCCCAGTCCCTATGTCCCAACTAAAAGCAGTTCAGAGAACTTTTCTTAATTTTATATGGCATTATCGAGCACATAGGATTGCAGGTCCGGTGATGTTAGCTCCAAGATGGCGCGGAGGTCTGGGAGCCCCAGATCTGATTAAATATTATTACGCTACACACCTTAAACCAATTGTTACCTGGTCATCCAGGAAAGCCCCTACAGTGTGGGCAGAAATTGAGATGAGCATCACCAGACCTGCACACATTTGTGCCATGCTCTGGACGGACCTTAAAACCTCCATGGGCCCACTTCGCAGCATCTGTCTAGCCCCGATGTTATTCTCCCTGGATGTCTGGAGGAAATGCTTAAAGTTGTTCTCTCTAGCCTCCCAATGCCCTCCTTTGATAAACATTTTGTTTAACCCAGATATCCCGGACAGCCTGGCTTATGATAGGATGATTCCTTGGTCCCAAGCTGGTATTTTTCAGCTCCGCAACATAGTACATCCTCTCACCAGGAAACTTCTATCGTTCGCGGAATTGCAGAAACAGCACCAGATTCCCAAACAACTTTTCCACTCCTATCTCCAGATCAGACATTATTTCGCTTCTAAACCCCCCACCCTAAGTCTCGACAAGCCAACCCCATTTGAACTCTTATGCGCACAAGGCCCATACCAGGCCCATTTAATCTCTGACATATATCGAATACTCCAGGAATCGGTACCCATTACAGAATCTTCCCATTCTTATATGCGGAAGTGGTCGCAAATGCTAAAACATCCCATATTGCTCCCACAGTGGCAGAGAATATGGGCAGCTGTCTCTCAGACATTGCGTTGTGTAGAACAGAAGGAAACAGCTTATAAGATATTGCTTTTCTGGTATAGAACGCCTGAAATTCTACATAAATATGACCCCACGGCCCCTGCGGTCTGTTGGAGATGCCGAGGAGATACAGGTTCTCATTTTCATATTTTTTGGGAATGCCCACTGATTAGCCCATTCTGGCTGACAATACAGTCTTTCATCCAAGACTTGTTTGAGATTTCCCTCCCACTAGATCCTCTGTACTTCCTATTAGGGTTACCGATTCCTGGACTTTCTAAACATGCTCAGAAGCTCGCCACCTTCATTTTACTAGCGGCTAAAAGAGCCATCCCTACTCGGTGGTTATCTCATATTCCGCCCGATCTCACCCAGGTTTTGCAGAACTTAGAACATATCAGCCGTATGGAAAAGCTTACAGCCATAGTCCACGATACTATGCCCCAGTTCTCCAAGATTTGGGATCTGTGGAACCGCTCCAAACTGAATACTGCTGCGTAATTCAGATTACTACTCCACGCCCTCTTATGATGAGTTTAAATGCTCAAATTAATCGACCAAACCATGTCATATAATTCTGAAAGGAAGGCATTCCCACGCCCCCGGCTCACTGAGACTTGGTTATTTGAAAGTGGCATTTACGGATCTGTACTGCAAATAACTGATAATCTTTTGAAGACATAATAAATATGCTGAACTATTATGCCCCACCCTCCTTCTCCCCCCCCCCCTCCTTTTCCTTCTTGTTTTTGATTTGTCTCATATGTCAAACTTACTGTTTCTATGAACACTTGTACAAGTGTAAGATACTGTATTCTTGTTATCTTTCTATTTTCAATAAAAATACAATTTAAAAAAAAAAAAAAAAAAAACATCTCCTCTGTGTTCAGATTCGGTTAGTGGCAAGGTTGGAGTAAGAACACATTTGAAGATGCAAGGTGGCGCATGGTGTTTGGGGACAATTGAGAACGGTGTGGAGGGTGAGGGGGGGGGGGTGGGGGCAAGGGGGGTGGTATGGGGTGTGATCAGCCCATTGCTATCATTCATGAAACTCTGTTAATTCGAAAGGTTCTATGTCGGCTTAAGCTTTGCTCCCTCTGTGATGAGTGTCAAAAGCTGTTGAGGAGTTTAATCCCTAAGGGTGCAGAATTCAGGGGAGAGCGTGAAGATCAGCCATGGTTGCCATGTTTTGATAAAGTTCGTGCTATTTTCATGTTTGGTCGCCACGATCTCCTCCATCTTATAGATATATTGCACTCTGTCTAACCAGTCTGTAATGCTTGGTGTTTTGGTTGTTTTCCAGTGGATTGGTATCAGTGTTTTAGCGGCCGTGAGTAAGTGTCTGGACAATGATTTTTTGTAGCGGCTTAAGTTGGTGGGGACTAGATTGATCAAGCACATGGCCGCGTTCAATTCTAGGCGAGTTTCTGTTATGTGTTTTATCCAGGATTTGATTGCATCCCAATAGGCTTGTATTAGCGGGCACTCCCACCATATGTGCAGGAAGGTACCTTTGTGAGTTTTACATCTCCAGCACATGTCTGAGGTGGAGGGAGACCATCTCCTGGTTTGCTGTGGCGTAATATACCATTGAGCTAAAATTTTGTAGGATATTTCCTGGTATTTGGAGCTTAAGGAACACTTGTGTGCCAGCACACATGCCTTGTTCCATTGCTCCTCAGATATGCTTGTCTGGAGATCACGTTCCCACTTTGTTTTGAATTTGTTTTTGTCAGCTTGTGATGCTTGACTAAGCAGTGAGTATGCAAGAGATGTGGTGTTCGTGATTGGTGATCTCTGTAGGCATATATTCTCAATCTGAGTCAATGGGAGGCAAAATTGATTTTTGTATTTGTTATTTACCAGGAAATCCTTTAATTGGATGTAGAACCAGCTTCCAGGAAACAGCTCCCCCACCTCCTCGTTCAAGGTTTCAAATGACTTAACTTGTGTACCTGATATACAAGTGTGTACTAGAAAGTCTTGTGGTAAGTTGTGGTGCAGGCCAGGGATGAAGTCGGGGTTATTCGCGATTGGCGTCAAGGGACCTGGGTTTGTTGCGATCTTGTGTGACTTTACCAATGTTTGCCAAATCTTTATTGTAGTTTCAACTAGTGGGTGATCTATAAGTTTGGGCTGTCTGGAATGAAGCGACCATGGGAGGTAGAGGGTGCCGCGGTTTGCCAAACTGTTTTCTATTTGAACCCAGTCCTTATTCGGGCCGTGGCAGTGCCAGTCTATTACTCTTGTGACATGGGTGGCCTGGTGGTATTTTTTGAAGTCGGGCAATCCTATACCCCCATCTCCTTTAGCCAGTGTTAAATGTCGGAATTGGATTCTAGGTTTCTTATCAGCCCACAAAAATCGCCTCTGAATTTGGTTTAATGTTTTAAAGAAGAGTTCTGGGATGTTAATTGGTAGGGCGTTGAATACATACAGAAGTTTAGGGAGTACCGCCATCTTTAAAATGGCGGCCCTCCCAAACCAGGAAAACATTTTTGCATTCCACTTAAGGAGGTCTCTTTTAATCGTGGCAAGGAGGGGTTTATAATTTGCATCATATAAATTTCCAATGTCGCTGGATAACTTTATACCCAAATACTTAAGGGCGCCCCGTTCCCATTTATAGGAGTGATTGGTTTGTAGATTGTCGAGGAGGTTCTGTGGCAGGGTGAGATTCAGTGCTTCTGATTTAGACTGGTTTATTTTAAAGTTGGAAATGTACCCAAATGTTTGAAAAACTTTGTGTAGGTTGGGTATCGAGATGTGGGGGTTAGTGAGAAAGAATAGGAGGTCATCAGCATAAGCAGCAATTTTATATTCTCTATCCTTTAATGTAAATCCCTTTATGTCCGGGTTTAGGTTAATAGTTCTGATTAAAGGCTCCAGGGTCAGAATAAAGAGAAGGGGTGACAAGGGGCAGCCTTGTCGTGTACCGTTATGGATGGATATAGGTTCTGAGAAAATATTGTTAATTTTGATTTTGGCTTGGGGGTTCCGATAGAGAGCAGAGATCCATGACAACATGTTTCCTCCAAGGCCAATGTGCGAGCATGTAGCCATCATGTACTCCCAGGAGACCCTATCAAAGGCCTTCTCGGCATCGGTAGAGAGCAGCATGCCCTTAGTGCCGGATTTGTGCGCAAAATGTATCAAGTTTAAGGCCTTAATGATGTTGTCACGGGCCTCCCTCCCCGGCATGAACCCCACTTGTTCAGGGCCGATTATGTTCGCTAAAAGGGGTTTTAGTCTGTTGGCTAGGATTTTGGCCAGGAGTTTTAGGTCTATGTTAAGGAGTGAGATGGGACGGAAGTTTGCGCAGTCAGTGTGTTCTCTGTTGGGCTTGGGAATCACAGCTATATGCGCCATGAGAAAGGATTGGGAGTCGTGTTGGTTTTTTGCCAAGAAATTAAAGGCTGAACGGAGGGGCTTTATTAGGGCAGTGGTGTAAGTTTTATAATATTGTGATGTGAAGCCGTCGGGTCCGGGGCTCTTCCCTGCTTTTAAGTCTGCAATCACGTTTGAGATTTCAGTGGCAGTTATGGGGGCCTCAAGTGCGTTTGTATCCTCTACGGACAGTGATGGGAGTCCGCTATTCTGTAGAAAATCCTGCATGTTATCCCGTTTCGTGTGTGTAAGGTGAGGTGGTTTGTGTTGGATTGGGAGTTTATACAGTTCAGAATAATAAGTATGGAATATACGTGCTATTTCCTCTGGGTTGTGTTTCAAAGTGCCCTTTCTATCTTTTAGCGCGTGGATATGGTTCGCCAGCGTGGCGTCTTTTAAAGCTTTGGCCAATTGTTTACCACTTTTGTCACCATGTTCGTAGAAAATGCTTTTCTTAAAGAACAGGGAGCGTTTGAGTTTCATGTCTAACAGGAGTCTTAGGGCGGTCCTGTGTTGAGTTAATTGGCTTTCTACTTTGAGTGAATGGGACTGTTTGTGTTGTAATTCGAGGTTTGCTATTTGCTGGGAGAGATTATTAATTTCATTTTCCCTTTCCCTCTTTTTCCTGGCACCCCATTTAATAAGTTCGCCTCTAATCACAGATTTGTGTGCCTCCCAATTATTCAGAGGGGATGTGTCAGAGTCAATGTTGTGATCGAAATAGGTGTTAATGGCGTGTAGGATGTCCTCTTTTATGATTGGGTCAGTGAGAAGGTTGGAGTTTAGTCTCCAGTTAAATACAGACTTGCGTGGCGCTTTTAGTTGCAGTGTAACCGCCGTAGGTGCATGGTCGGAGAGGGCTATAATGCCTATTTCCGCTGAGAGCAGATTACCGAGGTCCCTTTGCGAAATGAATATCATATCTATTCTCGAGTATTTTTTGTGTGGTGCGGAGAAAAAGGAATAGTCCCTGCCTGTGGGGTGCAGAAATGTTTTATATGTCTCGAAGAGTGTTTCCATTTTGGCCATTTCCTTGAAAATGTATAAACAATATCTCAGTATGACTCAAACATTTCTCCCTATTTGGTATAAACCCGTGGTGCTTCATTGTTTAATCATTCCTAGCACTCAATGGGCCACAGTAGGCTTTAAGCATTATCAAATATGCGTTTGCAGTCATCTCACTCAAAGTAGATTGTATAGTACTTTATTGCAGGGTAAACCCTCTAGATTTTCCCAGGTCTGGGCACAATGGAAAAGAGACATTCTGGATGTTGAGAGACAGGATTATGATGAGGTTTTTGCCTCCTGTTTTACTACAATTTCTACTAGAAACAAACTCATCCAAATCTGTTATGAATAAATGAATGAATGAAATACTTGTGTAGCGCACAATGCGAACTGAATCGCCTCTAGGCACTGTGGTGAGCTTTGATCATCTGCTAAAAGAGGAAGGTCTTGAGTTTTTTCCTAAAAGCCAGGTGATTTTCTTCCAGGCGGATGTTTATTGGTAGAGCATTCCATAGCCGAGGCCCTTGGACAGCGAATCTCCGATCCCCCTTGGATTTATACCAGGCTTTGGGCTGATCGAAGACTGCGGTTTGGTGTGTAATGATTTATTCTCTCCATTAGGTATTGCTGAGCTTCTCTATGCACGCATTTGTGGGTGAGGCAAAGGGTCTTGAACGTGATCCGATTTTTTACGGTTAGCCAATGTAAGCTCCTCAGCGAGGGAGAGATGGATTCCCAGGGTTTTTTTCTGTTATCAGCCTTGCCGCCGTGTTTTGGATCAGTTGTAATCGCGCAAGTTGATATTGTGGTAATCCTATGTAAATGTAATGTTAATTTCATAGGGTCTACTTTGCATCAACATGACTATTCAAAATGGGGAACAGGAACATCCCTCTATGTCATGGTCTTATACATATGTTATAGAAGTGCCCTATTATTAGACCATTTTGTTTTCATTTCACAAAAATCACCAATATCTGTGACCCAAAGTGGTGCCTATTAGTGGTATTGTGGTGATATAGATTTTGGAAATGCTCAAAAAGCCTTTCTGAGTTTACTTTTATTTTATGCTTGGAAGACTTTAGTCTTATGGACATGTATGGTTAGTTTCATCCCAAATTGAAATTCAGACATAATCTTTGTTATTTCGGAAATTCTGATTTATCAGAATTTCTGAATACAACAGTAAAGAATTTCAACAAATCTGAAATAAACAATAAGGAAATAAGGAACTCGTAGGTTAATTTGGATGTTTGAAGCATCCGAATGAAATGAATGATTTAAATTCATTTGATAATAGCTGCTTGTTAAGGAGTGGGGTGGCCTTAACAACTGATGACTCATCAGCTGTCAGTAGGATTCCCCGCTGACAACAGAATGAAAATGAACCAGTGTCAGTATTAAGAAAATAAATAAAATAAAAAAACAACTTGTGGGGTAATCCATACCAGGCCCTTACCCAAGACCCTTACCCGAGACTCCTATCTGAGCATGCAGCCCGGGCAGGTCAGGAACCATACCAGGCCACATGCCCTTAACATGGGGGGGGTGCTTTGGGGCAGGGGGAGCTCCCCTTCCTCCCAAAACGACCTTGTCCTCCTGTTAACAAAGGCCCCTTCCCCACAACACTGGGCAGTGGTTGTGGGGGTCTGTGGGTGGGGGGCTTATCAGAATCTGGAATCCCCCTTTAACAAGGGAGCCCCAAGATCCCCCCATATGTGAATGAGTATGGGGTACATTGTACCCCTACTCGTTCACCAAAAAAGTGTAAAAAAATTAAAACAAGAAACATTTTTCACAAATCCTTTATTTCTATAAAAATGTTCCATGAAGTAAATCGAGTGTCAATTATGATGAATGAATCCTACCTCCCCCCCAAAAAAAATGTAAAAAAAAGGAGCTCCACATGAGACACTTGCCTCCCAGTGTCTTACATGTCTGGTTCTCACCTACGGTAATTAAACACCTACCAACTGACAGCTCTGGTTCCCAGTGCAAATGGTAAAAAAAAGGTCAGGGTCACCTATTATTGGGTGACCCGCCCCTTTTGTTTATTTACCCTCAGTGGGAACCAGAGATGTCAGAAGCTGGGAGGTAAGCAGAGCTCTTTTATTAATTTTTTCGGGTCATCAGTGGGATTCATCTTGTTTGACACTGGATTTGCTTTGGGGGACATTGTTTTTGTTTTTTAATAAAAGGACTTATGAAAAACTGCTTCCATGTTTTTATTTATTTTTTACACTTTTTTGGTGAATGAGTTGGGGTATAATGTGCCCCATACTCATCCACATGGGGGTATTTGGGGGGACCCCTTGTTAAAGGGGACTTCCAGATTATGATAAGCCCTCCACCTGCAATTTCCCACAACCACCACCCAGGGTTGTGAGAAAGAGGCCCTTGTCCCCATCAACATAATGACAGGGTGCTTTAGGGGGGAGCATGAGATCTGGCATGGTTCAGGCACTCATCTCCTCATTTCCTGGCCTGTCAGGCTGCATGCTTGGATAAGCATCTGGTATGGATTTTGGGGAGTACACACCCCACACCATTTTTTTTTTATTCTGGTGTGGGGTTCTCATTAAAATCCATACCAGACCTGAAGGGACTGCTATAAATGTTTTACATTTTTTAATACCGATACTGGTTTGTTTACATCCAGCTTTTTTTTTGCAATGAATTTAAATGGATTTGATATTTTATTTGAATCCACTGGAAACAATTTGAATCCGGTTGAAAACAAATAAACTAAATTAAACTAAAATAAACTAAATACATTTTGTTACCAATGCAACAAAACAAATTTTGTAACTTAATGAATCTATCAGAAACAAAGCAAAACTAATTTTTTGTTCTACACATGTCTATAGTCTTACACTGGATTTCCACAGTGCCCTTGGATATTAAGGCTTGGAAAAGACTAATGAATACTGTCCTTCATCTCTATAGAATAACATATGAGACCAGAAGTTGTCCCTGATAAAGTTAACATGCTTTTGGGGAATCATATTTACTACATAATTTTTTACCAATGAGTTCATGGGGTTCTAGTAGAACATAACTACATTTGTATACAAGTTAGCTGTTTCTTCCTTTGTCAAAACACAATATCTTTCACTTTTTGCTATAATGAATATCCCACATTTTTTATCAAAAAATTTTTTTTTCCCTCAGTTTATGATATGTATTCTTCTATTCTTCTACATATTTTTGGCGGAAAAAAAATCGTAATAAGCATATATTGATTAGTTTGTGCAAAAGTTATAGCATCTACAAAATAGGTGATAGATTTATGGCATTTTTATTATTATTATTTTATGACACATTGGACACTTTTGACACATTTTTGAAGCCACTGACAATTATACAGTGATCAGTGCTATACAAATTCACTGATTACGGTGTAAATGTCACTGGTAGGAAAGGAGTTAACACTAGGGGGCGATCAAGGGGTTAACTGTGTTCCCTATGTGTGTTTCTAACTGTGGGGGGGTGGGACTGTCTAGGAGGAGAGAGAGAGATCGGTGTTCATACATAGTATGAACACACAATCTGTCTCCTCTCATCTGAAAGAACCGGGGGTCTGTGTGTTTACACACACAGATCCCGGTTCTCACTCTGTCATGATCGGGGTCGGGCACATGCACATGCTATGGGTGTGCGTGCCTTTAGTGGCCAAAAGACAAAGTGACGCAAGGTAATGTCATTTTTCCCAGCCATGCCATTCTGCCGAAGTAAAACTGTGGCAGCTGGTCGGCAAGTGGTTAAGCAACCAAATCTTCTGGTCTGTAAGTTGTTAAACTGAAAGCCTGTGCAGGGGTACAAGCATAAAGCTGGAGGGAGAGTGTGCAGGAGCCTGACATTGCAATACTTTGAAGACTCCTGTAGGAAACAAATAGATGCACATTGTTATCTGCAAAAATAAGGTATGCATGCTTATATATTTTTTTTAAAGTGAACTTATTCTTTAAGCAATTCTTCTCCAGAGTAAATAGGTTTTTGTGGTTTTTCATCATAACCGAGATCCTCCAGCCCCCTTATTAGTTTTGTTGCCTTTCTCTGGACTCTCTTCAGGTAAAGGACATCTTTTCTGAGGACTGGTGACCAAACAAGAACTGCATACTCAAGATGAACCTGAACCAGAGTTTTGCTAATTGTTATATTATTATTTTATCTCTTGAATAAATACCCTTGGCATGGCATGCTACTGCTGAGTCTGTGGTCTACAAGGGTACCCAGATCCATTTTCAGCTTCAGCTCAGACCATTTTCGTTTTCCACAGAGGTACGCTCACTAAAGAGCATCTTTCATGCATTTTAAGCTTTCAAGTGCATTACTTTATATTTATCAATATTAAACCTCATCTGCCATACAGCTGCCCATTCTATTTTATCTAGGTCTTAGGTCATAGCTTGGTATCATCAGCGAACATTGTCATTTCATTATTTGTTCCAACCTCTTTACTGTCTATAAACAAATTCAATAGAACTGGTCCCAGGACAGAGTAATGGGGTACACCCCTCACAAATCTAGATAATTTAGAAAAGGATCAATCAAACCAGTTCCATACCAGCGTATAGACAAATTACACCAGCAGGAACACTCTGCTATCCTGGGTGGCTGTCGTATGACATCCTCCCCTTCTCGCCACTACTGCGGGCCCCCGGGGGCCCATAGCACAGCGACCGGGGATCAAGCATGTCCCTTGGGACACAGCCCATCCCCGATCATAGTAAAGAGCCAATGAAATTATTGGTCTGCCAACCCCATCCACCACATGACAATTTTTTCATCTGTCATGTCCAGGTCCCTCTATGACATTCTAATGCGCTTCCTGCATTTCAGTGATAACTCGCAGTGTCCCCCCTCCAAAATCATCCTGACTTTGATTAATTATATAATATTCCCAACTAAATTTTTCTCTAAATGGTTTGCTGAACTTTATGTCCCTGACCAGAACATCTCTGTGGACGAATCCCTGGTCCATTTCACAGACCGGCTGGGAATCAAGCAGTATGTCCCCAGTAAGAGGGCGAGGTATGGATTGAAGCTCAACAAGCTCTGTGAAAGCTCCACCATATATGTGCATGCCTTTCGTGTGTGCCAAGGCAAAGACTCCAAGCTCCAGCCCCCTGAGTGTCCACCGTACATGGGAATAAGCAGGAAAATTGTCTGGGAGTCGCAATTCCCACTCCTGAAAAAGGGGTATCACATTTATATAGACAATTATTATACTAGTTTGCCCCTTTTTGGCACCTATACCTGAAGAAAACTTTTGCCTGTGGTACAGCAAGAAAAAACTGAAAGGGCTTCCCACAGCGTCTTGTCACCGCAAGGCTACAAAAGGGGAATCGGAAAGCCTGAGGAATGAGGAAGTGTTGGCTGTGAAGTGGAGGGATAAGAAAGATGTATACATCATGTCCACCATCCATGATGACACCTCGGTGGAACTTCGCAGAAGATGCGGTCCCGTTCGAAAACGCGTACAATAAATTAATGGGGGGTAGATTTAAATGAAATTTTTTAAATGTTGCAGCCCTATCTATTGACACAAAAGTCTGTCTTCTGGTAGAAAAAAGTCGCAATTTACTTTTTTCATTTGGCCATGTATAATGCATTCATCACCAGAAAAACACCCAACACCTTCCTGAAATTTATTGAAGAAATTGTCACTGCCCTGATCTATCAACAAGAATCCCCCCTATAAAGCATTCACTCCAATTGTGTCAGCAGACTACATGAGTACCATTTTCCTGACAATATTCCACCACCAGCAACCGGAAGAAAACGCCCCAAAAAATGCAGGGTGTGCAGCAAAAGAGGCGTTAGGAAAGACACCATTTTCCATTGTCCCCAATGTCCCTCCCAAACTACCCTTTGCATCGAAGAATGCTTCAGGTGCTATCACACTCTCGTAAACTATTAGTCCATATTTCTGACAGACTGACATTTTCTCGTTTTCAATTTCTGTCCCGAATATGTCCCTGGTGCCTCAACCAACCATATCACTGCCTTCCATGTGAATTGCCTATGGCCTGTTTATCGACTATGCCTCTGCCTGCTGTTTGCATTGTTTATCCACCATGTTTCTGCCTTTCACGTGAACTGACCCTGGACTATCAAATATGCATCTGCCTACTGTCTATTTCGGACTTTTACCTGCACTGACATCGGCCTGTTGACCATGTTTTTGCCTGCCCTTTGGACTGATCTTTCCCCTGCTACACAGGGGTCTCACATATGTGAGGGGCTTCCGAAGAGTGTTCTGAGTTGAGAAAAACTGTTTTTGGTTTTCTCTTTGTTTTGTAATTCCCAGAACAGGATCTGGATTCCAGAGGCTTCAAAGCAATTTGGGTGGGAGAAGCCTCTACCTTTGTCCCCATTCTTTCCTGACTGAGGCCCTGAGCTTGATAGTCCTGCCTGCTGCCTGGACAAATACTTTGGTGTGCTGATAATATCTCTGCCTGCACTGACCCAGGATTTTATGGACCATGTGTCAGGGCTGGGCTCAACCATTCCTTCTCAAAGCTGGCCGCTCAGATGTCGGCTAATTGCCAGCTCCACAGTGACATACCTGATATCCTGCTCGTCAGTTCTGCCTACTTAAGTCATCCAGTCCAGATGATCTCTGCCTTCACCTTGGTCACATCTCTTGAGACGCTCTCACGTGTTCCTGTTAACCGCTTCAGCCCTGGAAGATTTTACCCCCTTCCTGACCAGAGCACTTTTTGAGATTCGGCACTGCATTGCTTTAACTGACAGTTGTGCGGTCGTGCGACATGGCACCCAAACAAAATTGACATCCTTGTTTTTCCCACAAATAGACCTTACTTTTGGTGGTATTTGATCACCTCTGCGGTTTGTATTTTTTGCGCTATAAACAAAAAAATAGCGATAATTTTGAAAAAAATCAATATTTTTTACTTTTTGCTATAATAAATAGCTCCCAATAATATGTATAAAAACAATATTTTTTTCCTCAGTTTAGGCTGATATGTATTCTTATACATAGTTTTGTTAACAAAATTGCAATAAGCGTTTATTGATTGGTTTGCGTAAAAGTTATAGTGTCTACAAAATAAGGGATAGTTTTATGGCATTTTTATTATTATTATTTTTTTACTAGCAATGGCAGCAATTTTTATTAGGACTGTGGCATTATGGCGGACACGTCGGATAATTTTGACACATTTTTGGGACCATTGGCATTTATACAGTGATCAGTGCTATAAAAATGCATGGATTACTGTAAAAATGTCACTGACAGGGAAGGGGTTAACACTAGGGGTGATTAGGGTGTTCCCTAGTGTGTGTTCTAACTGAAGGGGAAAGGGGACTGTGTAGGGGAGATGACAGATCGCTGCTCATACTTTGTATGAACAGACGATCAGTCACTTCCCTCTATGTTCATACACACAGATCCCGGTTCTCGGTGTGCCACGAGCGATTGCGTAAGCCCCACGGTGATTGTGACCGCTGGGCACTCGCATCGGTTCTGTGGGTAAGCAAGGGCATGCCTGCATGCCTCCGGCGGTGTGCATGCGCCCGCCCCCTTGTGGCCACAGGGCCAATCGCCATTACATAACGTTGTTTCGCCCAGCTGTGCCATTTTGCCGCAGTCAGCTCAACTGCGGTGGCTGGTTGGCAAGTGGTTAAAGACTTGCTTGACTGACATCCCTTCTGGCTCCAGATCCTGCTTGCTGTTCTACTACGCTCATCTCTGGCTCCCTGACATTTTGGCTTATCTGGCTATCCATTCTGGTTCCTGAACTCTGGCTATGTTTTGTCTACGTTTACTCTGTTTACCTTTTTTATTATTATTAAGCAAGTGTGATTTAACTGTACTTCTGTCTCAGTCTGATTCATGGTTTCCGACAGTAGGCGAAGGCCAAAAATTCAGAAGATGCAGTCAATCCACTTGTTGGTAATATTTTTTCCAGATTGGATGAACTGGATCACCGCAGGGATCAGTTTGCCGCACGGCTCACCTAGAATCTTCCACTGTGGCTGCTCCGGTACAACCTGTGTTGCAGGCCATCCCTGCTACTGTTCCAGTCTCTGTGCAGGCACCTGCCTTGTGTATTACCTCTATAAGTGGTATGCCTGGTTCCGCTCCGCTTCCCCAGCAATTTGGGGGTGATCCAGTCCAATGCAGAGGGTTTCTCAGCCAGATATCTCAACAATACTTTGAGATGCTGCCCCAGGTGTTTCCCACGGACAGAAGCAAAGTAGGTGTCATGATATCTTTGCTTTCTGAGAGAGCCTTGGCCTGGGCAAACCCTCTATGGGAGACACAAAAACCTATTGTCTTCAGTTACTCTGAGTTTGTGACTTCTTTTAAAAGGGTATTTGATGTTCCTGCATGCTCTGCTTCTGCTGCCAAGTGCCTCATGTCCATCAAACAGATTACAAGAACTGTTGCCAATTATACCATTGAATTCCCTACTCTGGAAGCAGAGGTTGCTCGGAACAATGAGGCCCTCGTGGCTGCTTTTTCTGATGGTCTATCTGATACCATCAAGGATGAGATCACAGCCCGAGATATACCCACTGAGCTGGAGAGCTTGATCATGTTTGCCATCCTCATTGACTCCCTTTTAAGGAGCGCTTGTGGAAGCCTCCTATACATTTGTCTCTGAACTTTGTAGCGCCATCCTTGTCTCCCTCACCTCCCCTGCCTCCTGGTACAGAGACTGTGAAGGTGAACCCATGCACTTGGGCTTCACGCGTTTCTCTGCGGATGAGAGAACCCTTAGGAGGAGGGAGAGATTGTGCTTTTATTGTGGCCAGGCAGGTCACTTTTTGAAGTCTTGTCCTACCCGTCCAGGGAAAGCCTGAACCTTGAGGTCCTGTCACGGACAGACCTTAGGTGGCGTTGTTTCATCCCCAATTATTCAGTTTTGGTTACCCTTTCTTGGGCTGAGTCGTCCGTCGAGATACAGGCTCTAATCGACTCTGGGGCTGCAGGCCTGTTCATTGATGCTGCCTTTGTATCGAAGCACTAAATTCCACTACAGCTGCATGACACTCCACTTGCCATTAAGGTTCTTGATGGAAGACCTCTGCCTGCCCATGGGTCTCATGAGACTGTTCCATTGTCCGTGGCAGTAGGGGCTCTTCACCATGAGATAATCCAATTCCAAGTTATTTCCTCACCTATGTTTCTGCTGGTTATTGGTTATCCTTTGTTAAAGAGGCACAATCCCTCTTTTAATTGACTCCGTGCTGAGGTTCTCTCCTGGTCGCCACAATGCAGTAAGACATGCTTCCAGAAAGTGGCCAAGATCCTGTGCACCCCTTATTAACAATGTCCTCTGAGATTTGAGAGATAGAGCTGATATGATGGACTTTAACTGTACAAGTAAGGGATGCATAAACAAAATAATACCAAATGTCTTTATTACAAAGGGTTACAAATATTTTACAAATATAAAATCATTACATAAATACTCCAGTATCAATGAATTAGAGATACCTGTTATTACAAATGTCAAGAGGTTGACGCGTTTCACATCTTTGCTTCTTAAGGACCTTATATTCTTGACTTAGAACAGAGATCCTGTTCAAAAAAAGAGAGAAACACATAAATATTGTTTACATTTGGATTGTATGGGAACGCAACAGAATTTATTTCAACATATCATCCGCTTGAATGGAAAATAGCATACATGGGGACTCACATCTAGGAGGAACCCACAAAAAATGACGTGCCAAGTGTCGTGGGAGAGCAATCCAACAACTGGTGTCTTTAAACAATAAATGAATCAGTATAAGTAAAACCGTCAGAAGATCATGTGATTCATTCTGAAAATGCCAGTAAGCATGGAATAACGAAGTAGGACATGGGTTTGTAGGCTGACCATAATAATATAGTACTTACAAAGGATGGAGTCTTAATTGGAAAAGGAAAAAGAGGGGGTTGACATCAGCCACACACCAGAAAACAGAGGACCCTGCAGTTACTTCATCAACAAAGTCTATAAATAAATTATTCACAATATATAATCAATGCTCCACATAATAAAGATAGGGTTACTACCCCTACTAAATAGACAAAAAGAATAGTAGGATGTATGTATACCTGAATAGGGTTGAGCGAACCCGAACTGTAAAGTTCGGGTTCGTACCGGACTTTTGGTTTTTTTGGGTCCCGAACCCGAACAATTTACTGTATGTTTGGGTTCAAGTTCGGTGTTCGGTAATGTAATGGCGCTTTTTAAACAGCTGCAGGGCAGCCAATCAACATTCGTTTAACTCGTGTTCCCTTAGAAGCCATCACAGCCATGCCTACTAATGGCATGGCTGTGATTGGCCAGTGCAGCATGTGATCCAGCCTCTATATAAGCTAGAGGCACATAGCACAGCACGTCACTCTGCTTTAGATAGTGTAGGGAAAGGTTGCTGCTGCTGCTTTGAAGAAAAGAATTGGATAGGAGTCCTAATTCAGAAATATAATTACTCAGCGATCTACCTTGATTTTCTTGTGTGGGTGCAGTGCACAAACTTTTTACACTGCCCTGAGCGCAGTGCCAGAGAAAAGATAGATAGTGTAGGGAAAGGTTGCTGCTGCTGTTTTGAGGGAGAAAATTAGATAGGAGTCCTGCTTCAGAAATCAAATCACTCAGCGATGTACCTTGATTTTATTGTGTGGGTGCAGTGCACAATTTTTTTACCCTGCCCTGAGCCCAGTGCCAGAGAAAATATAAATTTTATCCGTCTGTTAGTTAGGTTGGCGTCGGCAGGCATTTTATGCAAGCTCAGTGCACCAGCACTGCATATGTTACTGTAGATTCACCCTTTAGATAATGTTGCTCTATTCTGCTATTCTAAAAACACCCATTTAGGGCAGATAAAAATATTTTACAGTGTTTCTTGCATATCTGTATGTGTGAGATACACACTTTAGATACTGTTCTTCTATTCTGCTATTCAAAAAAATAATAATTTAGGGCAAAAAAAATTTTTTTTAAGAGCATTTTCTGCATATCTGTATGTGTGAGATACACCCTTTAGATACTGTTGCTCTATTCTACTATCCTAAAAAACACCCATTTAGGGCAGATAAAAATATTTTACAGTGTTTCCTGCATATCTGTACACGTGAGATACACACTTTAGATACTGTTCTTCTATTGTGCTATTCAAAAAATAATAATTTAGGGCAAAAAATATTGTTTTTTGAATAGCATTTTCTGCATATCTGTACGTGTGAGATACACCCTTTCAATACTGTTACTCTATTCTGCTATTCTAAAAACACCCATTTAGGGCCAAAAAAATATTTTACAGTGTTTCCTGCATATCTGTACATGTGAGATACACACTTTAGATACTGTTCTTCTATTCTGCTATTCAAAAACACCCATTTAGGGCAGGATCCTAAATTTGAGAAATATGAGGAGGACATCAAAGAAGGGACGTGGCCCCAGTCAGGGTGCTGCTGGTGGAGCTCCTGTTGCAGGGAGAGGACGGGGTCGATCTGTTCCAGCTACACACACAGATGAAACACCTTCCTCAGGTGCGAGTAGACGACAGAGCCTGCAGCGGTATTTGGTCGGGCCTAATGCAGCTCTATGAATGTTGTGGTCTGGACAAGTACAGGCGATAGTAGATTGGGTTGCTGACAGTGCCTCCAGTTCCTTCACATTGTCTCCCACCCAGTCTCCTGCTGAAAGATCAGAGTTGGCACCTGCAGTCGATGTCTATCAGTCTTTCACCTCACCCCCTTGCAAATCAGCCAAGCAGTCTGAGCCCCAAATCATGCAGCAGTCTCTTCTGCTTTTTGATGACTCTGTTAGCAGGGTTTCCCAGGGCTATTCACCTAGCCCTGCCCCAGAAGGAAAAGAGATTGTGTGCACCGATGCCCAACCACTTATGTTTCAAGATGAGTACATGGGAGGAACATCGCAGCAGGTCTCGGATGATGACGAAACACAGGTGCCAACTGCTGCTGCTTTCGCAATTGTGCATACCGACGCTTCAGTTTGCCTCCTGTTGCTAACTCCTCCTACTCTGCTTCCTCATCCTCTACCACCTCCTCATCTGGTCAGCGTAATACCTTCACCAACAACTTCAGCACAGCCGGGGTAAACGACAGCAGGCAGTTTTAAAACTTTCCTGTTTGCAGGAAAAATCCCACACCATGCAGGAGTTGTGGAGGGACATGGAACAACAGAACGATGAGTGGTTGGTGGCAGTGAGCCTCAAGCCCGGCCTGTTGGTGTGCGATAATGGGGGAAATCTCGTAGCAGCTCTGGGCCTAGCCGGTTTGATGCACATCCCTTGCCTGGCGCATGTGCTGAACTTGGTGGCCCAGAGGTTCCTTAAAAATTACCCCCATATGCCAGAGCTGCTGCAGAAAGTGTGGGCTGTCTGTGCGCACTTTCGGCATTCTCACCATGCTGCTGCTCGCCTGTCAGCGCTGCAGCGTAACTTCAGCCTTCCCGCTCACCGCCTCATATGTGACGTGCCCACAAGGTGGAACTCCACCTTGCACATGCTGGCCAGACTGTGCGAGCAGCAGCAGGTGATAGTGGAGTTTCAGGTGCAGCACGCATGCGTGAGTCGCTCTGCGGAACAGCACCACTTCACCACCAATAACTGGGCCTCCATGCGAGACCTGTGTGCCTTGTTGCGCTGTTTTGAGTACTCCACCAACATGGCCAGTGCCGATGACGCCATTCTCAGCTCTATCAGCACTATCCCAGTTCTATGCCTCCTTTAAAAAACACTTTGGGCGATGATGGAAGAGGATGTGGCACAGGAGGAGGAAGAGGGATAATTTCCAAGGCTTTCAGGGCAGTCATTCACAAGTGGCTCCGAGGGTGCGCTCCTGCACCAACAAACGCCAGGTACACAATTGTCCAGCAAGGGCACAGTTCTGGAGGATGACGAGGTGGAGGATGAGGAGGAGGAGATGGAGGAGAAGGAACCATGTTCACAGCAGGGTGACAGCCAGACCAGCTCATGGCCATCAGTGGTGCGTGGCTGGGGGGATACAGAGGACACAGACAATACACCTCCCACAGAGGACAGATTTTTCGTTGCCTCTGGGCAGCCTGACACACATGAGTGATTACATGCTGCAGTGTCTCCGCAATGACCACCGAGTTGCCCACATTCTAACTGGTGCTGATTACTGGGTGGCCATGCTGCTGGATCCCCATTACAAGGACAACGTACTGTCCTTAATTCCCTCACTGGAGCATGATTGTAAGACGTGTGAGTACAAGCTCACGCTGGTAGATGCGCTGCTGGTGGAATTCCCACCTGACAGTGGGGGCACAGTGGAAGCACAAGGCGAAGTCAAAGGAGAAGGAGGTCGCCAACGCAGCCGGGCACCGCCAGCACCTCAGAAGGCAGGGTTAGCTTGGCTGAAATGGGGAAAATCTTTGTCAGCACGCCACAACAACCAGCACCACCAGCTGAGATGGAACATCTTAACAGGAGGCAGCATTTCACCAACATGGTGAAGCAGTATGTGTGCACACGCCTACACGTACTGAATGACGGGTCTGCCACCTTCAACTTCTGGGTCTCCAAATTGGGCACATGGCCTGAGCTTGCCCTTTACGACTTGGAGAAGCTGACCTGCCCTGCAGCCAGTGCATTATCTGAATGTGTATTTAGCACGGCAGGGGGCGTTATCACAGGCAAGCGCAGCCGTCTGTCCAGAGCCAATGTGGACAAGCTCAGGTTTATTAAAATGAACCAGGCATGGGTCCCACAGGACTTGTCTGTACCTTGTGCAGAATAGACATGTATACCGGTGTTCTAACAAAAACTGTCCAGCCATCAGATAGTGTCCGCCCAGTACTGTACAGGCGCAGCGCTTGTGCAGTACAGAGGCCAAGGAGATTCCGAAAATCTCAGAGGATGAACGGCGCCTGCGCTGTGAGTACAGGTTCAAGCCCCACCATCCAAGTGGACATACAGTAGCACATAGTGACAGGGCCCCTTGCAGGCTTGCTTCCCTCGCCATGCTTCGGGCACAGCCTCGCTTCGCTCAGCTATTTTTTATTCTAACTCTATAGCCCCATACACACTATCAGATTATCTGCTTAGTTTTTCCTTCAGATTTACCAAAACCATATAATTTGAGGACAAACCTTAGGAGTTTCAATGTGTATGCAATCAGGCAGGCCCTTCTACTACATGGTTTTGGTAAATCTGAAGGAAAAACTCAGCAGATAATCTGATAGTGTGTATGGGGCTTTAGTCCACTTGGATGGTGGGGCTTGAACCTGGAATCTGTTTCGGAATCCCCTTGTCCTCCATACTGCGCAAGCGCAGTACAGGGCAGACACTATCCGACGGGGGACAGAATTCGGCACATCACTGGCCTTTCCCAGCCATTGTTGTCATTTTGATCTTTCTCACTTTTTTGGGGTGTACCCTAATTTAAAAAAAATTTAATTAAAAACAAAAACCAGTGTTGGCTACCTCATCCTCCTCCACCGCCACTTCCACCTACAATGCCACATCCACCGCCACCTCAACCGCCACCTCAACCTCCTACTCCATATGGACTGCGTTCTCCTAGGTCAAGATTATTGTTTTTTATTTTTTGAATTTCAAAGTATTTTATTTTGTATCACAAGAATAATACATTTGAAAGTGACATTCAGAATATCAATTCAGTCAAAACATAGAAAGGTTACAGGCAGCGCAATAAGATGAATCGAGTGTAACACGTCAGAGATATAAAATGTAAAATCATTTTAGACAGACATGGTAGTGTTAGAGTGAATGGTTGGTATTCCTGTTAATGGTTGGAGGTGTATCTCCTCCCTGGACTCCCCCAATGGGAACTAGCTGTGCCCAAGAGGAGGAACTTAATCACCGACCCCTAGGAGTGAATGTAAGGAGAGGGACGGTGTATCTTTTTCCCTAAGATAGGAATCCGTGACTAGGCATCAGTGTTTGTTGTCTGCAAATAGGCCAAATTTGTGAACCTGAGAGCCACATTGAACGCCTTGTATATTGGAGTCTCGTCGAATGGAGATGGCGAGTGTCTCAATTGCTATTGCATAGATTAGTGGAGATAAAGGACAATCTTGTCTGGTGCCTTTGGCTATATGTATTGGTTTGGACTTGTGGCCTTGAAGCCTAATATATTCTTTAGGATTTTAATAAAGAGCTTGGATCAGGCCCATAAACTTGTCGCCAAAGCCCCAACGTTCAAGGATTATAAAGATGTATGGCCAGGAGACCGAATAGAAGGCCTTTTGAAGGTCCAGTGATAAAAGCATGCCTGATTGTTTTGGACCTCCTGGCCAGTTTGTCTGGAGGATGGAGACTATGTCTATGGCTCTTCTTATCTGATCAGGGCCCTGTCTGCCTGGGATGAACCCCACTCCTTATGAACATATTGGTTAATGAAGGAAGCTAGACGATTTGCAAGGAGTTTGGTCAGGGTTTTTAAGTAGCTATTGATGAGGGAGATGGGTCTATAATTATTGACTTTCTCCGGGTTTTTATCCGGGTTTGGTATTACTGCAATGTAGGCTGTGTTTAGGTGAGGATCAAGTGGGGTTCCCTGTGTCTTTGTGTTAACATTTTTTTGTCAAATGTGGAGTCGGGGTGGTGGTAAATGTCTTGTAATAGGGGTTAGGGAGATCATCGGGGCCTGGAGCAGAACCTGATTTGAGGTTCTTAATGACTTCCTGTACCTCTTCTTCTGAGAAGGGGGCCTCCAGCATATTATTTTTTATTTTTATGTATTTTATGTTATTTTAAGTTATTTCCCTATCCACATTTTTTGCAGAGCACTTGCCTTGCTTTTAACAACATTTTGCTGTCATTCTAAGCCCTCAAGCCTTTTCCATTATTTTTTTAGAGCCATTTTAGTCCTCAAAAGTTTGGGTCCCCGTTGACTTCAATGGGGTTCGGGGTCAAGTTTGGGTCAAGTCTGGGTCCCGAACTCAAAAATGTTTGCGAAGTTTGGCTGAACCCGTCGAACCTGAACATCCAGGTGTCCGCTCAACTCTATACCTGAATAATATGAAGATATTACTTAGTAGTGCTGTTCAATATGAAGTTGCTCACTCACTTATAAGGACAAAGTAAGAGGTATATTCTGCAGATAATACAAAGTTGCATAATAAGGAGAATCATACTAACGTTTGATAAGTGTGTATAGGAGTTCTAGTGAAAACAAAAGATTCACTGAAAACAGGGTATAACAGTGTGGCTACTTACCATCTGATTGGTGGCATATGAAACCCTACACCCTGCTGTCTAGCCAATATTACCTGCCTCATCTTCCATCCACATTCATCATCCAAATGATCTAAGGAATACATGATTGCATATCTAGTGAGTTGAAATCAGCTCACATAATAAGCATAGCCATCTGTGCATGGACACAACCTCAGATAGACTCACTTATGTCTCCCATCAGCAAACACGGCACCATTCACCAAGCCCTTACAGTCAAGACTGATTATATAGCCAGTTTTGGCACCAAAATGGCATCCTAATTAATGTGAAATGCAGGTGAAATAATGGGAGGATGCTGGTGGGCTGTGGGGCGGGTAGGGAAGGGAATTGTTAGTACAATGAGCCGTTTGCACTCCCGTGAATGCGCCAAACCAGATTCCGGCCAAGAACAAAGCTGAAAGCTCGTGCATGTGCACTAGAGCTGGTGTGAGTGCCGCAATATTGAATGACGAGCATCCAAACTCTGTCTGAAAATGGACAGAGAAGAATGAGCGTCATGTATCCAATCAGAACCACCAACAAATGCACACTAGGCCATACCATCCCATTCTCTGCAGACTGGATATTACACCATAGAAGGCCTGACAGGAGTAGGAATCCCCGATCTTCTACCACCTCTACCCCACTACCTTGATCGGGCAGAGGGCCTGATAGACAACTCTACTGCCCCCAGATTCATATCCAAACGTACATAGTGACTCTGTATGGAGTAATTTTGTACAGTTATTAATGTTAATCATGGAGTGTCTTCATACACAGGACATATAAAGACAAATACAGATATATGTATCCACTTATCATATGGTTACATAACTCATGATTTATAGAATGTGTGAGTCTGAGAGCCACAAGCCCAGACGGCAAGCCTCAGATAACCCCAAAAAGGGCCTTTAGCTCAAGGACTCATTGAGGCTTGGTGGGCATTTAATTAAAAAATCCACCTCGCCACACATTGGAGTAGTTTTTGGTCTATGTTACCCCATCTTGGGTCTTCAGGAATCCTTTCTAGGACCGTGAATTACACCATTGAAGTATAATTTTTATGTTTAAGAGCCACATGTCTGCCAATTGGAGTATATAATAAATTCCTTCTAATATAGTAAATATGGTCATAGATTTGTTTCCAGAAATTCTGAAACGTTTTACCAACGTAAAATGAACCACATCTACAAAAAAACAATGTATACCATGCCTTTTATCTGGCAATTGACGTGGTATTAAATAAAACGTGTATATCTCCATTGGGCAGAGTAAATGATGCTCCTTCCCTTCCAAAATCCAATTACAGTATTTGCATGCACCACATTTGTGCATACCCATACTTTGTTCACTGGTCATTGAGGGTTCCTGAAAATGGCTATGAACCAATCGATCCTTGAGAGATCGACATTTTGTGTATGTGATCTGCGGATAGTCACTGATATATTTCCTCAGAATGGGATCACCGGTGAAGAGGTGCCAATGTCTACCTATCGTCTATTTTACCATATCATGGTTACTTGAGTAGATGGTGACGATCCTCACCGAGTCTAGCTGTTTTTTGGTTTCCTTACCAAACAATAGTTTGTGTCTTTCTTTTTGGTATGCCTTAAGCCTCATACACACGATCAAATTTTCCAATGGTAATTGTGTGATGACAGGCTGTTGGCAGAAAATCCGACTGTTTGTACGCTCCATCGGACAATTGTTGTCGGATTTTCCACGGAACAAAGGTTGGATAGCAGGCTTATACATTTTTCCACCGACAAATGTCTGTTGTCGGATTTTCAAATTGTGCTCGAAAGCAAGGACGAGCCAGAATCGATTGGTCTTGTAAACTATCGTTCATAATGAAGGATTAATATTTGTGACGCTGCAAATTATGAAATCTTGAAATGCACCGCACATTCTTTTCTTCTTTAATGGGATAATAATGAAGTTGCTTTGCTGGTGATACTGATGGAGTTATTGCAAATTTTCAAAGGCTTTTTTTTTCTAGTGATATAAGGAATAATATTTTGGTGCAAGTTACCACAACACACATATCCCATAGTTTTTAAGATCAAAGATACAACTATGTTGGTGTCCCTGTTAATTTTACATGATATTTTTTAAAATGTAACGGCCTACTCTCAAACTGTCATTTGAAGTAAAACACATAGCAAAGTATTATTTTACACATTTTTTTATGGTGCATTAAAAAAAGAAAACAAATAAAATTAGACATGCTATCCGCCAATAGAACTTAACCAAAAATGCATTCTGTGCATCCAAAAATATGGGAAATATTCCAAATAAAATCGCTATTCAACCAAAAAATAAAATAAAACCATCATGCATGTGTCCTGCTTCTTAATATAGGGGGTCAACAATGCCAAGAATTGGTGAAAGCAGGGGTCCGTCATCTGGAGATAATTCCGCAAATCATCTGGATTATTCTCCTGGAGCTCCCGCAGCAAAGGCATATGACATAATTGGTCACAATTAATAAAACAACTAATTTTTGGTCCAAGAAATCCTCCTCCTCCTGTTCCTGGACTGGTCTTGGGTCAAAGCAATAACTCCAAGGCCAATAATAAATAACACATTATCCCCTACAATCCCGCAACATGGCCTTTCAGAAACAAACTGAAAAGCGCAAACTGAAAAGCACAAACGGAAAAGCGATATATGAAAAACGCAAAATAAAAAGCGTGAATCAACACTCACCAAACTTCAACTAACATGAAATTAGCAGAAGGAGCCCAAAGGGTGTCGCTAAAGAGCTGAAAAACCACGTAGTACGTCACTACGTTTGTGTTTGTTGGCCAACAATTCCTTGCAATTTGTATGCAAGGCAAGTTCCTGGCCAATGCCCTTCGGACAAAAGTTTGAGGTTTGTCTGCGGAAAATTCGATCGTGTGTATGAGGCTTGATTGAAGGCCTTTTTTAAGATCGCTTTGGTAAGTCTCTTTCTAATAATCTGGATTTTAGTAGATTGAATTCCTTCTTAAAGGTCTCTTCATTGGAGCAGTTGCGCCTGATACGAAAATATTGTAAAAATGGTATACTTTTAAATAAGTGGTTGGGGGTGGTCACTGGATGCATGAAGTTTTGCGGGTTTCCTATATAATGATGTTCCCAATGTTCCATCCTCCTGTTTAAATATGTTTAAATATGGTTAGATCAAGGAATGCTATTGATCACAAATCATGCTCCATGGTAAATTTGAGATTATATCTATTGGCTGCCAACCTCTCCATAAATCTCAGAAGTTCCCCTTCACTAGAGTTCCATACCATAAAAATGTCATCTATGTACCTGTCCATTTTAGGACAGAGTTTGGACGCTCGTCATTCAATATTGTGACACTCGCACTGGCTCTAGTGTGCATGAGTACAAATGGCACATTGTACTATCAATTACCTTCCCGCCCCACAGCCTGCCAGCACCCTCCCATTATTTTACCTGCATTTTACATTAATTAGGACGCTGATTTGGTGTCAAAACTGGCTATATAATCAGTCTTGATTGTAAGGGTTTAGTGAATGGTTCTGTGTTTGCTGATGGAAGACATAGGTGAGTCTGTCTGAGGTTGTGTCAATGGACAGATGGCTATGCTTATTATGTGAGCTGATTTCATGTCATGACATCCCTTCCAGTTTACAGAAGACTTAAGGTGCCAAATTTAAAAAAAACGACAGTATTCAAAACTGACAAACCTGGTGTTTTGAATACTTTTAAGTGCAAATGAGGGATCTCTCCATAAAGAGTACCTGTCACTGCCTTTTACTGTCACAAGGGATGTGTACATTCGCTCTGACAGCAATAAAAGTGATCAGATTTTTTTTTTTCAAAGGGACAGCGTAAAAATAAAAAAAAATAAAAAAATAAGAAAAAAAGCTAATAATTGAAAAGCGCATCATCCCTCCATGCTCGCGTGCAGAAGCCAACGCATACGTAAGTCCCAACCGCCACTGTAAACAATGTTCCAACCAACAGTGTTCAAACCACACAGTGTTCAAGCCTCTTTATTATAATTAGAAATTATCTTGTGCCAAATTTATGTGTACAAATTGAAATGTGAAAATTACATATAACAAAAAAATAACTATAAATATATAGCTGCAACGCGGAACTAAATGATTTAATCACTAGTACAGATTGAAAATTGGATGGTAGGGGGTGCTAATACATATCTATATTAAATTACTACAATGGTGAGTCATGGAGCAACTGCTCTAACCAGTGCCTGTTAAATGTGGTGACCTCTATACACAAAATATAAATACAGTGTTATAATGCCATAAGGATATTAGGTAACCAATATCAAAAAATTGAGTTATCAACCATACAATGACATAAAACTGTACCAACAATAATACAATTTGGAAAACAAATCACAACATGTGCTACATAGAAAAAGTCAAATGTGATGATGAAACAAAAAGGAAAAAATCTTCTGATATTGGAGATGAATCGGGCAAAAAAGGAAAAAATAAACTGCGCTTAGGTGAAACAATAAAAAAACTACTAACAATCTGTAATGAAGGCGGCAGCAATAAATGTGATACAAACACCCAACAGCAATGAGAAAATACAAAAAGCTGCGCCAACAAAAAATTAACCTCTAAAGAAAAACCCCTAAAAAAAGAATTATGTTGTATGTAAGTGAAATGTGAATAATTGATATATTCAAAACTTCTCAATACATAAAAAAATAAAAAAATAAAAAATTTGCAATTATAAAGAATTCATCCTTAGAAAGTTCATAAATGAGTCCATAAATGATCAACAATTGTAGTCCTAAATGGAGACACCACAGTGGATGAACACACTCAGATGCACACAAGTGCCCGTCACCATATAGTGGGTGCGCTTACCAGATAGAACTTTGGTTAGAGCGTTATAATCATATCATCAATCGCGTCAGAATACTCCTCTCTTTAGTAGGTTAGCTCACCACAATGAAACAGCATTCTTACAAGCGCATCTTAATCCTTGATCCCAGAAATTATACTCAGTGGCTCAGAGGAAAAAGAGGGAACCAACATAGTGTGATAATGAAGGACTGCAGCGAAACGTTCAAGAAGGAAGAGGACTACTAGTCACAGCAAGTCTTGTATATAGTAGACAGCACTTATCCAGTACGGAATGAAAGTGGTGTGTTGCAGTCAAGATTTTTTCCTTTTTGATTTGATAACTGCATTTTTTGATATTGGTTACCCAATATCCTTATGGCATTATAAGACTGTATTTACGTTTTGTGTATAGAGATCACCACTTTTAACATACACTGGTTAGAGCAGTTCCTCCATGATTCAACATTATAGAAATTTAATTTAGTTATGTATTAACGTCCCCTACCATTCAATTTTCTAACCTTTTTATTATTAATATACAGTATTTGAAGTTTTTTTTATTTTTTACTTTGTACATCAATATGTTTCTCAGAAAGTTTTTTTGCTGCACTGATGGCACACTTGTATTTCCTACTGCATTCTTTCTTTGTAGTACTTTAATGCGGATGGTGACAGCTCAGTCTTATATTTTTTAAAGGCCAGTTTTTCTCTTATATGTCTTTATATGTATCATTTATATGTCTTTTTTACCTTGGAATTTAGCCACCCGGGTTTTTCTACATTTGTGGAATGATTTGTCCTTAAAACACCCCCACTTGTCTTTGGTATACTTTATTTCAAAAGAGGACCATTTAAAGCATACCTTTCTTACAAGCAATTGCCTCTATAATTCATACACAAAACATACACAAAAACTTATTTTGAAAGCTGAAATTCAGGTATGTATATTGAAACAGTTTAACCAGTCCAACTTGGATCAATGTAAGGATGTACGGTATGTGTCATTCCTGTGGGATCTTGCTGAAGCTGGAAACCACTGTACTAGCCAACACTCGATGCTCGGTATTCGATATGTGCAAAGAGAGATCACACAAATACTTTTATCAAAAGTAATGACAGATACAGATAATATTAGAAAATATAACAAGAGTACCTAACTAAAGATCCCGTTTCTGCCACGGAGTCCCGTCCACTTTTCATACAGAGTGACACACAGGTGATCACAGACCCATGCATGATTGCGAGCTCTGATGTGAGACTGAGACCTTACTAGACTTGGCTGTGGTAATATAGGACTTGAATGTAAGGAAATGGTCAATCATAGAAAATAAAGTGGGTTCGGCCACATCCTGGTCAGTTAACAATCACATTCCTTTGATATGAAGTCAGCTGAGGTAAAGCCATACTTAAGTCCTTACTGTAAATGACTTGTATGGCCCCTTAAGCAGGTTTATAATTAATTATTAGATATTGTGAGCTAAAGGAAATATGCAATTTCCCTATCAACCACAGTCTATCTTCTGGGTCCTGTGCCAAGAGGCTACCCTTCTGCATACTGAACATATGAGGTCATCACCTCAGCATGGGCATCCATTAAGAGAACACTTTGCATTTTCTCAGTGAACGCAAAGTATTTCTTCATTGTAAGGCGTCAAGATCATGACATCACCACCCCACCCTTCCAATTCTTCCAATCACTTTGCACTCATTGAGAAATTGCAAAGTGTTCCATGAAGGGCACCTGTGCTGAGCAAGTGACCGCCTGCATTCGCAATGCTGTAGGGCAGTTGTGTGGCAGGGGACTGGGAAGCTAGCAGAGTTCACTGTAGAAGTGGTGCCTACTACAGTGATTTCAAGGTTTCATGGAGCCCACAGGTATGCCACATACATATTTACATTGGCCCTAGTTGTACCAATGTATCTTTGTAAAAATTATACCTAAACTTCAAGCGGTATTAAGCCCAAAAACAAAAATGGAATACATTGCAGCATACCAATCCTTGGATGTGGTAGCTGCATTTGTTTTCATAATTTAGCCATTTTTTCTCATTTATTTCACCTGGTGATCCAGCCAGTGACACATTTTCTGTCTTAGGTTGTCTGCATTCTGGATGAAGTAGTAAAGCAGATAGCTTTGGACAGAAGCATTGTCAGGTTGGGGAGGGGATAATGTTAGAGGTACTAGTAGATTTAGATGGACTTAACTAACAAATTGAAGCTGAACTCCAACTATCATGTTTTAAAGTGGATGTAAACCCTTACATATACCAAGTGAAGTGAACAGCCTCAGATGATACACAGGGATGAAACAAATCGCCCTACAAAAGTTTTACATGTATATCTGCTGTCTTCATATTTATATACTGTTTAGAAAGTTCAGATTGTGTTAGGCTTCATGTACACTGCTGCTAGTAAACTGATGTTTAGGAGCATTTGGGTGTTTTTTTCATCTGCCCCTGAACTCTCCTCTATGTTATCTTATCAGTACATGTATCAGGGTCGTTTATAGTTGTTTCTAGGCAGTTGAGTTTAGAAGCATTTTTTGGAAAGCAAAAAAATGCGTTCAGGGTGGATGTTCAGAGACATTTGAAACCCCAAATGCCTGTAACAGCTTGTAAATGCGTGTAAACGCAGTAGCTCACATTTAGCTGCATTTTGTTTATAGGGGTTTTTAATGGAGATCCATTTTTGACTGTTTGGAAAAAAAAAAAGCCCTGTTAAACGCAAATGGCTAAACGCGGCATGTAAACATGGCAAAAATGACGTTTTTAAACTGTGGAATTAATCGTTCAGGAGATGTTTCAAAATGTCCCGTGTACAGCCTTAGGAGATTTTCTCTTCCTGTTCAGCACTGGGAGTGAAGTCAGAGCATACAGCCATGATTGTTGATTGGCGGAAAGGCACACACCCACACTCCACATAGGCAGAGACTTTCAGATCTGTCCTGTGACACAGCAAGCTCTCTGCTAATCTACTTATAGCAACCTCCCACAACATAAAATTCAGCCTGGTTTTATCTCCTGTGACAGAGAACTTGTCAGGAGTTATCAGGCTCATAACAGAAGAATAGAGCAGGAGAAAGTCACAGGACTTGAAGAGAGATAAGAAAACACTGCAGATATATATGCCCGCTGGAGGGCCGTGCTCATGCCCGCTGCACGGTGGGGGATCCAATGCACATGGCCAGTGGTTGCGCTCATTGCCAGTCACGCACGATCATGTGCACGAGCACCAGCACAGGGATTTGTGTGTGTAAACATACAAATCCCTGTGCTGTCAGAGGAGAGGAGACATTTTGTTTGTTCCTAGTAAGTAGGAACAGCGATATGTCTCCTCTCCTACTCAGTCCTGTCCCCATACAGTTAGAACACACTGAGGGAACACACATGTAACCCCTTGATCGCCCCCCCCCCCAGTGTTAACCCCTTCCCTGTTAGTGACATTTACACAGTAATCAGTGCATTTTTATAGCACTGATCACATAAATGTCAATGGTCCCAAAAATGTGTCAAAAGTGTCCAAACTGTCCGTCGCAACTGCTAAAAATCCCAGATCACCATCATTACTAGTAAAAAAAAAATAGTCATAAAAATGCCATAAATCTTTCCCATATTTTGTAGACGCTATAAGTTTTGCGCAAACCAATCAATATATGCTTATTGCAATTTTTTTACCAAAAATATGTAGAAGAATATATATTGGCCTAAACTGATGAAGAAATTTGTTTTTTAAAAACGTTTTTGGGGATATTTATTAGTAAAATAGCAAAGAGTAAAAAATATAGTTTTTTTTCAAAATTGTCCCTCTTTTTTTGTTTACAGCGCAAAAAATAAAAACCATAGAGGTGATCAAATGGTACCAAAAGAAAGTTCTATTTGTGGGGAAAAAAAGGACACAAATTTTGTTTGGGTACAGCATTGCTTGACTGTGCAATTACCAGGTAAATCGACCCAGTGCCAAATTGTAAAAAGTGCTCTGGCCAGGAAGGGGTTAAAATCCTCTGGGGGTTAAGTGGCTAAAGTAAGTTGAAAAATAGCAGACATACCTGCTGGGTCACCAGGTTAAAATAAAGGAGCAAAGACTAAAAAACAAAAAAAAAACAAATGCACCCACCACATTTAGGGCTCTTTCACACTTGCATTAAATTTTGAGGCAGCCTAAAAGCACATTAACGCACTTATAGCATTATTGGGCATTTAGGATGTGTTGTACACGTTGTTCATGTACATGAACATGTAGGTTCATGTTACGTCAGGCAACACTTCTCAAACGCCCTGTGTGTTGTTTTTTTTACAAGGCTAAAATGGGAAATAATCGCTTCTGATGCTTAACCCTTTGAAAAAGTCACGTTGACAGTGACGCAACGCATCAGGGAAAAGATCCATTGTGACGTCACTTCCAGTCGCGGCCGAGGTCAGAAGTATATGTGTACCTGCTGTGTTTGCTGTTTATTTATTTCATCAACTGTAATTGTTTTATGAATTATATAAAAAAACTTTTTTAAGATACTACATTATGGAGCCCTCCCCTTATTCTTGCATATCACTAAATGTGACCACCCTGTGACCTTGATTGTTCTGGGACCACCGGGGGATTTATCGATCAGGAAAAGCCAGTGTGGAATACCTACCCTGTTTCCCCGAAAAAAAGACCTAGTGTGATTGTCGGTGATGGCTGAAATATAAGCCCTACCCCCCAAATAAGCCCTACCCTGTTTCCCCAAAAATAAACTCTACCCTGAAAATAAGGCCTACAAGGATTTAACTAGGGCTTATTTGGGGGTAGGGCTTATATTGCAGGCATCACTGACAATTACGCTAGGTCTTATTTTTGGGGAAACAGGGTATGTGTGGCTCATTCATATAATATATGAGGTGAGAGGCTGGAGGAAACTTTATCATCTGCACTGGACGGAAGAAGCTTGCCACATTGCTGCACATGCACTTTATTACTGGAGGGGATAGCCTGCATGTTTTGATTGAGCACTTGATTTAAATTTATTGCAGTGCATCAAGAGACTCTATTTCACATTATTGGACTTGATTATTTTATTGCTATTTTGCACCATTTCAGATTTACAATTGCACTTTGATGCCAACTTTATCATTGCATTATTACAGTTTGCATGGTATCTGTTGGATATCGGTATTATTTGCACGGATTTGCATTTCATTGCGTTTTTGCACAGTATTCCTGCACAATCACTTTTTAGTTAAGATATTCATCAAGCTGTGAAGTTTATCACATTATTATGTCTATTTAATATTACATTATTGTTGTTTGCACGTTAATTGCTGGAGATCAATATCTTGCACGGATTTTGCAGTATTTTGCCCCTTTATTGTTTTTTTTGCACAGCATTAATTTGCACATTTATCTTTAGGGCAAATTTCGATTTATTAAAATGTGCTAGATTAGTTCTAGCACATTTTAGTTTAGTCAAGCACAGCAGTTTGGCATATTACATTTATACTGAGCGTGTGAGCATGGATTTTGCAGTAATTTGCCCCTTTATTGCTTTTTTTGCACAGCAATATTTTGCGTTTTTATTTTCAGGTTATATTAAGACAGTTTTAGCATATTTTACTGTAGTAAACAGTTTTTTATACTGCTTTTGACACTTTGCAACTGTACCGTAAATGCACTGTAAATGCATTGGGTGTTTAAGGTGCGGTTGGGGTAGAAGTGCGGTTTCAACAGAAGTGAATGGAGACAGTTGCAAAGCGTCAACACCTGTCAAACTCTACAGGCAGCATTATTTGTGCCTTGAAGCAACGCTAACGCTGCAGTGTGAACACCTCCATCCGCTCCCTATTGTAACAATTTTAAATGGCATTGATAGGCCTTTGGAAAGCATTAAAAATTCGACCCAACCGCCTATTTTCAACGCCCGTGTGAAAGAACCCTTAAGAATTGGTGAGCTGCAATTTAATACATTTTTGTTTTGGGGTTTACTGCTTTCATCTTTAAATATACTCATCAATAGCCACAAAGGATAAAAAAAAAAACACTTTGTGTGCACCATATACCTTGCAATTACAGTTATTATGTGGTATAAGTAGAAGTGACATCTTCACTGTGCAGAGAGCGAAGTGTGTGGAAGAGACTCTGCAGGTCCACCCACTACAGGCTGCCTGCAGAAAACTACAGGGAGTGGATACAAGAGCAGTCACCCTGCACAAAGAGAAAGCAGCAAGGGATGTTTTTTTATTACAATAAGCAAAGTACAACAGTTGTCTCATGCTGGATTACAGCACAAACCTGGAAGAAATATACAAAGCACACCAAGATTCAAATAAGAATACATATGCCTCTTGCATATAGACACTATATGCTGATCCTGGAGTTCATCTTTAACTGAAGACATCTTGCTTTGTTTTCTTATCATATATATTTTTTACATGGAACTGAATGAAGTTTCTATTTTATAAAGAAATTTGATGTACAGTGCACACATTTCACAGAGAATACAAAATCTTCAGAATGTCTTGAGGAAATGCCCCAGTCGCCCTTACATGTCAATAGTATTATTTTCTGTCCATCTAGTAAAAATCATGGGAGCATCAAAACATTCTTATCATCAACCTCCTGCCCATCGCTCACAGTAAATATGCTACCAGCGGACAGCAAGTGCAGGCCCTACAATGTACATATACATTGACGGCTTGCTTCTGGGTTTGACTGGACACAGCACAAGTTTGGCAGCAGATTTCAGATAATGATTTCAGCTGAAACCTGCTGATTGGCTGTGTCCAATCACACATTGAGTTCTATGTTTACGAACACATGTATGTAAACAAAACAGCAATCTGGCAGTTTCCTCTCCTTGAAAAGCAGAGGGGAAAAAAAACCCCAGAAAGATTAGTAAGTAAAAACAGCACACATTACACATTGTTAGGCACAAAGTTAACCCCTTGATTGCCCCTTGATGTTAATCCCTTTCCAGCCAGTGTCAATAGTACAGTGTCTGTGTACAGTGTTATCACTGATCACTGTATTAGTGTCAGTTAGTGACCCTCCTAGCCAGTGTCTGTTAGCGCCACATTCCCCGACACGTTATCAAACTTTAAGTCGCTGATCACTTCCATTACAGTAAAGCGTCTATAGCTGCGTAAATTCCAGTATATATACCATAGTTTGTAGATACCATAACTTTCACACAAACCAATTAATATACACTTATTGGTATTTTTTATTTTATTTTTTTTAGCAAAGACATGTAGCAGAATACATTTTGGTCTAAATTTAGGAAGAAATGTGGGTTTTATTTTTTTATTTTTTATTGGATATGTTTTAAAACAGAAAGTAGAAAACTTTGAGTGTTTTTTTTATATAATAACAAAAAAAACAGAAAGCTCTATTTGTGTGATAATTATATAAATTGAATTTGAGTACCGTGTTGCATGACTGCGCAATTGCCAGTAGTAGCACAGTGCTGAACAACAAAAAATGCTCTGTCCATAAAGGAGGTATGACGTTCCGGAGGTCAAGTGGCAGCCTAACAGTTGCCAGAAAATTCCAGTATTTTACCTCCCTGTATAAACCATATACTCAATTACTCTTCATTAAAAATTTAAAATAGGCATGACAGGTGTGGGAACCTTTTTGGCTATTCATTTTTAATGCTTGTTTCTTTATAGCTGTCAGTTTACTCCCAAAAAGATCAAGTATTTGCAATGACTCATTGTGGTTGTAACAATACATATTTCTGGGGGGCATGGCCTGAAGCTTCATGTGGTAAGACGTGCCTGAGCTGAGCTCCACCATCCTGTCCCTCTCTTCTTGAGACATCCACCCGGTATCTTACCTGCAGTACTTCGGGGACCCCTGGAGATCTCGCCACCTTGCAAACAGGCTTACTGGGTCGCTAAACTTGATAGATTCCACCGACAGGAAGGGGACCTGCAGATAAAAGATGGCGGCTCCCCCTCCTCCCCCTCTACCACCCGTCTGGCTGATAAGGCAGAAATCCTGGAGGTGGTCGCAACTTGTCAGACCTCCCTCACTAAGAGGATTGAGGAGGTGAAGGTGGACATCTCCCTACTCTGCTAGGATATGCAACACCTGCGGGAGAGAGTGGGTGAGTCAGAGCAATGCCTGGGACGCGTGGAGGACACCCTCCCGCCCCTGCAGGAATCATCAGACCAGGCACACCGCCTCATCGCCCAGCTACAGCAGAAACAGGACAATTTGGAGAATCGTTTAAGGCGAAACAATCTTTGCTTCATAGGCCTCCCAGAAGGAGAAGAGGGTAACAACCCAACCACATTCCTGGAAGTCCTGCTCATCAACACCTATGGCAGGGAGGCCTTCTCGCAATCGTTTGTTGTGGAACAAGCTCACCGAATGCCTGCAAAAAAAAAAAAACTCCTCAGGGAGCACCTCCACGTATCTTTATTGTTTCTCAACTACAGGGATCGTGATGCTATTCTGCAACTAGCTCGGGAGAAGGGTAATATCTCCCTGCGTAACCATCAGATCTTGCCATTCCCTGACTTTTCAGCAGAGGTCTGTGAGCCTGCCACCTAAAGTATCCATGCTATTCCCACTTAGCTCCGTGTGGTCATTGAGGATCGCGCCCATTTTTTTGAAGAACCAGGAGCTGTTGTTGAATGGCTCGATCGATTAAATCCTGCTTGAGCCGTAAGTACTGCACAGGCACCTGCTATGAAATTCTCCTACCTAACTATATAATGCTGCCGACAGCCCCTGCTCCCTTGTTTCCAGTCTACTGGGGACACTGAACTTGTGTTTTTTCTTCCCCTTCCCTTTTATGTTGCCTATGCTACTTTGTTCCAGTGTACCCCACCTACCAACACTTTTGGACAGCTCAATGCCTGAGTTACAAAAACATATTTTACATACGGAAATATAATATGTTTATTCACTGCTGGTGGACATGGAACAGCTCTGGGGTTAGATTCACATCTCAATCGCCTACCACGGTTGATAGTCCCTCCGGCGCCCAACTGCACACAGTATTTTTCAGAGGATTTTCTCCCCCCTAATGGGACGCTTCCCTTGCAAGATTAATACCCCAGTCAGTGGCCCTGGAGCCTCAGACACTGAGCTGGTGCTTACTTTGGGATTCTATGTTTTTTGTTTTCGGTTTTGGGACTTATGCTTACACAAGTTGGGGTATGTGTAGAGCTGGGAGGGTTGGGGTGTTATTTCCTTCTTTTTTACTGATGACCGTTTTCCCCAATTGTGTGCTAAGTCTAACCATACATGTGCTGCCACTTACTGTTATGTTACATATGTGGTGTATTTTATTATGTACCTATTTGCCAATGCCTACTAATGGGCTGCCCAGGACCAGGGTGCCTCTGTCCTACCTAACGCATGTACTATGGCCGAGTTGAGGTTTCTCACGTGGAATGTACGTGGTCTACACATTAAGCTGAACTGCACTGCTGCTCTGTTCTTTCTCAAGACACAACACGCAGACATTTTAGTTCTGCTTGGGACCAACGTGGAGGGTGCCACACATACATCCTACTCCAGGGGTGTCTCTGTGCTCGTGGCCAAGTCAGTGTCCTTCAAGAATCAGACAGTGGTAACAGACCCCCAGGGCAGATATATTTTCTTACTTGCTAAGATAGCGGGTGATTTGTTAATAATATTGGCTTGGTATGTCCCTCCACCCTATAATTCCACTATCCTTAGTGAGGGCTTTACGTTTATGGCCAGATATCCATCTATACCAGCTGTCTGGCTGGGAGACTTCAATATGGTTGCAAACTCATGTTTCAACTGAATGTCCTTGAGGCAGCAGTCTCCCATGCCAGACCGTGACACCGGATTTAATCGCCTAATGATTAGTTTTAATTTGGTGGATACCTGGCAATACTTACACCCCAACCGCCAGGCTTACTCCTGCTTTTTTGGTTCGCACTCGTCAATGTCTTGTATAGACTATATATGGCTGTCTCGTGCCTTAATCCCTAAGTTGCGGGCTACGGGATTTGGCCCATAATATTATTAGACCACTCCCCATTCTGAATTGAACTCTCCTCATATACTGCTCCACCATCCTTGAATTGGATATTGAATCCATTCTGGCTAACTATTCTGCCTGATAGCGGCTGGTTAGCTTTGGAATGGACAATTTTCTTCAATAAAAATGCAGACATGGCCTCTCATTGGGAAAACTTTAAGAAACATGTCAGGCTATTACTTACTGAATCCATTTTCAGGTTTAAACTAAAGCAGATTTTGAACATGCCGTGACTCAGTTGATGATGTCGGAGGAGCGTTATGGCCCCTCACCGTCATCTGACTCCCTGGCATAATTGAAACTGCAGATTAGGGTGGTGGAACAGCTATGCCAGGAACGGGCTAAACACAAATTGTTTTTTAGCAAACAAAAAATCTTCAAGCAAGGCAAGTGCCCGGGTAAATCACTGGCCTATCTGGCGCATCTGTACTCCAGACCCCCAGTGGTTATTACATTGCACTCAGCCACGGCAGGGGACATCACAGACCCCATGATTATCGCCAGGGAATTTGTGGATTTCTTCCCGAAAGTCTACACATCCAAACTGCATTATCACCCTCAGGATCTCCTAACCCTTTTTGAGACACTGGATCTCCCCAAACTATCTGCCCAACAGGTTGATTTGTTGGAGGCCCGATCTCAGCAGATGAAGTTTGGAAAGTCTAAAGCCCTGGTTTCAGATGGCCTGCCTGTCAAATTCTATGTCCTAGCCCCTAGACTTCTGGCCCTCTACCAGGCCATATTTAAAGCCACAACCCTTCCTGAATCTATGTGGGAGGGATCATAGTCCTTATCCCTAAACCGGGTAAGGACCCCCATAGTGCAGAACCTTATAGCCCTATTTCCCTACTACAAACAGATATCAAAATTTTGGCCAAAATCCTGGCTCTATGCCTAAACAAAGTTATTCTCTCATTGATACACTCAGATCAAACTGGCTTCATGCTGGCAAAAACATGGCATTCAATACCAGATGACTCTTCATGAACCTACAGGCCTCCCATGACCAAATTGGCTCTAGAGTGGTAGTTTACCTTGATGCGGCCAAGGCATTTGACTCGTGGAATGGCAGTACCTGTGGCAATGTCTTCACTGCTATGGGTTCGGCCCCAACTTCGTCAAATGGCTCACCATACTTTATGATACAGAGCAGGCTAGGGTGGTGGCAAATGGCTTAATGTCTGACACTCTCCCACTTCCTCTGGGGATGCAGCAGGGGTGCCCCATTTCACCCCTTCTATATGCACTGGCTGTAAAACTTAGTGGTGACACTTAGGGACCACCCTGATATTAGAGGGTTAACATCTGGATCTGTGGTTCAAAGGGTGGGACTATATGCAGATGACATGATCCTCTACCTGGCTGACTCTGGTCCCTCCCTTTCAACTGCACTACAGATCATAGACAATTTTGGTAGATTCTCAGGTCTTAAAGTAAACTGGGATAAGTCCCAGATACTCCCCTTGGATGTGTTTCCCCCACCTGAAGACCAGCCCAATATGCCCTTGCTGAGAGTTAGCACTTTTAAACACCTGGGGGTCCTTATTTATAGGGATGTAGCTAACTATATCTCGCTAATTGTGGAACCTTTTCTCGCGCTGATTAAACCCAAAACATAGACGTGGGTCAAATTGCCACTGGGAGTTATGAGGCGTGTGGGACTAGTCAAAATGATACTATTGCCCAAAATTCTTTATGTACTATGACACTCTACGGTCTTTATTCCACTTAGATACTTCAAAATTATGGACACTTTGCTACAGTCTTTCGTATGGGGGCCCAGTAGACATAAATTATCCTGGAAGGTTCTCCAGATCCCAACTTTCCTAGGTGGCCTGGCAGTTCCCAGACTTCGGATCATTTTACTTGCTGGCACGGCTCTCGCATTTTTATCATATTGACAAAACTGACAAATGTAGATACCTTGCCTTGGCATGCCACTCAGTGGACTCCCAGGCTCCACATCCATTCTGTGACCTGCTGCTTGGTCTGCATGGCTCATTGGAGCTCCCAAGCCGCTTGGGCCTTATATTCCAACACAAGCTATGAGATCTGGGATATGGGATCTATCAAGCTATGAGATCTGGGATATGGGATCTGTCAATGTTCAAGATGGGAACTGGGTTTCACATTAATACTCCCTTGTGGTACAACAGACTTCTCCCAGAATTCCTTCAGATACCTGATCCTACTATATGGATATCCAGGGGAGTATATCTGTTGTCCCACATTCTCACAAATGGAACACTCAAAACATTTGATCAATTAAAGGCAGAATTTAACCTCCTCAACCATATGTTCTTTCATTATCTCTAGGTGTGCCATGCCCTATATACCCAGTTTACGGGCTCATACCCTGACCTACCATCCCTGGATGCACTTGTTATAATCTGTAAGAATGAGCCACGTCAACTCATATCCATTGTTTATAACATGCTCATTACTCCACCTGCCACTAAACTTGCCTACAATGCTAAGACCAAATGGGTTGAAGATGCTGGGGCTTAGATGATGAGGACTGGGGCGAGGCTCTGGAGACCTGCACACTTATCTCTTCCAAAATGTTGTACAGGCTTACACAAATCTACATAACACACAGGGCATACTTAACTCCACAACGTTTAGCCAAATTCTGTCCTTCACATAACTCAATGTGCCTCAGATGCTTGATATCAGTTGGCACCATTGGCCATCTCCTCTGGCACTGCCCTTGTATTTGAGGATACTGATCGCAGATTGTCTAGTTCCTACATGATCAGGTGGGCTCACCGGTGTCCCTCGATCCTGAGCAATGCCTGTTGGAAATCCTCCCTGACATTGATATAGACAAAAACACTCTCAGATTCCTACATGAAACCTTGTTTATAGCTAGAAAGATTATAGCCTAGCTCTTAGAGTGGCTGCCTGGATTGCTGAAATGAATAATACCCTTACAAAAAAAAAGATAATCTACAACAATAGAGGGTGCCCGCAAATACAATAAAATCTGGGACAGATGGCTCCAGTCCTCATCAACCTGTGTCCCCTGAACCTGCACTAAGCATTACTAGCTCAATGCACCTTGCCCTATGTGGCATGTGTGAATTATATACACCTTTTGGTTCACATAATTATCATCAGTATTTTTAATTTATGTGGGTTTATTTTTTCTATGTATGTATACATTTGTTTTTCTCCATTGGGTTATGTCTCTTTGATATGACTTGCAATTCTTGAATACACTGTATACTTTTGCATAAAACTCAATAAAATTTGTTTTAACCACTTCAGTTCCGGACCAATAAACACCTTAAGGACCAGAGGTCTTTTTGCAATTTCGCACTGCGCTGCTTTAACTGGTAATTGCGCGGTCATGCAATATTGCACCCAAACGAAATTTGCGTCCTTTTCTTCCCACAAATAGAGCTTTCTTTTGATGGTATTTGATTGCCTCTGCGATTTTTTTTTTTTGCGATATAAATGAAAAAAGAGCGAAAATTTTGAAAAAAAAAGATATTTTCTTCTTTTTGTTATAAGAAAAATCGAATAAACTAAATTTTAGTCATACATTGAGGGCAAAATTTATTCAGCCACATGTCTTTAGTAAAAAAAATGTCAATAAGCGTATATTTTTTGGTTTGCGCAAAAGTTATAGCGTCTACAAACTAGAGTACATTTTCTGGAATTTACACAGCTTTTAATTTATGACTGCCGATCTCATTTCTTGAGGTGCTAAAATGGCAGGGCAGTACAAATCCCCCCCAAATGACCCCATTTTGGAAAGTAGACACCCCAAGGAAATTGCTGATGGGTATGTTGAGCCCATTGAATATTTATTTTTTTTGTCCTAAGGGATTGAATAATGACAAAAATAAAAATAAAACATTTTTTTTACAAAAAGTTGTCACTAAATGATATATTGCTCACACATGCCATGGTTATATGTGAAATGACACCCCAAAATACATTCTGCTGCTTCTCCCGAGTACGGGGATACCACATGTGTGGGACTTTTTGGGAGTCTAGTCGCGCACGACACCCCGAAAACCAATCACCACCTTCAGGATTTCTAAGGGTGCAAATTTTTGATTTAACTCCTCACTACCTATCACAGTTTCGAAGGCCATAAAATGCCAAAATAGCACAAAACCCCCCCAAATGACCCCATTTTGGAAAGTAGACACCCCAAGCTATTTACTGAGAGGCATGTTGAGTCCATGGAATATTTTATATTTTGCCAAAAGTTGCGGGAATATTACAAACTTTTTTTTTTTTTGCACAAAGTTGTCACTAAATGATATATTGCTCACACATGCTATGGGCAGAAGTCAAATTACACCCCAAAATAAATTCTGCTGCTTCTCCCGAGTACGGGGATACCACATGTGGGGGACTTTTTGGGAGCCTAGTTAACTAGCTACCTAGCGACACTAGCGACACTGATGCAGCGTTCAGAAAAATTATCGCTTAGTGACACTGGCAAAAGGGGGTGAAAGGGTTAACTAGCGGAAATCAGGGGGTTAAAACCATTATTGGGTAGTATATCGGGGTACCTAGCGCTATAAAAACCTGGCGGTGAACCTAAAAAAATAACTAGCTACCTAGCGACTGTAGCGACACTAATGCAGCGATCAGAAAAACGATCGCTTAGTGACACTGGCAAAAGGGGGTGAAAGGGTTAACTAGCGGCAATCAGGGGGTTAAAAACATTATTGGGTAGTATATCGGGGTACCTAGCGATATAAAAACCTGGCGGTGAACCTAAAAAAATAACTAGCTACCTAGCGACACATGCAGCGATCAGAAAAATGATCGCTTAGTGACACTGGCAAAAGGGGGTGAAAGGGTTAACTAGCGGCAATCAGGGGGTTAAAAACATTATTGGGTAGTATATCGGGGTACCTAGCGCTATAAAAACCTGGCGGTGAACCTAAAAAAATAACTAGCTACCTAGCGACTGTAGCGACACTAATGCAGCGATCAGAAAAACGATCGCTTAGTGACACTGGCAAAAGGGGGTGAAAGGGTTAACTAGCGGCAATCAGGGGGTTAAAAACATTATTGGGTAGTATATCGGGGTACCTAGCGATATAAAAACCTGGCGGTGAACCTAAAAAAATAACTAGCTACCTAGCGACACATGCAGCGATCAGAAAAATGATCGCTTAGTGACACTGGCAAAAGGGGGTGAAAGGGTTAACTCTAGGGGCAATCAGGGGGTTAAATCTTTATTGGGGGGTGATAGGGGGCTACCCTCGACCTAACACTAACTGTCCTGACAGTTTTTACTGTCACAACTGACACTGAATGCATTGATCAGTAAAGAAATGATCAATGCAATCAGTGACACTGTGACTGGGGGGGGAGGGGGGGCGGGGGGGGGATCGGGGGGCGATCGGGGGGGGGGATCGGGGGGGGTTTGTGTGCCTGTGTGTACCTACATGTCAGTGTAGTGTTCGTGCAGACTTACTTTTACTCTTCTCCTCGTAGTCCGGTCAAAAAGACCGCCCCGAGGAGAATGACATCACTTCCTCCTTCCTGTGTAAACAATACACAGGGGAGGAAGCTTCTCATTGGCCAGGAGCGATCCAGAGGGGGTGGCCGAAAACGAACGGCCATCCCCTCTTCACGGAGCGCTCCTGGACCGAATCGGACCGCCGTATCCAGCGGGAGGGGGTCCGATGGGACCCCCCACCCGCTGGAAGGCAATCACGTAGATGTACGTGATTCTGCCTGCCTGTGCCATTGTGCTGACGTACAATGGCAATACGGCGGTCCTGAAGTGGTTAAAAAAAAATAAAAAATACCTATTTCTCCAAATTTCATGCCTGCCTAGAAATAAAGCCATATTCCTATGAAAAATGTTTGTAGCTCAGAATTTAGATATTTTGTAGGTAAAGAGATATACAAGTTAACAGAGTACTGAATAAACCAGTGAATGGGGAATATTCAAAAAGTCACCCAGACAGGCTGCCTACCATGACACTTTTGATGCTTTTAAACATAGATTATTATAGCTCTAAAATGCCACATTCCCTGTAAATGCGGGAAGTCAGCAGACACTTTCTTAAGACATTTAGAGATCATATAGATGGGTTTTCTTAACCATTTTTAGGCAATGCCGCTTAAACACACATATGCCAATGCAAAATGCAGCAAAAATAAAGTTGTGTTTGACCTGCTTTGTCTGCAATTCAAAAGCACCTCAATTGGACACGCTGTATCTAAAGAAAGGCAATACAAAGCAGGTCAAACACAGCTATTGCACTGTAATCTGCAGTGCTTCATTGTGGCCAACACCAGTCTGTTAACCTATGTTTGATATGCATTTTAAATACATGACCAATGCTAACAAAGCAAAACAAACAACACACGTCTACATGAACCATTATAAGTGTTGTTTGAAATAAGCTTTGTGTGTGAATACTTAGAAATCTGCCAATTATCTGAAGAATCTAACCCTGTGATGCCTTTTGCAGGATCCACTATTTTTATTTTTTCCTAATTTTCTAATTTTACAAGTCCTTTTTGCATTACAAATTCAACAATCTCTGTTAAGTCAACTGGTTTAGGGATTTTTTTAGAAGTATTGTGATCATATTTGTGACAAAAGTTCACATTTTTATGTTTGTTAAATCAGAGTAAAGTCAGCATATATATCCATGGACTAATTAAAAAACGACAGCACAAATAGCAATGCGATATGCAAAATAAAGACACTTGTAAAATCCAATTACACACTATTGCTTAACTCATCTGACTACAACTAAGTGAAATTTAATAGGTTGGCGTAAACTGATAATTAGAGTCAATAGATACACTTACCTCACACGAATTTGCCATGCTTATTTAGCAAAATTTTTATAGCTGTATATGAATTATGCTTTTTCAACCATTGTGAAATCAAGCTGTTTGTTTTAATAAAATACTACTTTTGAAATTTATTAAACAAATGTGAGTCTATTATGTCCTTTGTCAAATTACAAAAACCAAAAAATCCAAAATCTAGATTCTATTGGCCCACTTTAAAAAGTCATTGGCTAACTCATTTCGTTTTTTTCACTATAATATTAACCTGGACACATTCCAAAATATATTTTCTATCTAACTTGACTATTTTTTGATCACTCGCAGAAGCAGGAACCCAAAAAAACTTGTTAAAATCAGGGAATATTTTGTGCAAATCCCCCTTAATCATCTTAGTTTGTATGTTGCTGGTAACTGACTTTACTACATATAATCTTAACATCATGAGCTTCTATAATATATAACTACTTCATCTGTTCACAAACTAAGCACTTTACCTATTTATTCCTTAACGTCTTGACCTATCAATTTACACAACAGATTCATCTTCAGTGGCCCTGAGACTTGAGATGGCTCATTAGGAACTTGCACAGCACTGACTGTACTTTCTAGAGGATTGATGGAGGACAACTACTGAGACTGAATGGTGAGAACTCTTTGGACTTTATGCAAACATTCTCTGCATGTTTGTCTGAAGCATAGACCTGGTGGCAATCTTAATCGCTGCATTAAATAATCGAGCGGGTGGTAAGTGGTCACTTAAGTATAATTTTGCCTGAATAGGGCATGATTGTGTTGATTAGGCCATGGATTAATCTGATAACAGTCAGGGATTACTGTTACCATAATTTTTTTAGAATTTTAATTGTGCACAAATATGCTAGAGAAGGACTAGAAAATAAAAATGCAATGCACTTGTTTTATTAAAATCAAAAATGCTGTGCTAATTTTTATATTATGGGTCAGACCCTAAATTGCAATCCTTATATATATATATATATATATATATATATATATATATATATATATATATATATATATATATATATATATATATATATATATATATATATATATATATATATATATATATATATATATATATATATATATATATATATATATATATATATGTATATATATATATGTATATATATATATATATATATATATATATATATATATATGTGTATATATATATATATATATATATATATGTATATATATATATATATATATATATATATATATATATATATATATGTATGTATATATATATATATATATATATATATATATATATATATATATATATATATATATATATATATATATATATATATGTATATAAATCTCTATCGCCAAGTTGTCCAACTGTGCAGTTAAAGATTTTTCCACTATGTGGCAGTATTGCCCTATCTTTAAGATATACAGCAACTGTGGGTTGATAATGTTATACTTGTTCTAAATCAGTTGGTTATACAGTCTGAAAAATAATTGGAATGAGAAGGGAAAATGTGATTAATAAATAAACTATATGTTTATTTTATTTACACTATAAAAACACCAAACATATGTGCTAAAAGTACTAAATGTATTTTGTAGATCATAGTTTACTTTTCATTATATCAAGGCCATTGAGCAGGACCCTCTTATATTGAATTGTATTGTAACTGCCCTCATGTTGTAAAGCACTGTGCAAACTGTTGGTGCTATATAAATCCTATATAATAATAATAATAATTTAATCCTGAAGCTAACAATGTATAAAACAAGTTTATCATATTACCAAACATTTTACCAATATTTAGAAGAAAAATGCACATGTATTCAATGGATCCAAACACCGTCAGTGTGGTGCACACTCTCCCTCAAATGCCACTACTAGATTATGCTTTCCATCATTAAAGTGGTTGTAAACTCTGGTACACCACTTGTACCTACAGGTAAACCTATAATAATGCTTACCTGTAGGTACTGTGAATATCTCCTAAACTTTCACAGTTCAGGAGATATTCAGAGTGCATGCAGACGATGACATATTCCCATGTCGGAAATGGCAGATCCCACCCACATGCGCGGGTGTGACGTCATCGAGGCTCCGGCCGCTCACAGTGCTGGAGCCCATAAACCTGGAAGAAACACCAGGGAAGATGTCGGCCATCTCAGCATTGTGCGGGCGCTGCTGGAGGGCTTTGTTCTAAGCAAAGTATTTTGTGATGTTCTAGTATGTAATGCATACTAGCACGTTATGCCTTTGTCTTACAACCGCTTTAAGATCTTGGTAAAGGAGCTTCTAATGGTACTAGAGGATAGATTTAACAACGCTGCATCTAGGCCTGTAATTCTTTGTATATTTATATATCATTCACATCACCGGGTGCATGTTAAGGTGCGTATAGCACGCATTTTCTGGCGTTGTTGTAATGCATGGCAGTGCTTGGTTTTTAATATAAACTTTATTTAACTTTACACTCTAATAACTGTATGCATGACAACTCATCGCAGTGTGTAATAGCGTGTCAGAATATGTTGCAAAAAAATCTAACATGTCCAACTTTTTATAGCACACAACCATCAGCTCATAAGGAAAATTGCCTTGCATAAGAATTGGGACTGCATTGAGCAATACTGCCCAAAGTAGCCCAATAGATTTTCAGATGGAGTATGGGGTGGGGGGGTGGTGACAAGGCCCCCCACAGTTTCGATTTTGCAGACTTCATTAATTTATGGCCAGCTGTAGTGTGTTAGCCTATGTGTGTATGTGTGTGTACGTGTGTTTGGGGAAAGGTCTGTTATTGGATCAAGTGGCATTGTATGCAATGCCAGGTTTGTGGCCACAGAGCCTAAAAAACAGGGCCTTGCTGGATATATGCTTTTTCTTGACAGATGTCCAGCTGTTTCTAGAGCAGTCTCCTAGACAGTGTATCGAAAATAGTAACCTGCAGAGGTAGCTGTTTACAGTGTAGTACAGTACAGTAATAACTTATTTAAAAGCAGCAGTACGGCTATAAAAAGACTAAAGCGCATGTATAAAGCACAGCAGTATGCTTTTCAAAAATGGTTTGGGCACCATTGGCAGAGAAGTGGAAAACTGCCTAGGAGGAAAAAAAGAAAGCTGTACTTTGCGTTTATTTCTATATATGACTATTTAGTTGCCATTTTGTTTTACAATGCAAATGTGTATATTTTTCAACATTATAAAAGGTAAATAATTTGCAAAGTTTCATATTTATAGTAAATAAAAATAATTGCCTGGTCCTCAGCCTGTAATAACGTTAGAAGCAGTCAGTGGCCTGTCAGCGTCATGTTAGGCTAGAATGATAGAAAGTAACTTTTTTAATTTCTACAAATATCTTTGCAAATGGCTTTAATACTGTCTAAAATAAAAACTGCCCATTATACAGGATTTATATAGCGCTGACAGTTTACGCAGTGCTTTACAACATTAGGGCAGACATTATAATACAAATCAAGACAGGGGGAATCAGAGGGCCCTGCTCGTTAGAGCTTACAATCTAGGAGGGAGATACAACTTGCACTTTCCAGAATAGATTTAAGAACATTAGAACACTCTTTCAAAAATCTGTGCTGGTAGCTACTAATGATACCCCTTTCATCAGCAACTTTTTGGATATGGTCCCTTATCTTCCCCTCCAATTCTTTATATACTATTGATGTCAGGCAGACTGGTCTGTAGTTTGCAGATATATTGACCCTATTTTGAATATTGGTATCATGTTAGTTTTTCCCAGTCAGCTGGTACCATTTCAGTAAGTAAGCTGCTCTCTGTGGTCCTGGTGAGTTATTCACATTAAGTTGACTAATGCCCCCTCCCCCCCCCCCCCCCCCTGCCAATGTATGGAGAGACTGTGGTTGGGTTGCATGATAGCAAGCCTCTTTACAGGAATACATTGGATTTTGCCTGTGCATGCATAGAAGACTTGTCATAAGTGTTTCCAGCAGATCTGTCAGGACTATGGACAGGTGAACATAATATCTTGGGGGGATTTGTGAGAGGTAGTCATTTAAAGGGTAATTTCCTAGGTTACTCTTAGTAAATACAGGCAGTGCTTAGTTTACATACTTCTGTATGGGCGGCACATTATGAAGAAAAGTAGGCCTAAAACCCACTTTGTATACTGTCCCTAAGGTGGGAATTTCAGAAAGGTAAACACTGAACTTTTTGGGGGAAAATGGTGCAAAAAACAGTAGGTGAGCAAAAAAGTGTGGCAATCAAAATCAACCAATCACAACTCGTTGTTATTGAATTTAGCACCTAAACCGTGCTCTTGGTACAAGAATTTCACCTTTTCTCATAGAAGGGAAGGTCCTGGGTTTCAGTTGGCTTGATGGGTCTAAATGTCATTTAAATTTGACTTGGCATTTCATCTTTGGGATATAGTGGACTTTTCCAATAAACATCAAATATGGTTGAACTTATTTTTCTTCAAAATGTAATTTCAGTCTGTGTTTTGCACAAATTTTTAACTTTTATCGATTTAATTTCCCTTTGCAGACAGCATTATTACACTAAATAGATATTAACAACAGCTAGTGGTTTAATATCTCTGAGCCCATTTAAAGTAATATGCTATCCTAAATTATAAATTATGTTATGCCCTTGAAATAAAAAATAAAGGAATGTGATTGCTGAGAATTGAACTAGTGGGCCATTATCTTAAATTTGTTGCGTTTAGCCACAGGAGCTTTCCTAATCTCTAATAGTGATCAATGTTGCTAAAATGGACTAGCTTTGCAGCATTGTTGGATACATCCACATTTAACTGTGCTGTCAGGTGTGAGTGCATTCATCTTTCTCTTTCTTTATTAGAACTGTTTCATAATATCAACTGCTAGACTATTATGAATTCTTTGGATGGGTCTGAGCTGAGAAGTGAATTTGCCTGCACATTAAAGTTGATGTTTTATCATAAGATTATTAAGCATTGTATAACTTTTTCACAATATATAGGCCGTTTCGTGCAATAACTGTGAATATAGCACTGTATGATATAGCAATTTTCAGCTTTCCACAGTTTATTGTGTTAAAGCAGATCTAAAGACAATTTACAACTTGCCATTCCCCCTGCTGCTTGCTGTTCAAGAACAGCAGTGCAAGTGCTGAAACAGATACAAGTGATGGTGGCTTCTTTCATTTTCTATCAGCCTGATCCCTTTCAGATGCTTTCTGATTGCAACAGTGGTGAATGGATAGATTTCACACTCCTAAACCAACCCAGATCCTGCAGGATTGTCCCAGGATTTGAGCAAAATCTTCTTGTCCTGAAGACCCCACAACCATCTTGCTGCTGGTGCCCAGTGCTGGAATGCCCAGCTATATTTATCCATGACAGAACTGTTGGGCAAAGTGATCTGCCTCCACTTATAGGCATGCACCACAACATTGTATTCATAATTGCATGCTGTAGTCTGACATTTTATAGCTGATCCTAAAGTGGTTCTAAACCCTGATAGTACTCCGACATCTAAATGATAGAGCACACCACCAGCCATAAATTTACATAGGAAACGTGTTAGCACAAAAGTAATAAATACCCTTTTTTAGCTTGTTTATAGTGCTGTCGCATGATTTTTTTTTTCCCTTTTCATTGCTTTTTCACTGAGTCCTGGCCTGGACTGGGGGCATGTCCTGTGACATCGCCTCAATGTTCAATAAAGCTTTGACAAAAAAAACTGGAAGCTGATTGGTTTCTATGCACTCTACAGTTTTAGTAAATCAACCTCATTGTTTACTTCCACTAATGCATGGACTTGTATACTCCCTCTGGCCACAATTTGTCCCCCTCCCCCTTAAATCCAAAGGACAGTAAATTGGCCCTTTGTTTAAAAAGTATGAAAACTCCTACTATAAACCTTAATTTTTACTTCTGGCCTTTCATTCTGTTGAAACACTCCTGTGCCACAGAACAAAATTTTATCATGTGTGCACCTTCACTTTAGTTTTTGCATATTGCAGTGACACAATACTTTAATATCTGACCACACTGTAAGCCAGGCCTAACTTTCCAAACCCGATTTTCACCACAATATGTATCATCTCTATTCCATGGTGTCCCTCCTTATCAAGTTCTAAAGTTGGGAGGTACAATATGTGATCTATGTTAGGCGGAGACTGATTGGCCAGTTAGTGCCTCTGCTTCATACAGACAGATCTGCTGCCTTCATGCAGCTGTAACCAGGGCAAACACATGACATCATAGGGGACAGATTATCATTAACAGATGATAAGAATCATTTAAAACAAGGGGGAAATGTCAAGGGTATTTTTTGGGCAAAAATTTAATTGCTAGGAGCCTTCTTGGAAATCACAGACATTTAGCAGCTTGGCATGTAGCATAAAAACACCAGTGATTTCATTTACTTACATATTTTAAATTGAACAGTTTGGAAGTTCAGTATCATATGATGTTCAGAGTGTTCATAGCAATCTATCTTTTCTATTGCAGACACCATCAGCATCTACTGTAGCAACAAAGGGAGCACTCAGGAGAACATTTCTTTAAACATGGAAACAATTATCCTGCTGCTAAATGAGATAAGTATACTATTGTTCAAAATAACTGCTCTACATTAGATTCATGAGGGGAGAAGATAATATGTTTGTCTCTGAGGTTCTGTGACTTGTACAATCAGGGTGGAAACTGATGTTTATCACTTTTTAGTGCGAACTGCAGTCTATGACCAAAACTCTAAAAGGATGCTGTTAAAAGCCAGTGCTTAGCAGCTGGCATATCTTACAGTCGAGCAGTGTCTTTATCAACACTTATTTAATATAATATTCATAATAGTGATATTATAAACTTATGCTAATACCTTTAATAATGATGGAGAAACCACATTAGACATTAATTCAGTAGAACTGAAAATCAAACATTAGGTGGCCATTGATGTCCCAATAAAATTGATACTCCCAGTTTCATGCATTAGTTTTAGTAACAGGCCCGTCCCACAAGGTAATCAAATAATATCAATCAAATACTATATGGGTGCCTATTTGAGAAGTTTTTGAGAACCATAACAGGTCCTTGCACTCCATAGAAATATGGAATACATATGTCCATCTCTAGCTACCACTATACTTTGAAGTGCAACAACAAAATAGGCTTTAAGCCTGAGAATTGAGAAATCACATGACTGCTGATCGCTCAGTCCTTGGGTCTGCTCTGAGTACAGAGCAGAGCTTCCCTTCATTTCAGATCTACCCCTCAGATTTATAGCGACTGCACTTCCAAGTGCACTTTCAAGTGCACTTTGCACTTTTAGTTTGCACTTGTCGTGCAAAGTGGCTTTTGTAAATAACTCCCATATGACTCATTCTGTGACAGCAGTGTACCAGTCAGTTATTTCACATGGGTAGTCCATTGCCCTATGTAAGCCACAACGCAGATGACTTGTAGAAACACACAAGAATGAAGAAAAAATACTGTATGTGCATGCAGCTGGAAAGGTCTGCATCAAAGTAAACAAATTTATTTTCCCTGTATGGACAAAGAATCAGTGTAAATTTTAGATTAAAGTGGAACATTTTTAGATTGTGATTTTTTTGTAATTTTCAATAAAAGGTATTATGCTTTTAGATCATGTGAGTGGTATTGCTGGACTACTGAATACACAATTTTTGAATACATATCTCTAATTGTAGTTTGAAAACAGGTTTTTGTTACAATAGTATGTGGTATACGATATAGAGTGCCAGTGGCTTCTCCAAGCATATATGTGATTTTGCAGGATGGGGCGTTGAGGAGGTTGGGCATCCCATATCTCCTGAGATATTACAAATTGGCACAACTTCTCCAATTATCCCAGATTTACTCTACTAACTATAGACCGGATTGGATTAAACTTGAATCTCACACCCAATAGACCTCCTTGTGCGGATACCATCAAAGAGTCATACAGCTACATTGCGCCCTATCATATGGCTTCCATTATCCCTTTTTAAGCAGCTAGACACCCATCTGACTTCCTTTCTTTGGAATAATAAACTCCATAGGTTGACTAGTACTGCACAATTTTTATCAATACTTCTTGGTTGCTCAGCTGACACACATCCATAATTGGCTTACAAAGCCCCCAAAATAATGATGCGGTAGTTGTGGAAGCTGCTGCCCTGGGGTTGTATGAGGCATGGGGTTGTATGTATTGTATAAGGGATGTCAGACACCCTATTCCCTTACATGTCACATGAAAGCTATGGTTAGGGAATGAAATATAAAGCACCGTCCAATAGGAGATCATAATTTACCCCTTTATAGAGAAACCCTAACCTACCACAGCACCCTAGCCTCTGGGAGCCAGGCATCCAAAGGAATTAAGTCCCTGGGAGATATGTTTGAATGCAATGTCATGTTAACATTTTATACACTGCAAAGCAAATATTTTCTTCCCAATTGATACTTATTTTTTTTGCTATTTTCAGGTTTATCATACTTACAACTCTGAATTTGGTTTACTATTATCCTTACTATTACAGGGCTGGTGTCTCTCTTGAGAGCTGAATCCCTTTCTAAACCTCAATCAACCATTTATAAGGCCCTGCAGCCTTACAACTCTAAATAATGAGAACTGGGAGAATGTATGGGATTACCTCTTCCAATATTTAATCTCGCCAAAGGGATAAGATCTTATAACACAAAATGGTGCACCATGTTTATCTTACACGAGCAATGCTGCATGAAATCTCAGCCCAGCACTCTGCCTCCTGCTGTAGATGCTCTCATACCCCTGTAGATTTTGTACATGTGTGTCTGGTCATGCCCTGTAATCTCAATATACTGGTCCAGAATAATGCAATATGTAGCTGGCCTTACAAATTTTGTGGCTCCTAAATATATGGGGATCTGTCTATTGGACCTGATAGAGTCTCTAGCTAATCACAATGCAACCAGAGTGCAGTCTGTTATTTTTTTATGACAGAAAGAAAATTGTTCTTAAATGAAAGGATCAGGCCCCCACTCTAGCAGGATGGAAACCGCTAATGAACTCTGTATTACCCTTATACAAGGCTGCCTATAGCAGTAGGGGATGTCCTGCTAAATTTAATAAAATGTGGTCCTTGTGACTTGAATGTGTGTTCTCATATGGTTCCCTGTGTGGTCCCGCCAGTCATCCTACTTCCTTTCTTTACCCCTGTTATCTACATCCCCCATTAACATCTGGTGGTAGCAATTCTATGATGCTTTTTTAAATTATGATGATGAGTATAACTATCATTGTGATATGACTGGTGCGGTAGTGAGACCCTATTAATAAGTGAACTATGTATTTTCAATCATGGTGGAGTGTGGAGTGGATTTTCTAGCAAAAATCTTTTTGATTTTAATATGTAGGAGAGAAATGTCAGAATTGGCCTGCGTGGCAAGGGGTTAATTACCATAAGTAAGTAATACACAAATAATTATTATATAATGTTTTTAGGGTAATTTACTATATTTTCAAAATCTGTACTCAAGCAGGGATGCTTAACGGACAGATTACTGAAGTTTGAAGTTATAACTTCCAACCAGTAATTTCACAGTAAATAGATAAATAATAAATTATTACATTATAACGTGTAGCATGTAAATATATAATTTAGCTTGAATATAGCAGTACCTTTTCAACAGAATCAGTTTTTCTCTCTTAACTGTGTGAGAAAAACATGGGATTGTGGGTAGATCTTATACACATAAACAAATGTTTTTCTTGTAGATAAGAGGGCTGGGCTGGAAGGGAGCATTTGTCTTTTAGACACATACCCCTTATATGACACTGCAGTGAGAGGCGTGCCTCCACTGCAGCAATTTTATTGGATAGCTGTGTAGCACTAACCCCCGAAGGAGCTGCTGGTTATTTTTGGGCTTACTGTTACCTTCCGTTCTCCCTGTGACACATCTAGGGGATGTCCCGTGGTAGATGACCCAGTAACTTGAGACTGACAATAGATCCACTTGAATGGATTTTATTTGCGAACTTAAACCATTGAACTGTCTTTTAACTTGGGATCCGAGGGGTTGGAAAGGGTAGTTCAGGTACTCTCAATGTCAAAGTCCAAAAACGTTAAAGAACTTGCTTACTTTGACTGCATCCAGAGAATAGCCATTCGCAGCTGGATGAACACTCAGGTTGGACAGTCCCTCTCTCACAAGGCCTAGCAGCCAACAAGGTGCTTACTCAGGAACAAAGTCTTTGTCACAGACGTTGTTACAGAACACGTAGTTGTTACAGAACACGTAAGCTGTAGAACACTTGTAGGATACCTGGATCTTTCGGCCTGCTTGGCGATATCCACAAGACCGGATTCTCTCAGTAACTTCAGCCCTTCCAGGCTCTTGTTAAGAAAACCAACCCGTACCTGGTGTTCTTCTAAAGAGTCCTCCCCTGGAATGCTTGAAGTACAATGGGTCTCTCCCGGACCAGAGACAGCACCCAACCACCTCAGAATCTTCCTTTAGTTTCCTTGCCTTGGGCTAGCCAGCCCAGAGGCATTCAAGTCGGGTGGATCCGCACCCCGGGCCATAGCCTTCCTGGGGTCTGGTCAGGAGGACCAGGACATTGTAGTCAGCACATCATACTGGACCGAAACCCCAAACCACATGACGTCCGTATCTTAAATACCCTCTCCCAGAGGGCACAGCGAGAGGGCCACTCCCACTGACCTGGCTCCAAAAGAGAGTAACTTAAGTGCCTGACCAGACCATAGTTCCACGCCTGTCACAAGAGACAGTGCCCCCTGTGGCCAGGCTGAACATCTCACAGCCCAGTTAGACTGACACAGAAGTCTAATTTAGGCAAATAGACCCAAACCAAACTGTAGTTTTGGTAAAATTTTACTTTGAAAAATGCATAGCGCGTGCTCTTCAGGAGCCCACCACTACAGCTGAACCAATGGTACTTTACCATTGGTCCAAGTCTCCAAGCTGTTCATTGAGCTCAGTGCCTCTGACAAGAAGTGAGAGGCACTGCAAGCTTAATCTCTCAGTCTGCTGCAAACAGAGTGTGTCAGCTTGTATATAACTGCTTTCTGTCTGCATTATAGCCGGCTAGGCACGTACCTAGATTGCCGGGAGGCCGTCAATAGATGTCCTCTCCTTTGCATGTTCCCCACACGCCCCCTGTCAATGAGACTCGGGTGATCACAAATTAGAGTAAGGGGCTGATCCTGGCCCCTTACCACCTGATCAGCTGTCATTGGCTGATAGCTGATCATGTGATGTAAACTGATCCGCTGACAGTGTGAGGAGAAAAAAAAGCAGATCACCGGCTTCTGTGCAAGGGCCATTGGTCCCGAAGAGGAAGAGCTATAGCCACTTAATCTGTGCCCACCAGTGCCGCCTACCGGTGCCCACAGTGCATATCAGTGCCACCAATCTGTGCCCACCAGTGTATACCAGTACCACCAATAAGTGCCACTTATCAATACCCATGAATGCCACCTATTAGTGCCTTCAGTGCCACCTATCAATGCCCTTTAGTGCCACCCATCAGTGCCACCTCTCAGTGCCCACCAGTGCGGCCTATCAGTGCCGCCTTATCAGTGCCCATCAGTGCCACCTTATCAGTGCCCATCAATTCAGCCTATCAGTGCCCATCAGTGCAGCCTATCAGTGCCCATCAGTGCAGCCTCTTCAGCCTACATTAATGAGGGAGAAAAAATACCTGTTTGCAAAATTTTATAACAAACTATAAAACTGTTTTGTATTTTTTTCAAAATCTTCTGTCTTTTTTCATTTTTTTTAACAAAAAAACCCCCAGAGGTGATCAAATACCACCAAAAGAAAGCTCTATTTGTGGGGGAAAAAATTATAAAAATGTCATTTGGGTACAGTGTTGTATGACCGTGCAATTGTCGTTTCAAAGAGTTATAGCACTGAAACCTGAACATTGGTCTGGGCAGGAGGGGGGTTTAAGTGCCCAGTAAGCAAGTAGTTAAAGTGGCCGCTCTGTATTTAGCTTCTGACTGCAAGGAGCCCCATATCTCTGGAACCAAAGTTTATATGAGCCCCAGTTCAATTTTTTTTTTTATGTTCATGGCCCTGCCTCACCTGCCTCCCCTGAGTGCACATCCCCACTATACGCTGACTGAAATTTAGCCTGTTTAGCAGAAAACGGCCAAATTCTAATCAGTGTGTGGCTGTCCCCACCTAACAAATGTCAATTATTTGACTTCTATTGAAATGAAATGCTAGAAAACGTTTCCTAATCAGCGGCTGCAGTTGATGATCATAGTATTCTAACACCTGCCGGTTCTGCTGTTTGAATACAATGTCTCAGATTCCTCCGTTCACCATTGTTCATGATTGCTGGCTTAATTAAAATAAAATAGTAGTGTATGGCCAGCTTTAGCAGCAAAGGTTTTTCAATTGTACTTTCACTTTCTCTTTCTACAGTAGCTCCCTTCTGCTAGCAGTATGTTGGCAGCCTACCACCCTTCTAATCTCTAATGTAAACACAGAGCAGGTGCACAGGAAGGGAGAGGAATGCCAAGACTCAACTTCAACAATTTCCCTGCTTATCATCTGAACTTCAAGGATGAATTGCTTCATGGTGGCTCTAACTACAGAGATGATTTTTCTGTAGTTTCATGGTAACAGAAAGCATCCTTCACAGACACTATTGTGTGCCATCCATAGTTGCCATGAGATACCTCAAGTGGTCAACCAACTCGTTTGAAGTGAACATACAGCCTGTTAGGGGATCACAGCCACACAAATCTTTGTACCTCTGTAATAACTAAATATGACCATACCGTGGACAGTGTGCAGCTGATTAAAAAAAAAAAAAAATTGTACATTTGTTTAGAATACTCTAAGGCAGTGGTTATCAACTCTTGTCCTCAGGACCCAGTAACAGGCCAGGTTTTAAATATATTACCTTGGGGAGATGCAGACTAGAATACTGCAATCACTGAGCAGCAAAAAATATAATATGTGATGTATTTCAGTCATCTTGCAAACCTGGCCTGTTAGTGGGTCCCGAGGACAGGAGTTGAGAACCCCTGCTATAAGGGAAGAGATGAGCATTGCAAAACAATTCTGCAGTTTTGATGTTTTTCTGAGAGGGAATTTGACAGCCAGCTCAAAGGTATATGCCCTTAAAGCACCTGACAGAGCTTCTATATTTTTTAGATTATAATAAAGCATTGTCTTTATTACTGTTTTTGTCTCACTCTGGGACATTTCCCCTCATTTCCTGTTCCAACCCCATGGGTATGGAAGGGGGGGTAACTATCTAATTAGGACACACGCGTAAGTCGGTCATAGACAGTTCAAATCTCAGCTAGTTAAGCAGGGACCGGCCGAGATTCGAACTATTAATAGACAGTCTTATTGTACCCAAGTTGATCAATTGATTAACTTTGGTACAACTAACCTGTCTGATTTTGAATGCAATTATAATATTGCTATTATTGTTTTTAAGCTAGGCTCTAACCAGCCTGAGAACTATATGCATTTTTCTGGAGACTTCAGGTTGTTCTAAGCCCAGGGTGTTGATTACATTTGTCTGTTACTGTTGGGAAAGTTCCTGTAATCAGTGCGGGACAGTCATTATTCTTCTCAATGCCTAAAATTCAGGGTTCTTCCAGCCAGTCTGGAGATGTTATTGGTTCTTCCTTCTACTTCTTGAAGCACCACACTACTGCAGAGGTTGAGATTAGGCTTTATTCCATTCAATTTAAATTTTTGTTACATTACACTACAAGTCAAGGAAACCGTGGAGATCCCCTGGGGTGTAGAAACTGTCTGCCCAGGATTCAGATCATTTACATCAACATCAATACTTTAAAGTGGATGCAAACCCTATGCATGAAATTTTGGCACGTGCAGCGTTTTGTTATCTCTCTTCAAAGCACTATGTCCCATAGCTGCCTCTTGCTCCATAGCTCTGTTATCAGCCTGATAACTTCTCACACGTTCTCCAAGACAGATAGAAGTGTGTATCAGGGAGGTTGCTATAAATAGATTAGCAGTCAGCTTGCTGTCTAAGAGCAGAGCTGTGCACATTCCTTTCTTCCTTTGCTATGAGTAGATGGGGGTGTGTGTGTTTCCTCCAGTCAGCTGTCTTGGCTGTATTCCAATAATCCACTCCCAGTGGTAACAAGGAAGAGAAAAACTTTAACACAATCTGCACTTTCTAAATGATATATACAGATGAAGAGAGCAGATATACATGTAAAACTTAGATTTGTTTCATCCCTGTGTATCTTCTGAGGCTGTTCACTTCACTGGATATATGTGAGCGTTTACATCCACTTTAAGATAGCAATAGCCATGTGATAACCCTACTAGTACAGCACCATTTTCCTCAAAAATCAGCATGATGACACTCTCCAGGCATTGTATTATTAAATGGTTAGTCTGTAGCAGACACTGCTTAAAGTGATTGTAAAGGCAGAATGTTTTTTATCTTAAGGCAACCAGCCCCCCTAATACTTACCTGAGCCCATCTCTATCCAGCGATTAGGGATGGGCTAAACACCCCCCCCCCCCCCCCGTTTGATTCGCACCAGAACATGCGAACAGGCAAAAAAATTTACCAGAACACGCTAAAGTCTATGGGACACAAACATGAAAAATGTTATGTAACCGAGTGACCCGCCCCCTCTGACGCTATAGAAAGCCATAGGAATGTCCCTGTGTGTCAGATGGGGGTGGGGTCACCCGGCGATGTCATCGTGTGGCCCTGCCCTCAGTTATAAAAGAACTGTCACCTGAGAGGCCCATCATTACGGCGGGTGCCTCCCATGGAGGCAGATCGTAGGTGGCTTGCTTCTTTTTTTTTGTTTTCTTTTTCGGTCTGTCGGATCACGAGAAGAAGAAAACTATGTGGGACAGTTTTATTTTCTTTATTTTTTTAACAAAGGACTTGTCCCAAGGCGTGTAGTTTCTTTTTCTCCCATATCTACACATCTTTTGTGAACGGGTAGGGTTACATTTGTACCCCATTACCATTTCACACGGGGGGCCAGGATCTGGGGCTTCCAGATTCCGATAATCCCCCACCCGCAGACCCCCACAACCACCGGGCATGGGTTGTGGGGACGAGGCGCTTCTCCCCATCAACATGGGGACAAGGTGCTTTGGGGGGCCCCTACCCCAAAGCACCCTCCCAATGTTGAGGGCATGTGGCCTGGTACGGTTCAAGCGTGGGGGTGCTATCTCATCCCCCCTCGTTTCTGGCAGTCTGCCAGGTTGCGTGCTTGGATAAGGGTCTGGTATAGATTTTTGGGGGACCCCACACAATTTAAAATTTTTATTTTGGAACAAGGTTCCCCTTAATATCCATACCAGACCTTAAGGGACCCCCACGCATTTTTTTTAATTTTGGTTGGGGTTCCCCTGTGGGGGAATCCCATGTCATTTTTATCAATGAACTTTTATGTGTATTGCCAGACCGACAATTCATTATAGCCGCGAGTAGTTTTAAATTACCTTTTTTCCTGTAGAAATGTCATTTTGCTGTCAGACTGTTCTAAACACGGGAAACATGCACCACTTTACAGGCATACTATAGACACCCCCCAGGTACGAAATTTAAAGGAATATTACACTTTTATTGGTTCACTTTAAGCATTATTAAAATCTCTGCTCCCGAAAAAATGGCAGTTTTTAAAACCTTTTTTTGCATTGATACATGTCCACTTGGGCAGGACCCAGGTCTCCAAATACTTTTTATGACAATACCATCCATATAAGCCTTTAAAATTGGTATTTTGATTTCTCCCATAGACTTTTAAAGGGTGTTCTGCGGCTTTCCAATTTTCCCATTAACACCCCAAATTGTTCGCTATTCAGCGAACAGGTGAACTTACGTTCGACTCGAACATTGTGACCATCCCTACCAGCGATGTCCATGAGTAAATTTGCCATCCAGGACTCTTCCTTCTGATTGGCTGAGACACAGCAGGGGAACCAATTAGGAGAGAGAGGGGATGGGGCCAAACTGGTGCTCATTGTCTGAATGGATATACAGAGCTGCAGCTCGGTTCAGGTGCCCCCATAGCAAGCTGCTTACTGTGGGGGTACTCAACAGGAGGGAGGGGCCAGGAGCTCCAGCCAGGGACCCGAGAAGAGGAGGATCTGGGCTGCCCTGTGCAAAAACAACTGCATAGAGCAGGTAAGTATAACATGTTTGTTATTTTAATAGAGAAAAAAACAAGACTTTACAATCACTTTAAGAAAAAACAAGCTTTTTTTTTTTTTTTTTTTTTTTTAAACATGCTGGTAAACATGCTGGTAAAAAGATTATCTGGGTGATCTGTATTCAGTCTAAGTATAAAACTTCTATTTAACACCCGTGGTCGTGTTACTAGTGCAACAATGTCCTTGTGAGCACAGACATAACAATTTGCTAAAATAAACATAGAAAGATCTGTAGCAAACAGCTAGGACTAGAATGGGAAATACAGTCACAAAGGCTTGAATGTGTCAAGCTTCTATTTGTTTTGTTCTAAGTGTAATATTACTTGACAAGAATGTTACAGTATAAAGGCTTTATTAAATCCCCTTCTGATTAGTTGAGCAGTACCTGTATATTATTGATCTGTTTCTGCATTGTTTGACTACTGCTAATTTTTTTGAGGGCTCCTCATCTTGCAGCTTCCAGCTCCTCTAAGAATGGAAAAAAAAATACTCTGCTACAGGGTTTCTGGAGGTTTTCGCAGGAGTAGAGACATACAATATCTCTTATGCTGCATACACACGATCGGACTTTCCGACAGGAAATGTTTGATGTGAGCTAGTTGTCGGAAAGTCCGACCGTGTGTATGCTCCATCGAACATTTGCTGGCAGAATTTCCGCATACAAATGTTTGAGAGCAGGTTCTCAAATTTTCCGACAACAAAACCTACTCACAAACAAACTGTCCTTTTTGAAGTAAAACATATAGCCAAGTATTTGTCAAAACAAAAATTAGAAATTTAATAGGGGTCATAACAAAATAAAGAGGAAGGCAGCGCTGGAGAAACAGTTGGAATTGGTGACGCCTTTGTACCCAGGGCAGACATCAATTATTTGACTGTCAAAATCGATAACCTGAGTCCATTTAATAGGGAGCACAACATGGTCCAGAACTCTAAGAGATCGGGATCAGCAGCAGATATATGTCCCAAGGCTGTAGTCTTACAACAGTCTGCGTCTTTTGCCAGACCACACCAAACCCAGGCCATCACTCTCAACACTTCCTTCCATGCTTCCTTCAATGCTGCTCTGGTGGGTTGGGTGGTGTTGCTGCAGGTAGTGGAGGAGTATGGTTCAACTGACACATGTGGATTTTATTTGTGAGTTGGCCGTTCATCCCCTTGTTAAGGGCCTGAAGAATGATCTCCTCTCAGATGAGGCATTGGCCCTCCTCCATACGTTCCAGTTTACTCGCTGTCACACAGCCAAACGACTCGGGGGCACCAGGGGTTGTTGTAAGTACTGAAGTAGCCTGGCGAATTAAAGCAGTCGCCGACTCCTCCAGGTTCCTCGCCTTCCTGGTCCTTTTGGTTGGAAGGCAGAGGGGAGGAACCTGGAATTTGGTCAGGCTGCTTTCCATGGCCTCCTCCTGGCTGAGTCTTCCCTGTGTATGAAAATGGTAAATTTAGTGATCAATAACATCTAGATAACATCATTCAATTTTTGTCAAGAAATATGTTGAACAATGCTATACCTGGCTCAAGCTGGGCTCCTCCTGAGTGGAAGGCCCAGGTTGGCCTTCAGGAGCCTCAGCTGATGTGGAAGGAAGTGTGTAACAAAGTTTTGAAGGAAGTGTTGATAGCGATGGCCTGGGTTCACTTTGGTTTGACAAAAAATGCAGTCTGTTGTAGTACCACAGCCTGGGGACATATACGTCATCTGCTGCTACTCTGGATCTCCTGGAATCCTGGACCTTCTTGTGCTCCCTATTATATGTGCTCCTCAAGCTACCAATTTTGGCCTACAAATAGTTGATTTTGCCATGGGGTACACAGGCAGGCTTCACCAATTCCATCAGTTTCTTCAGCGCTGCCTTCCTCTTTGGCTTGTTGGAGTATTCTCTGTATGCCACTTGCCAGAGACATGGCAGCTCCCTGTACATGCCCAAGAATTTTGGCAGGAAGTCTGGGTCAGTGAATTTATCCACCATTTTAGCTGCAATACACAACACAAGACAAACCCTAATGTCAGGCTAAACTCTCCAAATCTTCTCCCAATATAGGCCTCAATCTCTAAAGCAGTATAGGTGACTAACCACTTATGCCCCCAGTTAAAATTGTACCTTTGTTTGCATGAATGGCGCTTACGATCCTCCGTCCTCCACTCACAGATCGTATGTATGACACATGCATCAAACTCTGCCCCTGTCCTTCTTACTAGTGTTTTTCCCACTTCTTCTCTTTTGGAGCAGTGGGAGAGCACATAGCGGAGACACAACAGGTACCTGCAGAGAGCAGCAACAATGAAAGCCCAGAGCAGGCAGTTCCACACCCAGGAGGAGATATAAGGCCTCAAATATGTCCTTTGTATAGATGGTGGAGATAGTGGACATCTTGAAGAGAGCATACTATGATGGGAAGCATGGACCTTACCCAAACTCAAATGTGAGAAAGGCCAAGATCATGACTAAAGTTGTGAGAAGTCTGCACAGGAATTTTGTGGTATGACGTTCCAAGGAACAATTGAGGAAATTCTGAGCAGTCCTGAAATTAAGGGAGCACAATCAGTATAGAAGGGTCAGGAAAGTGCTTCAAAAAAGTATTTGTCGTGTGTTCATATTATTATTATTATTACTTTAGTGCTGCTCCATGTGCTTTTCTTTACTGTTGTACAGTTTAAAAAAAAAAGTTTGAGGTTCCTGGGCACAGTAATCGTTCGTAGTAAACATCGTTCGTTTGACCCCTAATACGACATTTTTAGGCACGTGATGGCAGGGCGGCAGTTTCAACTGGACGTACCTGTACACCAGTTTGCCTGCCCGTGCCATTCTTCCGATGTACATCGTCGTGCGCCGGTCGGGAACTGGTTAAATTTGCCTGTTTAGCCACAAAAAAAGGCTTTATACTTTCAAACATACATGTTATACAACAAGGATGTTGGCTTGTTTCAAAACCCTTTTATAACGCACATGTAAATGTGTTTGGAGCAGGGATGAGCTTTATGTTCGAGTCAAACTCATGTTCGACTCGAACATTGGCTGTTCGCCAGTTCGCCGTACAGCGAACAATTTTGGGTGTTCGTTGCAAATTCGAAAGCCACGGAACACCCTTTAAAAGTCTATGGGAGAAATCAAAAGTGCTAATTTTAAAGGCTTATATGCCTGGTATTGTCATAAAAAGTGTCCGGGGACCTGGATCCTGCCCCAGGGGACATGTATCAATGCAAAAAAAGTTTTAAAAACTGAAGTTTTTTCGGGAGCAGTGATTTTAATAATGCTTAAAGTGAAACAATAAAAGTGTAATATTCCTTTAAATTTCGTACCTGGGGTGTCTATAGTATGCCTGTAAAGGGGCGCATGTTTCCCGTGTTTAGAACAGTCTGACAGCAAAATGACATTTCCAAAGGAAAAAAAGCCATTTAAAACTACTCGCGGCTATAATGAATTGTCAGTCCGCATTACACATAAAAGTTCATTAGATCAAAAATGGTAAACGGCAAACGGGTGACGCCTCCCCGTGCATCAGAGGAGAGCGAGGTCACCAGGTGGCCCCGCCCTCCGTTATTTAAGAAGTGCCAGAAGAAGAGAAGCATCACACTGCTGAAGACTTCCATAGAGGCGGATCGTGTGGACGGCGCAGAGAAGAAGCCGGAGCAAGATGTGGGACAAGAAGAGCGGGGGAAGAAGAAGATGAAGAAGAATATGAAGGAGAAGAAGAAGATGGAAAAGAAGAACAACACCAAAGGAAGACCAGAAGAAAGAAGATGAAAGAAGAAGCGCAAAGAAGAAGAATTTAATAACGCATTACATACATTAAAAACAAAAACATTGGGGGATATTTCCGAAAGGAACATCCACTTTGCACTACAAGTGCACTTGGATGTTCAGTCACTTTGAATCTGAGGGGTAGATCTGAAATGAGGGGAAGCTCTGCTGATTTTATCATCCAATCGTGTGCAAGCTAAAATGCTGTTTTTTATTTTCCTTGCACGTCTCCCTCAGATCTACAGTGACTGCACTTCCAACTGCACTCGTAGTGCAAAGTGAATTTGCCTTCAGTAAATAACCCCCATCGTGTGTGTGTGAAGCAGATCCACAGCACAACAGAACATAATAGTTAGCTGAAGAAGAGATTGTCACCTCATGTATCAAATAAGTTACATTTGCACTATTGATGAAAACGGCCAAAAATAAAAGGCCAATGGAGAACCTTGGAGACAGATTAGAAGCAGTAAATTAAATGAAATATGAGTCCAGTTTTTCACAAGAAATGTATTTTAAATTGCTTTTAAACATTATCTGGCATATCAATTGCCCCCCTACCCATGAAATACTCAAGATATCATTGCTGTAGTTCACGAGCGCTTTGGGGGGGGGGGGGGGGGCAAGCCAGGATGGTCAGCTTCAAGAGCCATCATGATCTCTTCCGTTGCAACTGAGGCCAGATAGTTGGCTGCATTTTTTTTTCAAAAAATTATGCAAAATGCAGCAGAACAGAATAATATGGTTCATTTTGTATTTGGCCATATTTATTGATGTTATGACTTAGGAATAGCTGGAACTAGCTGGCCATTATGCCAAAGCCATTTTCCACCACGCTTCTGGCTCTAGCTCTGGCCATCCGGAAGTTAATCCGGTAGTTAAATATCCTCTGGTCTGGGGTGAGGGTCCTCATTGGGGACAGCCGCATCAGATTGTCCCCCAAAGCAAATGCCTCATCTGCCACAAACACAAATGGAAGGCATGCCACAATGTCTGTTGGAGGTGGCAAGCACAAACTGCCAGTCTGGAGACGCCTGTAGAATTCAGTCTTGGCGATGACTCCTCCATCTGACATATGACCATTCTTCCCCACATTCAGATACAAAAATTCATACGTCACCGACCCCCGAGTTGGAGGGTGGGACGATCCGGACGTGTTTCCCATCTATTGCACCACCGCAGTCGGGAAAGTCCCACTGCTGTGCGAATTGGGAGGTCACAGTCTGCCATTCCTGTGGGTTGGAAGGAAACTGTGAAGTCAAGCAAGAAAAAATTTGTACTTTTGCACATAAAATTCCAAGCAGACTAGACACAAACATTCTTGGCCAACATGTAAACATTTATTGAAATGAGTATTTAAAGTCAAAAGTATAAGTTAGACTTAGTAGATTCCTCACCCCCTCTGATGGCTCATTGTAAAAATTTTATGGGGGGGGTGAGATGTTTTGGACAGGTAACCCTCTCCACTTCATTGAGAGCTGAATGCATAAATAACGTGTGTTACTTTGGCCAGCCCCTCCTTACACTATTGGCAGCCCACTGGACAGGTAAGAAGTATTATAATAAAAAAATATGAATACACACTGTCCAAATTTAAGCACATTTTTACATTCTGCAATTAACTATCAAGATAATAGGAGAACAAAACTTTAAACAGTACCAATTGAAAGTATTCAGACAGGCACTTGCACTACATGCTTTGGTGAATTCATCTGTAAATCTGACCACAAAAAAGGTAGTTATAGTGAGTATGGGTTAGGCAAAATAGAGTATTGGTAAAAGCGGTTGGGAGGAGGGAGGTTTCCAAATGCGTTTTGGCCCCCAAAAAAGCCTCTTATACTATGCCTGAATTTAAGGACAACAATACCATTTGGACACATTTTTACAATAGAGCTGACAAAATACATTGCTAAGTGACTAGGCTAGGTGTATAGGTGGCCCAGGATCAGAGACGGCTCTTTAATTAGGCAAATTAGGCGATTGCCTTAGGCCTCACCATCGCACGTTTGCCTTACAGGTGTTGTGTTGCTGTTGTGTACAGTGGGACACTGGGACTGGGACTCGCAAGCGGTGGGGTGAGTGGGTGGCGGGCATGCTGCTCTCAGCCACGGCGCAGAGTGAGCTGAACCACCGTGTGACAACACTAATTTACAGTCACTCGATCATGGTGGATGGTGTGGTCATGGCTCAGGCTGCCTGTGTTCAGTAGCCGGCTCCACTGCCACAGTGCCGTCCTCCTAGCTTTTCCCCTAAAGTTGGCGACGGCGGCCCCAGCGCATGGTGGAAATTTTAGTTCTCCCACAGAGCACAGGTACACAGACTTCAACATGGCCGTCTGGTGCCTGTGCTCTGCAGAGACTACAACTCCCAAATTGCACTGCAGGGCAGAGAGAGAGAACATCACATGTTGGTTCTCTGAGTCCTGCTGCCTTTAGTAGGGGACCAAGTAGTCACTAAGGTGAGGACCAGGAGCAGGTAGTCTATAACTATATTATATATATATATATATATATATATATATATATATATATATATATATATATATATGAAAAACTACAACAATGCACCCCAAGTCAAAGACCATATTATCTCTGCATGGGCTTTAGGTCATATTATGAATTCTTGGAGGAGTTTGTTTCTTCATTCATGGCAAAGTGCTTCTTTTCTCAAATTAATAATTTCAAAATGTTGACCTATTCGTTCATGTATCACTGACAAGACAGTTTTATTTTCCCACATTGTAAAAATAACTCGTCATCTGCTTTGCTGAGGTTTTGGTTTGCCTTTTCCTAAATCAATAGAATTAGAATAGTTCCACCATACTGAAGGTTGGTTCTCTATGAACCTTAGTAGCTGTTTACTAATGGGCCCATCATGGCAGAAGCCAAATCTTTATCCATTTCCTATAACATGATTCACAATGTGTGAGTCAGCAAAAGCTCAGTATTATGGGTGACTCTTCCTTTTTGCAAACACTTTGGATCCTATTCACCTTTCCTAACAATACTTCCATTACTTTTTATTAGCTTCCATTACGCTACTACATGCTGTCCCAATCTCTATCTATTGGTCTCATCATCATTGTCTGTACCCTGTCACAGTGGCAACTTTTGATGGGCACAGTGACTGCAATTGATGGGCAAAGTGGCTGCGTTTTATGGCACAGTGGCTGCAATTGATGGGCACAGTGGCTGCATTTGATGGCACAGTGTCTTCAATTGATGGGCACAGTGCCTGCGTTTGATGGCACAGTGGCTACAATTGATGGCATAGTGGCTGCGTTTGATGGCACAGTGGCTGCAATTGATGGCACAGTGGCTGCAATTGATGGGCACAGTGGCTGTGTTCGATGGCACAGTGGCTGCAATTGATAGGCACAGTGGCAGCATTTGATGGCACAGTAGCTGCAATTGATGGCACAGTGGCTGCGTTTGATGGGCACAGTGGCTGCAATTGATGGGCACAGTGGCTGCGTTTGATTGGCACAGTGGCTGCAATTGATGGGCACAGTGGCTGCGTTTGATGGTACAGTGACTGCAACTGATGGCACAGTGGCTGCAATTGATGGACACAGTGGCTGCGTTTCATGGGCACAGTGGCTGCGTTTGATGGCACAGTGGCTGCAACTGATGGGCACAGTGGCTGTGTTTGATGGGAACAGTGAGGCTGCAATTGATGTTTTTTTTTCAGTTTGTTTGCACCCCCAAAAATTTTGAGCACCAGCCACCACTGGAGGGGATCATCATTGTTGTGCCCTTCTCCTTGAATGACAGGCTGAGGGCATGTACATTCCAGGTGAATGCCGTTGAATGAGGCTGGCTGTCGTTCAAACTGGAGGGCTTATTTTATTTTAAATTTAATTATTTTAATTATTTATCTTGCTGTAGTTCTGCTTTCAAAATTAACGGCAGGTAAACATCTATTCACACACATATGAGAAATGTTTCCTCTACCAAAAGATTTATAATTCTGTGCAGCTATTTTTGTGATTCATATTCCTCTGCCAGACAGTAGAGATGAGCCGAACACCCCCCATTTCAGTTCGCATCAGAACATGCGAACAGGCAATAAATTCATTTGAACATTCAAACGACGTTAAAGTCTATGGAACTCGAACATGAAAAATCTAAAGTGCTCATTTTAAAGGCTTATATGTAAGTTATTGTCATAAAAAGTGTTTGAGGACCTGAGTCCTGCCCTAGGGGACATGTATCAATGCAAATTTTTTTTTTTAAAAGTCATTTTTTTCGGGAGCAGTGATTTTAATAATGCTTAAAGTGAAACAATAAAAGTGAAAGATTCCTTTAAATTTCGTACCTAGGGGGTGTGTATAGTATGCCTGTAAAGTAGCGCTTGTGTCCTGTGCTTAGAACTGTACCTGCATAAAAGTGCCATATCTGAAGGAAAAAAAGTCATTTAAAAGCACTCGCGACTATAATGAATTGTCGGTTCCCGGTAATACAGAGAACAGTCATTGAAAGTCATTGAGAAAAAAAATGCGTTGGGGTCCCCCCAAATTCAATTACCAGGCCCTTCAGGTCTGGTATGGATATTAAAGCGGGAGTCCGCCGGGAGTTCCGCCGTTTTTTTTTTTTTTTTAAAGCCAGCAGCTACAAATACAGCAGCTGCTGACTTTTAAAATAAGGACACTTACCCGCCCAGCGTGCCCGCGATGTCGTCACCCAAAGCCGATCTCTCGATCATCTCTCGGGTGCTGCCGCCGCCATCTTGGGTATGGGAATCAGGAAGTGGAGCCTTTCGGCTTCATTTCCCGGTTCCCTACTGCGCATGCGCAAGTCGCGCTGCGCAATAAGGATGGACCCGCTGCCTCTGGGATCTGTGTGTTTCCCAGCAGGCAGCGGGGGACTTTCGGAAAGGGGCGTAGATCTACGCCCCTTTCCGCAGAGAGCTATCCTGGAAGTGGGTGCAGATACCTGTACTGTACAGGTACCTTCACCCCCTCCCCCCTGAAAGGTGCCAATTGTGGCGCCGGAGGGGGGGAGGATTCCAATGAGCGGAAGGTCCACTTTAGGGTGGACCTCCGCTTTAAGGGGAACCCTGCGTCAAATTTTTTAAAAAAATGGCATGGAGTTCCCCCTAAAAATCCATACCAGACCCTTTATCCAAGCACGCAACCTGGCAGCCCGCAGGAAAAGAGGGAGGGACGAGAGAGCGCCCCCCCTCCTGAACCGTCCCAGGCCATGTTCCCTCAACATTGGGAGGGTGCTTTGGGGGTAGCCCCCCAAAGCACCTTGTCCCCTTGTTGATGGGGACAAGGGCCTCATCCCCACAACCCTTGCCCAGTGGTTGTAGGGGTCTGCGGGCGGGGGGCTTATCGGAATCTGGAAGCCCCCTTTAACAAGGGGACCCCCAGATCCTGATGCCTCCCGTTTAAAATGGTAACAGGTACATTGTACCCCTACCATTTCACAAAGAAAGTGTAAATTTTTTTTAAAAAACACACAGATATCGTTGGGATAAGTCCTTTATTAAAAATAAAAAGATTCCAGCGGTGGTAATCCACTCTCGGTATCCTGCAATGGGTGATCATCTCTCCGGGGTCCAGCGATGGATGATCTCTCCTCTCCAGGTCCAGGGTACAACGATGATGTCCAACGCAGAGCATCCTGTCTCCATCGGAGACACCGCGGGAATCCCGGCAGCCTGACAGGTCTCTTAGCTGAGGATGGGGCCACCCGCCACGTGACCCCGCCCCGCTCTGATGCAAGGGGAAATCCGAGCTTCCCCAGGGATGTGTGGGTGACCCCGTCCCCTTTGATGTAACGCGAGTTTCTGTTACATCAAAATTAGCACTTTGGATTTCTCCCATAGACTTTTACAGGGTGTTCCGGGGTTTTTCGAATTTGCCATGAACACCCCAAGTTGTCCGCTGTTCAGCGAACGGGCAATGTTCGAGTTGAACATGAGTTCGACTCTAATTAGAAGCTCATCCCTACTGACGTGTCCAGCTCCACATCAGCAGATCAAAAACTGACCAGTTAGGAAAAGGTGTGGCCGTGACATTGTCAAAGTGTTTCCCAAGACAGTGTGTCCAGTTCTTGCTGTACAGCGTTATGTGCAGGTCAGGGCGTCTGTACGTCTGTACTGTGCATCATGTGGATGGATCATCCTTGTCACGTTTTCAGTTTGTGGCAATTTTCAAGCGCTGTTTTGTGGAGACGGGCAGAACAGCTTCCCAGTTTAATAATCATTCCTTTTGAGTGGGGGCAGCCATGGAGGCAGCTCACTGGGGTTTGAGCCAGCAGGTGGTGAAACGTATGGGGAGGTGAGAGTCAGATCGTTTTAAAATTAATGTCCACCCACATATGTTGTAATGTTCATTGTACTTATCTTGTTTTTGTGTTTTTCTTTGGACTCTATGTTTTTATTTTTTTATTTTCTATCTTGTTTTACTTGTTGCAGGATTTCCTTAGGGCCTTGTGTTGATTTTGGGAGACTCTTACGTTTTCTGGGGGGAGATACGGGCGCATGCACGGCCTGAAGGGAGACAACTTGGCATTCCACGAGGCTTAAAATGGTTGGGTATTAGGGGCATGATGTTGGATCTCGTTCTTCCCGAATTCCATTGTTATTCTGGAGCTGACAGGCCCCCTGATATTCCTGTTCTCCACGTGGGGGGAAATGACATGGGGGTTAGGGCCACGCGGGACCTTGTAAGTGATGCCAAATTTAACATATCACGCTTAATGTGTGAATTCCCCAGTGTTGTCATATTGTGGTCGGACATTGTGCCCTGGAATTGGTGTCATGCTCGCTCTGTTGATTGCTTGAATAAAACCAGGATTAAAGTGAACAGGGAGATAGGACAGTTTGTGTTTCATCTTGGGGCTTTGTGATTCAGCACTGGGAACTGGAGGATCTGACCATTCATTACTGGAGGGACGATGGCGTTCACCTGAATGCTGTGGGCATATCTGGTTTTTCTGGCTTACAGGAGGGAGTGCAGAGGGCTCTTTAGGTGTGGAGGGACTCGCTTAAGTGACGTGTCACTAAGGCCGCGTACACACGCGGGGACTGTTCGCCCAACTTTGTCCGTCAAACAGTTTCGGCAAACAGTCCGCTCAAAATTAGCATGGACGGACATGACCACACACGACGAACGAACAGTTTGCTGAAACCGTGCGCGATGACGTGAACGGCACGTACGACGGGACGAAAAATACGACGTCCTATACACTGCATTATAACTTTCGGCGTGTAAATCCTTTCTGAGCATGCGCGGAACTTAGTTTGACGAACAAGCCTACACACGAGGGGACTGTTCGCTGAAACAAAGTTTCAGCGGACAGTTTTTCGGAATTTCCGAAAAACCTTGTTCAGCGGACTGTTCGCTGAAACTGTCCGCTGAAAGCCCACACACGAGCGGACTGTTTGCCGAAACACTGTTCAGCGGACAAAGTTGGGCGAACAGTCCCCGCGTGTGTACGCGGCCTCAGGCTCGCGTGGCGGGTCAGGGGGTCAGTGAATAATCAGATTGTTAAAGAACTGGGGGCCTATCTAGGGTAAGGCACTCCCACCTGGTTGGTTGTTAGTGCTTCTCCCAGGTGCTAGGTCCCCTGGGGAAAAGTCTAAAATGTGTAAGTCGCAACGTCTTCCAAGACATGGTTGATTATAGTCATAAAGTGTGCCTTAGGGACACCCAAATACCCTCTCCTGGTTTCATTGTTTAATTGATATTTTTGAAATTGTTTTATTTCTGTTATCTATTAATGTGTTAATAAAATGGCTGCTGTGGCCGTTTAAACCCACGTCACGCAGTTTTGTGTCTTTATTATAAGTTCGAGGACCAAAGGTTGATGAATCCCCTAGTCATGAGTAATCCATGGCCAGCTTTACTTTTGGAAACATTTGCTCTCTTTTCCTGTTCTGTCATTGGAATCAGAAGTGGGAGGAAATCTTCCCACAGGAAAACAAATTGAAATAAAACACTAATAAGGCTGTAGCCATTCTGTACTATATCTAAAACTAATATAAACATATTTAGGCTAATGGCTATAGCTACATTTTAATTTAAAATTAAAAAAGATAAATCTATAGTATGTCAGCTTGCTCTTCAACTCCACAAGCTTTTCACATATCTAACGGATTCACTGCAACCGAGTATAATGCTGATCTGCTTTGATCTGGTATTCATGTGCTTAAGACAAGGATGAACATTTGTTCATTCCATTCTTTTACAATAAAACCATATATGCATGAAATGCATATCAAGTATTAATCACATTTATTCATATTTAAATTGTTTGTACCTGTATACCGCAGTTTAGTTCCTGCCTTATAGCAAAATTCCATATGACCAACATACCTACCTTGCTGTTATAGCTGTACACACGTATCAGACTATTCGGCGTACTGTCCGCCGGACTGTCCGAACGAGCTACCTGCCCACACACAGTACTTTTGCGGTGGACTAGGATAGAGGATGCTGGGACTGTGACATCATAATGGGCGGGGACATCATCCAGCGATGTCCCTATATAAGTCACCGCACACCGCGTGCCTGTCATTGTGGCCAGAGACAGCGACAAGGCAACAGCTCAAGAAGAGAAGAACAGAAGAACAGAAGAACAGAAGAGAAGAAGAGAAGGTAGCAACAGCGGCGACAGAATACCAGGCCACCGCTTGTAAAAGAGCTAGAAGAAGGCGCGGAGGCCTGGCAAGAAGAACCAAAGAGGGGGACAAGACCCCCGAAGTCGGAAGAAGACCACCGGGCAGCAACGAAGAAGAAAGCCGGGCTCCTCCGCTAGTAAATGAGCTAGCAGAAGATAGCGGAGTCCGGCGAGAAGACCCCCAAGACAGAAGACCCCCGGAGCAGTGCAATAAATTATTTTTAAACCTTGTGTGTTGTGTTTTTTTTTTACTTTTTTTTCACAGGTGAATGGGTAGGGGTACATTGCACCCCATACTCATTTACATAGGGTGGGGGGCCGGTATCTGGGGGCCCCCTTATTAAAGGGGGCTCCCTTTTTCTGATAAGCACCCTGCCAGCAGACCCCGACAGCCAACGGCCAGGGTTGTCGGGAAGAGGCCCTTGTCCTCATCAACATGGGGACAAGGTGCTTTGAGGTGGGGGGCCATGTGGCCCCCTTCCCCAAAGCACCCCCCCCCATGTTGAGGGCACGCGGCCTGGTGCGGCTCAGGAGGGGGGCACTCGCTCATCCTCACCCCCTTTCCTGGCCGTTTTTTCCGCGTAGGGATTCCCCTTTAAGTCCATACCAGGTGATGGTGTCAGCGACACCTCCTTCGCTGGTCCCAGCTAATTGGAGCCGCGCTCAAAATGAGCAGACTTTTCTCCGCGCGGGAAAAGTCTGTTCATTTCAAAAGTACGGCGGACTAGCACACACACGGCCGTATTGTGCGTCGGACTAGCACACACACGGCCGTATTGTACGCCGGACTGCGAGTCCAGCGGACATGTGGGAAGGCTGGCCGTAGGCCAGTCTGTATTTGTGAGAGGAGTCTGAGAGACTATTTAACCCTCCTCCTCTGTCAGGGCCAGGGTTGATGTTTTCTAGGTGGAGGCAGCTCATGGGGGAAGGGCTGTCCATCTATCCCCCACCACTCACTTCTCGGCGTTCATGCTGGTGGGGAGCGGGGATGCATTCTCCTGTCATGTTCCAGTATGGGGAGAGGGGGGGGTGATCGGCCGCTGATCGGCCGCCCCAGCTCCTCTCTCTCCCCATGTGTTTGCTCTGTCCACCCGCCTGCCATTTCTTCCAGTGTGGGGAGAGGGGGGGTGATCGGCCGCCCCAGCTCCTCTCTCTCCCCATGTGTTTGCTCTGTCCACCCGCCCGCCGTTTCTTTCAGTGTGGGGAGAGGGGGGGTGATCGCCCACCCCAGCTCCTCTCTCTCCCCATGTGTTTGCTCTGTCCACCCGCCTGCCATTTCTTCCAGTGCGGGGAGAGGGGGGGTGATCGGCCGCTCCAGCTCCTCTCTCTCCCCATGTGTTTGCTCTGTCCACCCGCCCGCCGTTTCTTCCAGTGTGGGGAGAGGGGGGGGGGTGATCGGCCGCCCCAGCTCCTCTCTCTCTCCATGTGTTTGCTCTGTCCACCCACCCGCCGTTTCTTCCAGTGTGGGGAGAGGGGGGGTGATCGGCCGCCCCAGCTCCTCTCTCTCTCCATGTGTTTGCTCTGTCCACCCACCCGCCGTTTCTTCCAGTGTGGGGAGAGGGGGGGTGATCGGCCCCCCCAGCTCCTCTCTCTCCCCATGTGTGTTGTGCTCTGTCCGCCTGGCGATTCGTCCGGTGGGGGCTCCACGTGGCGACCGTCGGCTGATTCTCCCTGGGGGGAGGGTGTGATCGGCGGGGCAGCTGGGAGCCCGCCTGGTGATCGGCCGCCCGCTGGCTCCTCTCTCCCCTTGCTCGCATGGCAGCGGGGGGGGGGGGGGGGTGGTCGACCGCCCGCTGGCTCCTCTCTCCCCTCGCTCGCATGGTGGCAGGGGGGGAGGGGGTGGTCGGCCACCGCTGGCTCCGCTCCCCGTGCATGTCTGTCGCCAGAGCTGCCGAGAGCCTGCCTGGTGATGGGACAGCCGCTGGATCCTCTCTCCCCTTGCTCGTGTGTGGGGGGGGGGGGGGTGGTATCGGCCGGCTGCCTAAGTGTGCATCTCTCACCGCCCGGTGCTCGGAAGGGGGATGGGCTGTTACCCACCTGCATGATTCCTGATCATGAGATTTATCTTCAGCTTGTTTAGTTAAACTTTGAAAATTAAATTTACATCTGTGCCTCTCATTCTTAGATGGCCAGCTGACCCTGACACCCCTCCCAAAGAACACTTGCCCCTTGTTTACACATGAGATTAGAAGACTGAAAGAAAATGTCACTGGGAGGTGGAGAAGGGGGGACCTGAGCTGCTTATACTACTGCTCTGAAGATGAATTGAATCACAATGCCTGCAGCTAAAGAGTTCAGTATATGTTTGTTTTAAAGCTCATTTACTCATTGGTTAAGAATATGCAAATACTTTGAATGTCTATATCCCAGCTACAGATTCAGAATTTAGAAACACATAATAGAAACAGCCATCCATTGAGTGCTGCAGTTGAATCCCAGGTTATTGTAATGGATCTAAAACTTGTTCTTAGTGCCAATGCTCCCCCCCCCCCCCCCACTTATCTTTCTATTGGCCAATATGAGTGTACAGGAGGAAGAAAGAGGCAGGCAAACTTCCACACAATAGGAAATGGCAACTCTTTAACCATCCAACAACATCAAGCAAATTGTTAGGGGTTTAGAGGGAGCTGCAGGTATGTGCAAACACCTCTTGACAGTTTTGCTTCATATAAGACAGCAACATTTTTCTGCTTACTGACAGTAATGCTTTAACAGCTGTAGTGATAATATATCAGTCACAAAGGCTATTCACGTTGAAAGGGAAACTGCATTTGCAAGGGAATTTGCTCCTTAGTGAATATAGTATAGAAGTTACACTTTGCAAAAAAACACCCAATCACATGCAGGAAGAAAAAAAAGAATAATGCTTGCACATGACTGGATGATGGAAATCAGCAGAGCTTAACTTCATTCAATGAAATCTGGAGCAAATTCTCCTTCAAAGTGAACAGCTTGTTTGCCATTAGCAAATAAACCCCAATGTTTTCAATTAATAAACTGACTCATGGGGGGGGGGGGGGGGGTTATTTACGAAAGCCACGCACCATCAGTAGAGGTGCACAGTGAGGCACAATGCACATTTCAATATTTCCGAAATGGTGCAGCGCTAACAGAGCGCAAATCCCCCATTTACTATAGCGATCTTGGCGCACAGGAGAATGCAATCTGTGCGCCACTATGGACATGGCGCACGGCATCTCTAAATCAATATTGACAGAAGATGGAGGTGGCAACATTATGGGGTGATGTGAGGAAGTTTAATAACAACTGCCCAAGTAACAAATATGCTCAAAATAGAATGAGAAAGTAACTTTTTTCGGAGAAAGCCTGCTATGCCTGCAAATAAGTTTAGAACTGTGTGAGATCAATGTAAGCAGTGCGATGATTTCCTTTGGCTAGCTTTTAAAGTGAAACGCCAATCTCCATTCTCCAATGCTCTTGTCTCCCTCTCTAACCACTTGGATTTCCATGGGCTAACTTTTGCTTGTAAAGGGGAAATCCACACTCCATTCTACAATGCTCTTGCCTCCCCCTCTAACCCCTTGGATTTCCATGGGCTAACTTTTGCTTTTAATGGGGAACTCCACACTCCATTCTACAATGCTCTTGTCTCCCCCGTCTAACCCCTTGGATTTCCATGGGCTAAGTTTTGCTTTTAATGGGGAACTCCACACTCCACTCTATTCTCAAAAAGCTGTGAGCAGCATTCACCAATCCAAACGACATCCTTTTTCAGAGAATGTAATAGGGCCAGCTAGGAAAGGGGTGAGAAGAACAATCGCCCAACCTCCTCTTGAACCATACAAGGCCACATGTACTCAACATAGCTGGCTGCCTTTGGGGCATGTTTTGCTCAGCCCAATACCAACCACAAAGCACCTTGTACCCACTAATTTAAAGGGGTTTTCCACATTCCATAAAGCCCCCTGTCTGCAGCCCCCCACAACCCCAGCCTAGGGTTGTGTGGAAGAGGCCCTTGTCTCCCTGAATATGGGAACAAGGTGGTTGACTTTTGGGGTACCTGAGCCCCTCCTGCCCCCAAGCATCCACCCCTTTCATGGGCTGGCTTGCTGTGTGTTTTGGCTGAGGGTTTGTTAGTGTGTGGGAGGGGCACAATATTTTTTTAGTTTGGGTGGTATTTTTCATGTGGGAGTTCTCATTTTAAGCCTTAATTAACCCAAATGGCCTTGTATGTATGGGGGCAGGCTATTTTTTGTTTTTGGCTTAAAATCTTGCAGCTGCAATGTAGATTTGTAAGTTTTCTCTAAAGCCGTACATCTTTAAAGAAACATTTTGGATACATGCTACAGATGCACTTTACAGGCAGAGTAAGCCAAAGAACTCATTGCTCCTCATCAGCTGGGATCTCCAACCCCACTATACCTTCAGTCCTCTCTGAAACCTGCACTGAGAGGAATGAAGGTGTAGAATTAGGTGTGTCACAGCCAAATACTTGCGGGCAATCTGCTATCAGTACACCGACGTCCGATTGTACCAGGCAAATTTCCCTGCCCCAGCTGCGGCACCAACGAAAGAGGTTCGTCCACATGCCCAGTGGTTGAATGCTAGCTTGGCTAAATTGCTAGCACTTCAACTGCTGCCTTTTCAGTTGGTAGACTCTGCCCCCTTCTGTGAGTTTGTGCAATGTGCGGTTCCTCAGTGGCAGGTTCCCAAATGCCACTTTTTCTCACGGAAGGCGATTCTGGCTCTCTAACGGCATGTGGAAGGCAATGTCCATGACTCACTGGACAGGGCGGTCAGCGGTAAGGTGCATATTACTGCTGACTCATGGTCCAGCAGGCATGGACAGGGATGTTGCCTATCTTTTACAGCGCATTGGGTGACTCTTCTGGCAGCTGGGAAGGATGCAGGACAAGGTGCAGTAGTGTCAGAGGTTGTTCCGCCATCCCGCCTCCAAAATGCTACTACTGATGATTGTGACACACCTCTCTCCTCCACCCCCTTCTCTTCTTCTTCCTCCATGGCCTCTTCCTGTGCTTTTTCCTCCAAACCAGCGGTGTTCCGTAGGCATTCAAGGGGCTACCCAATTACGCAGGCAAAAAGATGCCATGCCGTGCTTGCGCTGGTGTGCTTGGGGGACAGGAGCCACACTGGGGCAGATATTCTGTCAGCTGTGCAGGGGCAGGCTGAGAGGTGGTTGACGCCATGCCAGCTTAAGCCAGGAATTTACAGTCCCAAGAAACCTGTGGACTTGTACGTGGCTGGGAGGAGGTGGCTGCGGATCTTGTCATCCTTAGTGACCCAGGGGACTCCGGACCGAATGCCTCAGCTAACCTACGCTGCATGGCCTCCCTGATCCTGCAAAGCCTGTGGAAGGTCCCTCATATTCAGCGGATCAAGGAGAGGGATAATTACTGGCTGGCAACTCTCCTTGATCCACGGTACAAGGGTAAGGTTGTGGACCTTATCTTGCTATCGCAGAGGGAGCAGAGGATGAGACATCTTCAGGAGGCCTTGCAGAAAGGTCTGTGCAACGTGTTCCCAGGGACTGGGAGGTTACGAATTTCTTGTCCTGGACAACGTGTTGCTGAGGCTTCGGTCAGTCACAGAAGGAGCGGTGGAGAAGGTGTCCACCTGACCGGTGTGTTCAGACAATTTTTTAGTCCGCAGCCCCAAGGTGTGATTGGTTCCAGCAACCATCGCCAGCGTCTGATTTACATGGTGCAGGAATAAATAGGGGCAAAATCAGACTTGGACACCTTTCCCACTGAAACCACCGAAAATCCTCTGGGTTACTGGGTCTTGAGGATGGATCACTGGCCAGAGCTTGCACAGTATGCAATTGAGCTACTGGCCTGTCCTGCATCCAGCGTTCTTTCGGAACGCACATTCAGTGCTGCTGGAGTTTTTCGACTGACCTTCATAAAAATGAATCAGTCTTGGATCACCACTAGCTACCAAGCACCTGAAGCTGATGTAACCGAATAATTTTTTTTGAAATGTCAGATCCCTTCAAGACTGCCTATGCTGAGTGACTATCCTGTTATGCTGACTGACTATCCTATTCCTCCTCAATGATCCCACTGATAGCTTGAAAGAATATTTTTGGTTCTGGGCGCCGCCACCAGTGGCTAAGGCCCAATTTTTCAGCCCCTATCTAACAGGGGCGTGTAATTACAATATTTGATGCAATACTTTGCAGCAGGGCTCATTCCCCTCGCTCCAACTAGAGTATCTGTGAGGGGTTGCAGTGTCGTGGCACCAGCACCAGTACCTAAGGCCCAATTATTCAGCCCCTGTTTAACAGGGGCATGTAATTACATATTTTATGCAATACTTTGCAGCAGGGCTCATTTTTTAGCCCCTGTTTAACAGGGGCGTGTAATTAAAATTTTTAAAGCAATACTTTGCAGCAGGGCTCATTTCTGCGCTCAAGCTAGAGTATCTGTGAGAGGTTGCAGTGTTGTGGCACCAGCACCAGTGCCTGAGGCCCAATTTTTCAGCCCCTGTTTAACAGGGGCGTGTAATTAAAATGTTTGATTCAATACTTTGCAGCAGGTCTCATCCCTGCTCTCCAACTAGAGTTTCTGTGAGGTGTTGCAATGTTGTGGCACCAGTGCCTAAGGCCCAATTTTCTGTCCCTGTTCAACAGGTGCATGTAATTACAATTCTTGATATAATATTTCACAGCAGGGCCCATTCCAGCGCCCACCGAGAGTAACTGTGAGGACTTAGTGTTATGGCACCAGCACCCCCACCACCACTACCACCACCAAAGGCCCAAATTTTTTACCACTGTTGAACAATGGCATGTAACTAAAATTCTTGCTATAATCCTTCTTTTAATAAAAACCCCAATTTTTCAAAAAACATTGGTCATTGGAACAGAAAGTGAGGTAAAATCTTCTGAAGAGGTGCATAGACCGCAAAAAAAATGTTACAGGGGTGATAAGCATTCCCAATATTTTCCAAAAAGCTTAAAAATGTACCAGTTCAAAATTACAAACAGATTCTACTCAACCGGTTCCCAACCAGCGCACGCCAATGTACGTCGGCAGAATGGCACGGGCAGGCATATTGGTGTACAGGTACATCCAATCTTTAATGCCGCCCTGCCATCGCAAGCGCGCCGGCGACGGCGCACTCGCGTGTTGGTCGGAACCCCATGAGTCTAGTCGCGGGTCCTGCGAACTCGATCGCTGCGTGCATACCCGCGATCGTCTCACGGGGTGGCTAAATGGAGAAATGCCGTTGTAAACAGCATTTGCGCATTCTGCCTAGCAACTAGTGACACTGAACTCTGCTCCATGTGATTGGAGCAGAGATCAGTGTTCACTAAATGAAAGCCCAGTCCCCCACAGTTAGTAACACACCCCTAGGAACACTTAAGCCCTACACTGCCACCCACTGGTTAACCCCTTCACTGCCAGTGTAATTTACACAGGAATCACTGAATTTATATAGCAGTGATTGCTGTATAAATGACAATGGTCCCAAAAATGTGTCAAAAATGTCCAATGTGTCCGCCATAATGTCCCAGTCACAATAAAAATCGCTGATCGCCGCCATTACTAGTAAAAAAAAAATAATAAAAAATTATTAATAAAAATGCCATAAAACTATCCCTATTTTGTAAACGCTATAACTTTTGCGCAAACCAATCAATAATTGCTTATTGCGTTTTTTTTTACCGAAAGTATGTAGAAGAATATGTATCGGCCTAAACTGAGGGAAAATTTTTTTTTTTATATATTTTTGGGGGATATTTATTATAACAAAAAGTAAAAAATAATGCGTTTTTTCTAAATTGTCGCTCTATTTTTGTTTATAGCGCAACAAATAAAAACCGCAGGGGTGATGAAATACCATCAAAAGAAAGCTCTATTTGTGGGGAAAAAGGACGTCAATTTTGTTTGGGAGACACGTCGCACGACCGTGCAATTGTCAGTTAAAGCGATGCAGTGCCAAATTGCAAAAAGTGGTCTGGTCTTTGACCAGCAAAATGGTCCGGTCTGTAAGTGGTTAACAACACGTCTACACAGTCTCTGTCTTGTTTGCACCGCCTGTATACTGCTGTTCTGAGTATATAGGGCCTGGGGGCCCCACACCTTTCCTTTTTTTAATTTGGGTACAAGGTTCCACTTAATATCCATACAAGACCCAAAGGGGTTGGTAATGGGCATGCGGGGGGTTACCCATGCCATTTTTCTCAATGATTTTCATTCATCGTCCGGGACCAGACATTACATTAAAACCGCAAGCAGTTAATAAATTACTTTTTTTCTGTTAGAAATGTCATTTTGTGCAGGGATTGTTCTAAACACGTGAAAACACGTGCCACTTCACAGGCATTCTATAGACACCCCCAGGCATGATATTTAAAGGAATATTTAACTTTTTTTTTCACTTTAAGAGTCATTAAAATCAGTGCTCCCGAAAAAGGCAGTTTTTAAAACTTTTTTTGCATTGATACATGTCCCCTGGGGCAGGAGCCTTTAAAATTAGCACTTTTGATTTCGAACGTTCGAGTCCCATAGACTTTAATGGGGTTCTAAAGTTTGCGCAAATTTTCAGTCTATTCACAGGTTCTGGTGCCAACCGAACCGGGGGTGTTCGGCTCATTCCTACTCCTGGGGAGATAAGATTGAGGAAAATGAATAAGTTATTGTTAACTTTTTTATGGGGGTTAAAAATGGAAAGAGTCAAGAGAGAATATGTGTGTAGACATGAATCTAATGGTGGGTTTGGTTTTACAAATGTGAGAGTGTTTTTGTTAATGCATTATTGGTTTTGTGTGGTAAAAATTTTGAGGAATGGTGGAGTCGTGCTAGGATGATATATTTTTCATGTGGGTGGTTGTTTAGAAGATTCGGATGGGGGGGAAGGGATTTCAAGAATACCAGTGGCCTACGCCGTGACACAAGACTACTGGGTATTAGAAAAGTTTAGGGTAGATTTTAAGTTGGCAGATTTAGGAGAAGTGGAGAGGGATAAAGTGAAGGTGAGAAAGTTGTTGATAGAGAAGGATTATCTGTGTAACCTTAACCACTTTCAGACCGGACCAATTTGCTGGTCAAAGACCAGACCACTTTTTGCGATTCGGCACTGCGTTACTTTAACTGACAATTGCGCGGTCGTGCGACGTGGCTCCCAAACAAAATTGACGTCCTTTTTTTCCCACAAATAGAGCTTTCTTTTGGTGGTATTTGATCACCCCTGCGTTTTTTATTTTTTGCGCTATAAACAAAAATAGAGCGACAATTTTGAAAAAAACGCATTATTTTTTACTTTTTGTTATAATAAATATCCCCCAAAAATATATAAAAAAACATTTTTTTCCCTCAGTTTAGACCGATACGTATTCTTCTACATATTTTTGGTTAAAAAAAATCACAATAAGTGATTATTGATTGGTTTGCGCAAAAGGTATAGCGTTTACAAAATAGGGATAGTTTTATAGCATTTTTATTAATAATTTTTTATTATTTTTCTTTTACTAGTAATGGCGGCGATCAGCGATTTTTATTGTGACTGCGACATTGTGGGGGACCCATCGGACATTTTTGACATATTTTTAGGACCACTGTCATTTATACAGTAATCACTGCTATATAAATGCAGTGATTCCTGTGTAAATGACACTGGCAGTGAAGGGGTTAACCAGTGGGTGGCAGTGCAGGGGTTAAGTGTTCCTAGGGGTGTGTTACTAACTGTGAGGGGGTTGGGCTTTCATTTAGTGAACACTGATCTCTGCTCCAATCACATGGAGCAGAGATCAGCGTCACTAGTTGCTAGGCAGAATGGAGAAATGCTGTTTACAATGGCATTTCTTCATTTGGCCGCTCCGTGAGACGATCGCGGATATGCCCGCGGCGATCGAGTCCGCGGGTCCCGCGACCGGACTCACGGGGGTCCCGATGGCAGGGCCGCAAATTTAAAGGGACGTACATGTACGCCCATTTGCCTGCCCGTGTCATTCTGTCGACGTACATCGTCGTGCGCTGGTCGGCAAGTGGTTAAGGGAGTTAATTTGTCAGTGGCTGGGGAAGTATGGAAGAAAATTAGTGTGTATGGGGTGACAAATGTGCAGAGACAGATAGTATGGATGAGTTTGCATGAATGTCTAGCTACAAGGCCATTTATGAAAAGGAGAGTTTTGTCTGTGTCTGATATTTGTCCAAGAATGAATTGTGGGGGTGTAGAAGACAGTGAGCATGTGTTCTGGGGGTGTGGTGTAGCAAAAGATGTGATCAATAAGAGCCAAGGTCTGGTGAAAGAAATAACAGGAGTGAAGGTGAGTGAGTGGAAAGTGATGATGTATGGCTTGAGGAAACTGGAAAAAGATAAAGAGTATTGTGGTTAGTGTAAAGCCTCATACACACGATAGGACTTTGTACAAACTTTCCCTTGGATTTATGTACAAAGAGCGTCGGCCCTAAACTTGTATTGCATACACACAGCAGGACTTTTTCAGCCAACTTTCACAAAATCACGTGTTTTTTCTGCTCTTTACCGATACCTTTGGTCAACGTCTGTATTGTTGTCTGATCTTTTGCATTGGTTCTGAGCATGCGTGTTTGTACTTTGTACAAAAGTCCTATGGTTTTCTGTACACACGATCAGACTTTGCTCCATCTGACTTTTGTTGCCAGAAAGTTTGTCCTTTCGCACAGCCAACAAAAGTCCGATGAAAACCAAAAAAGTTTGTCCGATGGATCGTACACACGGTCGGATGTTGCTCCAAAACAGCTAATTTGCATGTTTGTTGTCAAAAAGTCTGATCGTGTGTATGGGCCTTTATGTGCATTAAAGGAAGTGTTGTGGGATGCTTGCAACTTGTATGTACAGAAAAGGGTTTTATTAGACAGTAAACAATGTATATGATTATGGCTAAGCAAGCTATACTTCTTTTTTGTGTTGGATAAAAAGAAGGGTGTGGATGCCGAAGGCATCTGGAAGTTTACAAAATGGAGGATGTTGATTAGAAATTAAGTCTCTTCCACAATGACGTAAGACCTTGTTGGAGACAGTGAATGAGCGTCAAGCTGAATAGTCTCTCGATAGGGTTTTCTGAAGTGGAGAAAAAGAAATTGGGTGTCCTAGAGTTTGTAACACATGTATTTTCTCTTGGTATTTTGTTTGTTATGTCTTTGCAAAACAGATGTGTTTTCGAGCAAGTATTTTTTACTTTTGTTTTTTTTTTGGGGGGGAGGGGGGTATTTTTCACTAAAATATTTTTGATGTTGTCAATCTGTGTTGTTTGTAGATTGTTAGTTTCACTTTGATTTAATTGTCCGTGCTGCATTATTTTGCAAAATCTTCCTCAAGCTGTTACTATATAGTTACATAGTAGGTGAGGTTGAAAAAAGACACAAGTCCATCAAGTCTAACCTATGTCTGTGATTATATGTCAGTATTACATTGTATATCCCTGTAAGTTGTGGTCGTTCAGGTGCTTAGCTAATAGTTTCTTGAAACTATTGATGCCTCCGCTGAGACCACCGCCTGTGGAAGTTGTTGTGACTGCTAAATGTTTAAATCCTTAATAGACTGTCTGTGAGCGCAGTCCTTTTAACTCCTGTTCATTTCCTCTGCAAGATGGTCAGACCTCAAAACCATATTCTGTCAGTGTCTCAAATTAACTTGCATGTGTTTTTTGCTTTCCTTGCTTTTTTCCAAGTCCTGTTTTGTTGCTCAATATAGTTTGTAGCACATTTTTATGTTTTATGTTTTTTGTTAATCATTTATTTTGCAGATGCATGCTCAATTTAAGTAATGCATTTTACACCCCCCCCCAAACAATTTTCATGGAACAGATTTCCCAGCTGCAGCTTAACTAGGCTGATTGACATGGCCTAGTGTTTTGTCTAAAATCTTCTTTCCAGGTCTCTTCATGGTAGCCTATGCATGGATTGTGCGTATGCTGACATGGATAGCCACCAGGAAAGGAAAATTACAGAGATGTACGTATTCAATTTTCCATTTTAGAGCAATGGTTCTCAGCTTCACTCCTTAAATACCCCTGATAGGACATGTTTTGGGGAATTTATCTTAGCTAAATAGCTGTCCAAAATACCAAGCCATTGACGCTGATTTAAAGCACCTGTGCAAGATGAAGGTAAATATGCAAACATGGCCTGTTGGGGGTACTTGGGGACAGGGTTGATAACCACTGATTTAGAGCACTGAGCTAAAATCTAGCTCAAGACAATCATATTCTAATTGTGGGCATTTGAGGGAAACCAAGTGTTAGAACCCCTGCTTGTCTTTTTTAGGCTGGGCTTTGTGTCCCCTTTCTGAAAATTGGCTTCACTTCCTGTCACATAGCCAAATGGGAAGTGAGGCTAAAACACTACCAATGTCTTTCCTTGGGGACACACAGGTCGATCTAACTAGTGCCCCCATTAGGCAAATTGCACTCTAGTACTTTGTTGTATATACCCCAAATTATTAGGTATTTTGGGGTTTATTAAAGGCAAATCCACTCTGCAATACAAGTGTACTCTGTAAATCTGAGGGGAAGCACTGGTGATTTTATCATCCAATCATGTAGAAGCAAAGATGCTGTTTTTTTTATTTTCCTTGCATGTTCCCCTTGGATCTCCAGCAACTGCACTTCCAAGTGCACTTTCAGTGCAAAGTGTATTTGCTTTTAGTAAATAAACCCAAAAGTCCAAGATACCTAATGTAGCACTAATCCCCAAAGGTGCTGCTGGTTTGATTGGGCTTACCGTTACCTTCTTCACCTCGATTTGTGTCTAGGGGTTCCCATGGTAGATGGCCCAGAAACCTTAGAGACTGACAACAGATCCGCTTAAAGCGATTTTTATTTGCAAAAAACGTAGTTAATGAACAGTCTCTTAGTATAGGATCAGAGGGTTAGAAGGAAAGGTTCAGGTACTCTTAGTGTCAAAGTCAATAATACAGAACTCTCTTACTTTGACTAAATCCAGAGAATAGCCATTCACAGCTGGATGTTCACTCAAATTGGATAGTCCTTCTCTCACAAGGCCTAGCAACCAACAAGGTGTTTAGATCAGGAACAAGTCTCTGCCACAGACGTTGTTGTAAAACATGTAGGAATAAGTCTCTGCCACAGACGTTGTTGTAAAACATGTAGGAAACTAGAACTTGAAGAACACTCATGTAATACCTGGATCTTTCAGCCAGTTTGGCGATACCGACGAGATTGGATTCACTTAGGTCCTTCAGCCTCACCAGGCTCTTGCTAAGAAGCCAACCAGTACGTGGCCTTCTTTTGAAGAGTCCTCCCCTGGATAGCTATGAAGTTTCTGGGCCTCTCCACAACCGGAGATGGCACCGGACCACCTCGGAATCCTTTCTTTAGTTTCCCTGCCTCGGGCTAGCCAGCCCCGAGACATAAAGTCGGGGGGATCTACACCTGCCAGAAGAGATAATGCCCCCGGTGGTCAGGCTGAACACCCTGTAGTCCAGTCAGACTGATGCTGAAGTTAAAATTTGGAATAATTATACCCAAACCAAACTGCAGTTCAGGTGTAACCTTAAATGTCAAAAACATAGTGCGTGCTCTTCAGGAGCCGGCGCTACACTAATAATTTGGGGTGTACACAGCAAAGGGTTAGAGTGCAATTTACCAAATGGGGAAACTATTTAGATTGACCTGTGTGTCCCCAAGGAAAACATTGGCAGGGTTTTACCCTCACTTCCTGCTTGGCTAGGTAACAGGAAGTGAATAAATTAGATATAAAATAGAGGAGAGACTGGCAAAATTTGTGAGGTGTCTTCACCCTATCAGGAGTACAGACATCCCCAAAAACTGACAATACTTCTAATCCCTCTGCACTCTATCCCCAAGCAAAAATAAGAAAGGATTTCATTTAGTTTAACTTTGCAAAGACACATTCCTAAATTCCGCTGTGATGCATGTCAATGGCTCATTTGCTCCTCGTATAATAGAAAACACCTGTTGCCTTTCACTAGAAACATTTGTTAGTCCAGTCCAGGAAATCTTCATCTGCTTTACTAATTTTAATTTCCATAAAAATTGGGTTCCTGCAGCTAGATGCGCCAAATGCATCTAGATGCGTGACCGCTGTGTATGTGAGATGTGCAACTGCTGTGTGCACGAAGGTATGTACCCGTTACACATATCTGGTTCCTGGAAGCGGTGGCCAGCACACCCCCCAGGAAGTTGCTTGTACTGCTGCTAATTTCTTCCCACCACCATGCCCCGCTCACTGTTCTCTGAGCAAGAAATGATCCTTATTCGCAAATTAAGATACTTTTTTTATTTATTTTTACATGGGGTAGTGTTTGTGTGGATCTTGTGTGTATGTCTAAATGATCTGGCCTCAAAACACACACCTACTTCCTGTGTACAGATTCACTTGCAGGCCAATGTGTATTGTTTCCGTCTTCAGTGTGTGTGTGTGTGTGTGTGTGTGTGTGTGTATATATAGATATATCTATATATAGATATAGATATATCTATATATAGATATATCTATCTATATATATATATATATATATATATATATATATATATATATATATATATATATATACTGTATCTATAGCTATAGGTTCTTGTGTCCACCAGCAGAGAGAAGTTGGGTAGATGCCACACTCCCAATTCTGGAGGCATAATAATGGTCTAGCACAGGGGTCTTCAAACTACAGCCCTCCAGTTGTTCAAGAACTACAATTCCCATCATGCCTAGTCATGTCTGTGAATGTCAGAGTTTTACAATGCCTCATGGGATGTGTAGTTCTGTAACAGCTGAAGAACCATAGTTTAAAGATTCCTGATCACTCTAGCATGTCTTGAAAAAAGGTGTTTTTTCATGTGCCTTGTATAATGCCCAATAAATATCATTAAGAAAATACAAGTGGGTCATGGCGCATCTGCATTGTAAGTTTGGCACTTAAGATGGTCATGCACTATGCAATCTGATTGGTCAATCTCTGGACAACTCGATATTTAGGCAAGATAGGTAAAAGGAAGATGCACTTGAAAATATAGGAAATCAAACAGGCTCTTGCACTAAATCTAATTTATTTAAGATCTAACTGATTGCAGTGTATGGTCACCTTTAAAGATCAAGATCTGAAAATATGTATTTATTGGGTTTAGAAACACTTCTCTGTTCTTTGTAATGTATTGGAAGATCTGGGTAAAAAAAAAAAAAAAAAAAAACACATTTCAAAGATATATTAAAAGTCATAGGAATTAGATTAGCATCAAAAGGTTTAATTAACTGAGTATACCTACTAATTGCCTAGCAAGACACATCCAATGAGATGAAATTAATCAATTGTATTGGGAGTGCGCTATTATTAATGAGAAAACCACAGTTACCCTAGCGCAAGTTGCAGTTTACATATGCGGGTATTTATTATCATTCTTTGCGCTCCAATGTGCGCCGGTTCGCACATTCAATTAATGGCTTTTCTGCCACACCAATTCATGTATGCACTGGTGCAGTGTCTTCTTCTTAGTAAATCACCCCCATAGGCTTGTATTATGAAGAAGATTTTAAAGTGCAACTAATACGTATCAGTGCAGAGCAAGAAGCAAGCTTTTGTTGAAATTAGCAATTGTTACTACCCACATGTACAAATATAATTACAACGTGTAAAGATTGTTTAGATTGTAAGCTCTAACGAGCGGGGCCCTCTGATTCCTCCTGTATTGAATTGTTTTGTAACTGTATTGTTTGCCCTAACGTTGTAAAATGCTGCACAACAACTGTTGGTGCTATATAAATTCTGTATAATAATAATATTAAAAAAAATAGAAACAGGGGTTTTAAAACAATGCATCTCAATGCACCTGTATGGTGTGAACATTTGTTTATGTTTCCTTGTGTTAAAACAGAACTCCAGGAATTACGGCTCTTTTTTTTAAATATCCTGGTTTATAAGGGTTTTAAAGGGGTTGTAAAGCTTTGTTTTTTATTTTCTAAATAGGTTCCTTTAAGCTAGTGCATTGTTGGTTCACTTACCTTTTCCTTCGATTTCCCTTCAAAAATGTTTTTCTTTGTCTGAATTCCTCACTTCCTGTTTCTCCTCAGTAAACTTCACACCATCATCCGAGCGGTGTTTAGTCAGCCAGAACAGCTTACTGAACAGCTTACTGAGGAGGAACAGGAAGTGAGAAATTTAGACAAAGAAATCAAAGAAAAAAAACGTTTAGAAGGGAAATCGAAGGAAAAAGTAAGTGAACCAGAAATGCACTAGCTTAAAGGAACCTATTTAGAAAATAAAAAAAACAAACCTTTACAACCCCTTTAGGTCTAATGAGGTGTATGCCTCCTTGTGGACCTGTCTTTTGTATTTCCTGTTTTCATTTTTTACTGAGCATCAGGAGTACAGCTATCATTATACTCCAGGACTCTGACTGCAGAAAGGGACACACTGCCTGCCTCTCCCCTCCGCTGTCCATTTACAGAATACTTTGTATTTTGTGAATGGATTAACATAATACCAAGCCTCCTGAGATTGTGCAAGAGCGGGGGAGGGTGGGCAGATCAGGCAGACATGAAGGTCTGGCACTGGGAGTATAGCGATAGCTGTATTCCCAGAGCTCAGTAAACATGTAAATAGTAAATAAAAGAGATAAGTCCACAGGGCATGCACCTTGCTGGACATAACCCCATATAAGTCAGCACATTTTTTTTAAAGTGTGGAAATACCTGGGGTGCTTCTTTAAGCCTGTTTTAGTTAGTCTATGCAACTCAGTGAACATGTGTGAGTTAGCCCTTGTTGGTTAATAAAATTATGTACACTCAACCCATCTCTTTTACATGTATATCTTAAAAATGGCTAGCCTGCAGATGGTCTGCACAGAGCCGATTGTGATAAAAAGTAAGTGTATCACTTTCACTTGAAATAGCTCAACATTCTTTACTGTTAATTCATTGTCAATTTGAATCAAGCATGGATGCCCGTGGCTATTGATTAAGCAAACATTTAGCTACTGTTGTATCAGCAAATACAACCCTACTGAGTGCTCGCTGAGAGAATATCTGGTAAAAACCTTATGCACACAAATTTCCCACTGTAATTTTAATTTAACTTTTTTAGTCTGTGCAGCCTTCACATAGCTCTAATGACATTTAATGTGTTTTTTAGTGCCCAGACTCAATAATGACATTTACACCTTTATTAACTGTATTCAACACCCAGGAGAAATGTTTTTCAGTTAAAATAAAGTAGAGCTGCACAAAATGTTCATTGCCAAGGTGATCTGATGCATCATGAGGGCTGGTAGTACCAAATTATTGGAGAAAGACTTTTATGAATAGAGAAAATTGTATTCATTGATAAGAAAATATTTCCAACATGTAAGAATATTTCTTTGATTCTAGGTTGGTGGCAAACTATAGGTCACTATTTTTAGCACGGTTCCTCATTCAGCGAAAATATTAATCTGTGTTCCTTTTTTAAACTAGGAGCATGCGTAGTTCATAGATGTATTATCGTGAATGCCATCAGTGTGGCTTCTGATCATATAATTGTGATGACATCAATTTATGGAGATCAAATATGGTTTGTTTATCAACAATCTGGTCAGCTGCAGCTCTGGATTACAGTGAGCCAGAAATATATCTAAAAACAACCTTAAAATATATAGAAAATAACCCAAAATACATGTTCAATCATGTTCCAGCTTATATAAAAAATACGAGCAAAGTTAATAAAACAGTATATCAAATAAAGCCTAATATCTCCTTAGTAGTTAATTACAGACCCTTAAAACGGTTCTAAAGGCTGAAGGTTGTTTTATTTTAATGCATTTTCTGCATTAAGGTAAAAACCTTCTGAGTGCAGCACCCCCCCCCCCCCCCCAGCAGCCCCTTATACTTACAGTACATGAGATCCATCTCAGGGAGAGCCGGAACAGAGCTGAGCCACAGCCTGCACAAGTGCCCCCATAGCAACCCACTTGCTATGGTGGGCACTCAGCCAGGGGGGGGGGGAGTCAGGTGCATCGGTGGGGACCGGAGAAGAGGGAGAATTGGGGCTGCTCTGTGCAAAACCACACAGAGCAGGTAAATATAATATAACATGTTGGTTATTATTATTATTCACGATTTATATAGTGCCATCAGTTTACACAGCGCTTTACAATGTATAGGGGGTACAACACAATTACAGTACAGTTCAAGAAAACAAAACGAAAATTATTAAAAGAAAAAAAGGGTTTACAATCACTTTAACAGGTAATACTACATATTGTTCACTCCTCACATTCAGACTCCAGATTTCACACTAATTGGTAATTGCAATAAACTTCAAATTATCACAAATTTTGTCTTTTTTCTAGAGCACATGGTGATCCATACTCTAGTTCTCTTTGAACAGTCTCCACATGGGGATGAACACATGCATTTTAAGTTAAGCAAGATTAAAAATTGCACTTTTTTTCTGGTGCAGCCAAATGGCTTGTAAATGCCTTTCAGAACCAGCACTTATAGGGTCGCATGTTTCTCCTGGCAATAGTAGCAAGCAGAGCTTGTAAATATGTAAGACGTGCAAATCTCCAATGCCACACTGCACTATGAGACCTAAGGGAACAGGAGGGTAGGGGCTCATTGAAGCCACTCCAGTGGACTTACATAAAAGAGCTAATTAATCAGCATTTTATTAATTATAATAAGAACAGCAACAACAAATGTATATTTGGAACTGCACAGAGTACTCGCTAGATTTTGATGGAATTCAGTTTACATTACATAATCCAAGAAATAGTCTTTCTTCCTGATTACAGTGCAGACACAAAGCGGAGCTGCTGTATAATTACAATGAGCATGAATGTGTGAGCGAAGTAGCTGAACATTTTTATATCAGTGCATACAAAATGACAGCCCATAATTATTCTCTCCTAGCAATGGGGAAAGTAGAGATACAGAGGGAACAAACTGAGAAAGAAATTGTAAATGTAAAAAAATGTGCTCATTTACCTTTTTCTCTGTATGAAGTAACAGAGATAATTGTATGCTGAATTTTTCACTATTTTACTTAACTCTTTCCCTCAATAGTGAAAACTGACAATATTAAAGTTTGTATGGAAATATGGAATCTGGTGGCATTCTTTGATGTTTATTATGATTGAGATATCAAAGTGGTTTCCACTTTACCTATATATAATTATCTAATTCCTACTTGAATCTCCTAATCGTTAGAAGGTAATGGTGGCAGTTCTCTTAGATTTTTATGCTACCCTAAAATATATTTTCCCCAGCTATGGCTATGTTACAGGTGGGTAAGCAGGGCAAGTCGTGAAGCATAAAGCAGGTAGTGCAGCGCTATATCAGTCCAAACAATGAAGAAACAATCCGTACAGACTTCCGTGATAGTATAAGCATGCAGGTAACTTCCTGGAAAATCCTCCACCAGAATAATAGATGAACTCTCATCTCACCAAATGGACCTTTTGTTTATAGAGGGTCTAAAATGCCTTCCCACTTGGGTTATGTACAATGGAATCAGCACATATATCTTAGGCACTTCCCACTTGGACAGGTGTGTAAATCCGCACTTTTACGCCAGAGTCACATGTATCAAAACATAAAAGCCATTGTAATATAACACTACTACTAACCATACTAATATATGTGCACAATATCCTCTAGAGAAAAGTGTGCACCAAAATTTCAGTAAATATTAAACATATAAAACATACATTATTAAACAATATGTATTAAAATATTTACGGAAAATACAACCTATCCATATCGGATCTCCAATATCAGAGAGATTAAAATTCACATGACGTCACTCGCAGCCATCACACAATGAACTGATAATACATTATTATAAAAATCATCTATCTGAAATAAAACAATATCAAAATCAACATTGAGCCCTCCTGGGGTGAGTACATTGGTCTCATATATCTGATTCCCTATGACTCAACTGGCAAATGAAATTACCACCCCTCCAGTGTCTGGTTACTCTTTCTATAACCCAGAATTTGAGATCCTTTGGATTTTGTTGATGAAATTGTTTGAAATGATGAGAAACACTATGGGTGATTGAACCTTTTTTGATATTATTGATATGTTCAGCCAAGCGAACGTGTAAGTGTCTCGATGTTCTCCCTATATATTGTAACCCACATGCGCTCTCCAATATGTAGACCACTCCAGTGGTGTCACATGTTATCAATTGTTGAATATCATATTCTTTGTTAGTTGCAGAAGCTAAAAACTTTTTTGGTCTCTTGATATTCCCCTTGGAGTCTCTGCAGGGAATACATTGTCCACAAGCATAGAAGCCACCCAAAAAATATAATAATTTATTCTCTATTGGTTTGGGGGGGTTCAGAATGCTGGGGGTGAGACAATCCCTCAAAGATGGTGCTTTCTTATAAATTAATTGAGGGTAGGCAGGTAAAACAGGGCCAAGAGTCTTATCCTGCTTAAGAATAGACCAATTTTTTAAGACAATCTGCTCAAACTTTTTATGCTGTGCATTATAATCTAGTATCATCCTAAATGTATGGTCATCTGTTTTGGGCACCCTAACTTGACCAGATACCAAAGTGTGTCTATCCATTGTTTTGACCTTATTCGCCTCAATATTCAAATTTGATCTGGCATACCCCTTCTCTGCAAATCTAGAGATCGAGACCTTAGACTGCACAACAAAATCCTCACCTCAGGTGCAATTGCGATGTAATCTAATAAATTGCCCCCTGGGAATGTTGCACAACCATGAATGAGGGTGGCAACTCCCCAGTGGGATATAAGCATTGCGATCCGTGGCTTGAAATGGTTAAGAAGCCGAAAATGGTCAAGATCTCTATTGAACTCCGAATCAAGAAAAACAATCCTATCACAATCGATATTCCACGTCAGTGAAATATTTATGTCATTAATATTCAATGAACCAATGAATTCTTCTAAAGTTGATCTCTCCCAATCCCAGATTAAGATGAGATCGTCAATAAATCTACGATAACAGACCAATTCTGGGCGATGTTTAAAAACAAACTCCTCCTCTCATTGACGATAGGTCTTCTGGGAGGATGAACACTATCTTTATGAATTTTCATAAGAAAATAAATGATAGGCATTCTGAAAAATAAAGGGTCCAAATAAGCTGCTTCCTTTTTACTTAGAATCTTTTGATCTTTCCTGTCCTCAATGATGGAATGTAATTCGTCTTTATACGATAACATAGGGTCTTTATTCAAAATTTTATATGTATCTCCATCATTCAATAGGTGACTCATTTCATTTTGGTAGTATTATAGTATGAATAACCAACCCCCCCCCTCTTGTCCGCAGGGCATATAACAATCTCCTTGCGTCTTTCTAGAGATTCCATACCTCTTCTGACATGCAAAAGATCTGTTAATTTCTTAATCTTAAACCTCTCCAAGTCTTTTATGACCATATTTTTAAACACCTCCATATATTTGTTTTCAACATTAGGGGAATTAAAAAACGATTTATTCCGTAAAGTCGAATGGTCACCCACAATAGGCCTAGAACATTTCCCTGGGTTAGATAAAAAAAACTTTTTACTTTTAACTTTTATATTCAAAGTCCTCATGTACTTCTGCAAACTGATATATGTCTGGAATTTATTAACATATTTGACAGGGGCAAACTTAAGGCCCCTGTCTAAAATCCTGATTTCATCATCATTGAGTGTAATGTCCTGTACACACGGTCGGACATTCTGACCACAGACAGATTTTGGCCCAAACTTGTCTTGCATACACGCGGTCACACAAAGTTGTCGGAAAATCCGATCATTCAGAGCGCGGTGACGTAGAATACTTATGACGGTACTATAAAGAGGGCAGTAGCCAATAGCTTTCGTCTCGTAATTTATTCTGAGCATGTGTGGCACTTTGTCCGTCGGAATCGTCTACATTGATTCATTAAAGGATCAAACCTATTATGTGTAGGGATAGGTCTACATATATAGGGAGAACATCGCGACCCTTAGCCCTTGTACACGCGGTCGAAGAATCCATCGGAATGTGTCCTATCGGACCATTTTGTCGGATTATCTGACTGTGTGTGGTATGCATCGGACTGTTTCCGTCGGAATATCCGTCGGACCAAATTTTCCAACTTTCCGGAAATATTTTCCGACAAACTGGTCCGATCGGACATACTCCGATCATGTGTAGAGAATTCCGATCGGACAAAGTGGCATGCATGCTCAGATCAAATTCCTACATCAAAACTATTGGCTACTAGCCTGAACGTAGTCCCATCGTAACAAAATTACGTCATCACGTTCTGAAAGATCGGATTTTCCGACAACTTTGTCCAACCGTGTGTATGCAACAGTTTCGGACACAATCCGTTAGACAAAATCCGTCCGACCGCATGTACAAGGGCTAACACGTTCGCTTGGCTGAACATATTAATAATATAAAAAAAGTTCAATCACCCATAGTGTTTCTCATCATTTCAAGCAATTTCATCAACAAAATCCAAAGCGTCTCAAATTCTGGAGGAGAGTAAACAGACACAGGTGTGGTGGTAATTTTATTCGTCAGTTGAGTCATAAGGAATCGTATTGAATATATGAGACCAATGTACACACCCCAGGAGGGCTCAATGTTGATTTTGATATTAATTGTTTTATTTCAGATAGATGATTTTTATTATAATGTATTATTAGTTCATTGTGCGACGTCATGTGAATTTTAATCTCTCCGATATTGGATAGGTTGTATTATCCGTAAATATTTTAATACATATTGTTTTAATAATGCATATTTTATATCTTTAATATTTACTGAAATGTTGGTGCACAATTTTCTCTAGAGGATATTGTGCACATATATTAGTATGGTGTCTTTGTTAGCACATTGCTTTATTGTGCGGGGTAATTATGCCTTTGTATGACCACATATCTTTAAGGGAGTTGTTTTCTACTTATGGGGACACTTCCAGGATTATTTTTTATGCTCAATGTAGCATTAAGTATCTTGATGCAATATCGCAACTCACTGATGGGTGGCACGTAAGGCGGGGTTGCTGCTGTGTCACGTACCTTATAGTTGGGTCATGTGGTGGGTTGCTGCTTCATTGGACACAGTAGCACGGCATACGATTGGATGTTTGGTCGTCATGCCGCTTGTTGTAATATATAAATCGTGTTGTAACGTAATTTCCGTATCCGCTGATGAAGTCCCGCCCATAGGGGACATAACACGGACAGACGGACGGGGCGTCACCCGCAGCCATTGCAGTTTTTTTTTTTATATGCCGCTTCATCTAGCACTTGGTTTAAGTGCTATTTTTGTGAGTGTTTTATGTAATTTTAAATGCCATTAAATTCTATATATATATGGTGAGCACTATCTACAGTGGTGTGAAAAAGTGTTTGCCCCCTTCCTCATTTCTTGTTCCTTTGCATGTTTGTCACACTTAAGTGTTTCGGAACATCAAACCAATTTAAACAATAGTCAAGGACAACACAAGTAAACACAAAATGCAATTTGTAAATGAAGGTGTTTATTATTAAAGATGAAAAAAAATCCAAACCATCATGGCCCTGTGTGAAAAAGTGATTGCCCCCTAAACCTAATAACTGGTTGGGCCACCCTTAGCAGCAACAACTGCAACCAAGCGTTTGCGATAACGTGCAATGAGGCTTTTACAGCGTCCTGGAGGAATTTTGGCCCACTCATCTTTGCAGAATTGTCCTAATTCAGTTACATTAGAGGGTTTTCGAGCATGAACGGCCTTTTTAAGGTCATACCACAACATCTCAATAGGATTCAGGTCAGGACTTTGGCTAGGCCACTCTAAAGTCTTCATTTTGTTTTTCTTCAGCCATTCGGTGGTGGACTTGCTGGTGTGTTTAGGATCATTGTCCTGCTGCAGAACCCAAGTTCGTTTCAGCTTGAGTACACGAACAGATGGTCGGACATTCTCCTTCAGGATCTCTTGGTAGACAGCAGAATTCATAGTTCCTTTTATCACGGCAAGTCTTCCAGGTCCTGAAGCAGCAAAACAGCCCCAGACCATCACACTACCACCACCATATTTTACTGTTGGTATAATGTTCTTTTTATGAAATGCAGTGTTCCTTCTACGCCAGATATACTTGGACACACACCTTCCAAAGAGTTCCACTTTTGTCTCATCGGTCCACAGAATGTTGTCCCAAAAGTCTTGGGGATCATCAAGATGTGTTGTGGAGAAATTGAGACGAGCTTTGATGTTCTTTTTGCTCAGCAGTGGTTTTCTCCTTGGAACTCTGCCATGCAGGCCATTTTTGCCCAGTCTTTTCCTGATGGTGGAGGCATGAACGCTGACCTTAACTGAGGCAAGTGAGGCCTGCAGTTCCTTGGACATTGTTGTGGGGTCTTTTGTGACCTCTTGGATGAGTCGTCGCTGCGCTCTTGGGGTAATTTTGGGCGGCCGGCCACTCCTGGGAAGGTTCACCACTGTTCCATGTCTTCGCCATTTGTGGATAATGGCTCTCACTGTGGTTCGCTGGATTCCCAAAGTTTTGGAAATGGCTTTATAACCCTTTCCAGACTGATAGATCTCAATTACTTTCTTTCTCAATTGTTCCTGAATTTCTTTAGGTCTCGGCATGATGTGTAGCTTTTAAGGATCTTCTGGTGGACCTTACTGTGTCAAGCAGCTCCTATTTAAGTGATGCCTTGATTGTGAACAGGTGTGGCAATAATCAGGCCTGGGTGTGGCTAGAGAAATTGAACTCAGGTGTGGACAACCACAGTTATAGTATGTTTTAACAAGGGGGCAATCACTTTTTCACACAGGGCCATGATGGTTTGGATTTTTTTTCACCTTTAATAATAAACACCTTCATTTACAAATTGCATTTTGTGTTTACTTGTGTTGTCCTTGACTATTGTTTAAATTGGTTTGATGTTCCGAAACACTTAAGTGTGACAAACATGCAAAGGAACAGGAAATGAGGAAGGGGGCAAACACTTTTTCACACCACTGTATTACTTTTATTTTTTGATACATGTGACTCTGGAGTAAAAGTGCTGATTTACACACCTGTCCAAGTGGGAAGTACCTAAGATATATGTGCTGATTCCATTGTACATACCCCAAGTGGGAAGGCGTTTTAGACCCTCTATAATCAAAGCGTCCATTTGGTGAGGTGGGAGTGCATCTACTATTCTGATGGAGGTTTTTCCACAAAATCACCTTCATGCTTATACTATCACGGAAGTCTGCACGGATTGTTTCTTCATTGTTTGGACTGATATAGCGCTGTACTACCTGATTTATGATTGTACTTTAGGGAATTTTACCCTTAGTGTTCAGCTGCTTTTTATATGTGTGATTTTATTGTGCTGATTTGCCTATTTTTGGTAAGTCATGGAGCAACAGAATTTTAGGGTACCTGCCTCTCTCTGCTTCAAAGAGGGAAAAGAAGGTTTGAATAGGTTATAGGTTGCAGAGACATAACACTGATTATGCATATCATGAGTATATGCAGACCTTTTGTCTTTCCTTCAGTATGTATGGCCTCAATTAAGTTGTGTTTTGTAATAAGTGTAAAGTCTTTACATGGGGTATTAGCTGCATGATACTTTCAGGTGGCAGCCAAAATCCAGAAGACAAACTGGACTATAAAGTATAAAAAAAATTCAAAACAATAATTGTGAATGTACTCCATTTTTGCCTGTCAATACATGTTTAGTAACTATGTATAGACATTATTATTATTTTACAGGATTTATATAGTGCCAAAAGTTTACGCAGCACTTTACAATTACAATAAGATTTAATACAGTAGGAATCAGAGCTTGTTAGAGCTTGTGATATAAGAGGGAGGGTCAAGTGATACAAAAGGAAATAACAATGTTGAATGAGCTGATGGAGAAAATAAAAGTATAGTTGATCGGTGGAGGCTGGATAGGCTTCTCTGAAGAGGATGGTTTTCAGGGACCGTCTAAAAGTGGACAACCTGGGAGATAGTCAGACTGGTTGAGGTAGAGAGTTCCAGAGGATGGGGAAGCTCGGGAGAAGTCCTGGAGCCGAGCGTGGGAGGAGGTGACAAGAAAGCTAGAGAGCAGGAGGTCTTGGGAGGAACCAAGAGAACAATTAGGTTGGTATTTTGTGACTAGGTTAGTGATGTACAGAGATGTGGATGGCTTTGTAAGTTGTTGTTAGTATTTTGAATTTCATTTATTGGGTGAGTGGCAGCCAGTGGAGGGATTAGCAGACACTGGGCAGTTGGTAAGGTGAATGAGTCTGGCAGCAGCATTCATGGTGAACTGAAGGGAGGATAGCCTATTTCAAGGTAAGCCAATGAGGAGGGAGTTGCAGTAGTCGATGCAAGAGACCAGAGAGTGAACAAGGAGTTTTTTTAGGTATCGTTGGCTAGGAAGGGGCATATTTTAGAGATGTTACTGAGGTTTAGGAGGTAAGCTTTGGACACTGATTGGATGTTGGGCCGAAGAGAGAGTTGAAGGTCCAGGATTACACCTAGCACCTTGGCATGTGAGGATGACTCACTGGGCACTGGCTTTTAAAATAAAACTTTAACTCTTGCTGCAGATCTCACCTCCATGGTCATTCCCTTTTGCCATAAGATATCCCAGTCTTTCAGGTTTGAAAGACTCACAGCTTCAATCTCCATACCAAGGTTATGCTGTGAGTGCAGGGCATCATGGACCCACTGACTGAGTGGTGCTGATGTTATCAGGTTAGCATCTCTCTCTGCATCATTGAGGACAACCCAGTCTAAATATCCAAATAAAATCCTACACATCATGTGACCAACCTGAAAACATTTGAAGAAGTTAACCACTTAAGCTCCGGACTATTTTGCTGGCCAAAGACCAGAGCACTTTGCAATTCGGCACTGCATCGCTTTAACTGACAATTGCACAGTCATGCGACGTGGCTCCCAAACAAAATTGACATTCTTTTTTTTCTCACAAATAGAGCTTTATTTTGGTGGTATTTGATCACCCCTGCGGTTTTAATCACTTCAGCCCCGGACCAATTTACAGCCTAAGGACCAGAGGTCTTTTTACAATTTCGCACTACACTGCTTTAACTGGTAATTGCGCGGTCATGCAATTTTGTATGCAAACAAAATTTGCGTCCTTTTCTTCCCACAAATAGAGCTTTCTTTTGATGGTATTTGATTGCCCCTGCGATTTTTACTTTTTGTGATATAAATGGAAAAAGACCGAAAATTTCGAGAAAAAAATTTATTTTCTACTTTTTGTTATAAGAAAAATCGAATAAACTCAACTTTAGTCATACATTTAGGGCAAAATTTATTCAGCCATATGTCTTTAGTAAAAGAAAATGTCAATAAGCGTATATTTATTGGTTTGCGCAAAAGTTATAGCGTCTACAAACTAGAGTACATTTTCTGGAATTTACACAGCTTCTAATTTATGACTGCCTATCTCATTTCTTGAAGTGTTAAAATGGCAGGGCAGTACAAACCCCCCCAAAATGACCCCATTTTGGAAAGTAGACACCCCAAGGAAATTGCTGAGGGGCATGTTGAGCCCATTGAATATTTTTTTTGTCCCAAGTGATTGAATAATGACAAAAAAAAAAAAGTTTACAAAAAGTTGTCACTAAATGATATATTGCTCACACATGCCATAGTTATATGTGGAATTGCACCCCAAAATATATTCTGCTGCTTCTCCTGAGTACGGGGATACTACATATGTGGGACGTTTTGGGAGTCTAGCCGCATACGGCACCCCGAAAATCAATCACTGCCTTCAGGATTTCTAAGGGTGCAAATTTTTGATTTCACTCCTCACTACCTATCACAGTTTCGAAGGCCATAAAATGCCAAAATAACACAAAACCCCCCCAAATGACCCCATTTTGGAAAGTAGACACTCCAAGGAAATTGCTGAGGGGCATGTTGAGGCCATTGAATATTTTTTTTGTCCCAAGTGATTGAATAATTAAACAAAAAAAAAAAAGTTTACAAAAAGTTGTCACTAAATGATATATTGCTCACACATGCCATAGTTATATGTGGAATTGCACCCCAAAATATATTCTGCTGCTTCTCCTGAGTACGGGGATATGACATATGTGGGACTTTTTGGGAGTCTAGCCGCGTACGGCACCCCGAAAACCAATCACCGCCTTCAGGATTTCTAAGGGTGCAAATTTTTGATTTCACTCCTCACTACCTATCACAGTTTCGAAGGCCATAAAATGCCAAAATAGCACAAAACCCCCCCAAATGACCCCATTTTGAAAAGTAGACACCCCAAGCTATTTACTGAGAGGCATGTTGAGTCCATGAAATATTTTATATTTTGCCACAAGTTGCAGGAATATTACAATTTTCTTTTTGCACAAAGTTGTCACTAAATGATATATTGCTCACACATGCTATGGGCATAAGTGCTGCTTCTCCCGAGCACGGGGATACCACATCTGGGGGACTTTTTGGGAGTCTAGCCACGTACGGGACCCCGAAAACCAAGCACCGCCTTCAGGATTTAAATATAAAACGCTACCAAAAAAAACTGTTAGCGATCGCAGGGATCAGGCCTGACTCTGCGAACGCTGCAGTTATGTGTTTAGTGTTTTGTAAGTGACAGTGATCGATCGATACTGCACTTGGGTAGGCTGGGCGGAGGGGCAAAACGCAGGTGCCAGCAGGTATCTGGGCTGATCCCGCTAACAATTTTGGAACCCTAAACTGCTGGGGACGCTAGTATAGATCTGATCAGATCAGATATTGATCTGTTCAGATTCTATACCACTACGGGAGGTGTATGCTTTGCGCGTGGGTGTTAGCGGTACTGGCACTAACCTAGCGCTGCCTGGGGCGACGCAGACCCTGACCCTAAAACCTAATTGATATCACCCGCCGGGTGATCAGGAGGTTAAACCTTTATTGGGTAATAAATGGAGGGTGCCCTGATGCTATAAAAAGCAAACTAACCAGAGTCACCCGTAACACTTATACGGTGATCACTGGTGAAAGGGTTAACTAGGGGCAATCAGGGGGTTAAAATCTTTATTAGGTAGTATATGGGGGTCCCTGGTGCTATATAAAAACCTGACGGGGAATCTAAATAACTAACTGGCTAACCAGCGTCACCAGTGGCACTTATACGGTGATCGCTGGTGAAAGGGTTAACTAGGGGCAATCGGGGAGTTAAAATCTTTATTAGGTAGTATATGGGGGTCCCTGGTGCTATATAAAAACCTGACGGGGAATCTAAAAAAATAACTAGCTACCTAGTGGCACTAGTGACACTAATGCAGCGATCAGAAAAATGATTGCTTAGTTACACTGGCAAAGGGGGGTGAAAGGGTTAACTAGGGGCAATCAGGGGGTTAAAACCATTATTGGGTAGTATATCGGGGTACCTAGCTCTATAAAAACCTGGCGGTGAACCTAAAAAAATAACTAGCTACTTAGAGGCACCAGTGACACTAATGCAGCAATCAGAAAAACGATTGCTTAGTGACACTGGCAAAAGGGGGTGAAAGGGTTAACTCTAGGGGCAATTAGGGGGTTAAACCTTTATTGGGGGGTGGTAGGGGGCTACTCTGGACCTAACACTAACTGCCCTGACAGTTTTTACTTTTACAACTGACACTGAATGCAGTGATCAGAAAATAAATGATCACTGCAATCAGTGACACTGTGACTGGGAGGGGGGGGGGGGGCGGAGGGGATTGGGGGGGTGATCGGGGGGGTTTGTGTGCCTATGTGTGCCTACATGTCATTGTAGTGTTGGTGCACACTTACTTTCTCTCTTGTCCTCGCAGTCCGGTCAAAAAAACCGCCCCGAGGAGAATGACATCACTTCCTCCCTGCCTGTGTTTACTATACACAGCGGGGGAAGTTTCTCATTCGCCAGGAGCGATCGAGAGGGGATGGCCAGAAACCAACAGCCATCCCCTCATCCCGGATCGCTCCTGCAGCGAAACGGACCACCGCATCCAGCGGGAGGGGGTCCGATTGGACCCCCCACCCACTGGAAGGCAAGCACGTACATGTACGTTCTTGTGCCTGTACATGCCATTCTGATGACGTACATTGGCATGCGGTGGTCCTTAAGTGGTTAAATACAAACAAAAAAAGAGCGAAAATTAAAAAAAAAACACAGTGTACGTGCGCACTGCCGGCAGCGCCCACGTGGAATGGCGGCAAATTTAAAGGGACGTGCAGGTACACCAATTTGACCAGCCGTGTCATTCTGCCGATGTACGTTGGCATGCGCCAGTCGGGAATCAGTTAAGTATGAAACACCCAGAGGAGGGGAGCCTGGAGTTGGGCTTTAAGGTAAATAATTAAAAAATAAACCAAAATGTATGTTCACTTTAAAGATACAAACACACTCACTATTTGACATGTTTCCCATTCTGTCAGGGTCCAGATAGCTTAATCCTCTTATTCACATGAATTTATAGGGATTTTACCACTGCATTCATATAAATGATGCTATGTATTGGAATTGAAAAAGTCATACTGTATATCTTCTTTCAATTAAACACGAAATATATAAAAGGTGTGTTTCATGAGATTGTGAGTTTTATTTAAGACCTGCGACCTTGTGAAACCTAAGATGATCTGCTTACTTTTTGTGTATGTGCCACTTATTGTGTGTGGGACACTGTCAGTCTGTACAGCGAAGTTTCTATGACAGTATAAATGGCTGAAAAGGAAAAAGGCACTGGCAAATTCATCATTGTTAAATAACTATTATAGTGCATTATAGGACCTGACTATTTAAAGCAATCTATTGTCTCCAAGCTGTGCCAAGAAAATAACCTTTTCAAAAATGTCTTGGCTAAAAGCTGCATTCATGTTATGTGACTCTGTCTCTTCCCAGCCTGTGTTATTTTGCTTTGATTCAGCAATGGCATTTTGTTATATATCTAAAAGTGTAGGCAGCAAATATAAAATTACACATACCCACGCTAAAAGGAAGTACGCAATTACTGCTCTGGCGAAATCCCATTGTGACTACTTATTGTTTGCAGCCTGGTTGAAAAAATAAATAAAATAACACATAGCATTTAAAAAAGCAGCACTGAAACTGTGATCCATCCAATATTCTTCATTTAATGTACAAAACTCAAATCCTTCATAAATGATCATTGACATTTAAAAGTTGGTTAAGTGCTGTCCAACCCTAGAGCCAAGTTACTATGTAGCACATGGGTATTTTAAATTGAAGGGCTAATATGGCATAATTACCTCTAATTATCCCACTCAAAAGACATATGACCTCAGTGCATTGCTGAAATTAAATTACAAGTGCTACCTTTCCATGTTTTTTTTCTAAAGATGATTATGTGAAAAGTATATTATAGAATATTGCAACTGGTTTTGCACATCAGAATTATTTAATTCTTCTTTTTCAAATGAGATCTAGAAGTAAAATAAAAGTCTATACTAAATATGTGTAGGGGTGTAGTTTTTTTTTTCCATTTTATTTCCAGGGATGGAACTTTGAAAATACTGGCTGCCATAGAGCCTTACTGTTGGGCCTAGAGAAAGAATGTTTTTTCTCCCACATGGAGGTGGTAAGTGGTTGACTGGGATAGAAATCACCAAAGGAACCTTTCCATTGTTCTCCTGACTTAAATTCTAGAGATACCACTAGAACCCCAGTTGTCAAGGAGCCATCTTAAAATGTAAGTGTCCAGCAAGTATAGCCCTGAGACTGTCTGGGGCCTCTTATTTAGAACATACAGAAAAGTACTCCACCCCGTAGTGGGTAGTGTAGTGAACAGGAAGTTTGTTTACTGGGAGACTTTCCACAATCAAACAAACAGTGATCTGTTAACTCAATAGTCAAGAATGGCAAACTATGGTCTTTAATAGTGTTAATCAAAACCAAAATGCAGACTTCAAAATAGCACAGTCCAACAACTTAAATAGATCTAGAGTAGCCTATGCACTCAGGCATAAAGGGGAACTGATTTGACTCAACATCGGTCAGTCTGTTTCCCTGAAATCGTGAAATAACAGACCCGGGCAATGAACATGTGAGGCAATAGGCCACAAATACAAATTATCACTTTAAAATTTAATGTGTGAGTTCCCCTTTAACTACTTATGGACTGGCCGCTGCAAGTTTACGTCCCTACTTTGAAGAGGAATATCATTGTTATGGTAGCAACTCGCTGCAATAACCCCGGTATCCTTTTCTTCAGCGGGCGGTCCGTTTTCAGATAAAAGTGGGATTCGCAACAAGATCACTTTTATCGGAGGTGGGAGAGGGCACCCCCTCCCGCCATGCTCTAGTGCCCCCCGCTGCTTACTGGAGCCGTCGGTAGCGGCAGAGGCGATCAGATTCTTCTCCTGGCTTGGTATGGAGACGAGAGAGGGGACGATGTCCCCCGCCCATCTCCATATCACTGCAGGGCGAAAGCGACGTCAAAAAATGTCACTTGTCACTTCTGCCTATGGCTCTTAAAGGGACATTTTTTTTTTCAAATGACAAAAAATTTTTTTTTTTTTTTATTGCATTTTAGTGTTAATATGAGATCTGAGGTCTTTTTGACTCCAGATCTCACATTTAAGAGGTTTTTTTTTCTATTAGAAGGGATGTTTACATTCCTTGTAATAGGAATAAAAGTGACACATTTTTTTTTCAAAGAACAGTATAAAGATAAATGGTAAACTAAATAATAAAAATATATATGTATATTTTTTAAACACGCCCTGTCCTGCCGAGCTTGTACGCAGAAGTGAACGCATACGCGAGTAGCGCCCGTATATGAAAACGGTGTGAGGCATGGCATTCTGTAGAATTTTTTAAATGTCACCTATGGAGATTTTTAAGGGTAAAAGTTTGTTGACATTTCACGAGCGGGCGCAATTTTGAAATGTGAAAATTTGGGCTAACTTTACTGTTGTCGTATTTTTTAATTCAAAGAAGTGTATTTTTTACAGAAAAGTGCGCAAATACGGTGAGACAGAAAGTATTGCAACAACCGCCATTTTATTCTCTAGTGTGTTAGGACAAAAATATATATAATGTTTGGGGTTCTAAGTAATTTTCTAGCAAAAAAAATAATAATTTAACTTGTAAATAACAAAGTTCAGATAGAGGCTTGGTCATCAAGTGGTTAAAGTGGTCACTGGAATCACTAAATTACTGATTACTGATGCACATTACTAATGGCAATAATTAACTCCCCCCGACTCCAGGTCACTATAAAAGCTTAAAGCGGGCTCCACCCAAAAGGGTAAGCTCCGCCTGCCTTCCCCCCCCCCCACTCTGCTGCTAAAATTGTGACCTTTTGGGGGGGGGGGGGGGGGGGTTCCACAGATTTTAAGTTTGACCCCCTCCTCCTTCCCACCACCGCCAGCCCATTCACAGAGCACAGTGTGATTCACACATGCGCAGTAGGAAGCTGACTATGTGCAAGGCTTCACTGCTGGTTTCAAGAATTCGAGAATTGGCTCGGGTGAGGGCACCGCTGAATGTGTGGACAGGTAATTTTCCTAATAGCAAAAGTCAGCAGCTACAGTATTTGTAGCTGCTGACTTTTAATTTTGGAGGCGAGGGGGGGCAAAACTCCTCTTTAACACAACACTATATCAGCAAGTCACTGACTACCAATGGTGAAGCATGTTTAAAATAGCGCTACCACTGACTATTGGTGCAGACAGAATAAAGTGGAGTTTCAGCTTAAGCGTAACTACCCTAAATAATTCCACCTCTCACCTCCTAACACCTACATTGACTAATCTATTTTCAAGCTTCTCCTTTGCAGTCACATGATCTCCCATGTCAGCTAGAAGCATACACGGTATGGAGGGGGGGGAGTGCCGACAACAGCTGAAACATGGGAACCCGTGGGTGATGTCATCATTTCAGGCTTTACCAGTCATTATCAGTGGTCTCTTCTCTCCCCTGCAGCTGCCACTGACTCACACAGGAGTGGACTGGAGCAACCTGAATACACCCTTCACATTTTTGTAAATATTTTATTATACAGTGGAACCCTGGATTACAAGCATAATCCATTCCAGGAGAATACTTATAATCCAAACGACTCGCATATCTATAACTAAGATAATTCATTCCACATTGACTTCTATTGCATGCAATACTACATGTGGCCAGAGATGGGGGGCACCAGAGAGACTCGGAAATACTCAGAGACCGCTCGGATGCACTTGGAAACTGTCGGAAAGGCTCAGAAACAGTCAGGAGAGGAGTATTTCTGAGTATTTCCAAGTGTTTCTGAGCATTTCAGAGTATTTCCAAACGGCTCTGAGTGTCACTGGCGCCCCCGCACATCTGGCCAAATGTGGTACTGCACACTGCAGAGGCTTGAATCCTGCTTTTTGAGACAAACACTCGCAAACTGAGTCAGGATATTTTAAAAATAATAGCTCGTATTGCAAAACACTCGTTAACCACTTTACTTGCAAATCGAGGTTCCACTGTATCTTTTCATGTGACAACACTGAAGAAATTACACTTTGGTACAATGTAAAGTAGTGAGTGTACAGCTTGTATATATAAATTTTCTTATCCCTTAAAATAACTCAACACACTGACACTGGCAACAAGTGAGTACACCACTAAGTGAAAATGTACAAATTGGGCCCAAAGTGTCAATATTTTGTGGGGCTACCATTATTTTCTAGCACTGCCTTAACCCTCTTGGGCATGGAGTCCACCAGAGCTTCACAGGTTGCCACTGGAGTCCTCTTATGCCGCATACACACGTTCGGATTTTCTGACGGGGAATGTTGGATGTAAGTTTGTTGTTGGAAAGTCTGATCATGTGTACGTGACATTAGACTCCTCCATGACGACATCATAGAGTTGGTGGATGTTAGAGACCTTGCGCTCCTCCACCTTCAGTTTGAGGATGCCCCACAGATGCTCAATAGGGTTTAGGTTTGGAGACATGCTTTGCCATTCCATCACCTTTACCCTCAGCTTCTTTAGCAAGGCAGTGGACATCTTGGAGGTGTGTTTGGGGTCGTTATCATGTTGGAATACTGCCCTGTGGCCCAGTTTCCAAAGGGAGGGGATCGTGCTCTGTTTTAGTATGTCACAGTACATATTGGCATTCATGGCTCCCTCCAATGAACTGTAGCTCCCCAGTGCTGGCAGCACTCATGTAGCCCAGACCATGACACTCCCACCACCATGCTTGACTGTAGGCAATACACACTTGTCTTTGTACTCTTCACCTGGTTGCTGCTAAACACATTTGACACCATCTGAACCAAATAAGTTTATCTTGGTCTCATTAGATTCCAGTAATCCATGTCCTTAGTCTGCTTGCCTTCAGCAAACTGTTTGCAGGCTTTTTTGTGCATCATCTTTAGAAGAGGCCTCCTTCTGGGACGACAGCTATGCAGATCAAGTTGGTTTGAGCACTGACAGACTGACCCCCCACCCCTTCAACCTCTGCAGCAATGTCGGCAGCACTCATATGTCTATTTCCCAAAGACAATATCTGGATATGATGCTGATCAAGTGCACTCAACTTCTTTGGTCAACCATGGGAAGGTCTGTTCTGAATGGAATCTGCCCTGTTAAACCACTGTATGGTCTTGGCCACCATGCTGCAGCTCAGTTTCAGGGTCTTGGCAATCTTCTTATAGCCTAGGCAATTTTATGTAGAGCAACAACTAGACCAGTTAGCCTAACATCAATAGTATGCAGGCTCTTGGAGGGGATGATAAGGAACTATATACACAATTTTAATAATGAAAACAGTATCATTAGCATGATAAATGGGAAGCACTCGGAATGGTCAGGGGTTGAATGTGGGGTCCCCCAGGATTCTGTGCTGGGACCAATCCTATTTAATTTGTTCATAAACGACCAGGAGGATGGGGTAAACAGTTCAATATCTGTATTTGTGGACAGTACTAAGCTAAGTAGGGCAGTGACTTCTCTGCAGGATGTGGAAACCTTGCAAGAACATCTAAACAAATGAATGGGGTGGGCAACTGCATGGCAAATGAGGATTAATGTGGAAAAATGTAAAATAATGCATTTGGGTAGCAAAAATATGAATGCAATCTACTCACTGGGGGGGAGAACCTCTGGGAGAATCAAGGATGGAAAAAGACCTGGGGGTCCTAGTAGATGACAATCTCAGCAATGGCATGCAATACCAAGCTGATGCTAATAAAGCAAACAGAATATTGGCATGCATTAAAAAGGTGATTAACTCCAGAGATAAAACGATAATTCTCCCACTCTACAAGACTCTGGTCCGGCCTCACCTGGAGTATGCTGTCCAGTTCCGGGCACCAGTCCTCAAGAAGGATGTACTGGAAATGGAGCGAGTACAGAGAAGGGCAACAAAGCTAATAAAGGGACTGGAGGATATTAGTTATGAAGAAAGGTTTACGAGCATTGAATTTATTCCCTCTGGAGAAGAGACGCTTCAGAGGGGATATGATTTCAATATACAAATACCATACCGGTGACCCCACAATAGGGATAAAACTTTTTCGTAGGGAGTTTAACAAGACTCGTGGCCACTTATTAAAATTAGAAGAAAAGAGGTTTAACCTTAAGCTACGTTGAGGGTTCTTTACTGTAAGCCCCCGTACACACGGTCTGAAATTCCGACCACAAAATCCGATGGATTTTTTCCAACATATTTTGACCGAAACTGGTGTTGCATACACACGTTCGAACAAAGTCGCTGGAAAATCCGATCGTTCAGAACGTGGTAACGTTAGTTCGTTACGACGGGACTACGTTCGGGCTAGTAGCCAATAGCTTTGGTTTCCTAATTTGATCTGAGCATGCGAGGCACTTTGTTCAATCAGAATTCTCTACAAACGATTGGACAAAGTTCGATAGGATCATGTTGTCGGAAAATTTTATATCCAGCTCTCAAACTTTGTTGGTCAGACATTCCGACGGAAAAAGTCAGATGGAGCCCACACACGGTCGGATTATCCGACAACACGGTCCTATCAGACATTTTCAGTTGTAATGTCTGACCGTGTGTACGGGGGCTTAGAGCGGCAAATCCCTTCCACAGGCAGGGATTTCAGTGGGGGCATTGATAGTTTCAAGAAACTATTACACAAGCACCTGAATGACCGCAACATACAGGGATATACAATGTAATACTGACATATAATCACACACATAGGTTAGACTTGTGTCTTTTGTCAACCTCACTTACTATGTAACTATGTAAGAATTATTTTTTATGATCCCAAGAGAGTTCTTTGCCATGAGGTGCCATGTTGCACTTCCGGGGACCAATATGAGAGAGTAAGAGCGATAACACCAAATTTAACACACCTGCTCTCCATTCACACCTGAGATCTTGTAACACTAACGAGTCACATGACACCAGAGAGGGATGGCTAATTGGGCCCAATTTGGACATTTGTACTCACTTTTGCTGCCAGTGGTTTAGACTTTAATGGCTGTGTGTTGAGTTATTTTGAGGCGACAGCAAATTTGTACTGTTATAAAGCCGTACACTCACTACTTTACATTGTAGAAAAGTGTCATTTCTTCAGTGTTGTCACATGAAAAGATATAATAAAATATTTACAAAAATGTGAGGGGTGTACTTAATTTTGTGAGATAGTTTAGGTAGGTATATACATCTTTTCTACACAGGTTAGTCAGTGTAGCTTTTAGGAGGGGAGAGGGGGCATATTTAAGGCTAGTTAGGTTCAGGCTGAAATTCCACTTTAAGAGGGGATTAGGTAGCATGACACCCCTGACCATCAATGCTGGGAGTTATTAAGCTGCTACTGACACCAATGTTGGGGGTTATTATTGTGAAAACTGGCACCTATGCTGTTTTTTTTTTATTGCTAAATTGGCACCTATTCTGAGAGTTATTCTGTGAAACTGGCACCAATTCTGGGGGTTATTATTGCGTAAACTGACACTGATGCTGATTACAAAAATGTCCATCCATGCAGACTAGAGAAACGGGGGGGGGGGAGCAGTTTTCCATTTTCACCCCTGGCAACAAATGTTTATGGTACATCTCAAAACATTTCAATGAACCACTTCCCGACCACTGGACGACGATGTATGTCCCTTTTTTGAAAAGGGATATCTCAATAACAGCAGCAGCTGTTGCCACAACCGAGGTATCCATCTCTTCAGGCGGCGGTTCGGTAAAAGATAATGATAGTCTCTGCAGCGGATTCACAGTGAGATCACCGTGCCCTCCGCTGGTTACTGGAGCCGTTAGTAGCGGTGGAGGCGATCGGGCCCTGTCACTTCCTTGTTATGGAGATGAGTGAGGCTAAGATGGCCCCCACCCATCTCCATACCATAGCAGGGCGGAACCGACGTCAAAATGTCACTTCCGCCCATACCTCTTAAAGGCACATTTTTTCCAATGTAATTTTTTCAAATGAAACTTTTTTTTTTTATTGCATTTAAGTCCAAATATGAGATCTGAGGTCTTTTTGACCCCAGATCTGATATTTAAGAGGACCTGTCATGCTTTTTTCTAATACAAGGGATGTTTATACTCCTTGTAATAGGAATAAAAGGGATCCAAATTCTTTATTTTTTTTTAAAACAGTGTAAAAAGAAATAAAATAAAATAAAATAAATAAGATTTTGTTTTTTAAAGTGCCTTGTCCCAAAGAGCTTGCGCGCAGAAGCGAAAGCATACATGCGTAGTGCCCGCATATGAAAACAGTGGTCAAAACACACATGTGAGGTATCACCGCAATCTTTAGAGCGAGAGCAATAATTCTAGCCCTAGACCTCCTCTGTAACTCTAAACATGCAACCTGTAGAATACTTTAGACATCGCCTATGGAGATTTTTAAGGGTAAAAGTTTGACGCCATTCCACGAGCAGGCGCAATTTTGAAGCGTGACATGTTGGGTATCAATTTACTCAGCGTAACATTATTTTTCACAATATAAAAAAAAATTGCTATATCTTTACTCTTGTCTTATTTTTTTATTAAAACATTTATTTTTTCCCAAAAAAGTGTGCCTGTAAGACCGCTGCGCGAATACGATGTGACAAAAAGTATTGCAATGACCTCCATTTTATTCTCTAGGGTGTTAGAAATTTTTTTTACAATGCTTGGCAGTTATAAGTAATTTTCTAGCAAAAAAACTTGGTTTTTAACTTTTAAACAGAGTCTGAAAAAGAGGCCCGGTCCTTAAGTGGTTAAACTAAACAGTTTTGCTTTATATTTTCTTTACTTTCTAAAAAATGTACATTACAACATTCTTTAGCATGCATTGACATACATTTTTACACATGTTAATGCATGTTAAAATGCACATTTCATATAGTCAATGTAAAAATGCATAAAAAGCACACGCAATGATGTGAATCCAGCTTTTGAGTAGGTTCACGCCTGTTTGCTATTAAACTACATTGTGCACACCAACACACACATAGGAGTCCATCGAAATTTACAGACGCTCTTGAAAATGTGTATTAATGCATGGTGACTTGCGTTGTAAAGCACATTGGCACATGTAACGTTTTAATGAATGTCAACATAAAATAATTTTTGCTGTATTTTGTATTGGTTGTTGTATTGATAGCTGCAGAGCCTTGGATGAGCATAAGAGGAAATAAAATTGAGCTAGGTCACATTTTTCTGGTTGTTGTTTTTTATTTTTGTAAAAAAATGTTATCGGTTTTGCAAAAAAAAGTAGATTTTCAAGACATAGCCTCTGGGCATTCCCTGGCTTGGCATTAGCCGACTGTTTTTAAGCTGAAACAAGGTTGGTTCTCTCTCCCCCACAGGAATTAAAATGATCATAAAATCAGTGGTTTTCGATGGCCAAGTCTACGCATCCAACTCACCAATTGATGTCCAGCTCATGACTAGGCAGGTTTTTTTTTCATAGACTAATTCCTTAAAAATAGTACTTTAACAATTGTATTTCAATATCCAATCTTTAAAAAAAAATAATACTACTAAGCTTCCTCTTACCTTGCCCTACACCTTCCATTCTTCTTTTTCTCCTAAACCCCAACCTCCCTTGTTTTTGCATTGGTTTCATTACTCTAATGTTAAACTGTGTGAAATGTTTACATGCACAACCTCGTACTTTATAATGTTATATCCTTCTGCCATACACATGATTTTTGGAGACCTATTGTTAATTACAATACTGTTATTACCCTCTATAACTGTCATGTACTTGCATTGTATCCACACTAATATTCCTTGAATAAAATTATTGAACAATACAAAATATTAAGCTGCCATTCACAGCTGAGCAATTTGTTGTGCTTTTCCCAAAGGGTGACAAAGTTCAACATGAAGTTTCACATTACATTCAATGGTGCCCATTCACACTGTGATGCTGCTTGTCATGTTAAACAATAAATGAACATTTTTCAGGTGAGATTGTGCATTTTTGGTCCCATAGAGTCAATACTAGAGCTGAAAAAAGTGCAACACAAGCATTTTAACTAGGGATGCACCGATACCATTTTTTGTACAATGAGTGCAAGTACCGATACTTTTTTTTTTAGTACTCGCCGATACCAATTACCGATACCTTCCACAACTGTTTTGTTTTAAATTCAGCTGTCAGCAATGGTACAACGCATTGCTTACAAAGCATTATTTACAAATTAAATTTTTTTTTTTTATTATTTAGCGCTTTTTTAATGTGAAATGTGTAAAAATATGTTAATGTATATGTGTAAAAATATTCACTAACAAAGCAAACAAAAAAAAAGTTTTAATTGTTTATCGTTTATAAAATAGATGTGAACAAAAGAAAAAAAAAGCAGGAAAATAACAATTAAATGGAGGAGAAAAGGGAGTTAATTAAGGCTGATTAGAGTAAATTAAGGGTTATTAAGGGGTTCAACAGAGGAACATTTGTTCATCCCTTTTATCTGCAGATGAAGAAACAGAAAGATACAAAAATAAACAGTTTCTTTTTATTTTAGTGTTTCAGTGCTGAGCAATGTTGTTAATAAACATGCTGCTTTTTTTTTTTGACAGCTCCAATTACCGGACTTCTTTAACACAGAGAAGATCCACTGACAGCTCAAAGAATCAAGCCTGAAAGTATCAGTTTCAGGTATCGGTGTATTTGCACGAGTACTGATACTTGTGCAAATACTCTGTATCGGTACCAATACCTATACTAGTATCAGCGCAACCCTAATTTTAACCATTTTTCTTATATTTTTGTGCCTAGCAACCTGTCTACTCCTGCTAGCAACCTCAGGCATGTGAACAAAATGGAGAATTCAGGAGTATTTATGTTGGAGACTTTCATCCACTCCGATTACTTCTACGACCTCAGAGATGGCCATTATAATAAAACGCTAGTGTACAAGAAAAAGAACTGCCGCAGCGTGTATAACCACCTCAATACAGTGCACTTTCACCCCCTTCCTGACCAGACCAATTTTCAGCTTTCGGTGCTCGCACTGTTTGAATGACAATTACTCAGTCATGCAACACTGTACCCATATGAAACTTGCGTCCTTTTTTCCACATAAATAGAGCTTTCTTCTAGTGGGTCACTAGAAGAATCACTAGTGGGTTTTTTTTTTTTGTGCTATAAATAAAAAAAAAACAGACATTTTGTGAAAAAAATGCCTTTTTGTTTGTTTCTGTCATACAATTTTGCTAATTAGTAATTTTACTTCATAAATTTTGGCCAAAATTTATACTGCTACATATCTTTGGTAAAAATAACCCACATTAGTATATATTATTTGGTCTTTGTGAAAGTTATAGAGTCTACAAACTATGGTGCCAATCACTGAAAATTGATCACATCTGATCAGGCCTTCAGTACATCAGGTGTATCTCATTTCTTGAGACACTAACAAGTCAGGGAAGTACAAATACCCCCCAAATGACCCTTTTTAAAAAGTAAACATTCCAAGGTATTAAGTAAGTAGCATGGTGAGTTTTTTTAAGTTGTAATTTTTTCCCACAATTCTTTGCAAAATTAAGATTTTTTTTTATTTTATTTTTTTACAAAATTGTCATATTATCAGGTTATTTCTCACACACAGCATATGCATACAACAAATTACACCCCAAAATACATTCTGCTACTCTTCCCGAGTATGGCGATACCACATGTGTGAGACTTTTACACAGCCTGGCCACATACAGAGCACCAACATTGAAGTGGCACTTTCAGACGTTCTACGAGCAAAAATGACACATCTGATTTCACAGCCACCTTGTCACGTACCTTCTAGTAGCGAGCCCGGGTTGCGGAGAGAGGCCTCCTTTACGACTCCCACTACCGGTTTCCTGGCAATACAACAGGGAACACAGGAGTAAGGAGGGGTACAGGTGCCTGGCAGGATCAACAGATGGGTAGGATGGGTAGGCGAGGATCAGTGGAGCAGGTGATCACAGTGAAGGGACCAGCAGGTAGTTTATAGCAGATACACAGTTCAATGGAGCAGGTAACTTGGAGATAAACAGTGCAGGGAAGCAGGTCACTAGTAGCAGGTGAACAGGGTAATATACACAAGTGCTTGCAGCAGATAACAGTCAATAGAAGCAGGTACTAGAAGCAAATGGGTAGTGTAATACTAGCAGATCACTTGTAGCAGATAATACAATCCAGTATAAGCAGGTGACTTGCAGCAGACAGGTAGTTCAATATGAGCAAGCACTTATAGCAGATGATCAGTTCAGTATAAGCAGATTATTTGCAGCAGATAGTTAGTTCAATATGAGCAGGCACTTATAGCAGATGAACAGTTCAGTATAGCAGGTTATTGCAGCAGATAGGTAGTTCAATATGAGCAGGCCCTTATAGCAGATGAACAGTCCAGTATAGCAGGTTATTGCAGCAGATAGGTAGTTCAATATGAGCAGGCACTTATAGCAGATGAACAGTCCAGTATAGCAGGTTATTGCAGCAGATAGGTAGTTCAATATGAGCAGGCACTTATAGCAGATGAGCAGTTCAGTATATAAGCAGGTTACCCTTCTAGCAGACGGATGGTCAGAGCAAGCCGAATCGGATACCAGGCAGGAACGAAGTACAAGGGAACAGGCAGGAGAATAGTCACAACAAGCCGAGGTCGGGTGCAGGCGGATAGCAGATGGGTCACAGGCAGGCCGGGTCAAACAGGAACAAACAACACAGATCAGGTCTCACAGGTATAACGCTGTTGAGCAGACAGCAAAGACTGTTGGCAAGAGGCTGGTTTAAATAGGCCGTTTGGCGCCAATACGGACGCACGCACGCGACCGTGCGCGTGCCCGCGCACGCGCACCTGTGTACGAACGTAAGGGCGTTCGTACGATCGTGCGTACCCGCGACGATCGTACATCAGAAGACCTGGAGGACAATCTCTTCGTGAGATTTTCATGACACACCTATTACATTTTTGAAGGCCCTGGAGTACCAGGACAATGGAATTGCCCATAAAATGACCCCATTTTGGAAAGCAAAGACCCCAACGTGACTCTGATGGGCTGCAGATAGGTACTCTGATAGGCTGGTGACAGGTACTTGAGTACTCTGATGGCCTGGTGACAGGTACTCGGGTACTCTGATGGCCTGGTGACAGGTTCTCTGATGGCATGGTCACTGGTAATTGGGTACTCTAAAGGGAGGTGATAAGTACTCAGGTACTCATATGGACTGTGACAGGTACTCTGGTACTCAGATGAACTGTGAAAGGTACTCGGGTACTCAGATGGACTGGGACAGGTACTCGAGTTCTCAGATGGACTGTGACAGGTACTCGGGTACTCAGATGGACTGGAACAGGTACTCGAGTTCTCAGATGAACTGGGACAGGTACTCGGGTACTCAGATGGACTAGGACGGGTACTTGGGTACTCTGATGGGCTGTGACAGTTACTCGGGTACTCTGATGGGCTGTGACAGGTACTCGGGTACTCTGATGGGCTGTGACAGGTACTCGTGTACTTGGATGAACTGTGACGGGTACTCGGGTACTCGGATGGACTGTGACAGGTACTCGGGTACTCCGATGGGCTGTGACAGGTACTCGGGTACTCTGATGAGCTGTGACAGGTACTCAGGTACTCGGATGGACTGTGACAGGTACTCGGATACTCTGATGGACTGTGACAGGTACTCGGGTACTCTGATGGGCTCTGACAGGTACTCGGGTACTCTGATGGGCTTTGACAGGTACTCGGGTACTTTGATGGACTGTGACAGGTACTCGGGTACTCTGATGGGCTCTGACAGGTACTCGGGTACTCTGATGGACTGTGAGAAGTACTCTGATGGACTGTGAGTGACAGGTACTATGATGAGTGGTGACATTTATTGGGGGGAAGCAATCAGTGTGATTGGTATAAACTGTAAGCGGTAACGAGATATTACCGCAATCTGCTCCTCACACACGATCGGTGTGTGAGGAGGAGAACCCGGTAACATCTCGTTACCCCGGTTTGTTTACATTTAGTGATCGGCTGTGAAACGATCACAGCTGATCACATGGGTAAACAGCCTGCCAATAGCTGTTTACCAGTGTCGGTGACGAGCAGTGTTCCCGGGAACACGCCGCCACTGCCGTGCACATGCCGTGCACAGTGGGGGTGTAACCATGTGTGATCGGCCGTGGTAAACAGCCACACCCAATGGCTGTTCACCCCCCTCGGTGGCGAGCGGTGTCTCCGTGACACACCGCCACCGAAGGAACAGGGATGCGCGTGCACGATCGCACGCATTCCCTGTTTAAACGCGAGGATGTCATATGACGCCCTCCCGCCACAAGAGATGCGCCGCCTGGCCGTCATTTGGTCGGCAGCGAGTTAAAGATAAGACTGATTGGAGTATATTGCAGAGTGCTAGCCCCGGAACGCCTCCGTGGGAAACTTGGAAAGAAGAAAGAAATGGTTGCACATCCAGAACTTCCGATTGCCTTGTATTTTACTTCACAAAGACAACACTAGAGACACCAAACTGTGGTCATGTAGACATGTTTCACACATACATCTTGTGCTTAGTCATGATCCAGCAAAAGATGCGTGTGTGAAACGTGTCTACGTGACCACAGTTTGGTGTCTCTGGTGTTTGTGAAGCAAAATAAAAGGCAATCAGAAGTTCTGGATGTACAGTCATTTCTTTCTTCTTTCCATAATAAAATGCTCACGTGTGATAATAGGATTGGTCTACTAAAACGGTGGAGTATTTACTTTGCCCAATTAAAGTGATTATAAAAGATTTTTTTTTTAAAAACAATGAACATGTCATACTTACCTGCTCTGTGTAATGGTTTTTGCACAGGGTATCCCCAATCCTCCTCTTCTGGGGTCCCCCACCGGCACTCCCAACTCCCCTCCTCCTGATTGCCCCATAGCAATGCGCTTGCTATAGGGACACTCGTGTGGAATTGATCCTTAACCAATTCATTGGCACACACAGCGTGGCTTGGCCCCACCCCCCACTCTCTCTCCTCATAAGCTGTGATTGGCAGCAGCAAGAGCCAGTGGCTGCCATTCTTGCTTTCAGTTTTTTTAAAAATGAATGCCGAGAATGCATTAAGGTTAAAACTCTTCTGCTTTTACAGCCACTTTAACCTCTGTTCACTTTAAGGCCTCATGTACACTGGACATTAGGCAGGAGAAAAGCAATAGAAATGCAGCATTAAAAAAATGCCAAATGCTTTATTTTTCAAGCACTTTTAGATGCTTTCAAGTGGCTCAAGTGTTTGGGTGGTCATTTATTTAATTGGGCAGATTAATAAATTAATAATTTATTCTGGCAAATAAAATGAATGAATGCTCAAGTGCTAAACACATCTTGCGTTTACGTTTGTTTACACGTGTTTAGATGCGTCAAGACGTTTTTTCAGCCCAAAAGCTCCTCTGTTGAATGCAATTTTTGTGCGTTTAGATTTCTGCCCCTAAACGCTCCCCCCTCTAAATGCCTGTAAATACCTATGTGTGCGTGGACACGTAGGCTAACATAGAGGGGCATTTAGAGGCAGAAAAAAAAGTAAAATGCATGTAAAACTGGTGTTTTTTTAGCTGTAGTGTGTATGAGACCTAATTATCCAATCTTCAGCAAAGACAGCTTCTACCTTTTATACTCTCCAGCACATACTGGGGGGGATTTACTAAAACGGGTGCACTTGGAATCTGGTGCAGCTGTGCATGTTAGCCAATCAGCTTCTAACTTCAGCTTGTTCAATTAAACTTTGACAATAAGCCCCAGTTCACATCAGCGTAATTTGATGTGTAATTTGACATGACAATAGGAGCGATGCAGTCGTTGCGACGCTGACTTTGTGACACTGACTTTGTGACGCTAACTTTGTGACGCCACACTGATTTCAAAAAGTAGTTCCTGCATGAATCCGCACAGATATCTTTCAAGTCTCCCCTAAATTTGGACTGAAATGTGGCTTTGAAATCTTGCGAGTTCAGATGAAGTGTGAACGAGGGATAAAACCTGGAAGCTGATTGGTTTCTATACACAGCTGCACCAGATTTTTCACGCTCTAGCTTTAGTAAATCGCCCCCCCCCCCCACACTAAGGCCTCGTATACACGGTACAAAAACCAGAAAAAAGTCTGTCTGCGGATTTTTGTATCGTTAGCATGGTGTATTCGACAGACAATTTGACTTTTACATCAAACAAAAGCTGGATGTGCAGGCTATAAAATGTTTGTCTGATGTGAACTCAACGTCTGATTTTTGGATGGCAAATATAGAAATCTGTCACACAAAATTCAAAAGTACAAACACGCATGCTCGGAATCAAGGAACAATTAGGAAGAGTTCGGTCTGGTAAACTACTGTTTGTAATCTAGAATTCGTGACACGGCAATTGATGAAATGTCAAAATTCTCATCTTCTTTAATGGGATAATAATGAAGCTGCTTTGCATGTAGTTATGCCAAAAGTATTTTAAAAAGCATTTGTTTTGTACAGTCTGAAAATCACGAATCAACGCTCACAAAACTTCTACTAACATGAAATTAGCAGAAGGAGCCCAAATGGTGGCGCTGTAGAAATTAACTTCCTCTTTATATCTCATAGCACGTCACTACGTTCGTGTTTGTCACACAACAATTTGCGGATAGTTAGTAGGCTAGACAAAATCCTACATACGCCCTTCTGACAAAAATCAGACAATCGATCTTCCAACAATCAGACCGTGTGCATGAGGCTTTACTGGGTATTTGATGTGAACAAAGCTTTACTGAGCTAGGAGAACATTCTCCTCCTTCAGGAAAATATGAATTAATCGAGCAACATTTTCACAATAAATTCATGAACTAATAATTCTGTATTTTAAACATCCTCCTAGCTTCTTCCGCTATTCCACCAGAATCTATTCTGTAAACATTTGAGTATTTTGTGGGCGAGAATAGAATAAAACAATGAATAAATCAGGACTAATTAAAACCACTTTTGGATCTCTTAAAAACAATGGTCACAAAAGATAAAAGCACAGTTGTTTGTTTTAATAGTTATATAACCAATCAATTCCATTCCCCAACAGCAACTGTATAAACACATACCCTTTAGCAACTGCTTTGTACAGCCACCTGCACTCTGATCTAAACTAAACCTATACAAATGTTCCCATGAGAAGCTTTCTCTTTTCTTAGAATAGATTAGCACATATTACCAGCCAGACAGTGCAGCATTCTTTTTATACAAGATGTGCTGCTTATCATCGGGGGAAATGTTTTATTTGGATTGTTCTTCTACAAAAAATGATGTCAATGATAATAATAAAATATTTCTAATAATAACCCCTCTCTGTGAAGTACTTATGCTATTTCCTGTCAACTATATTGAGTAAAAGGCTTACTGCTACTTGCAAGTTTCTTAGATTACGTACCACCATAAGGTAGATGTAGACTTGATAACATTTACTTTACTATTGCCCTACTGAGTCATAAATTGCCATTTATTTTATTTTTTTTCATAAAATACTGTTTTTACTTTTTTTATCCTGTGATGCATCTCAGTGTTGCTGATCTTCTCCAATCCTCAAAACAGGAGCCTACATAAAGGACGTAGAGCCTCAATAAAGGACTACGTCCTTTATTGAGGCATATCCGGTATTATTTTAATGAAATCTGCAGATTTAAAGTAAAATTCCAGGTATGGATATTTTTACGTAATTAAATTGGTCCAGCTTGGACCAATAAAGGTATGCATATACCAGATCTGTGGGATCCATTTAGAAGCTTGAAATCACTGTAGTAGTAGGCACCGTTACTAAAAGTGAGCTCCAAAAGCTTCTAGGTCCTGTGCCAAGCAGCTGCCCTGCTGCTTTGTGAACACAGGAGGTTGCCCGCTCAGTGCACATGTCACTCAAAGATCATTGTGTATCATCTTAGTGAAAACCTAGACTTCTCTGATTGGGTGAGGTGGAGAGGTGGGGCAGTGATGTCATGCTCTTCACTCCATCCAATCAGAGAATGCTTTGCATATAGAAAATGCAAAGTATTCTCTAAATGGTGCCCATTCTGAACCAGTGACCTGTGTTAGCAATGCAACTAGACCAATGTGACAATGGAAAAATATCTATTTATGGAATTATTCTTTAACCACTTCACCTTGGAAAGTTTTACCCCCTTAATGACCAGGCCATTTTTTGCGATATGGCAGTTATTTTAACTGACAATTGCGTGGTCGTGCATTGCTGTACCCAAACAAAATTGATGTCCTTTTTTTCTCACAAATAGAGCTTTCTTTTGCCGGTATTTGATCACCGCTGCTGTTTTTATTTTTTTTGTGCGATAGACAAAAAAGTGACAATTGAAAAAAAAATTCTGCTATAAAACATACCCAATAAAAATATGTAAACAATAAAATGTCTTTGTAAATTTAGGCCAATTTGTATTTTGCTACATATTTTTGGTAAAAAAAAAATCCCAATTATCCCAGCACATATTGATTGATTTGCAAAAAGTTATAGCATCTACAAACTATGAGATAGATTTATGACATTTTTTATTTTTGCTAGTAATTGCAGCGATCAACAATATTTAACGGGACTGCAAGATTGCAGCGGACAAATCAGACACTGATGCCTCGTACACACGATCAAACAATCCGGACAATCCCGCCGTGTGTGGGCTCTGGCGGACTTTTTTTATCCAAAAGTCCGGCGGACTAAGAAAGTATTTTTGCACACCAATCTGTCCGCCGGACTCGCATTTCAGCGGACAATCCGGCCATGTGTGTGCCAGTCCGCCGTACTTTTGAAATGAACGGAGAAAAGTCCACTCATTTTGAGCGCGTCTCCAGGTAGCCAGGGCCAGCGAAGGAGGCGTCGCTGGCCCCGTCACATGGTATGGACTTAAAGGGGAACCCCTACGCCGAAAAATCGGCATGGGGTCCCCCCCAGGTTCATGTCAGACCCTTGTCCGAGCACGCTACCCGGCCGGCCAGGGGGGCTCCGGGATTCCGTTAAGCCCCCCGCCTGCAGACCCCGACAACCAACGGCCAGGGTTGTCGGGAAGCGGCCCTTGTCCTCATCAACATGGGGACAAGGTGCTTTGGGGTGGGGGGCCGTGCGGCCCCCCTTCCCCAAGGCACCCCCATGTTAAGAACACGCGGCCTGGTACGGCTCAGGAGGGGGGGGGGGGCGCTCGCTTGTCCCCACCCCCTTTCCTGGCCGGCCGGGTAGCGTGCTCGGATAAGGGTGTGATATGGACTTGGGGGGGACCCCCACGCCGATTTTTTGGCGTAGGGGTTCCCCTTTAAGTCCATACCAGGTTACAGTGCCAGCAACGCCTCCTTCGCTGGTCCCGCTACCTGGAGACGCACTCAAAATGAGCGGACTTTCCTCCGCGTGTGTGGGCGAGTCCGTTCATTTCAAAAGTACGGCGGATAGTCCGGCGGACTTAGTACGCTATATTAGTCCGCTGAAAAAGGAAAAACAGAAAAAGTTGCGTGTGTGGGCAAGTAGCTCGTTCGGAAAGTTCGGCGGACAGTCCGGCGGGAAGTCCGCCAGACTAAGTCCGCCGCATAGTCAGCTACGTGTGTACGTGGCATAAGTGACACTTTTTGGGGACCAGTGACACCAATACAGTGATCAGTGTTAAAAAAGTGCACTGTTAGGCCCCTTTCACACGAGTGGATAGAATTCAGCTTTTAGCTGCGGAGACATTAAGTTATTTACCGCACCTAAATTCACACAATGCTTTCCTATGGCCCCATTCACACACTGCATTTAACAGTTTCGTTATATGGGGTTTTGTACGGTTAGAAAAAATAAACTTGACTACTTCCAGGACCGATTTAGCGCAGCTATCTGCACATAACTGCAGGTAATCGTAATGTACTATTTCAGCTGCAGATAGCAGTGGCAACAAGGAAGGAAAAACAACAGGAAGCACATCAGAAATGGGAAGACTGTTCCATGCAGCTAAACGCAGCCGCAGATATAAACGCACGAATGCTGCTAATCGCAATGTACAACTGTAAGTGATCGCTGTGCCTGGAGTTTTGGAATTTTAAAATAACAAAACATGCTTTTAACAGCAGCAGAAGAGCAGCCCGTGTGAAGGAGGCCTTACTGTATAAATGGCACTGGCAGGGAAGGGGTTAACATCAGGTACAATCAAAGGGTTAAGTGCGGGTGTGCTTTCTTACTGTGTGGGGGGGGGGGGGGGGTGGACAGGCTACAGGAAGAGAGGCATCTGTGTTCCTAATTAGCAGGAACACAAGATCTCTCTCTCCCTGTCTGACAGAACGACGGTCTGCCTAGTTTACATAGGCAAACTGGCATTCTGTCATTCCTCTGAACGATCGTGGGTGGCCGAAGACCACCATGGCGGCCAGACCCGCTGATTGGCTCCCACTGTGTCCAATCACACGCACGCGCCCCAGACACGGAAGTTGCGAACAACGTACAGGTAAGTTGCAGTGTAAGTGTGGTGGGCACTCCGGAAGTAGTTAAGCAGCGGGACTCGGGAGATGAAGATGAAGAGGAGAGGCTTAGATTGCTGGCGAGGACCCCAGAAGAAGAGGATCTGAGCTGCTCTGTGAAAACCATTGCATAAAGCAGGTAAGTATAGGCATGTTTGATATTTTTATTTAAAATAAAACAAAGCTTTTTTGGAGATTTCAGTCAGAGACAGATTTCGGACAAAAATGCAACTTTTGCTATGCTTTATATCTGAATGGTGCTCAGAGAATCCTTTGTCACAGGTACACCCTGTATTAAAAGTTTATTAGTAAAACATAGGCTATATACATTAAAACACCAGTTAAAAACTTATTAACATACAAAATTTTAACAATTGACTCAAAAATCATTATATATTCCCTTTGGCCTTGTTTACACTTCAAAATGTGGCATTTGACATACATTTTTAAAGCACTCTGAATGCCAAAGCACCTCTCATCAAATAAAATGGTTACTTTACAGTCCTGTACATGCTGTGGAGTTTGCTTTGCTTCAGAAATGATGCCCAATGTCGCTTTCATTATGCTTTGCAGCATCTCAAAGCCCCCAATAGAAGTCTATGACCTAGTTTAAACATTGCTGTCTGATGTGCGATCTGCTTCCGGATCACTTTTATGACAGCAATAGACAGGCAGTGGGAGGTGTTGTATCGGCCCGCTTTAAACCTAAATCTACTGGACAACCTATGCTGCAGTGCCCCATTCACTTTAATTTCTTCCATGACTGCGAATGAAAGCATTGCGTTTGTGGCATGTGTACAACGCCTGCAGTAACAAGAGAAGCGGTAGAAGGTCAATAAAAATGGGGCTTAACTATGGGGTTTTACCGCCCCTCAATCACAAGTTTAAACAAGGCCTATGATAGCACTCCCTAACTGCACCTTTCAAGGTGGAAATTGAAATAGGAGGAAAAGAGGACTTAGAGAAGAAGGAAACATTGTGGTTATGATTCCTTAAAGGGGAGTACATATTTGATCAAAATTTAAAAAAAAATGTTATGGGTCAACAATAGACATGAGAGCAATATGAGCACACACGGCGAATCACTCGGATGGAATTTTTGTGTACATTGCTGAGCACTTTTTTCTTCATTAGCACTAGAGTCAGATTTATTTATTGAGATATTTTGGAACATTTTATTGGTGGTTTAACAATTAATTAACTTATTTTGACAGATCATTAATGAAGTTAAACTATAGTATATGTTCTTCACTTGGACATTTTATAACAATGAAGTATTAAGAATATCCATATTTATTTTCCAGCATGCTGGATAATTTGGGGTTTTATATAGTTTATTATTTATTTTATTGGTATGTATTTTCAACAGCACTGCACTTTGGTAGGTGAGACCCCTCTATTCTTATTAATTATGACTGGTATAAATACTTACTTAGAGGTGCCTAAATGGTTCATGTAATGTTCATGAATCTGTATATATATTATTCTCTTTGCAGGTGGATAAAGTAAGTATATTGAGTATAATTCTGACCATAGGTGGCTATATGTTTCTGAGGATACAATTCATTCTCAGTACAGCTGCCATGCCAAGCAAATAAAGCTATTGTAACTTTTCACCCTTACATCTTACAATATTTAATTTGATAGCGCACAGGTATTTTATTTGCATAAAATTTAACAATTTGTAAATTTGAATGTCATTTTTATAGCTTTGAATAAGGCATGTAAAAGTTAACAACTCTGTCAGGTGTTTATTATTATTGTGTTCTCACTGTGGAGACCCCACCCCCGCCACACACACACGCGCACAAACACACACATACACTTCCTTTTTTTGGAAATTGGAAATATCTCTAAAGTTAAAGGAAATGCCACTTTCAACAATAGGCAGATTTTTCAAGCATCACAAAAGTTCGGAGCCAAAGAATAAACCCTATTAAAGTCTATGGGCCGGGAACCAGAAAAATCAAAAGTGCCCATTTTGAAGGCTTATATGCAAGTTATTGGGCATAAAAAAGATCATTTTTAAATGAGCAGTGATTTAATAATGCTTAAAGTGAAACAATAAAAATGAAAAATTACTTTAAAATACAGTGCCTGGGGGTCCCCTTAGTCTGCCTGTAAAGTGGCAATAATTACATTTATGAAGAAAAAAAAAGACATTTTGCCTGCAAGCTTTCTTTATTTGATGAGGCTAGAATTTAGTGCACTCTGAGCAAGATTAGAGATTTTTTGGATATCTCCTTTGTGTCTGTTACGCAGACTTTGGATAAAAGTAACAGGTGTTAAAAAATTGGGCCCCGGGTGTTGGTGATGCCTTCACACTGTAACCCTATAGAGGTACTCTTAATGAAAGCGAGAATTGGCCTTGCTGTAAAAAAATTGAATTATATGTACCTGTCAAACAGGTGTGTAAAAATTAGGTCCCTGGGTGTTAATTGTGCCCAGGAAACCTGTACCAAAAAATGTCTTCCATATAAGATCAACACCTACAAAGCTAGGCAGCCTAGACAGTCTTGTAGAGATTCCACATCCCAAAAAAACTTAATTGGTTACATCAGCATCAGGGGCTTGATAGCTGCTGCTAATACAGGAAAGATTAATTTTAATAAATGTCAGCCGGTCAATGAAGTCTGTGGACAGAAACGCACTTTTATCTGTCACAAAACCTCCGCCACTGAATGCCCATTCAGAAAGCACGCTGGATGCAGAGCAGCCCAGCAGCTCAATTGCATACTGGGCAAGTTCTGGCCAGTGGTCTATTCTCATAACCCAGTAACCCAGTAGATCGTCAACTGTAAAGCTCTCCATGTCTGTTTTTGCCCCTAGATAATCTTCCACAATGTGATGCAGTGGTTGCTAATGGAATGTGGAAACTGACAGCCCCGAGTGCTGAGGACTAAAAAAAATCTTGAAATGCCTCACTGAGGCGACCCACTTCTCCACTGCTCCTCCTTTGACCAACAGCACCCTCAAAACAAGCTTTTCCATGAAACTGTAACCTACCAGAGCCTGGCATTACATGAACTCCTCTCCAGGGTGTCATCAAGCTATTTCATCCTCAGCTTCCTTTGTGGGGATGGGGTGATTTCCCCTTGTAACGGTGGTCAAAGAGGACTGCCAACCAATAATGATCCTTCTCCTCAGGTCCTTTAGTAGGCTTTGAAGAACAAGGGAGGTTCTGGGGATGGAAAAACATCTGTTAAGGTTTGACGTATGTTCTCTTCTGCTTCAATGCCTCCAAAACTTTCAAAATCCTCCTCTTCCTCCCTCTTCTCATGTGTGTTCCGTGGCATTGCAAGAATGGTGTCTGCATAAAGCAGGCCTTGAGTGTAAAGGAAGTCCTCCCTTCCTCTCGCTGCTCTGCCTCTAGTGCCCTGTACATAATTTCACGCAGAGTATGCTCCAGCAGGAACGCAAGAGGCAATGTGCCACTGATGCATGCATTGTCACAGCTCACCATCCTTGTCGTCTCCTCAAATGGTGACAGTACAGTAAATGCATTCTTTTTCAGCAGCCATTGGTGTGGGGAAAAAAGCAAAGCCAGCCTGAACATGTGCAGCCACTGCAGCATTGCCAAAGTTGAGTTTCACCTAATGGGCATGTCACAAATCAAGCAGTTTACCGGCAGGTGCAATTCCCACTAAATTTCAGCCAACCAATCACTGGCCATGTATGACCGCCTGAAATAGCTACAGACTCTTGTGGCCTGCCTTAGAAGATCTTGCAACCCTGGGTACCTGTTTAACCACTTCAGCCTCGGACCAATAAATACCTTAAGGACCAGAGGTGTTTTTGCAATTTCGCACTGCGCTGCTTTAACTGGTAATTGCGCGGTCATGCAATATTGCACCCAAACGAAATTTGCGTCCTTTTCTTCCCACAAATAGAGCTTTCTTTTGATGGTATTTGATTGCCTCTGCGATTTTTATTTTTTGCGATATAAATGGAAAAAGAGCGAAAATTTTGAAAAAAAATGATATTTTCTTCTTTTTGTTATAAGAAAAATCGAATAAACTAAATTTTAGTCATACATTGAGGGCAAAATTTATTCAGCCACATGTCTTTAGTAAAAAAAATGTCAATAAGCGTATATTTTTTGGTTTGCGCAAAAGTTATAGCGTCTACAAACTAGAGTACATTTTCTGGAATTTACACAGCTTTTAATTTATGACTGCCTATCTCATTTCTTGAGGTGCTAAAATGGCAGGGCAGTACAAACCCCCCCCAAATGACCCCATTTTGGAAAGTAGACACCCCAAGGAAACTGCTGATGGGTATGTTGAGCCCATTGAATATTTATTTTTTTTGTCCTAAGGGATTGAATAATGACAAAAAAAAAAAAAAAATGTACAAAAAGTTGTCACTAAATGATATATTGCTCACACATGCCATGGTTATATGTGGAATTGCACCCCAAAATATATTCCGCTACTTCTCCCGAGTACGGGGATACCACATGTGTGGGACTTTTTGGGAGTCTAGTCGCGCACGGCATCCCGAAAACCAATCACCACCTTCAGGATTTCTAAGGGTGCAAATTTTTGATTTCACCCCTCACTACCTATCACAGTTTCGAAGGCCATAAAAAGCCAAAATAGCACAAAACCCCCCAAAATGACCCCATTTTGGAAAGTAGACACCCCAAGCTATTTACTGAGAGGCATGTTGAGTCCATGGAATATTTTATATTTTGCCACAAGTTGCGGGAATATTACAAATTTTTTTTTTTTTGCACAAAGTTGTCACTAAATGATATATTGCTCACACATGCTATGGGCATATGTGAAATGACACCCCAAAATACATTCTGCTGCTTCTCCTGAGTACAGGGATACCACATGTGTGGGACTTTTTGGGAGCCTAGCTGCGTACGGGACCCCAAAATCCAAGCACCGCCTTCAGGATTTCTAAGGGCATAATTTTTTTATTTTACTCCTCACTACCTATCACTACCTATCACAGTTTTGACGGCCATAAAATGCCAAGATGGCACAAAACCCCCCCAAATGACCCCATTTTGGAAAGTAGACACCCCAAGGAAACTGCTGATGGGTATGTTGAGCCCATTGAATATTTATTTTTTTTGTCCTAAGGGATTGAATAATGACAAAAAAAAAAAAAAAATGTACAAAAAGTTGTCACTAAATGATATATTGCTCACACATGCCATGGTTATATGTGGAATTGCACCCCAAAATATATTCCGCTACTTCTCCCGAGTACGGGGATACCACATGTGTGGGACTTTTTGGGAGTCTAGTCGCGCACGGCATCCCGAAAACCAATCACCACCTTCAGGATATCTAAGGGTGCAAATTTTTGATTTCACCCCTCACTACCTATCACAGTTTCGAAGGCCATAAAAAGCCAAAATAGCACAAAACCCCCCAAAATGACCCCATTTTGGAAAGTAGACACCCCAAGCTATTTACTGAGAGGCATGTTGAGTCTATGGAATATTTTATATTTTGCCACAAGTTGCGGGAATATTACAAACTTTTTTTTTTTTGCACAAAGTTGTCACTAAATGATATATTGCTCACACATGCTATGGGTATATGTGAAATGACACCCCAAAATACATTCTGCTGCTTCTCCTGAGTACAGGGATACCACATGTGTGGGACTTTTTGGGAGCCTAGCCGCGTACGGGACCCCGAAATCCAAGCACCGCCTTCAGGATTTCTAAGGGCATAATTTTTTTATTTTACTCCTCACTACCTATCACAGTTTTGACGGCCATAAAATGCCAAGATGGCACAAAACCCCCCCAAATGACCCCATTTTGGAAAGTAGACACCCCAAGCTATTTGCCGAGGGCCATCTTGACACTATTGAATATTTTTTTTTTTGTCCCAAGGGATTGAATAATGACAAAAAAAAAAAAAAATGTACAAAAAGTTGTCACTAAATGATATATTGCTCACACATGCCATGGTTATATGTGGAATTGCACCCCAAAATATATTCAGCTACTTCTCCCGAGTATGGGGATACCACATGTGTGGGACTTTTTGGGAGTCTAGTCGCGTACGGCACCCCGAAAACCAATCACCACCTTCAGGATTTCTAAGGGTGCAAAGGCCATAAAATGCCAAAATAGCACAAACCCCCCCCAAATTACCCCATTTTGGAAAGTAGACACCCCAAGCTATTTACTGAGAGTCATGTTGTCTGAACGAAAAAAAAGAGATTGATCGGTGGGTATGCCCACCATTAGATACCTCCCTTCATCCACCCACTTCTAATGATGGACATACATGCACCATTTATATATGCCGAAGCATGGGGGCATCCTCCCGCAAAAAAGTTATGCCGCGTACATATGTTCAAACTTTTCCATGGGCAAGCCCCCTGTCGGAATTTTGACCGTATGTACGCGGCATTAGGAGCAAAATCGCTCCTCCACCCCTTATGCCCCCATGCTTCGGCATATATGCTCTTTTTTAACTGTGGTGGTGAAATCACCGCCTACAGCACTGGAGTCACGGCTTTATGTATCGTGGGAGCAAACGCTGTTGCTGTCAAGATAAATAAATCCGCGCAGCAGCTGAATGGCGTACCTGCTAAGCAAATTATGGTTAACGTTAAAACAAAGTAACATTACAGTATAACAGTAAAACCTTACCATACCATACCTGCAAAGCAAATTCCCAAAAAAACTGTAAAAAATAAAACATTTTTTAACACAACCTGTGCCTAAAATATATATATGCCGAAGCATGGGGGCATCCTCCCGCAAAAAAGTTATGCTGCGTACATACGTTCAAACTTTTCCACGGGCAAGCCCTCCGTCGGAATTTTGACCGTATGTACGCGGCATTAGGAGCAAAATCGCTCCTCCACCCCTTATGCCCCCATGCTTCGGCATATATGCTCTTTTTTAACTGTGGTGGTGAAATCACCCCCGACAGTGCTGGAGTCGCGGCTTTATGTATCGTGGGAGCAAACGCTGTTGCTGTCAAGATAAATAAATCCACGCTGCAGCTGAATGGCGTACCTGAAAACATAAAAAATGGTTAACAATAACACAGTAAACAGTAAAGTATAAAAAATTTGAGAGAAGAGAGAGAGAGAGAGAGAGAGAGAGAGAGAGAACAATAAAACGACAACTATTTTTGGTTTTTATATTTTATATTTTTTTTGGTTTTTATATTTTATACTTTTTTTGTTTTTTTTATTTTACTTTTTTTTTTTTTTTTATACACTTTTTTTTGAACTGTAAACTGTAACTGTAACGGTTCGGGTCTCTCAAAATGTAATGGCATCTTGGGAGACCCTGTGTAAGTGTGCCTAGGCTGTGAAATGCTGTACCCTACGCTAATACTTCACTAGTTCATGGTAGCGTTCAAAACACTCACCCTGACAAAGACCAGGATTGCCAGGACAGCGTGGACAATAAGAACGGGTGTCACGCCTATATCCGCGCTTGCTACAGACACGACATCTTTTTTGGGGGGCTCGTTGGGTAGGGGTACTCGGGAGGACATAAGAATAATGCCTCTCATGCAGCCAGCTTACTGCATTTGGTTGGGAATGGTGAGGTACAGAACCGTCTGGAAACAGAAGCTCTGTGACAACCTCTCTTTGAAAGAAAAGAAAGGTTAATGTTCCGCCTGAAGTTTTGTATAGCACAAAAGCATTCAGCAAAGCCAATTGAAATAAGTAAGCAGACACTTTTTTGTACCAGCGTCTGGTCTTACGGGAAGTTAGATACGGCGCCAACATCTGGTCATTGAGGTCCACCCCTCCCATATTTTTGTTATATTCGTGGACACAGAGGGGTTTCTCCACAATACCAGTCGCCGTAGGAATTTGGACCGTCGTGTCTGCATGAAGGGAGGTAAGAACGAAAACATTCTTATTATGCCTCCACTTCATAGCGAGCAAATTATTACACCGATAGCAGGCTCTCTCCCCCAGCCTAAGACGGGAATCTACAAGCCGCTGGGGAAAGCCCCGGCGATTAGGTCGCACGGTGCCACATGCTCCAATCTGATTATCAAATAAATGACTAAACAGTGGCACGCTGGTGTAATAGTTGTCCACGTACAAGTGGTACCCCTTTCCGAATAAGGGTGACACCAATTTCCACACTATCTTGCCAGCGCTTCCTATGTAATCAGGGCAGTTCTCCGGCTCTACGTAACTATCTTTACCCTCATAAACCATAAAGCTCCATGCATAGCCTGTGGCCCTGTCACAGCACTTATAGAGCTTGACCCCGTACCTGGTACGCTTGTTGGGAATGTACTGTTTGAATGACAAGCGACCAGTAAACTTAACCAGGGACTCATCAACGCAGACAACTTTTTGGGGAGTAAACAAGTCTGCAAAACGTTGGTTGAAGTGGTTTATGAGGGGCCGAATTTTGTAGAGCCGATCGTATTCAGGGTCTCCACGTGGACGACAAAGTTCATTGTCACTGAAGTGCAAGAACCGCAAGATCTGCTCGTATCGTTTCCTGGACATGGAGTTGGAGAACACGGGCATGTGGTCAGCCGGATGCGTGGACCAATAAGCCCGCATCCGCATAAATTTATGTGTGCCCATGTTGAGGGAAAGGCCCAAAAACGTCTTAAATTCGGAAACCGTAACTGGTTTCAAATCTCTGGCAAGAGACGGCAACTGGGGATTAGCGGCGATGCGTTGACCAGCATATAAATTGGTTTGGTCCACAATAGATCTATAGAGATCTTCCGTGAGATACAGAGAATAAAAATCGAGTGGCGTAAAATCATCTGTATCCACCTGAATACCGGGTTGGGCAGTGAATGGGGGAAGTACGGGTTCTGCAGAAGTGGTGGGCACCCAATTGGGATAGGCGAATTCTGCAGGAAGGGCACTATGGGTACGACGGGCCTGTCTTTGTCTTCTTCTTCTTGGTGGCAGAGGGACACTACTTGTGCTTGCCACCTCGCCAGCTTGAACTGCACTTATGGGACTCGCCACGTCACCACGTGATACTGCAGTGCTGGATGTACGTCCAGGGTGTACTAGGCCGCTGGTGCTTGCCAGTTCACCAAAAGGATGAGCGGCGCTAGTACTGGCTCTATACTCCATACGAGGGACTTGCGGTTCCTGCACCTCAACAACATCAGAAAATCGGGGTCGGGTACGCCTGACAATAGCAGGGACCTCTTCTTCGTCGTCAGAGCTATCTGACATGGAGGCGCTGTCCTCTACAGGTTCGTATTCTGAGCCTGAATCTGACAGATCAGTGTCTTCCTCTTCACTATCTGTCATGCTCAGAAACGTGTAGGCCTCTTCACTAGTGTACCTTCGCTTTGCCATTTTGGGCTCTAAATTTAGGGGTACAGTAGTGAGACTCACAGGTAAAAAAGCACCTAGCCTGTCAGCGACTGTATAAAAACGCTACCAAAAAAACTGCTAGCGATCGCAGGGATCAGGCCTGACTCTGCGAACGCTGCAGTTATGTGTGTTGTGTTTTGTAAGTGACAGTGATCGATCGATACTGCACTTGGGTGGGCTGGGCTGGGCTGGGCAGAGGGGCAAAACGCAGGTGCTAGCAGGTATCTGGATTGATCCTGCTAACAATGCGTTTTTTTAGAACCCTAAATTGCTGGGCACGCTAGTATAGATCTGATCAGATCAGATATTGATCTGTTCGGATACTATACCACTAAGGGAGGTGTATGCTTTGCGCGTGGGTGTTAGCGGTGCTGGCACTAACCTAGCACTGCCTGGGGCGACGCAGACCCTTTCTGACCCTAAAACCAAATTTATATCACCCGCCGGGTGATCAGGGGGTTAACTAAGGGCAATAAGGGGTTAAAACCTTTATTGGGTATTTATATGGGGGTACCTAAATAACTAAATAACTAACTGGCTAACCAGCGTCACCAGTGACACTTATGCAGCGATCGCTGGTGAAAGGGTTAACTCTAGGGGCAATCAAAGGGTTAAAACCTTTATTAGGTTATATATCGGGGTACCTAACGGTATAAAAACCTGGCGTTGAACCTAAAAAAAAACTAGCTTCCTAGCGGGACCAGTGACACTATTGCAGCGATCAGAAAAACGATCGCTTAGTGACACTGGTAAAAGAGGGTGAAAGGGTTAACTGGGAGGGCAATCAAGGGGTTAAACCTTTATTAGGGGGGGGTAGGGGGCTACCCTGGACCTAAAGGGGCCTAACACTAGCTGCCCTGACACTTTTTACAGTCACAACTGACACTAAATGTAGTGATCAATAAATAAATGAACACTGCATTAGTGACACTGTGACTGGGGGGGGGGGCGGGGGGCCGATCGGGGGGGTGATCGGGGGGTGACTGGGGTGAAATGTGTGCCTGTGTGTACCTATGTGTCAGTGGACTGTTGGTGCACTTACTTGCGTCTTCACTCCTCGCTGTCCGGTTCAAAAAGACCGCCACGAGGAGTGTGACATCACTTCCTCCTCCTGTGTTTACATTTTCACAGGGGAGGAAGTTCGTCACTGGCCAGGAGCGATCGAGAGGCGATGGGCGGAAACCAGCGGCCATCCCCTCATCGCCGATCGCTCCGGCACCGAAAGGGACCGCCGTATCTAGCGGGAGGGGGTCCGATCGGACCCCCCACCCGCTAGCAGGCATTCACGTACATTTACGTGATTGTGCCTGCCTGTGCCATTGTGTTGACGTACATTGGCAATACGGCGGTCCCGAAGTGGTTAAGAAATGCTGCACAACCAAATTGGCGTGCCAGGCATGGCACATGTGTCAAATTTCCCTGTCTAAGAGCAGACAGGAGGCTAGTGCCATTATCGCACACCACCATTTTTGCCTCAAGCTGGCATGGTGTGAATCCCCTCTGGGCCTGCTCCTGCAGAGCTGAAAGAATCTCTGCTCCAGTGTGGCTCCTGTCCCCTAGACAGACCAGCTGAAGCACTGCATGGCATCTTTTAGCTTGTATTGTTGATTAGCCCCTTGAACTTTTTGGTGGGTGCAGGTGGTTCATTGGACAATTCATTGGACAATTCAGCATAAGAGGGCATAGAGGAAGAGGAGGCGAGGGTGGAGCTGACAAATTTCACATCATCACCACCAGCTGTATGGAGATGTGATGGCAAAACAAGCTCCAGCACTGAGCCCTGTCCTGCATCCTTCCTAGTTGCAAACAGAGTTACCCAGTGTGCTGTGACAGAAATATATCATCCCTGACCATGCTTGCTGGACGATGTGTCAGCAGTAAATTGGACCTTGTGGCTGACTCCCTTGCCCAACAATGCCACAACATTGCCTTCCACATGATGGTACAGAGCTAGAATGACCTTACGTGCAAAGAAATAGTGACTGGGGACCTGCCTTTGCGGTACAGCACATTCTGCAAATTTACAGAAGGAAGGCAGGAGTTGTAATTTAGACAAGCTGGCATTTAGACGCTGGACATGTGGGTAGCATTGACTGTATTTCTTTTTTGCTGTAGCAGGCTGGAGCAGATAAATTTGCCTGCTATACTCTACAACTGTAAGGACCTGTGACACCCTTCACTATACCATCATCCCTGTCAGTGGAGGCTGCTGAGAGGTCATGAGATATAGCGGGAGTAGTCCTGGATGGTAAAGGACTGAGGAGGAGAAGAATTGTCTCCCTTTTGTGTGAATTTCAGGTGCTCTTGCCAACAGTGGTAAGAGGTTAAATGCCTTGTCGAGCATGTGGTACCCAAATGGCTGGTGTTTTTGCCATGCTTTATCTGCTTGAGGCAAAGTTTGCAAATTGCAAAAGTGCGATCAGCTGCACATGTGGGCTGGGAGATAACAGCTCCACAATCTGATGGAATAGGGTGGCTACTCTATACTCTTCCATGATGGCTGCCTCTGGAGGACAGCCTGCCATTGGGGTTGTGCCTCAACATTACTTTCCCTCTCTGCTCTATCCGGCACCCAAGTCATGTCAGTGACCTCATCATCATCACCCCCTCCATCCTCATCATCACTGGCAAAAGCTGCGGCTAGAGGAACATGACTGATGCACTACACTGACGCTGCACTTACTATGTTCACCCTGCACTGACACTCTAAACTCGCAATACAATCACAATAGCACACTAGACTATAGTACACTAACTCTCTAGTAGCAATGAACAGAGCCACAAAAAAGTTTTAACTGGTGTTTCACTGTAAAAACATTCAGATGCAGGGACTCCACAACCTGCTAAAAAACATTTCAATCAACACTTCAGATGCTCTACACTTGCAAACTTGCTAAATAAATCCGGTTACCAAACTAAAAAAAAATGCAGGAAAAGCCACAGAAAGCAAAGAAAACACACACAAATAGCACAGTGGATGAAACATATAGTAACAATAAAATCAAAGTAAGAAGAATTGCACTCGCAAGTGATGTGTAGGCTAATCACAGAAGGCTGGAATGAAATTGTATACAAGTCTGCACTCTCATTTATAGCTGGAGACTAGTGATGCACGAACTTCCGACAGGACGTTTCACGAACGCGGACAGCGAACGCGGCCGATAGTTCGCGAACCGGAACGTTCGCTGTGGGCCCCATTGACTTCAATGGCAGGCGAACTTCGCAAACCTACAGGTCAAATTTGCAGCCACAAAATAATTAATAGCTGTGCAAACATAGTCCCACCACATGGCCAATGACATAACACATGTATGAGGTGAATCTGGGATCGACAACTACAAGCATTCTTTTTTTATATGGGAAATTGTTGTGACAATTCAGGACTGTGGAGCGCATGAAGGCAATGGAGGAGAGGGAAGGTCAGGGTAGGCAAAGAAGAGGGTGCAGGAGATGATCACCAGCAGCGTGACATACAGCAATAACACCTGCACCGTGATAGAGTCATCTGACACCAGCACCGTGATAGAGAGCACTGACATCAGCAGCGTGACATACAGCAATGACACCTGCACCGTGCTAGAGTGATCTGACAACAGCACCGTGATAGAGAGCACTGACATCAGCAGCGTGACATAAAGCACTCACACCAGCACCGTGATATACAACACTGATAGTAGCACCGTGATAGAGAGAACTGACATCAGCAGCGTGACATAAAGCACTCACACCAGCACCTTGATATACAGCACTGACAGCAGCACCGTGATAGAGAGCACTGACATCAGCAGCGTGACATAAAGCACTCACACCAGCACCGTGATATACAGCACTGACAGCAGCACCGTGATAGAGAGCACTGACATCAGCAGCGTGACATAAAGCACTCACACCAGCACCGTGATATACAGCACTGACAGCAGCACCGTGACATAGAGCACTGACATCAGCACAGTGATATACAGCACTGACACCTGCACCAGCCCCAGGAGGAAGTCAGCATAGCACAGGGATGGTGGGAGCCCCTCATAATGAGCATAGCACAGGGATGGTGGGATCCCCTCATAATAAGCAGCCCCAGGAGGATGTCAGCATAGCACAGGGATGGTGGGAGCCCCTCATAATAAGCAGCCCCAGGAGGATGTCAGCATAGCACAGGGATGGTGGGAGCCCCTCTTAATAAGCAGCCCCAGGAGTAAGTCAGCACAGCACAGGGATGGTGGGAGCCCCTCATAATGAGCATAGCACAGGGATGGTGGCAGCACCTCGAAATATGCACAGCAGAGGTAAAGCCCCAGGAGGAAGTCAGCACAGCACAGGGATGGTGGGAGCCTCTCATAATCTGCACAGCAGAGGTACAGCCCCAGGAGGATGTCAGCACAGCACAGGGATGGTGGGAGCCCCTCATAATAAGCAGCCCCAGTAGAAATATGACACCGTTCAACCTCTTCAAAGAGGAGGGTACGGGCATATAGTACGGTGCGCTTTTTTTGGACAAGGAAGTGAGCCAAATGAAGAAAGAAGGTCTCTGTGCTCAATTAAAAAAAATGTTTATAGACATATACATGGTCTACTGGTCACATGTGTTGAATTCCTCCGAGATCCATGCCTCATTCATTTTTAGAAATGTGAGGTAGTTAACACTGTCGTGAGCTAGGCGAGTACGCTTATCGGTCACGATCCCCCCCTGCTTCGCTGAACGTCCTTTCGGACAGGACACTGGATGAGGGGCAAGCCAACAGTTCGATTGCAAATTTGGCAAGCACTGGCCAGAGGTCAAGCCTGCCCACCCAGTAGTCCAGGGGTTCATCACTCCTCAGAGCATCCACATCGGCCGTTAACCCGATGTAGTCGGACACCTGACGGTCTAGGCGTTCCCTGATGCTGGATCCGGATGACACCTGTCGATCGGTCGGCTGAAAGAATGACCTCATATCCGAAGTCACCAACACATCTTCAAACCGGCCTCTTCTTGCAGGCGCTTTTGGATTGGTACCCGCAACTCCTTCTCTGGGAGTGGGAATTGCTCCTCTGCCAGCGCACGCAAAAGCAGAATGCAGCATTTATCGAAGCAAGGCCTGGAAGTGCTGACAGCCCTTTGTGACGGCGGTAACATTTCCGCCATTTTGTGTTTGTACCGGGGGTCTAAGTACGTTGCCACCCAGTACTGGTCCTTGACCCTTATGCTTTTTATACGGGGGTCCCTATTAAAACACTGGAGCATGAAGGCCCCCATTTGCACTAAAGTGGAAGCGGTGTGGTGGCCTGGCTCCTGCTCATCATCCAGGATAATGTCGTCCTCTTCATTCTCCTCTCCCCATCCACGCACAACAGGGATCCCAGAAAGGTTTAAAGCATGCTCTTCTTGCTCCTCCTCATCTGCCCCGGCACCATCCTCCTCTGACTCCTCTTCAGACTCCTGTTGTTCACTTGTCTCAGATAGAGTAGCCCCCCCCCTGGGAATTCATCCAGCATTGCGACTTCCTCATCTTCCCGCTCCTGCTCCTCCACAGCTTGATCAATGACACGACGCAATGCACGCTCCATAAAGAAGGCATAAGGTACCATGTCACTGATGGCGCCATGGCTGTGACTGACCAGTTTGGTGATCTCCTCAAATGGGCGCAGAAGTCTGCATGCGTCGCGCATGAGCAGCCACTGGCGCGGTGAAAAAACCCCCAGCTCCCCAGAACCGGTTCTGCCACAGAGTTCATACAGGTAGACGTTAACTGCACGTTTCTGCTGGAGCAGCCTATCAAGCATATAGAAGGTTGAGTTCCATCACGTCGGGCAATCGCAAATAAGACGTCTGACTGGCAGATTGTGTCGCCGCTGAATGTCAGCAAGGCGAGCCATGGCCGTGTAAGATCTTCTGAAATGGGCCGAGATTTTCCTTGCCTGCCGCAAGATGTCCTGGACCCCAGGGTATTTGACAAGGAATCGCTGCACGACCAAGTTTAAGACGTGTGCCATGCCACGGTGTTAGCCACTGATCTGTCTGTGAACGCAAAGCTGAAAGGAGTGCCGGGCCAGTGTGGCTCTTGGCTTCCAGGCACAACAGACGCAGCACGGCATGGCAACGTCTCACCTGGCATGTCGAATAGGTTCTGGGGAGCTTGGGCGGCGCAGCGGAAGAGACGCTAGCAGCGGAAAAGGAGGAGTAAGCTGAGGAGGAGAGGGAGGAGGATGGAGTAGGAGGAGGAGGAGAAGAAGAGTCAGCCCTGCATGCAATCCGTGGCGGTAAAACCAAATCTACACGGGTGCCACGGGTTACATGCTTGACGGCCGTCAGAAGGTTCACCCAGTGGGTAGTAAAGTGATATACCTTCCCTGCCCGTGTTTACTAGACCACGTGTCTGTGGTCAGATGAATCTTGGCACCGACACTGTGTGCCAGAGATACATTCACTTGCCGCTGAACATGGCCATATAGCTCTGGGATGCCCTTCTCTGAGAAATACTTCCTTCCTGGGACCTTCTATTGTGGTGTTCCAATGGCCACAAATTTGCGAAAGGCCTCCGAGTCCACCAGTTTATATGGCAGTAGTTGGCGGGCTATGAGTTCTGACAAGCCAGCCATCAACCGTTGGGCAAGAGGGTTATCCGGCGTCATCATTTTTTTACGCTCGAACATTTTTTAAATGACCCTGTGACAAAACTCTCAGTCCCTATACCGATGAAGGACTGCTGCAGTATAGGGCAGTATAGGGCAGCGGTCAGCAGTAGTGCACCTCAAGCCTATGTATTGTGGACCGATACCAGTCCTTATAGGATGGCAGACTGTACCTCACTCAATCCTATGTACTGTAGTACCCTATACCTTACCAGTCCTTATAAGGACCTTTGTGGACCAAGTAGGTTGTGTGCGAGTGATTAGCAGACTGTACATCAGTCCCTATACCGATGAAGGACTGCAGCAGTATAGGGCAGCGGTCAGCAGTAGTGCACCTCAACCCTATGTACTGTGGACCTATACCAGTCCTTATAGAATGGCAGACTGTACCTCACTCAACCCTATGTACTGTAGCACCCTAGACAGACCAAGTTGCCAGTCCTTATAAGGAGCTTTGTGGAACAAATGGGTTGTGAATGATTAGCAGACTGCAGCAGAAGGGCAGCAGTCAAGTATAATATTCTTTCTATATTTGGAAGAAAGAATATTATACGTGTACAAGCCTATTAACATACCACTGATACCAGTCCTGAAAATAACCTTTGTGGAACTAATAGTAACAGCTACTGATTAAACTGACCCTCACTGCCTCACACACTGCTTCCTGCCTGTCCCTATATAAACTGACAAAACAGAGGCTACTGGAACAATAATTGAAATAGCACTTTTGTGGACCTGATAGTAACAGCTAATGACTAAACTGGCTGTCAATGCAGCACACACCGTCCTGTCCCTCTCTCTAAACTGACAAAAGACACTCAGGCTGCTGCAACAATCACTAGCACAGCACTGCCTATCCTGAACTACACCTAACACCTATACCAGTCCTGAAAAGAACTTTTGTGTACCAAATAGCTAGCGATTTGGGTCACTGTAATCTCTCCCTGCTCCACACAGCAAACTCTCCCTATAGTGACAGAAGAAAGAATGTAAAATGGCCGCCGGATCAGGTGTATTTATAAGTTAGGAGGAATGTCCAAGTGTCAATGTGCTGTAATGTCTCAATTAGCTGTCCTGTACCCATGATGGATGTGTCATCATAGGTCAAAGTTCTTTTACACAGTAAACAGGGAAGTCCGCCGGGCGAACGGCGCCAATAGTCCGCCGAACGGGCGGACCGCGAACAGCGGAAATTCGCCGCGAAACGACCGCCGGGCGAACCGTTCGGCCATCACTACTGGAGACATAGGCAAGACTATAACCCAGGCAAGCGCCCATGGCAAGGCAAGTAATTTGCTCCCCCTTACCCGTGGATATTTAGCCCCCCCGAGTCCCTTCCACTAATACAGTAGTACTGACCTACATGACCACTACACTGACCTACTTGATTCCTACACTGACCTAACTGACCACTACACTGACCTATCTGTCCACTACACTAACCTACCTGACCATTACACTGACCTACCTGTCCACTACAGTAACCTACCTGCCCATTATACTGACCTACCTGATTCCTACAATGAGCACTACACTGACCTACCTGATCCCTACACTGTCCACTACATTGACTTACTCGATTCCCACACTGACTTACCTGATCCCTACACTGACCACTACACTGACCTACCTGATCCCTACACTGTCCACTACATTGACTTACCTGATTCCCACACTGACTTACCTGATCCCTACACTGAACTACACTGACCTAGCTGATCCATACACTGAACTACACTGACCTACCTGATCCATACACTGTCCATTACACTGACATACCTGACCACTACACTAACCGGTCTGATTCCTACACTGATCACTACAAAATTGAGGTGTCCAGTAGCAGTCTCAGGCCTTTTGGATGTCTGCACAAAAGAGGCTTTTACAGGAAATAAATACTGTATCTGAAAACAGTGTAAAAATCATGTATATATAATACATTTACATGAGTCTATCAATAAATGATTCAATGTCCATAAAGAACCTTTGAGAAAGCCTACTGGGCAATACGCATGAGGTGGGTGGTGATGTAATCTTTCTGGGGCTAGGTGGAGCTGTGTATGCTGAGAATTTGATTGTGAAATGCTCCTTTTTCACTTCTGAAATGTGAGTGGATTTTTATATGCAAATAGATACTTTTTATTAGCGATTTGCACTATGGTTCTTTCCTCTTGCCTCCTATATGATTGATACCACACTGAGAGCTGGTGAGAGCCACGGATTTGGAGTGTACAGCCAGTGAGAGCGGTGCCACTTGATTGGTAGGTAGTATATACACAAGGATAGCACGGAAAGTTTTTTATTTTTTTACAGGTAATGACTATGCAAAAAAAACACACAGAACACAGCCCCTATCACCCCCACCCTCATCTCCAAAGCACAGGAAGTTAGCAAGTTTTGGGCAAAATCATGGTATTTTTTAAGCATATTGAAAAGATATAAAAACACATTTAATAATGTATTTAGCAGACAAAAAAGGAAAAACAAAGACAAGATCCTGTTAGGTTTTACATACACTTTAAAGCTCATAATATAAGTAGTTAACTTGACCATTTTTGGATTATTTTTTTTCAGATAGGATTTATTTGTTCAAAATATTGCAGTTAATTTAGTCAAAATTACTTTTTGTTTTGCAGTCGCCAAAAACCTGTTAATTTTTGTCATCGATCCTGACATTTTTACACAGACATGGCATTAAATTGGTTGCAGTTTTGAATACATCAATTTTTAGCTGTGACTAGGGAAGAAAACGGGGCTCTTTGTTTCCCATATTAGCATCTTAGGCTGGCCATATACTATACAATTTTCTTATTCAATTTGCTTTAGATTTACCTTCAACTATGTAGTGCAAGGGCCTGCCTGATTGCATACAAATTGAAAGAGTTTAGATTTGACCTCACATTATATGGTTTTGGTAAATCTAAAGGAAAGCTGGACAAGAAAATAGTATAGTATATGACCAGCCTTGGAGGCGGCAACATTCACTTCCTTCACTAGTTCCGTCTACCTGGATCCACGTTCAAAATGAATGGACTTTTCTCCGTGTGTGGGCAAGTCCGTTCATTTCAAACGTCCGCCAGAAAAGACCGGTCATGTGTGGGCGTGTGTGTGCAGGTCCGCTCGTTCGGAAATTCTGGCGGACCTCCGCTGCAAGGTCCGGTGGGTTGTCCGCCGGATAGTCTGACCGTGTGTACACGGCATAACTGACACTGACATTACCAATGACACTAATAAAGTGATCAGTGATAATACTATACACTGTCACTGTACGAATGGCAATAGCTGGGAAGGGATTAACGTCTTGGGGTAATCAAGGGGTTAAGTGTGTACCTAAAAAGTGTTAATGTGTGAAATACAGTGCCTCTATTTCTACTAACAACCTACTTGATTACAGGTCCCAGCCAATAATTTATGGACCTGCTGACAAAATCCCACTGTGTCCAATCACAGCAGAAGTAGGCCAGGAGGGGCATGTTCCCTGAACCCAGAAGAAGGCAGCTACATACAGGTATATTGCTGTGCCTGTAGGACCTGCCCATAGGCAGTCCTAAATGGGACAAGGAGTTAGTGGGAATCAGTTTTTTATTTTCTCAGCAGACTTCTTTATAAGTAAAGGTGATGATGGTGGCTGCATAGCTGCTTGATTCATTTTATTTCGTATGGATATTATACACTGTAGGTTGTTTCTGTGTTATATACAAGTGGCTCTGGATACATAGTTGGTCCAGGGGCAGAAAGGAATGATCTTAATCAATGAAGGGGGGATATGAACAACATGTACAAATATATAAGGAGTCCATATAGTGAACTTGGTGTTGAGTTATTCACTTTACAGTCAACAAAGAGGACAAGGAGGACAAAGAGATTTAATCTTCAAATACTGAAAGGTTTCTTCACAGTAAGAGCTGTGAAAATGTGGAATAGACTCCCTGCAGAGGTGGTTCTGGCCAGCTCAGTAGATTGCTTTAAGAAAGGCCTGGATTATTTCCTAAGTGTACATAATATAACTGGGTACTAACATTTATAGGTAAAGTTGATCCGGTGAAAATCTGATTGTCTCTCAGGGGATCAGGAAGGAATTTTTTCCCCTGCTTTAGCAAATTGGATCATGCTCTGCTGGGGTTTTTTGCCTTCCTCTGGATCAACTGTGGGTATAGAATTGGGTATATGGGATTGTATGATATTATTATTTATTTTTTATTTTTTTGTGGTTGAACTAGATGGACTTGTGTCTTTTTTCAACCTGACTAACTATGTAACTATGTAACTGACGGACATGCTAAAATGATGAATAAACTGCATATTTTTTTAGATATGTGCTAGAAGTGATGACACGCAAATACCTTTGCCCTGGTTTAAAGGAGGGCTGTTTTTATTTGCTTAGGCTCATCTTGTAAACTGGTTAAAATGTTCCATTAGGTATTGCAAATGCCAAGAATCTCTTCTTTCCGTTTTAATAAATAACATGAAACACTGTTAATATGTGAAGTTACCCCTCATGACCAGAAGAAAGGTTCTTTCATAAGTTACAGTTAGTTCCCCTCAGCCAGCATGAACAGGATTCTATTTTTCTTATTACATAAAGGTAATATGTATACAGAGGATAGAGCTTATGTGTCTAGAGCTTCTGGTCTTCATTCCAAGATAGCTATGTTGCATCAGACTTTTACTGCAAAATAAAAACAATTATAATGTTTTTAGAGCAGGGGAACATTTTACTCTTGAAAACTCATCGTTGGGCAGCTCTAGGTCCCTCGCTGCCACTATTTGTGGATGTTGGGGACTGGTAGTCCAGTGCTGAAGATGTGCTCCTTCACACTGGCTCCTATATAACAGTCCCCTCACAATGACAACATCACCTGCACACTCTTTTCTCAGTCATTGGAGGACCACAGCCCAGGACAGCCAATAGGATGTGTCCACATCATGCAGGGGATAACGTAGACATCAGAAGAAGGACCCGAAGACAGAAGGACCCTAAGACTAGGGATCTAGTCTTACTCACAGATACTCATAAATTAACTTCTCTCAGGCTGTATGCATATATTTGGCCTCTGGTCAGATGAGCTTTAACACTGAGTGGTCGCATATATGCATCCATAGAGAACTGTGTACTGTGCTGATAGCATGCTCACTGTGTGCTTCCAGCACAGTATTAAAATGTCATGGTAAGCACCTGATTCATACTTGCAATTGGAAGCTTTCGATCATGTGACCACTGAGAAAGCCAATCACAGTGGTCACGTGATTGAAATGCCCCAGTAGATTGAGCCCTGGTCTCCTAGGGTATATTTAGATGTACGTCTAAATCTACCACTCCCCTGAAGCCCGATCCATGTTTGGATTATGCTTTAAAGTCAATTGCCAGGCAGTGAGGAGGCAATGTGGAGGCGATGTGATGCCTCTTTACTGCCTGTTTTAACCCCATTGTTGCTGACATACAGTATGCACCGCATGTGCTTCCCCTTTGACCTGAATGTGCAGCTTATTGTGGGTTTGCCACTGCCACTTACTACATGTTTACCTACTACATGATTACTACACGTTGGGTAGATTTTGCTGCGGACGCAAAGCTGAGCATCACAACTGTGGCATGTAAATACCCCCATCCACTGCCTTTAGGAAGGGGGAGCAATTGGGAGGTAGTAAAAATGCAGCTCAATCACTTATTTTAGCTCCCCCCTCTTAAACCACACATCTAAACTTGGCCTTAAATCGGAGTTACACTCGGTTTTGTGTTTATTAAAAGTCAGAAGCTACAAAAAGTGTAGCTTCTGACTTTTAATAAATACACACTCACCTGTCCCACGATCCAGAGCCTAAATCCTCGGTTCTTTCTCTAGTTTCTCTCTGGCGCTGGCATCACAAGTGTGGCTGCTTGGGACTTCACAGCCAGGTGCACACTGCGCATGCACGAGACACGCTGTGCCTCCTCAATGTCCTGGGCAATCTTCTGGGACCTGTGACATGTCCCAGAATATTGCAGGGGGGTGAGAGGAGAACCTCAGCTCAAGTAGCCTAGGTGGCCCATGCTGAAGTGGGAGCAGGTTACCTGTCAAAACTAGGTACCCCCCCCCCCCAAAAGAAAAATGACATGTCAAATGTGGCATGTAAGGGGGTAAGGAGTCCTTAAAGAACTTCCACTTTTGGGTGTAACTCAGCTTTAAGCTGGCCACACACTGATAGTTATCACTGAACAAAACTAGAGATTCCTCCACCCACTGTATACTGCATGGATGGATGAATCTCCCACTGCTGCTTTTGTAGTTTGACAGTCATACTGTTAAATACATCATCTGTTAAATACTAGAACAGTGGCTGCATCTAATTGAATGCAGCTGCTGTTTGCTTACAAAATTTCCTGCAGTGCCTGTGCAATGTGTGCAAGTATGAAGTACGTGACTGGTTGATATTACAAGAGAGCAACTAGGAAATATATTGACTGTTGTCATCCTAATACAAAGAGTGTCTGAGCACAAATATTCACAGCAGGATCACTAGTTATAATTTCAATAAAAGCTGAAAACTTTCACACTGGAGGCGTTTTTCAGGCACTTTAGTGCTAAAAAAGTGCCTGTAAAGCGCTAGAAAAAAGCCTCATCTGCAATCCCAGTGTGAGAGCCCGAGGGCTTTCAAAAGGGGGTTCTGTGCTGGCAGGACATAAAAAAAAAGTCCTGCAAGCAGCTTCTTTGAGGCGCTTTAGGGGTGGTGTACACACTGCTCCTAAAGTGCCCCTGTGCATTGAAATCAATAGGCACCTGCAAAGTGCCTCAGCTGTGCCGCCGAAGTGCCTGCGAAGTGTCGCAGCAGCGGCGCTTTGCGGGCACTTTTAACCCTTTATTTGGCCAGTAGTGGGGGTTAAAAGCGCCCCGCTAGCATCTGAAAGCGCAGCAAAAACGATGGTAAAGTGCCACTTAAACTAGCTGAGCTTTACCGTAGATGCCCGGTGCTGGCAGTATGAAAGGACTCTAACTGAAAAAAATATTAATTAAACAGTCGATTACTATATCATCTAAATGTATGAGTGTTGTGTCCTGTAGTCTGGGGAGAAGAGCATTTATACAGTAGATATGCAGTGCTTTGTAAACAAGCTCAGCTACCCATGAGTATATTACAAAAACAACAGCAATTACAAATAGTTTATACATAATAGAAAGTATTACATGTTACAACTATGCATAGTGACATGTAAAGGCCAGAAGTATGAAAATCAAAATGGAAAGTCCTCTGACTCTGGCTGACATGCAGGTATGTTTTGTAGGAAGGATATGTAGGATCATGTGAACTGCAAGCTTAAATAGATATAAAAGGCTTTCTTTTTAAAATAACAAACATGTCATACTCACCTGCTCTGCAATGGTTTTGCACAGAGCAGTCCCAATCCTCTTCTTCTCGGATCTATCACTGGTGCTCTTGGCCCTTCCCTCCTGCCGATTGCCCCCAGAGCAAGCAGCTTGCAATGGGGGGACCCATGCAGGCTCATTCCTGAGCCATGGCTCTGCTTGTCCATTCACCTACAGAACTGCGGATCAGCCCTGCCCCCTCTCTCCTCATTGACCCAGTCAATAAGGAGGGAGATTCCCCAGAAAGCCGAGGCGCTTGTGCACATAGCTGGATCGAGAGGGAACTCAGGTACGTTTTTTTTTTGGGGGGGGGGGGGCTGATGCACAGAGAAGTTTTTTTTTGGAATGCATGAAGGTAAAAAACCTTGAGCCATTAGAACCACTTTAAAGTATATCAACGGTCAAAATGTAAAATCATACATTTATCTCCATGTTGAGTAGGTACTGCTGAGTCACACATTTCACAGAGCCTCCCTTCTGATCTACAAAGGAGCTGAGGGGAGGAGCTTCAAGAGGCAGAGTCTGCATGGGGATTGCTGCTTGCAAACAGCGGGGTACCATGGGATATATAGTCCTTAAAAATTGAATGCAAAGGAATGAACAAAGGAGAAGCTACAAAGCATACAGGGAATTCAGGAAGTTGTGGAAAGAGATAGACAGCAGACAAGCAGCACTCACAACATGAAAGGAGACTTTTCAAGTAAGCTTATATTGGATTGTTTTACATGTACATTGTTACATTAGATTTCCTTTAAAAATGTCTTTCATAGGCTATTAGGCTTGTGCAATTAGTTTCGTAACGAATCGAAATTCGGCCGAATTTGGCATCTTTCGGACATTCGGATGCATCCGAATGTCTGAATAAAAAAACAACGAATACGAAAGAAATATAACGAATGAATTTGAATGAATTCGAATGAATTTGGTAATTCTTTAAAGATCTAATGAAACAAAAGGTCAGCTCAAAGTAAATCTTATAGTCCAATCAGCTAATTAATTTTGTGCCGGAGGATGGATTACTGGCAAAGTGCATTCCTGAGAACTGAGTTAGAAGGGTGTTGTATTGTATTTGAGCCGAGGAGAAGAGACGTTGTCATTGTGTGTGTTAAAAGATTCAATAAACCAACGATTTTCCAAACTACGAATCATTATCACGAATGTCTATACATACATAAATAGCGAATTTTAACGAATACGAACAAATGAATTCGACACTCTACGAATAATAACGAATTATCCGAAAACGTATTAACATAACGAATAACAGAACGAAATGATGTATCTTACGAATGACAACGAACCAAAAACTAAACAACATTTTCCGTTGTGCACAAGTCTATAGGCTATCCAGAGTCCTTAATATAAGCGGTATGGAAGAATCTCTTAAATCTGACATTTAGAAATAAAGAAAATACATTCAGTTTAGGTATTATATTTTCTGCTTATAATCACCATATTATAGTCAACCTGTAAGTCTGCCTTCCCAAATGCCTATATTTCAAATACAAATGAAGCATTTATCATATTTTATTACAAAACATTAGTCATTGCCTTTATATAGTGTCAATTCTTTTTCCTAGCTTTTTCTTTTTTATACCAATACCAGTAGTCATTGATTGTAGAATTACTCTGTATCTATAGATGCATCTTCAGGACAGAGAGCATTCATCAACCAGAAAATGTTATTAAAATTGAATTTAATTTTTTTTTTTTACTTTTAACTTGCACATGTTCCTTAGCTTTAAATACTTTTCTGAGCACATCATCAGATTTTTTAGCATTACATAAGACATATCTGCTGGAGAGAGGCATAAGGTAAAAAGAGCTCTACTAGTTAATTATCAATGACCGACCACCACAGCCTGGTTCCATATTAATCGGCTTTCACTAGTGTGCCTTTGTGAAAGCTATGGGATTATAAAACACACCTGCTGCTCTCTGTTTGTCCTGTGGGTGGCAGGTTTATCACATAGCAATAGAAGGGCACACAGGAGAGGTTCTCGAAAGAGTCAGATTAAAACACCCTTCTTTCAGAATTATTCCCTACTGCTTCAGTGAAGTAAACAGTGCCACTTGCAATGTTGTCATTATTTCCGGCATAACTTAGATGCTGATGTATCTCACAGCTGGACCATTCTGTGGGAGCCATATTTACTTGTCTTCTGGGGTGCCAGACATCACACCTGCTGCTATGCACTTCATCTTGGAGAGTGGACACTGGATGACAACCTCTTTAGAGGGTGAATCAGCTTGGATGCTAGTTTTCCTAATCTCTCTATGTTAGAAGCTCAGAACCTGATTTTCCTCTTAAACCCTGATAATTAATCTTTACTGATGGAACATGCTCAGGATGGTGCAGCGCAGGGATCAGAAGAGAAGAAGGTCTTATATTACTTGTCAAGTTCCTCATCTCTTTAACACATTAGGACAAAAACACAAACACAGTATACAGTATGCATCATACTGACCCTAATCCTATTGGCACCTGTCACTTATCCAAACGGGTTCCTTTAATGTGCCATAAATGTCTGACTTCAAATAATCTGGGTGGCCCTATGTAGTGGCCACCTGTTTCTAAATGACTTTGGATGGGTTTCTTTGTTGTATTGTATAAGTACACAGAATGTCATCAGCACTGAAGCCTTCACCTTAGACTGTGAACTTAGAATGTCAACTTCTTTTCATAACTCTGACCATGGCTAGACAGCAACTGCAAAATAAACAATTGTTAAACACTGGAGGCTGAATTTGAGAAGATTAATATTAAGATTAAACGTGAAAAAGAAACAAAAATTGAAAATGAAAAATTGAATCCTATTTTTAAACATTGCCCTGTCATCGATGTAATTAATGAAATTGTGAAAATGCCAATGCATTGTTCAAAAACAAGTCCAAAAGAATATTATAATAGCAGCATCTATTCAGATTTAGCAGAATTAGGTTGACTACATAAAGACAATAATGTATGATGAGTACATACCAGAATCTGCACATTAGAAGTGCTGTCGGAGAATAATGATAAAAATACTTGTTAGTAAATTTTAAATAAAAAACTCTCTCTCTTACTGAATTTACTGGTTTATTGCAGTTATTAAGTTAACTGAAAGTTGCAATATTTTAACAGTTAAAGTGGTTCTAAAGGCAGAAGGTTTTTTTTACCTTAATGTATTCTCTGCCTGATCTCCATCTAGCTCTGTACCCGTGATTAGAGGTTCTCTATGCTCTATCCCTCCTCACGGGGCAGATTGAGAGCAGCGGGAGCCATTAGCTCCTGCTTATGTCAATTAAATCATGTGATGAGGGAGCGGGGAGCTGAGCCACACTGTCTGGGTCTATGAACACAGGCAGTGTTGCTAGGGATTGAGCCTGTAGGTGTGCCCCATCAGGAAGCGGATTCCTATGGTGGCACACCGAGAGGAGGAGGGGCCAGGAGCTCCGGCAGGGACATGAGAAGAGGGGGATTTGGGGAAGAGGATCTGGGCTGCTCTGTGCAAAACCATTGCACAGAGCAGGTAAATATAACATGTTTATTGTTTTATTAAATACCCTTTTACGTTCAGTTTAAGGGAATCAATCAGGACATAATTATGTATGCTGCAAATACAAATTACTAAGTGTAGTGATGGAATTTGGCATTCTATAAAAGATAAACGTGTTCCCCAGATCTTGTATTTAATAATGTTAGTATATTTATTCTGACAGGTACCTTTTAGTGAGCTGCTCTTACATGCCAGAGTCTTGAGCCTATACACCTGTCCCGGTACTGTGCAACACAAACAGATTCAACCTGCTAATCCATGTTTTTAGATGCTTTTTCCTTTATCCTGATGCCAGAAACATACGTACTTGCATAATTAAATACCACAGTGATTGCCCACATGCCAGGTGCAATGTTCTCAGGAAATGCTCCTTTTCTATGCACTTACCATGTCAGCAATATTTTGGAAACCATCCTCTACAATACTGGGCATTTTTCATTGTGTATCATTTAAAGGGGAACTGTGAAACCAGAAATTGGGCATTGTGAGAGAAAAATGGTAGGACTGCTTTAAAAAAAAATTCTTCAAGTCTTTAATGTTGCAATGTTGCAAGCCATTGCAAGCCATTTACTTTGTTTACCTAGTTTGTGTAGTTGGGGGAATTTGGTAACAGTGTATGGTCAGTTTATGATAGGAAGTGTTTTACTGCCTGTATCATCAGGTAAAAGTAGAGAGAAAAAAGTAAAAGAAAAAAAACAAATGAATGCAGCCACCACATTTAAGAATTGGAAAGCTGCAATAAATTACATTTTTGTTTTTACTGCTTTAAGGGCTCATTAAAGTGGAAGTAAACCCTAAAATTTCACTTTTCATTAATATTGCCATCCATTCATCCAAAACTCATTTTCGTTCATCATTTTTTTCCTACCTGCTTCCTTCCTGTACAATCAGTATATGTCTCACTGCTTACGTCACCGCGCATGCGCAGTAATGCCCGAAAAATCCGGCAGCCCGAGCCCGGCCGGAATTATTCTTGTGTCTGTCGGGGCTGCGTCATTTCCTGTTGTAGACGTCAGCCCCGACATCCCGCGAGGACTGCTCATGTTTATTTTATGAGAGGATCTGCATTGTCACGTGCGACAGTAGTTGGCAGCACACCTCCGTTGGCTATGAGAAACCTTTACTCGTTTCCATAGAAACCGGAAACGAATATGAGGCTTGAATATTGTGCACGTATTGCGCATGCGCGGGATTACAGCGCAGCGTGAAGTGTGGGCGGAAATACAAATTGAAAAGAACTAGGATAAACCACATCCGAGATGGCGCTGAGTTAGACACTGACAAACGAAATGCAAACATCACGGATTATACAGTAAGGACACATTTTTTCATAATGGCACCTAGCTATATAGTTTTATGTTGTCTCGCTAATTACAAAAATGGTCTTATCTAAAAACAGAGGGTAGGGTTTACTACCACTTTAACACTCGTGGCAGACATCTTACGAGTGGCTTCCGGTGGATCACTTTTCATAGAACATTTGACAGGCGGTAAGGAGGTGTTTGCAAAGCAACAAGGCTGCAGCATGTGTATATCCCCTTTATGGCTGCATTTGTATTTTGGTGGGGGGGTCTGTTGATACAAACCCCCTAGGTCTAAATGAGATAACTGCATTTCTGATGGCAACAAGAAGAAAAGAAAATGAGTGGCCAATATCTATACAGGAGAAAGCTGCCTTTTCGCCAGCTATAGACCTATAAGTAGAGGCCCAACGTTTCTACTGATAAATCTGAGTCTAACATTGGGAAAATAGAAAAATGTACGTGTTAAGATTATTGGTACTTCTGTTAAAAAAAATCTGTACTTAGAGAAAAGGTGTAGGCTGCTATTGCCGAACTTTGCCTATTTGTCATGCTGATTCAATAGCTTCAGTTTTCAGTTAGAGACCTGAAACTAGTATACAGTTCAGGAGTGTTGACTTCATTGGCTTCAGACATGCTCTGGGTCACTGAAGTGGAGAGTATTGGAGATACAGTTAAGCTGGACCTAGATGAGTCAAATATTTTTTTTGTGCACTCACCAGGCTGCTCTGCTGTCAGAATACAGAGAACAGTAGCTGCAGCCAATTGGCTGTAGTCACTGATCGACAAAAGTTTTCCAACACTCCCATTCGACAAACATTCATCTAATGATTGACTAATTAACATAAATAGAAAAAAAGGAACATAAATTCGATCCACCTATGGCCAGCTTAAGCTAAAGTGAAACTTCACCCAAAAGGGGAAGTTCCAAACTTCTGCCTCCTCCTTCCTTCCTCCCTCACTTTTGGCATTTTATTTATTTTTTTGGGGGAGGGGGCGAGTATCTTGTTTTGACAGGTACCTGCTCCCCTACTTGCAGTCCAAATCGAGGAAAAGCTGGGAACTAATCCGGCCATCATCTCAAACAGATAATTTAGAAGCAAAACATGAAGTCCTTAGGGGACTTTATAGGCCATAATACTCAAAATAACAATGTGAAAAATATTTTTAGTATATAAGTCAATACAAACTTTATCGAAACAAACAATATAGGATAAAAGAAGAGTTGCTGCTTGTATAGTAGTGTAAACAACAAGACAGCATAGGAAAATGTTTCACAATATGTTGACAATATGAAGGTCACTGGTCAGATAGAAATCACCCAAAGTGTTTCAGAAATTACATTCTTTCTTCAGGGGTGTGACGTATGTGGAACAGCACCTTTTTTAGAAGTAAGTATGTAATCAGTAAATATGCACAACAGCAAAAAACAACACAACCAAAACAATCAAATATCAAAAAACACACAAACTATCACATTTTACAAAATCATAAGGAAATATGTAAAAAAAAAAAAGCATCAAACTGTGGCAAAGGATACTATTGGGTTATATTGCAACGGTAGAATGTTAAATTGCATTAAACAATGAACATGTATGGGAATAATATCAACAAAAAGCTGAAAAATTGGGTGAAAGAAGAAAATCCTATCAATACCAGACCACACATGGATGGATACTATTTGTCAAAACCCTCTAAGAAAGGTTTAAAATGGGTGGCATAATTTAGGCCAGGAGGAGATGTTGCATCCAAACTGTAGATCCACTTCAACTTTTATTGGAGCAGGATCTTATGCCAATCCCCTCCATGCGGGATAGGGTGTATCCAATCCAACATTCCAAATTTAATTTTAGGAAACTTGCCCTTGTGTGTGGTTGCCACATGGTGACCCCACGGTAAATCAGGATTACAGGTTTTCATGTTCAAAATGTGACAATATGCCCTTTTCCAAAACTCCTATATTGCTTCACCTACATAAAAACAACCGCAGGTCAGTAGATAAATAACTCTTTATGTTTGGCAGTTAGCATAATGACATTGTTTAAATATGTTGCTCATCAGGGAGTCTTACCTGTTTCTCAACCCTCATGAACTGGCAATAATGGCAACCTACACATTTAAAAGTACCAAAGTTTTTACTAGGGCTCCAATTGGTGCCCATGAACTCAATGTGGAGCTATCCCTGATGGATTTTGCTCATCTATAGGTGATGGCTGGTCTATCAGAAACAAAAAGACTAACGGTGAGAAGGTGCCAGTACCCTGATTTCTGGTCTGGGGGACGCAGCAATCTGAGCAGATGTCCGGCCATCCCTCCTTCCACTGTAGCCTTCTGGGACACATCATAGCTCCCAGAAAGCTGCAGGACCATTCAGATAGCACAATGCTACTTGCACATGCGCAGTCACAGCTGGCTGCCCACAGTTAGAATACTGGTGCTGGGGACCGAAGCCCGGTAAAGAAACTTGCTGGGTGAACTTGCTGGGTGAGGACAGCACTGGATCCCAGGACAAGTAAGTGCTGTTTATTAAATGTCTGCAGTTACAGATTTGTAGCTGATGACTTTTCATTTTTTTAAATATGACTGAAGAACCCGCTTTAACAGTCAGTTACAGTGGTTCTAAAGGCTCAAGGTTTTTTTACCTTCATGCATCCTATGGTAAAAAAGCTTTCTGTGTGCAGCAGCCCACCCTAATACTTTTCTGAGCCTCATCTCTATTCAGTGATGTGCATGAGAGCCTTGGCTCTCCAGGGACTCTCCCTCCTCATTGGCCAATGGCTCCTGCTGCTGTCAATCATGGCTAGTGAGCCAATGAGGAGAGAGAGGGGGAAGGGCTGAGCCATGGTTCTGTGTTTGAATGGACACGCAGATCCACGGCTCAGCCTGAGCCTGCTTGGGTGCCTCATTGCAAGCCACTTACTCTGGGGGCACTCGGCAGAAAGAAGGGGCCAGGAATGCTGGCACAGGAACCAGAACAAGAGGATCAGGGCTGCTCTGAGAAAAACCACTTCACTGAGCAGATGAGAATGACATGTTTTTAATTTAAACAAAAAGCTTGGCTATTTCTCTCCGTACCTGTGTAAGTAAAAAATGCACTTTTTTTTAATAGATGTTGGAAGTGATATGGGAACAGCTTGTGATTTATGAAGGCATTGTTGTGTTTGGGTCGCTGTAAAAATTATGATCACTGATGGTCAATCCTACATTAATGATGCTGTGTAGAATGGAAATGACAATTGGACAGGTAGATCGTGACCTGACATGCTGCCAGCTTCTGATCGAGCTTGCCACCTGTCACAGCAGAGCTAGAGTAACAGCTGAGCCAAGCTGAGACACTGCCCAGATCAGATCACACATACAGAGCTGCAGTGGGATGCTGAGTGCACTCCTGCACTCGGCACTAGTGTAGAAGGCATACATTCTGTCAGGCGGAGTGATGAGATTATTTATAGTTCCAGCCTCTGACTTGCTGTCATTCAGAGGCCGGGGATGGGAGAGGAAGAGAGAGCATCACAAATGCAAGTAACAACAAGGGTAATGTTTGTTACAGTGGGAGGTGCTGAAGGGGTTAACAATGACATAGTAATGTACAGCATGAAGGGGTTAATGTGCTGCCACTGGTCACCCATGCATTAGTGAGCAGTGGCAGTTAAATAATTTGTTTGTGCTGCATTAGTGGCACCAGGGTAAGTGTGAATTAACTGCTTAATTCTGAAGCATGGGGGGTTATTAATCCCTGCCACTGACCACTAGTGCAGCATAAAGGGGTAATTACCACTGACACTGGTCACTAATGAATCACAAAGGGGTTAATTAGCTGCCACTACCCACCAACCCACCACTGACCATCAATGCAGAGAGCCAGCAGGAGTGGGGTATCCCCTCCGACTGCCAGTAAAAGCAATACAAAAATATTTACAAAAAAACAGCATCGCCTGCCCTAAAAAAACAATATAGGGATGATATCTGTAGCTGCAGGCATCATCCCAGTATACCACTTTAAACTGGCATCGTAAATGTACGTCTTAAAGTAGTTAAAATAGAATTCCAGCTTCAACCTAACTTAAAATGCTCATCTTAAAAATGCCCCTCCCCCTCCTAACACCCATGATGACTAACCTATTTTCAGTCCACTCCGATTTGGTCACATTATCTCACCTGTGTGAGCCAGTGGGGTGTGTAGGGAGAGAATATACTTTTTTGGGGGCCTTGCTAGTTAATTTTATAAAAAAAAGAAAAAAAAAAGGTTGCTGCACCACCGTGATCTTTCATCTCTTCCATGTTGCTCAGGTAGATCTCTATCTCTCAAATGTTGCCTACCTCTGGAGTAGAAACTATCCAAATGTATTTTCTCTCATAATAAGTAAAATCTTTTAGTTAAATGCTATATCAATTGAAAACGCATGTTTTTGGTCTGGTTGAATACAAATAGGAACCATGGTGGTAAGATGAAGACCTGAGAAATACAGTATATGCGTGTGTTGAGAGGATAGATTCTAGATCCCCGTTGGAGAAGGCTAAGAAGCTATTGAGTAAAATGTGAATTTTACCAATGAGTAATAGTCTTTCTAATGTGTTCAAGCTTCTCTGTGAGTATAAGGATAAATATTACAATGCTGAACAGTTTTTAAAACATAGACAGGCTAGTCGAGGATGAGGTTCAACATTTTCATTCATTTTTTTATAATTTGGACCGTTATGGCAATCCAAGCAGTGAGCCATTATCCATCCTCCTCTAATGAAACATGAAAGCTTTCTTTTAATGATCACATTTATGGGAAAAAACTATATCTTTTGTACATACATTAAAACTGAAATATTAGATAAGGCTGAATTTCAACATCTAAAAATGCCCAAAACAAACTTATTTGCTGCCTGCTGTTCTTATATGCAAATTCTAGCTTATTACTGTACGTATAGACATGCAATTCACAGCTGCATAAATGCTTTGCAGTTTATGAAATGCTGGAATTAAGTATGATGGATAATGTTCCAGGGTTTGTTTTATAGTTAGAATTTTGGCATACCTATGAGAAAAAACCTTCAGGGATAGTATAAAATCAAGCAGACATACAGCTCAGTCTTCACAGTTACTGAATGCTACAAATTCAGTTATTACATTCGGCTCTTATGATTTCTGAGGCTGGTTAAAATCCCTTCCAGGTTTGTGGTGGGTTTTCTTTTGCATTTCAATCAGATACTGTCTTTTTACAAAAGTACTGCTATCGAAGGGCAAGCAAATAGCTGTAAGCTACTCACATAGAGAGTCACAAGGGTGAAAAGCTATAATTATATTGGAATGCATCCAAGGAGTCTTGTATTCTGTTTATACTTCATGGCTCTTTGAATTTATGTACAATCCAAGCAAACAAATTGATTTTAATGCTAAGACTGTTGACCTTACAAGTTCACTTTATTGAACAGTCTACATATTACAGCTATTATACTTGAAATCAGAAAATGGGGAAAAAAAAAAAAAACATGAAGAACGAAATGGAGTCGCATTTTTATAACGGAATTGAAATACTAACTGGCATTACACACTATGCTCATTTTCAGAGGAGATAATTACTCGCTAATAGCTAATTTCTTAAGAATGATTTGCTTATCATAGTAACAGAAGATAAATTATGAGAGATTGTCACTGGTTTACATGACATGAATAATCACAGTTCAAAGCCAATATATAAATGCACATAGCAGAAAATTGTAATTAGCAACACCTGACACAGTTTGCAGCTTGCTTCTATGGAAATGTTCAAAGAAAACAGAGATAACTTTTACTCATATTTACAGAAATTATACGTAATAGAAGACATAGTTCTGTGGGAAATGATATATTTAAAAATGTAAATTGATATTGGACATAAGGAGACACCTGATCAAGTAGAGGACAATAATGTAAAGGAAAAGTTGACCTAAAATTCGATGCTATGTCTAGGCGCCGTTGAGCTGAAACCTACACTGGAATCTTATATATCCCCCGAGACTCCATAAGTAAAGTACCCATGCTAGATTTCCCATCTCTGCTCCACTGTCTGCTCATTTAAGTTAGCTTCCAGTGGTCTGCATGTTACTAATCTGCCAGCAAAACCTAGCCCGTCTTCCACAAGAGACATCTTTTAGCTAAGACAGCTTAGAAAAGTGACCAATATACTAGTGTAGCAGGGGGACCCTGTGCTAATCTGTAAAAGGGTGGTTTACGCCAGATTTTGGCAGAAGCAAGCAGACTGATTGTTCGGATGTGTTCTGGCTTCATAATAGAACCAGTGTTATAGTTCAGAGCCCACTCTCCTGAGGGAGGTCAGTGTGTCTAAGCCCTTGTACACACAGTCGGACATTCCGACCACAAAATCCGTCAGATTTTTTCCGACGGATTTTGTCCGAAACTGGTGTTGCATACACATGGTTGGACAAAGTTGTCGGAAAATCCGATTATTCGGAACGTGATGACGTTCGTTTGTTACAATGGGATTACGTTCAGGCTAGTAGCCAATAGCTTTGGCCAATCGGAATTCTCTACAAACGATCAGACAAAGTCCGATCGGATCATGTTGTCGGGAAATTTTATATCCAGCTCTCAAACTCTGATGGTCAGGCATTCCGATGGAAAAAGTCAGATGGAGCCCACACATGGTCAGATTATCTGACAACACGGTCCAATCGGACATTTTCCGTCGGAATATCCCACCATGTGTACAAGGGCTAAGGGGAGCTGTGTGAGATGCTGCCATGCATCAAGGTCAGGTGGAGACAGAGGAAGGCCCAAACCTGAGATGAAGTCCAGGAGGGACAAGGGCAGCTAGGAAGCTGCACGGACAGACGGAGAGATAAAAGTCAGCCTCTGCGCAAACCACTGGGATGTGTTTGATGGTCAGGTGGACCAAAAGGTGTTTGATGGTTGGGAAGACCCTGAAGAGGTACTCGGAGCAGTAAAGCTGCCACAAGAGAGCCAGGAGGCTGAATGTTATGTTTTTGAAATTATGGTGAGAACCCTCTGCGTGGGAAGAGCTATCTGTATGAAATTTGACTTTCTTTTAATTAAAAGTAATCTGCCATGCCCTAAAAAGTTTACAGTTTTGGACTGGCACAACACATTGTAAACACACACACTGCTTGAGTTTAATCAGTCCAATCTCACAATTAGGTATGATTGAACTTGTCCGGGTACAATTCAAGCCAGTCACTGAACTCAACATGAAGTCTGCAAATCCTGAATGTAGCCCTGAACCCTAATAAAGCCTTTTTGAAGGCTAATGGGAAAGACAGTGGGTATAGAAAATACCCCCCCCTCTTTAAATTAATCACATTTTGTTGCTTTGCAGCCTTAAATGAAGACAGACACATAATTTGTTTTATCCAGCTCTATGTACTCAGTGTAACTTATAACATCCAAGTGAAAAACTTTAACACCAACATGTCAGAAAAATATATGTAAAAAAAAAAACAGAATCGCTGAGTTGGAAAAATGAGTCGTAGGTATGGCTAATCACCTTCTCAATGGCATGCAAAGCCATTTGAGTTTCAGCTGTAATCAGCTGTGTTCATTTTGATTAGCTCAGCATGATAGCTTTCCTGGAGCATTTCAGTCCCTGATAGGGCAACTGAAGAAAACAATCAACTATGGGTGGTAAGGCACTGTCAACAGATCTCTGGGATAAAGTTGTGGACAGTCACGAGCCAGGAGATGGGTACAAAAACATTTCAAAGGCTTTATTAATGGCTAGAATCACAGTGAAATCTATTAGTAAGAAGTGGAAGGTATTTTGTAGAACACAGACCATCCCTGGATTGGGGCGTTGCTCCAAAATGAATGAAAGAGCCAAGAGAAAACTGATCAGTGAGGCTATCAAGAGGTCTAGAGCAACTCTGAAGCAGTTGCAGGAATTTACAACAAAGAGTAGTCATTGTGTGCATGTGACAACCATATGACAAATTCTCCACAAATGTGGCGTGTATGGGAGGGTTTCAAGAAAAAAGTCCCTCCTTCAGAAAGGCCACATGCAGTCATGACTGACCTTTGCCAAAACACACCTTCTGAGGCCACATGGAACAAGGTGTTATGGTCAAATGAGACTAAAATTGTATTATTTAGCCACAACACAAACAATATGTCTGGAGGAAATGCAATACTTCTCACCATCCAAATAACACCATTCCTACAGTAAAGCATGGAGGTAGTAATAGCCTGTTATGGGGGTGTTTCTCTGCAGCAGGGACTGGAGCACTTGTCAGGATAGAAGGAAAAATGGATGAGTCAAAATAATGTCAAATTCTTGAGGAAAATATGCCGCCCTCAATGGGAAGAAGGTTTAACTTCCAACATGACAATAACCCAAAGCACACAGGAAAAAAATTACCACACAGTGGTTGAAGGAGAAAAAGGTGAATGTTCCTGCATGGCCTAATCAGAGCCCAGACTTAAACCCCATTGCAAGTCTGTGGAAATGTAACTGAACTTGAGCAGTTCAGCAAAGAAGAGTCAGCAAATATTGCAAAGTCTGGATGTGCAAAGTTAGTAGAGACATCCCAATAGACTAAAGGCTGTAATAAAAGAAAAAGGAGGTTCAACAAAATACTGACACAAGGGGGAGATCTTTTTCCTACTCAGTGAATTCTGTTTTTGATTTTGTTTCTGAAATGTTGGTACAGGTAAGTTGAACTGACTAAATACAGCTGGATAAAACAAAAACTGTCTCTTTCTTCATTTCAAACTGTAAATCAATAAAATGTGATTCTTTTCTATACCCACTGTATATTGTTAACACATGCATTTGGGAGATGGGCACTGCCATAGGGGGCATCTACAAACGAAAATCAAGTTTAAACAAATACTGTTCAGTAAGGAGAAGGTCTTTTTGAAAATATTAAAAATACACAGATCCTTTAAATAACATTCACTATGACTGATGATGGTCATAGCCATAATTGGTTATGGCACCATTTGGGATTCCAGGCTGTTTGTTTACATACTTAAATCTTAAAATATCTTTAAAATTGAGATATTTACTCCTAAAATGATAGAAATGCTTTGCAGTATGCAATGTGTTTGCAACATAAAGATTTTGCCCGTTGCTCATTAGAGTTTATAAGAAGAACCATGATTTTTATTTTATTTTATTTTTTGGATTTTCAAAGAGCTTTATTGAAAGTGATGAATAATGTACAAGTTAAGATATGGAACTTGCGGACAAAACATAGGCAAAACATAATGTCTATAAAAAAAAATAACAAAGAGCATATAGCTCAAACAAATGCACAGAGCTTAGGGATTATTCCAGTTCCCCAGGAAAAGGGATCTGGAAGGGGGAAAGAGGGAGAAGTGAGGGGTGTGGATGCCAGTAGGGGATTGACATTAGTATTTAGTTAGTAAACTGTTTAGCCTGTCTCCGTGTCATTCTTATCTCAATGGGCTCAAGGTACTCTAAGGGAGAGTAGATCTCGAAGGTTACCTCTATGTGGAGGTTATCACCGGGGGTAATAGTTATGTTGTAATCAGATACAGGATTTAGCCCTGGGGTCGGAAAGCCAGGGCTTCCAGTGGTAGTGGAATTTCCTCAAAGACATTTGTGATTTTGCAAAGAGATATTCCATCAGCAAGTGTTCATTTAAGATTTTGATGGCATTGCTGATAGCGGGAGCAATGGGTTGTTTCCAGCGGCGAGCAATAGCCAAACGGGCCGCTATAAAGATTTGTGTGACAATGGGGTGGAAATGTGGAGGCCAGACTGAGACGTCTAGGCCAAATAAGGCCATCTGTGGGGTAATGACACAAGACAAGCCGGTAACCTCATGAATGAAAGTGGAGATGTCTGTCCAGTATACATTTATAAAGGGACACCCCCACCAAATATGTAGTGTATGACGGCTGGGTTAAGAGAGCATAGAAATATGAGATGCCGCGGGTCCTGTTGGTGGGAGAAGCTGGATGATGTCTTTGGTGGAGTTGTAAGTAGAGGTTGGAATTGAGGAGAGAATGTGGCGAATTCTCAAATAGATGTAGACATCTTTGTGAGAGAGGAGGTATCGATTTGTAAGTTGATGAAAGGAGAGGAGATGGTTGTCCTGGAATAGATCTCCAATATTCCGGATGCCTTGCGCTAGCCATTTCTGTATTGGGAGATCCGGGGAGAGAAGGGAGATGGCTGCAAGAGGCAGTTGGTGAAGAGCTTGGGGGTGTATTCCACCTGAGCCTTGTGATATAGATTTCCAGGTATTTAAAGTTGCGTTCATAGTAGGTAGAGAGGCTTGTGTGGGGTGAAAACCCAACCATACCGCTGCTAGGAGATGCGAGGGGGTGTGTCTGCTGCTTCGATTAGGGTCCAAGGCTGTAGCGAGGACATATCCCAAAGTTTTCTGGTTTGGTCGAGTAAAGTTGCTTTGTAGTAGAGTCTGAGGTTGGGCACTCCCAGACCAGAAAATTTTGTCAGTGTGTAGAGCAAGGAGGCATTACCTTGTGATTTGCGATCTGCCCAAATAAAATTGTTGAGAAGTCGCTGGAGGCCAGCGATGTCAGATTGGAGTATTGGTATCGGTAAAGTTCTGAACAAATACAGGGCGTGTGGTAATAAAAACATCTTAGAAAGGGCTATCCGGCTTGCCCAGGAAGCCTTCATCTGTAGAAGCAAATTGGTTAGCACCTGTAGCTTCTGGGTAAGAGCAGCTATGTTAGTGCGTAGCATTAGAGAGGCGGGGGAGGTCAGCTGGATGCCCAAGTAGGTCAGAGACGAGCTGGGGGCCCAGGAAAACGGGGATGCGGAGGAAATGTTGGTTTTAAGCTGTGGGGGTAAGGATATTCCCAACATAGCAGACTTAGAGTGGTTCAATTTGTATAGGGAGATCTGGCTAAATTGGTGTAGGAGATCACAGAGTGGGGGCAGGGATTGTAGTGGGTCGGTGAGCCAGATAATAATATCGTCGGTGTATAGGCCTATTTTGTGGGTACTTTGATCTACCGTCAGTCCGGCTATTTCTGGGTGCGTTCTGATCGCCTGCGCTTAGTCAAAGAGCCCAAAGCCCATATTTTTTCCATGATTTTTATTTTATAGAAGTCCTATATTTTTTGAATGGAAGTCCTACTTTACACAACCTATGTTGCAGGACAAATCCCAGGAGGCAGGTAGCTAGTGTTGAATCATATTCTATTCACTATTATTATTCTAACCACACTTCAATAAAAAGTCTAAACATATATATTAGATTCCACACTCCATAGTCCAAATAAAAGTTATTGAGGGTAGTATAGTGATTAGTATTATAATCATGACTGTTGGCGCTGTAGTTTTTGTTATGTAATGTTGTCGATAGAACAGTTCAGGTAACATGATCAGCTTAGAGATGAAACAGTGCCAACTGCAGACAATGCATGGCAACATCTTTTTCCCCCAAGCACACACAGTACAAAGCCACAAAATGCCAGCACTTTTGAAAATAAGGGTATAACTCAAAGCTATTTAAAAAAAAAATGTTTCAGATATCGTGGAGAGGGAATGGAACAATTGTCAGATTTGTGTTGCTGTCTGTTAGAGAGATTCACTCTATTTGTCCTGTTTACTATTATTGCCAGACCTGAACAGCCTCAAAATAGGTAAGTATACAGATCTTTCTTACACAGGTTAGTCATAATATATGTTAGGACATGAGAGTGAACGTATTTAAGATTAGTTAGGTGGTGCCTGAAAAAAAAAAAAAGCATGTCAATTTTATTTGGGTACAATGTTGCACGACTGCGCAATTGTCAGTTAAAGCGACACAGTGCCGTATCAGAAAAAAAATGGCCTGGTCATTAAGGGGCAAATCCTTCCGGGGCTGAAGTGGTTAAGAAAATACTAAAAGAAGACTTTTTTTATTTTAAATAAAAGAGGTTATTCTTGCCTGCTCTGTGCAACAATATTGCACAGAGCTTTTCCTATCTTCTGTTTTGGAGGTCCCCTGCTGGCACTCCCTGCTCCTTCTTTATGCAGGTTCCTACTCAGCAAGCCATGTGCTGAGGGCACAACTGTGCAGGCTCGCAACCGACCTGAGCTGTGTGCGTCCATATATACACACAAAGTACAGGTATGATTTTCTTGCATTGTCATGATGTTGACAACTCATTCTTGATCAACTGGCTACCTTAACCACTTTTTGGCTATCATTGGTGGATTGGCGGCCCTTTATTTACCAAGAGTTGTTTATGGACAGCACTGAATAAATAGCTGTTGGGCTGCCAATCTGCCGAGTACTCTACATGTACTGATCTGTCTTAAGACAGCTTAAGCCAATCCAAGGGGCAGGGTATCATGTGATCGCAGTGATTGGTCATCACAGGGATCACAGGGTACCGTTTACAGTGCACAGGGTGTTCAGCAAATCCCATCCTTTGTTCTCTATTGATGTTCTCTATTGATTCCATCTTAAGTACAGTATCAAGGACCTGTTTCATTTTTAAGATGTATTGTAATGTTTTACACAATTTGTCTTATTAAAGATTTGTTAACTTTTATACCACCAAGAAATACTGTTCATTCACTTGACACTATAATGACCCAGTACCGCTAATGTCCCATTTTGAGGGTTTTTCTTTATACTGTTTACAGTGCTGATCCCTTCCCTTCCCTTTACAACAGGGGAAGGAGAAAGATCGTAATAATTGTGAATGTAGAAAGAATGGATGAATCAGGAGCTACCGATTCATTCATTCTGTTTCAGTCACAAAGGGGTGTTTTTTTTAAACCTTTGATGCCCCCCTCCTTGTCTGCACATGCTATCTCCATGTGACCTGTATATTAACCCTTCCCTTATTTTGCACATCTGAACTTTAACCCCTTTATTTCCATCCTGCCACTGTATGTGACTAGTACATTAGCCCCCTCCCTCTGTGTATGATCTGTACATTAAAGAGTAACTCCACTTTTGTTGAGAAAAAAACATTCCCCTCTGGGTGATCTATGTACATTGTAAGAATTATACCAAACTTTGTTGCACATTAATACTTTTTGTTATTCTGAAGATATCACTGTGTTTTTGTCTGTGTCCATCTGGTAAGTGCATCTAATGGGATGTGTTTCAAAATTATCAGTCGGCTGCTGCAACTGCAGGGCTCTAATGAGGAAAACTGCAGGGTCTGCAACCCTTTAGACATGACAGCCTACTGGGAGAATCTAATCAAAAATGAAAATTTTGTTGCAGAGGATGCCTGAAATCTGACTTGTCTCTTAGTGCAGACTTCTGGGAAAAGCAGTGGGCCAGTCACACAAGCAGGAAATGTTTCTGGGAGGGGGTGTTCTGTAAACATAATGTGTAAAGAATGCCTCCAGGTAGCCATATAGCATTGCGTTTACAGAATATTACAGTGCTGCAGATTGAAAAGGATTATTAAGTTATGGTAAATTACAATATGAGTTTACCCAAATTGTATATGCTATATATTTTTTTATTTGTTATTTTTTTCCTCACAAAAGTGGAGTTACTTTTTTAAAATATATATTACATCATTCTCCAGTGCCATGTTTGCCCTCTCAATACTGCCATGTTTCATTTCCAAAAAATTGTGGCTAAAAATGGTATCACCATGAGGTGTCTACTTCCCAGAAAAGGCTGTTCTTTTTTTTTTTTTCAAAATGTGTGGTCTTTTTCCTTTTTATAAGAAAAAAAATAACAACAGTTAGTAAAGTGATTGTTAAGATAGAAGGTGTTTTACCTTACTGCATTTTATGCAGTAAGGTAAAAAACCTTCTCTGGGCAGCGTTCCACCCGGCACTCCCTAAATACATACCTGAGCCCGATGTTGATCCAGAGCTGAGGCTCTCTTGGCTTCCTTACTCCTCGCTGGTTCAGATCAGTCAATCGGAGCCAGTAACAAGGGAGCAGAGGGTGGGCCAAGCCCTGCTCTGTGTGTCTTAAGGGCACACAAAGCAGTGCTCAGGAGTAAGCATGCACAAACTCCCCCATAGCAAGCAGCTTGCTATGGGAGCACTCGATGGGGGGCAGCCAGGATCGCCAGCAGGGAACCCAAGAAGAAGAACATTGGGGCTGCTCTGTGCAAAATATATATCAAACTCCTTTAGATACAGTGTTACATGACGGAGTGCTTGTCACTCAAACTATCACAACATCACTGAAAAGTCAAAAATGGCCTGGTAGTGAAGATATGTTACTGGCTGATACTCAGTGGTTAAGGGAGTTCTATAATCACAACATACATTCCCATTTTATAGCATTATTGTGCTAAAAATACAAACAGCAGTTATTTCTGACAGTTTAATATACGTTTACCTGAGGAATCTCCTTTCATATTGTTGATCTGCCTGTCTGTTTGCCATCTCTTTACAAGAAATTCTGGATTCCCTGCTTGGTTTGCAGCTTCTCCTCTGCTGTTACTTTCAACATTTAAGGATTACAATACCATAATTGTCAATATTTAAAAAAGTTTCCAGGGTCACTTTTTTTTCTGTGTGTCCAGCAAGCCATTGTAGAAGGAGCATGCAATTTAATTAGCGGTGGGGCATTAATATAAATGGGCATGGTTCTACAAGAAGCATATTTTTAGCCTATTATTTTTTTTTTTTTTTTTTGCAGGAGATAGATAGATAGATAGATAGATAGATAGATAGATAGATAGATAGATAGATAGATAGATAGATAGATAGATAGATAGATAGATAGATTCGATTTTCACAGTGCTTGCATACTGTATGTAATAATTTAATTTTAAAATAATGGATGTACAGGAAGATTTATCATAATAAGGACATAAACACAGCCAAGAAGGTAATGCTCATTAGTAAAACAATTGATGTATTTGTCTAGCTGCAACAGTACCATGTGTGGCAACCCAACAGATCTTACAGTGAATACAGGGATAAATGGCAATTACACTGCAAACACATTTTGAATCAAGTACTCTGGAAGCATAATTTGATGCTGACTTTCCTGCTGAGTACTGTACTTCCTGCAGTGTACAGAGATTAGTAATAGATAGAGCAGTGCAGAGGAGTGTACAGAGGTCAGTATTATGTAGGGCAATGTACAGAAGTCAGTAGTTGGTAGGGTAGAGTACAGAAATCAATAGGATGTAGGGGCAGTTTATAGAGGTCGGTAGGGAAGAGGACAGGGGCCATTTTGGCAGAAGACAGGGGGTCAACAGGGAACAGGACAGAGCATCATCAGGGCATTGGAGAGGGGTCAGTAGGGTGGAAGACATCAGCATGGCTGGGTATGGGGATCAGCAGGGTAAAGTAGGAGGGCAAGAGGGCATAGTACAGGGAAAAAAGGGGGCACAGTATAGGGGGAAGGAAGACACAGTATAGGGGGGCAAGAGGGCACAGTACAGGGAGAAAGGAGGGCACGATATTGGGGGGAAGGAGTGCACAGTACAGGGGAGGAGGCATGAGGGCACAGAATTGTGGACAGAAGGGCACAGTAAAGGGGGGCAAGAGGGCACAGTAAAGGGGCAACGCAGGAGGTGGCAGTAAGGGGGGGCAGGAGGGCACAGTAAAGGTGGGGGCAGGAGGGCACAGTATAGGGGGTACTGGGGAGGTAGGAGGGTACAGTACGGGTGGGGGGCAGAAGGATACACAATAGTCAGTTATGTATAATACGGTTATACTCTTGCCATGCAGAGGAGCATAGAGAATCCTTTGTTGCGGACCTGCTCTGGCACCTGTCCCTGGGCTAAATCTACAATTGGAATGACATCTTAGTGCTTTGCAGGGGTTAAGAAAGAACCCTGAGTTTGAGCATCTTACTATTGATGACAATCCCTACTGGCCCTCATCTCCTATTCATTCTAGACTACAGAATGTAGCACAACCCCACCCCCCCCCCAATTCTGTGCCATTACGCTGACCCCTAGCTTCTTCTCTTGCACCGCACCCAGTATAGATGTGCATGATACTCATACCCCCCCCCCCCCAACTCTAAAGAATTGTCCCACCTGTCCTATCTTGCCACTGCACCAATATCTGCCACTGTGAGAATGCTTCTCTGCTTACCACCACTGAAGTAACCTGCCTTTTTGTATCACAAATGGGCACAATTTTGCTAGTATGATTATTACTCTTTGACAACCCAACAAGATATTCTTCCATACAGAATTTACGATATACATTTAATAGTTCATAATAAGTTTTAATGAGTTTAACTTAGATCAAAGGAACCGCTAATTCAGATATAAACAATAGCTTCAGATACAGATGTAAGTGTAATAGTTAAATGCAGTATTTGACACATTTACTTTTTTTTTTTTCACTTTTGTGTGCCATTTGGGACAGTAGTTTGGTTTACATCTGCTTGGAAGATGCTCAGAGATCACTAGAATAAGACATACTTGTTTGTTGACCACTGACCCTAACATAGAAGTGTTATTACAGGTGGTCAGCCTGGAACCTGCTGTAGAGTTGTTTCTGAACTTCTCTTTAAAGTACAGAGAGTGATAAATGGAAGGAGATATGGATGCTTGCTTTTAAAATTTCTGGACAGACATATGCATTACTGTACATGACAGCTGAATATCCAGACTCATATTATACTGTTTTATAAGTATGTATGTTTTTTTTATGCCTACCTTATCTGTTTGATGATTAACATTTAACAAAGTTGCACTTGTACAAATACATTTTTCCAGAATGAAAACTAAATGTGTAATGTGAATATCATATGGTGTATTTGCTGAGCAGGATACAGGAGTTTTTCTGTCAACCTTGTTGCCCATGGCCATATTTCTATTGCCACCCCCAATCCTGAGACATTGACACAGATAACGCTATTATTATTATATTATTATTATACAGGATTTATATAGTGCCAACAGTTTGCACAGCACTTTACAAAGTAGATGGGGGCAGTACAATACAGTTCAATACAGAAGCGACAGGAAGGACATTCTTGTGGAGCTTAAAATCTAAAGGAAGGGGTAGGTAAAAAAGGTAATAGCTGTGGGGGGTGGGGGGTGGGGGGTGATCTGATGGAGGTGGGGAGGGTATGGTTCTTAGGTGGAGGTGGGGTAGGCTTCCCTGAATAAGTGAGTTTTCAAAGGTCGCCTATAGGCGGACAGGGAAGGAGCTGACTGGACATACTGGGGCAGGGTGTTACAGAGGATGGGAGAGGCTCTGGAGAAGTCCTGGAGGTGAGAATGGGAGTAGGTAACAAGGAAGCTAGAAAACAAGAGGTCCTAGGAGGAGCGGAGATCTTCTGCAGATGAGGTTGATGATGTAGCTGGGGGCAATGTATGTTGTGGTAGGTATTTCAAATTTTATAAGGTGGGGTAAGGGAAGACAGTGATGGGATTATCAGAGAGGCGCAGCAGTTACTGATTGGTTAATAAGGTGTATTAGTTTATATACTGATGTTTTAATGACTAAGGTTAGAGTGCACTCGTGCACTCACTTACTCATTTACATTATCAATGATTGCCCATGATTAAAAATTAAAGCAGTCAAAAAATGAATGGGTCTTTTTCATGGCCTCATTATTCATCTTTACATGCAGTATCTGACCATGTTAGTAGTTCCATTTATTTATACTGCATGCTGAAAGTAGCCATTTTGAGAAAGGTATTTGAGTCAACAGACATGCTTACATCTGAAATTTTTTTTTTTAACTCATATTTGTGAATATCCCACAAATGCTGAGAAAATTAATCAACGAATTACTAGGACAGTAATTTATTACATGCATTCAATCAATTAATACACATTTTAATCATTAATCGTGGTCTTGACACTTGTTTTGGTTTACTTGGTATGTGCATTTAGGGAATTAAACATTTTGCATGTTAAAATGTCTGAAAGTGAGCTTATTTTATAAATCAACAAGCTTCAAAATTCAGTGATAACTTTTACAGGCAGCACATCCTAAAGATTACAATGCAAATAATTAGCTAGGCAAAAGGGGCTGATCTTTTCTAAGCTTGTTTGCAAAATGTGCAACATTGTAAAATAAAAATGTGATTGAATGTCTTTGTAGTCAACCACTTAAAGTTTTTGTTACCCCAACAATTCATACTCCTGATATGTGCCTGTTGCAGCATGTACTTGTATGAGAAAGCATCCTGATCTCTTTGTATTGCTTCCTTTATGTGAAATCTCTGGTGATCCTGCCAGTCCCTCTGCTTTCCTAGTAAAACGTGACCACTCCAAGTAGGAGAGCACACCATGGTCAGTTCTCTAGCTATGCTGAGAACTCAGCATGCTCTCCTCCAATGATTAGACTTGTCCTGACATACCCCTGCTGCACAGCTATTTACTGGGAAGCTCAGTGTAAATCTGCTTTTCCTCCCCCAGCTCTTATGCAGCCTAGAACAGAGGGAATGGGATCACTTATAAAAAAAGAAAAAAAAAACATTTTTTTTTTATATCTATACAAAAATGCTTTGCCTTTCATTTCTATTTTAAATTGAATGGGTTGTTTTACAGGGTGTTTTTTTACAATCACTTTAAAGTGGTTGTAAACCCTCACAACACACTTTGACCTACAGGTAAGCCTAGATTAAGGCTTACCTGTAGGTCCAAGAAATATCCCCTAAACCTACACGGTTTAGGAGATATTTGCCGAAAGACATGCACTGCTGTCTACGGCGCATGCGCCGTAGACAGCGCCGCGCAGGAGCACTGAGTGCGCCGCCGTCAACGGCGATATGCCGCACGTGGCGGCTCCCGTGCACATTTGCGGGAGTGACGTCATCGCGACTTCACCAAATGACAGCGGCAGAGCAGCGAGACCCACCGAGAAGATGGATGCGCCGGACTACAGGGGACAGCGGTGACTTCTCTGGCTCCTGTGTCAGGTAAGTGACACATAATGGGCTACTATGCGATGCATAGTAGTCCATTATGCTTTACCTTTGCAGGGAATGAAAGAGGAAGTAAACTCATCAGGGTTTACTTCCTCTTTAAGGTTAAAGAATTAATTTACTGGCTGTTGATACAAAATAAAAAAAATAAAAAAAAATAAAAATAATACATCGTAACCCCAGTTTTGGTTAGCTTTGTGTGTTTTGTCCTGCAAAATACTGTTGGAGGTGATGAGGTGAAGGTTTCATGTTTTTACCAAGGGGTTCCACTTACTTAGAACCCTGGCTCCAACACCCCTCTCTGTCCAATATCTATGATGGGGAGTTAGGGATGTTTGCATGCTATTTTTTAAACCGGAGGGGAGGTTACATTTTCTCAGTTGAAAGCAGAGGTCAACAGAATCCCCCAAATACTTAAAATTAAAGCATGGAGGCCAGTAGTTATAACTTGCCCATTGCAAGCTACCTATCTGAAAAAAATAGCAATCGCATTTGCCATAACAATGCATAGTTGTTTTTGTTTTGCAACAACTCAATTAAGAAGAAATTTGACCATTTTTGCCAAATAAATTAGATCTAACATATTAGCCGAAGAAAACATCAAAGTGAATTTACTGGGTTCATTAACTTAGCAAATTAAGTTACAGAAAATTGTGCTTCTCTGTAATAGATTAAGGCAGTATTCCACTGGGTTTTTTTCAAACACGCGCACATATTTCTTCTCACATAAGTAGATAATAGAGGCTATGAAACGTTTGCTCTATTGATGTTTCTTCCGTTTGAGTTTAAAATGATTCACCTGCACTGAGAATCGTATATATATATATTCCCAGTCAAAGAATCAGAATTTTTCACTGATTTCTTTATATTGCTATTGATTTTGGGAATGCTAAGTAAACATTCCAGAAAAAATATATCTGTGTTCTTTAGCTCCAGCAGAGGAACAAATTGTTACTGCACTTGATGATACTGAATTAATGTGAGGCTGGTGCTATTTCTCAAAAAAAAAAAAAGCTCTTTGGTGGCCCAGCGTGGCTCCTATCTTCTGTAGGGAATTAGCAGAGCCCATGTGTTTGTTAAATGAAACTTATAGCTAAAATTGCAGTTCTTTCTAGATGAAAGCACATTGCGTAAATATTCGTAAGTGTCAAGAAAAGTTTCTAGGAAATGCCTGAGTCTGGGCTGATAATTTGGAGATAATTATCTGTCTTCAATTATTGATCAGCAGTAGCATATTCTATATTTCACAAAAAAAATATATAAAAGGCACCTTTAACCTCACATAAATAATTATTCTTTGATTTTAGCACTGTCTCCATACATGAATGAAGGTAAAGGTTTGCCAGACATTATTTTAGGTGCTGTAGCATACATATCTAAAGACTAATAAGTATTTATTAAAAATATGTTTATATGTATGTGTTAAAGTGTTTGTAACCCTTACTCATTTGAATAACATTTTATAATAGGAAAACGTACGCTTTTAAGCATTATGAGCTTGTTTTACAAAAAAAAAAAGCCTCAACCAATTTCCCTGGGCATAGTAAAGCAGGTCACGTGCTATAGCTTCTACACTGATGCACAGACCTGCTGGTGGGCTGCTGAGCTTCTGCTTTTCATAGCAATGGAACTCAATCCAACATGGAGGTATAACGCCATTTCCACCCTTCACAGCCATGTACAGTGGTGGTGGAGGTGCGGCTTGTATACTGACTATGGAAGTTACAGGCATGCTGCACTCTAGCACAGTGCGCCTGTATCCTTAGTGGAATGACACAAGATGTAAACTGACCACACTAGCATGGACATGCAGCCATGCTTAACGTGGTCAGTTTACTTGTCGGAGTAGCAGCATATGCAGGACCAAATAGGTAAAACAAGACATTGGCAGGGAGCCACTGAATACTGAAATAGCAAACCATATTTAAACAAATTAAAGAGCCCAGTACAGTGTTATTTTTTTTCTAGATTTACAAACACTTTAATGTAGTTTATGTATTTGTATTACTTCAGTGGTGTACAAATGCCTCATATTTGTTGAGTATTCCGTAATATTTCTCGAAGTCAATGATGTGGCAAATCAGTTAAATATGGCATTATTAATTAATACTGATGTAATGGGAAATAATATCCCAAATGTTTGGTTGTCACCAGAACAGTAATAGAAGGGAAATCTTCCAATGAGGACAGCAATTCTGTTGACCATAGAGACAAACAGAGAATCATCCCTTTTGGGGTGATTAGGGATTTCCTCTTTCTTTCTGTATTGGCTATATGATAGGAAGTGAAGGTAAATCTCCACAATGAGACACAGATGGCAATTTTCTACTCTACCCAAAATTAAGAAAACTTGGCAAAAATACTGTGTGTTATAAGCAACTGACCCATTCCTCTGCCATTTGTGTGGAAACCTATCGGGATGATAACATAGAAACACGACTGAGATACAGTAACAAGATGTTGTCATCACATAACCTGAACAAGGACCTTCATGGCAGGATCACCAAGTTCTAGTTTAATAAAAGTTGTAACTGACTTTTAATACTATATTCATATTCTGACCTTATCTCCTCACTGCTTTTGATAAAGTTGGTCTTATTAATCCTTTAAATATATATGGGAGATTGCCAAAAAGAGCAAAAATTTGGATAAGGGTCTATCAAATGTTCTACACAGTTATGGACAAATGCTTTCAGAATTAGCCTTATGAAGCCCTTCTGCATCAACAAGCCAGGTAATGCATCAATAACCAATTCAGGTTTGTTACGCACATTTTAATGGCAGAAAAGAGAATCATAGCAAGAGCTTGGAGGACCCTTACTATTCTCTTCGCTGACATCAACCACTGAGTCTCTTAGGTGATGATCTTTGAAAAACTGATCACCCACCAAAATTACAAGATGGCTAGGTTTCGTAAGACATGGGGACCATGGATTGAGTCCTTCATGCTTCCCTCTGCTGATTCAGACTTGCTGCTTTTATATGTAAAACTATTTTATTTTCCATCTTTCCCTTTCACTTTCAATAAAGAAATAGGCGTGAAATTAGTTTAGTTCTGAATCAAAATTTGTACAAATTTGTTCGTTATAATAGTAAGGAATTTAAATGAGTCCGAAATAACAAAACAAAATTCGGTCAAAATTTTAATCGAATTTGAAAAAGAAATAGAATTCAAAACCAAATTTGAAAACAAGAATAGAGTAAAATAGAATAGTAAATGAAGGAAAAGAAAAGAATAGAGTAAAACAGAATAGAATAGAAAATAAAAGAATATAATAAAACAGAATAGAAAATAAAGGAATAGAATAGAAACAAATAGAACAGATTAGAATAGAATATACAAAAATAGAAAGGAATAGAATAGACAAAAGACAATAGAATACAATAGAATAGGAAGAATATAACCATCTTCTGAAATTCAAATTGAACTAAATAAAACTATTTAAATAACAAATCGAAACAGAACAACTTTTTTCGTTCTGCACATGCCTATAAAGAAGTGCAAAAAGCAGTATATGAGAGGCATTGAGCTGATGAGCTGATTACACAAATTGAAATCTAAATTATATCAGTTAGAAAGTGTTAGGCCCCTTTCACACGGAGCTGTTCATATTTAGCATCCTCTTGCTCAGCGGGGATCGCTCCGTTGATCCCCGCTGAGCAAGCGGATGACATGTCCGTCTCTGTACTCTGTGAAGGGTTGAACCTTCAGAGAGTCCGATCTCCCCTGTGACATCCGCTGACATCCGTCGCTCCATAGAGCTGTATGGAGCGACCGCTCAGATCCGTCTAAAAAACTGAACGCTCCGCACATATGAAAGGGGCCTAAAATGTTTTGATGATCATATTAGGTAATTATGCTATTTTGAAGTTTACATTTGCAAGAATATCCTACCAAACTAGAGTCTTTAGAGGAGTTAGTTACATGTTAATTGAGTTGCAGATCACTTTCGCACCTTCCCACCCTCTTTCTTTTAGCGTTATTACTAAATTTAACAACATGCATCCAATGACAACTAAACGATTAAGAACATTTCCAAACAGTTAGGCTTATTCACTAAAGCAGTACAATGTATAAGGACAATAAATGAAATGCTGTAAGCTTTGCTATGATCCTCAGTGGCAAACTATATAGCAAAACTGTCCTACTGGAAAACCAGCATTCAATTTTCAATATTCTGATTGGGGGGGGGGGGGGGGGTGAGGAGAAACCATCATCAGAAGACAATAGCCCAGTGGGGGAAATACTTGCATCCTGATCATTTGTATGGATGTGTGGATCTGTGAGTGTCTTTTTTTTTTCAACTTGTGGGTTGAATGAGAGAAAACACTCTCTACATGTACAGTATACCCAGCTTAACTATAGTGGATGTATCTAATGGGTGGCACAGTGGTGTAGTGGCTAGCACTCTCGCCTAGCAGTAAGAAGGGTCTCTGGTTTGAATCCCAACTGCGACACTACCTGCCTGGAGTTTGCATGTTCTCCCTGTGCCTGCGTGGGTTTCCGCCGGGTACTCCGGTTTCCTCCCACACTCCAAAGACATGCAGGTAGGTTAATTGGCTTCTGTCCAAAATTGACCCTAGTATATGAATGGGGACCTTGGATTGTGGGCTCCTTGAGGGTAGGGACCAATGTGAGTGTGCAATGTACAGGGATAGGGACAACTGTAGACATTCACTCAGGTTGAAATGGATGGACTGGTGTCTTTATTCAACCTTACTAACTATGTAACTGTAAGGCCGCGTACACACGGGCGGACTGTTCGCCCAACTTTGTTCGTCAAACAATCCGACAAACAGTCCGCTCAAAATTTGCATGAACGGACTTGACCACACACGATGAACGAACAGTCCGCTGAAAGCGCGCGCGATGACGTGAACGGCACGTACGACGGGACGAAAAATACGACGTCCAATACACTGCAATGCAACCTTCGCCGTGTAAATCCTTTCTGAGCATGCGCGAAACTTAGTTTGTCGAACAAGCCTACACACGAGCTGACTGTCCGCTGAAACCAAGTTTCAGCGGACTGTCTTACGGAAATTCCGAAAAACTTTGTTCGTCAGACTGTCCGCTGAAACTGTCCGCTGAAGCCCACACACGAGCGGACTGTCCGCTGAAACACTGTTCAGCGGACAAAGTTGGGCGAACAGTCCGCCCATGTGTACGTGGCCTTAGACACTTGGTAGCACACCCAGGTCATACATTTTGTCAAAAGGTACAATTATGTTGGTACAAAATATGTTTCAAGATAAACTTTTGCCAGAGTATTTAGTTTGACATGAATGAGTTATTTTTTTCCTACAATTGACAGCAATTCATACGTTGATTACATTTAATTATACTGAGTGATATAATGATGTGTACATTTTATCCTCATTTATTTTATTGTTACAGAACATTTCCTTTTTATATTTTAGGTAAGCTATCTCTCAGGCTTGTAATTTCTTACAGGCACTTATTCTGTATTTTGAATATGTGAGATTGCTTCAGCAATTTTAAAATGTACTTCATATTTGTTGGATCCCATCATCTCCATTGGAGCTTCATACACCACGAGGGAAACTGTGTGCTAATTAAGAACTGATCTGTTTGGCTTAAGTTTCGAGTTGAGTTTGGTATTGTGTTCAGTTTTCTATATCCTCAAATGCCACAAAGTAAGTTTCCTAAATTAAATTATGGCTTTTCACTGAATTTTGATTGTCATTATGACAAGCATAACTGTTGCAACTTTCCCTATTGCCCTAGGCACTTACTCCCTACTTAAATATTGTACCAACATTTGAGCAAGGGAATAATGCACAGCTAGTAAATATTGAAGCTTGGTGCTGTCCCCTCAACCCTGCTGTCAGTCCACCTGTGTCACATGTGCCATTAAGGGCAATACATTAGTGATGATGGCCTTGACTTTTTGTTTAATAATAAACAGGGACTCGACCCCCAGAGGGGAAGCATTACTTGGACATAGGGGATAGCTCTTATCTAATACATGAGAATAAACCATGCAACAGCAATTCAACTATTAAGTTGTATAAATAAGTAATACTAAAGCATAGACTGTTCAATGCTAACATCTCGTGATATCTGGGGCATTTCTTTAAAAAGATGTATCAGTTAAAATACTTTATTCTTCCTTTACAGCTAAGATGCGAATGTGCACAAGAAACCAACAAATGCTTCAGAATGAGCTAGATTTCACAAGATAATGTGCTTGGTTATAGTAGATTTTAATGTTTTGTAAATTTTTAACATCGCCCTTTATAAATGTTTTAGGGGCTAGTTAAATGAGCAGTTTAATGTGCCCTGGTTTAGCTATTTGTAATAGGGATTTAACTGCTTTGTTTGTGTGAATCAGCCAGGAAAACAGATTACTCTCATCAAGTATAAATGTTCTAGTTTAGAGTAGATCTAGGTTCTGTGTGGCAGGTAGGCAACTTGTTCTTTATAGCACTGACTGCAAAATAAAAGATAAATGTGCATATTTTTGGTTTTCTCACATCTTTTCTATTGCAAAAAAAAAAATAAAAAATGTAAAGAAGAAATTAAAAGTAGCCTCCAGCTGATACTAGGAAAATATTATATACAGTATCTTACAAAAGTGAGTACACCCCTCACATTTTTGTAAATATTTTATTACATCTATTCATGTGACAACACTGAAGAAATAACACTTTGCTACAATGTAAAGTAGTAAGTGTACAGCTTGCTGTCCCCTCAAAATAACTCAACACACAGCCATTAATGTCTAAACCGCTGGCAACAAAAGTGAGTACACCCTTAAATGAAAATGTCCAAATTTGGCCCAGTGTCACGGTACTACTTACAGCGAACCCTCAGGTGAGCAGGTGACACGGGATCCCCCAGGGCGTGGAATCTAAGAGTCAGCCGGTGTTCCGCTAGTGACCCTCTCACGAAGGTTTGGACTTAGCTGCGTGCTGACCCCAGGTCATGACCCCCAGGTTCACCTTGCTAGCTAGGAAAGTACCCAAAAACACTGTAGACAAGGATGGATGGATGAAGCAAGGAAAGCCAGGTAGTAAGCCAAGGTCAGGACGGGCTGCAGACAACGTAATCAGAACAAGCCGGATCGGTACACAGAATATCAGATCACGAGAAGACAGGTAAACAGGTTACACAGGGGAGCTAGGAACAAACGTTGCTCAAGCAACCAGTAGCAGGTTTGAAAGGGGTTTAAATAGAGAAGCAGGACATGAGGGCTGGACAGGGAGTAGCAGGAAGGAATCATATATTAGGCAACAGGTGAAGGGCGGTGACACCCATAGTTGGAGAATGCACAGAGCTGAACACCAGACAGTGGACAACAGATGCCAGCCGACCCACTACAGTAAAGGTGAGACACAGATCAGCTCTGCAGCTGATCTGTGACACCCAGTTAGCCATTTTCCCTCCCTGGGGTCATGTGACTTGTTAGTATTACAAGGTCTCAGCTGTGAATGGGGAGCAGGTGTGTTAAATTTGGTGTTATCGCTCTCACTCTCTCATACTGGTCACTGGGAGTTCAACATGGCACCTCATGGCAAAGAACTCTCTGAGGATCTGAAAAAAAGAATTGTTGCTCTACATAAAGGTGGCCCAGGCTATAAGAAAACTGCCAAAACCCTGAAACTGAGCTGCAGCACGGTGACCAAGACCATACAGTAGTTTAGCAGGACATGTTCCACTCAGAACAGGCCTCGTCATGGTCTACCAAAGAAGTTGAATGCACATGCTCAGCATCATATCCAGAGGTTGTCTTTGGGAGATAGATGTATGAGTGCTGCCAGCATTGCTGCAGAGGTCGAAGTGGTGGGGGGTCAACTTGTCTGTGCTCAGACCATATGCCGCACACTGCATCAAATTGGGCTACATGGCTGTCATCCCAGAAGGAAGCCTATTCTAAAAATGATGCACAAGAAAGCCTGCAAACAGTTTGATGAAGACAAGCAGACTAAGAACGTGGATTACTGGAACCATGTCCTGTGGTCTGATGAGACCAAAATAAATTTACTTTGTTCAGATGGTGTTAAGCATGTGTGGTGGCAACCAGGTGAGGATTACAAAGACAAGTGTGTCTTGCCTGCAGTCAAGCATGGTGTTGGGATCTACCAACAAGTATCCCCCCCAGAAAGCATTCGTTCAGATTCTGGCAGCAGACTACACGAGCATCATTTTCCAGACCACATTCCACCATGAGGATCCGGAAGACAACGCCAAAAAAAATGTCGGGTGTGCACCAAAAGAGGAATTAGGAAAGACACCAGCTTCCATTGTCCCGACTGTCCCTCTCAACCTGGCCTTTGCATCGGACAATGCTTCAGGCGATATCACACTGTGGAAAACTATTAGCCTATATTTCTAACACTGCCATTTCCCCGTTTTCAATTTCCGTCATGAATATTTCCCTGCCTCAACCATTTCATTGTCTTCCATATGAACTGACCCTGGCCTCTTTCTCGACTATGCCTCTGCCTACCGCCTACATTGTTTATCCTCCATGTTTCTGCCTTTCACATGAACTGACCCTGGACTGTATCGACTATGCCTCTGCCTACCGTCTATTTCTGCCTTTAACTTACACTGACCTCGGCCTGTTGACCATGTTCTTGCCTGCCCCTTGGACTGATCTTTTACCCTGCTACACAGGGGTCTCACATATGTGAGGGGCTCCAGAATAGTGTTCGGAGTTCAGAAAAACAGTTTTTGGTTTTCTGTGTTCCCAGAACAGGGTCTGGTTGTCTGGAGGCTTCAAAGTGATTTGAATGGGAGATGCCTCTACCCCTTTCCCTATTCTTTGCTGACCGATGCCCTAAGCTTGATGGTCCTGCCTGCTCCATGGACAAATACTCTGGCTGTGCTGACCATACCTCTGCCTGCTGCATGTACTAACTATGGACAGTATTCCTGCCTGCTGCATGGACGATCCTTTGATCCTTTTGCTGCTACTGACCACATCCCTGCCTACTATCTGGACCAATGCATTGGCTGTGCTGACAACATCTCTACCTGTACTGACTATTCCTGCCTGCTGCCTGTTTTTCTGTCGCTGTCCATGTTCCTGCCTGCTGCCTGGACCAATGCTCTCCTCTGTGGACCACTGCACTACTAAAACCGCAGGTAATCTTTTCTTTACCCTTTGCTCAGCAGAATGTATTTTGATTTGTAATTGGTGTGTACAGTACATGCTATGTGTTAGAAATATGAAGGGCCTTCAACAATGCAGGAATTTATGTGTGTAATTTATGCTCCTAGAACACCTGACGGTGCTACTTGGATGTTGGGCCTCTGTATGTGGCCAGGCTGTGTAAAAGTCTCACACATGTGGTATCAACATACTCAGGAGGAGTAGCAGAATGTATTTTGGGGTGTCAATTTTATGGAAAAAAGTGTACATGCTATGTGTTGGAAATATCTTATAAATTGACAACTTTGTATAAAAAAAATGCGTTTTCATTTTTTTTCCACAGTTTCCAAAAACTTCTGGAAAAAAATGAACCATTCAAAAGATTCATTATGCACATAAATTATACCTTGGGGTGTTAGCTTTCCAAAATGGGGTCATTTTGTGGGTGTTTACATTGTCCTGGTGCTTCAGGGTCTTCAAAACTGTAATAGGTGGTTGAGACATTAGATGTGTAATTTATGTATGTAGAATGCCTGACGGTGCTACTTCAATGTTGGGCCTCTGTATGTGGCTAGGCTGTGTAAAAGTCTCACACATGTGGTATCACCATACTCGGGAGGAGTATCAAAATGTATTTTGGGGTGCCAGTTTTGCTATGTAGATGCCATGTGTTATAAATATCTTATAAATGGACAACTTTATGTAAAAAAAAATGCGTTTTCCTTTTTTTCCACAGTTTCCAAAAACTTCTGGAAAAAAATGAACCATTAAAAAGACTCGTTATGCCTCATAGATTATACGTTGGGGTGTTAGCTTACCAAAATGGGGTCATTTTGTGAGCGTTTCTATTGACCTGGTGCTCCAGGGCCTTCAAAAATGTGATAGGTTGTCATCAAATGAGATGTGCAATTTATGCTTGTAGAATGCCTGACGGTGATACATGGATGTTAGACCTCTGGATGTGGCCAGGCTGTGTAAAAATCTCACACATGTGGTATCACTATACTCAAGAGGAGTAGCAGAATGTATTTTGGGGTGTCATTGCAAGTATGCATGTGCTGTGTGAGAGAAATAACTTGTTATTATGACAATTTTGTGCAAAAAATAAATAAAAAAATTAATTTTCCCAAGAATTTTGGGAAAAAATTACAACTTCACAAAACTCACCATGCCTCTTACTAAATACCTTGGAATGTCTGCTTTCCAAAAAGGGGTAATTTGGGGGGTATTTGTACTTTCCTTGCTTGTTAGATTCTCAAGAAATCAGATAGGCCTTCAGTGCATCAGGTGTGATCAGATGTGATAATTTTTCAATGATTTGCACCATAGATTTAGATGCTATAACTTTTACAGAGACCAAATAATATTCACTTATTTGGGTTATTTTTACAAAAGATATGTAGCAGTATACATTTTGGCGCAAATTTATGAAGAAAAATGTTTTATTTGCAAAATTTTACAATAGAAACTAAAAAAAGTGTTTTTTTTTTCAAAAATTTCTCTTTTTTTCGCTTATATTGCAAAAAATGAAAAACCCAGCAGTAATTAAATACCACCAAAAGAAAGCTCTGTTTGTGAGGAAAAAAAGATAAAAGGTGTAGCATGACTGAGTAATTGTCATTCAAAGTGTGAGCTGAAAGCTAAAAATTGGTCTGGTAAGGAAGGGTGTATAAACGCCCTGTATTGAAATGGTTAATCAAAAAATACTGAAAATTCGGTTAACAAAAAAAAATAAAAATTATTTGTTTCTTTTAAAACTTATTGCAGAGTATTGGCGAGCATTCATAGAGTATTGGCAAGTATTGGCAGAGTATTGGCGAGTATTGGCAGAGTATTGCAGAGTATTGCAGTGTTGCAGAGTATTGGCAGAGTATTGCACAGTGTTGCAGAGTATTGGCAGAGTATTGCACAGTGTTGCAGAGTATGGGCAGAGTATTGCACAGTATTGCAGAGTATGGGCAGAGTATTGCACAGTTTTGCAGAGTATGGGCAGAGTACTGCAGGTTATTGTCACTGAGCAGCGCTGTGGGCACTACACATCTAGCCCACAGCACTGCTGCCATCTCTCCGCCTCTCCCCTCGCACTGTACTGATCGGACAACTTTGTCCGACCGTGTGTATGCAACACAAGTTTCGGACAAAATCCGTGGGACAAAATCTGACGGATTTTGTTGTCAGAATGTCAGACCGTGTGTACAAGGGCTTACACATGTGGTATCCCCATACTCAGGAGAAGCAACAGAATGTATTTTGGGGTGTAATTCAACCTATAACCATGGCATGTGTGAGCAATATATTATTTTATTATTTAGTGACAACTTTGTGTAATTTTTTTGTAATTTTTCAATCACTTGTGACAAAAAAATAAAATATTTAATGGGCTCAACAGGCCTCCCAGCAATTTCCTTGGTGTGTCCACTTTCCAAAATGGAGTCATGTGGGGGGGGGGGGGCTTTACTGCCCCGCCATTTTAGCACCTCAAGAAATGAGATAGGCAGTCTTAAACTAAAAGCTGTGTAAATTCCAGAAAATGTACCCTAGTTTGTAGATGCTATAACTTTTGCACAAACCAATAAATTGTACGCTTATTGACATTTAAAAAAAAAATAAAAATTTCAGAGGCAATCAAATACCATTAAAAGAAAGCTCTGTTTGTGGGAAAAAAAGATGAAAAATGTTGTTTGGGTACAGCATTGCATGACTGTGCAATGACCAGTTAAAGCAGCATAGTGCCAAATTGTAAAAAGTGCTCTGGTCATTGAGCAGCCAAATCTTCAGAGGCTGAAATGGTAAAAAAAAAATTAAAAAACAAATGTATTCATCAGTTTAGGCAGATATATATTCTTCTACATATTTTTAGGAAAAAAAAATCCCAATATGCCTATATTGATTGGCTTTTGCAAACTATGGGAAAGATTTAGGGGCTTTTATTTTTTTTAATGGTTTTTACTGGTAATGGCGGTAATATATGATTTTTAGCAGGACTACAACATTGTGGCGGACAAATATGACCCTAAAATTACACTTTTTGGGGACCAGTGACATTATTACATTGATCAGTGCTATAAAAATGCACTGGTCAATGTAAAAATAACACTGGCAGGGAAGAGGTGAACAATAGGGGGCGATCAAGGAGTTAACTTTGTTCCCTAGGTGTGTTCTAACTGTAGGGGGAGGGCTGCCTGCAACATGACAGAGATCAGTTACTGATGACTCAGAACAGTAGATCTCTGTTGTGTCATCTGTCAGAATGGGGATCCGCCTTGCTTACAAAGGCAGATCCTCATTATGCTTCTGTATTAGGCGATCGCAGTATTAGCGCAGAGTGAGCATGGCCACGCCACCGGTGGGGTGTGAGGCAACTGCGCCTGCACGAGCCAACGTACATTGACAGCGATTCACGCAGGGGAGCCAACCTGCCTCTGTACACCTGCGGTGGCTGGTCCTTAAGTGGTTAAAATGCACTGTGAATGTATTTAAATGACAAAAAAGTGGCGCTAATATCACTATATTAAAGTGAAACAACTGCTAAAACAATTTCAATAACACCAAGGGATAGTGAAAATAAACAAATGACATAAACTACAAATTGTAAAAGCCAAAAAAGGTGAAAAAGAAGTTTCAACTAAAGTCCGTAAACGTGATGAATTCCAAGTGATTCATTCAGTGACAAATCTTCTATGATTAAAGCGGGAGTCCGCCGGGAGTCCACCGTTTTTTTTTTTTTTTTAAAGCCAGCAGCTACAAATACTGCAGCTGCTGACTTTTAAAATAATGACACTTACCCGCCCAGCGCGCCCGCGATGTCGGCACCCGAAGCCGATCTCTCGATCGTCTCTCGGGTGCTGCCGCCGCCACCTTGGGTATGGGAATCAGGAAGTGGAGCCTTTCGGCTTCATTTCCCGGTTCTCTACTGTGCATGCACGAGTCACGCTGCACAATGAGTATGGTCCCCGCTGTCGCTGGGATCCGTGTGTTTCCCAGCAGGCATCGGGGGACCTTCAGAAAGGGGCATAGATTCTGCGGAAAGGGGTGTACCTTCTGCAGAATCTATGCCGGAATTGGGTACAGATACCTGTACTGTACAGGTACCTGCACCCCCTCCCCCCTGAAAGGTGCCAATTGTGGCGCCGGAGGGGGGGGTTCCAATGAGCAGAAGGTCCACTTTAGGGTGGACCTCCGCTTTAATAGTCAAAATAAACTTCTTTTTACCAAACAGTATGTGACTGTGATTCCACTCCCTTTAAGAAACTCACTCACCAAATGTAAATGCCTTGCATTCTCATGTTCAGCATCAACACTTTTAAACCCACCAGGGTTAACACTACTTCCGATATCTGACCATGCTCAACAGAAGAGGATTGCTCCACATGTTGATGAATAAAGTGCTTCTAATAGTCTAATAACATAAAAACCATTTATTGTAAAAAACAAAATCTTCAACCATTACGATCACATCAATTCAATCACAAAAAAGCATCAAAGACAAACTCCTGTTAGCGAACTATAGTGTTGTATTGTGGTCACAGCGAACACACAATGCAGCCTCTATATCTCACCCTCACGCATCAGTATCGATACGTCACATCCGGTGAAGTGGCATGCGTCACAGATGGTTGCCATACAGCCACGCCCCGACATGTTTCATCATCAAGACTTATTCATGGGATTGGCTGTACGGCCCGGCAAACCCCCCTCTTTCTACTCGTCTCACCAATCACCGGTGGAAGTAGTTCCTATGCGCATGCACACATCCAGTGTCCCAGTGACCACAATAAGCCAGCCATTAGGCCGCCAACTATGAGCATCGGGACATATAATTTAACAGTACATGTTTAAATATAATCACTGCATGGATCTGGCTTGTAGCCGTATCTAATTTATATGAGGGCTAACCTTTATAATTAGTTACACAGGAAAGAATTGGTGTGTACATATGAAATTAAATCATCTCTACAAAAAGATGGCCAGAATATATAATAATACTTAATATCAACTTACACATTGCTATATGGGCAGATGAGATGGAAATCCCCTTATGTCAGAACAGAGATAAACCCATAAAGGGGCTCTCTACCCGATCAGATACATAGTAATTCCAAATCATCCATACTCATAACTAATTTAGCTCAGAGCAAATTAGGAATGTATAAAACTATAAAAATAATGCAATATCATTATACACGACATCACATCATACACTAAAAATTGTTGATTAAAAATCATTAATAATACAATTGAGATCCAGCTCAATGTTTAACCCTCTCGGGTAGAGACTTTCAAAAGGAGGATCGACCTTGTTTCACTCTCGGACAGGTCCCTAACCCGACTGATCACTGTATAAAAAATAAGTAAATAAAAGCAATGTGGGAAGTGAGAGAATGCTGGCACAATGCGTTTCGACTCTATGGGTCTTCAATTGCTTATTTTTTATCCAGTGATCACCTTTTTATCCTACATTGATTTGTATGGTATATTTTTATATCAAAACCTTTTGGTTGACCTGCACTATATGCAGCCTATTTTTCTTTTACATTTCATGCCTGGATCCTGGTGAATTCCTTTCTTCCTTATGTTACCTTTTGGACCAATCTGGTTGTCGGTTCCATCGCTACTCTGACAGTTGGTCTGGAGACGCACGGTTTGGAGCCATAAGACCACTATATCCAGGGGAAACAGCTTTTTTCTCTCCAGTTTATTGTTATATTTTGGGGTTTAGCACAGTGTTTTCTCCCTTTTTGCACATCTTTATGTATAGCAACAATTCTTTTTTTCAGATCCTCAGAGAGTTCTTTGCCATGAGGTTCCATGTTGAACTTCCAGTCACCAGTATGAGAGAGTGAGAACGATAACAGCACATTTAACACACATGCTCCCCATTAACACATGAGACCTTGTAACTCTAATGAGTCACATGACCCCAGGAAGGGAAAATGGCTAATTGGGCCCAATTTGGGCATTTTCTCTTAGGGGTGTACTCACTTTTGTTGCCAGATTTTTAGACATTTATGGCTGTGTGTTGAGTTATTTTGAGGGGACAGCAAATTTGCACTGTTATACAAGCTGTACACTCACTACTTTACATTGTAGCAAAGAGCAAAGTGGAATTTCTTCAGTGTTGTCACATAAAAAGATATAATAAAATATTTACAAAGATGTGAGGTGTGTACTCATTTTTGTGAGATATTGTATATATACAAGACTATATATATATATATATATATATATATATATATATATATATATATATATATATATAGTTTCTTTATAAACTTTTTTTGTTATAAAAGACCTATTTAGTGGTAAAATGGCGGTAATATGGTGATTATACACTCTGACACCATCCTATCATACATTCTCTTATTCCTTTACAAAATAATAAAAAAAAATACTTTTAATAATGTCATTCTAATCAAATGTTAAAAAAGGCAAACACATTGTGCAATTTGGAATTACTTTACTGACAGGTTTTTAAAAAGCACTCCCAACTTTAACAATTACCGCACCACATATGAGAGGTTTTAATCTTTGTTTTGATGTGAATAAAACATCTGGAAATACTAACTGATGACTCATGTCTTGTCCATAACCTAATGGACTGAACACTTCTCTCTTGTTTCCAGTTCTTCTGGATAAACAGTATCACTCATCAACAGCACACATTTAGGGGGAAGCTACACTTGCTGAATTTGGAGGGTCTGGCATACATTTCTCTACACTTACTTCAAGTACTACCAAGCAGAACTGAAAAGGTGACAACATCAAACTGCCACATTCTTTCTTGTTACATAGTCATAAAATCTAAAAGAGAGTGGACTAAAAATATGGTGGTTTCATAGTCTACTGCATTGCAACAAATTTTCAGAGCAGTTCAAAGAGTCCTCTTTCCATCTGTGTTTGGTGAAGTGTGCAAAATCCTTGAGGCCATCTGCAAACTCTGCTTCATCTCTAACACTTGGAATAACAAAGGTGTTATTTTTTTTCAAAGCTGCAGTCTCCCCTCCTGGTGTGAGACTGTAGATACAGTTCAGGGAAGTTTGGAAACTTCAGAGTAGATATTTCACATCCCTTCAGGGAGATCTTTTGAGGATGTCAGGCCTGTGCCCTACATAACATGGGTTACTGATATCAGAGGACAACGGTTAACAAACCCTACACAGAAATGCTTTCTTCAGAATGCTGAATGTGCAGACCACTTGTCTTTCCCTTTATTTCACTCAACTGTTAAAGCCAAAGGAAATGGCAGTCACATATCAGGATAAAGAAAAAAATGAAAAAAAACGAATCAGACTTTAATGTATCGACCAAATCCTAGTTAAAGTTCATGGTGATTCATACAGATAAAAAAAATATATATATTATATCAGACATACAAACACACACACATACAAATACACACACACATATAATATATATATATATATATATATATATATATATATGGTCTGGTACTGTGAAGCTGTTCTACAATCCAATCAAGGTAACAAACTCCTGGCATTTACTGATTGCTAGGTCTGTGTGAAATACCTACCCAGATATTCAAGATCTGCTAGAAGAAAGCTGTTGTATCCTTTAATCTATGGAGTCTGTAAGCGATCTGCTACAAAAAAAAGGTATCTGCAACCTCTCTTCAACCTCTTTACTACTACTTCATTCAAGTTCTTCATTAAAGTATTGAAAGTGACTGGCGCCCATATTTGTTCTAACTTCCCATTATAGCCATGGACTCAGCCCTGTGGTGAATGTAAGCCTGCTCCCTGTCTCTGGAAGTACCTTTTTGCTCCCAGGAGACCCAGGGGGCGCTATATATATATGTATATATATATATATATATATATATATATATATATATATATATATATATATATATATATATATATATATATATATATATATATATATATAGTTTGTATGTATATAGCACTATTTAGAGTGATCCTCCATAGATGGGATGGGGCTATATTCACCTTCAGATTATTAGAAAATACATATAGTATGCCTGTAAAGTAGGACAGTTTTCCCGTGTTTAGAACAATACCACAGCAAAAATTGCATTTCTAAAGGAAAAAAGGTAATTCAAAACTGCCCGCGGCTGTAATGTATTGTTGGGTCCCAGCAATATAGATGAAAATCATTAAAAAAAACAGCAAAGGTCCCTCCCCCCAGTCCATTACCAGGCCCTTTGGGCACCTGCATTTTAAAAAAAATGGCATGGGGGGCCCCCAGGCACTATATACTCTGAACAGCAGTATATATACTATATGGCCTGCCCTATATACTCTGCAGAAAATTGGGCCTTAGATGTTGGTGCTACCAGAACACTGTAAGCCCTCACAGTTACTCTTGGTGAGCACAGGAATGGGCCCTGCTGTGAAATACTATATCAAAAATTGTAAATACATGCCCCTGTTAAACAGGGGCAGAAAAATTGGGCCTTTGGTGGTGGTGGTGGTACCAGAACACTGCAAGCCCTCATACTTAATCTTGTTGGGTGCAGGAATGGGTCCTGCTGTGAAATATATCAAGATTTGGAATTACAAATCTTGTTAAACAGGGGCAGAAAAATTGGGCTTTGGGTGGTGGTGGTGCCACAACACTGTAACCCCTCACATACTCTTGTTTGGTGCAGGAGTGGGTCCTGCTGTGAAATATTAGATTAAAAATTGTAATTGCATGCCCCTGTTAAGCAGGGGCAGAAAAATTGGGCCTTGGGTGGTGGTGGTGCCACAACACTGTAACCCCTCACAGATACCCTTGTTGGGCGCAGGAATGGGCCCTGCTGTGAAATATTAGATCAACAATTGTAATTACATGCTCCTGTTAAACAGGGGCAGAAAAAATGAGCCTTGGTTGGTGGTGGTGATGCCCTAAACTAAAAATATTATTGGAAGCTAGCATCATCAAGATTGAAGAGAAATAGGATAGTCACTTAGCATAGGCGGTCTTCAAGGGATCCCACATCCATAGAAAATTCAATCAGTTACATCAGCATCAGGTGCTTGATATCTGCTGATCCAAGACTAATCCAATTTAATGAATGTGAGCCTATCAACGGAGTCTGTGGACAGGCGCACTCTATGGTCCGTTACAAACCCTCCAGCAGCACTGAATGTGCATTTAGAAAGAACGCTGGATGCAGGGCAGGCCAGTATCTCAATTGCATATTGAACAAGTTCTGGCCAGTGGTCCATCCTCAAGACCCAGTAACCCAGTGGATGCTCTGTTGGAAACGTCTCCAAGTCTGTTCTTGCCCCTAGATATTCCTGCACCATGTAATGCAGACACTGGTGATGGTTGCTTGAACCGATCAGACCTTGGCGCTGAGGACTGAAGAATTGTTTAAAGGCACTGGTCAACTGGCCACCTTCTCCATCGCTCTTCATCTGACTGAACGAAGTCTCAGCAACACATTGTCCAGCACCAGGAAATTGTAACCTCCCAGGGTCTGCAAATGCATTGCAAAACCTTTACTTCAAGGCCCCCTGAAGATGTTTCATCCTCTGCTCCCTCTGCGAAGGCAGGATGAGTTCTGCACCCTTACCCTTGCAACATGGATCAAGAAGGGTTACCAGCCAGTAACGATCCCTCTCCTTGATACCACGAATCCTAGGGTCCTTTCGCAGGCTTTGTAGAATCAAGGGAGGCCATGCAGCGTAAGTGTCAGAAACCATGAACCAGATCGAGACAGAAGTACAATTAAATTACACTTGTTTATTAATAAAAAATAAAAAGGTAAATAGAGTAAGCGTAGTCAAAGCATAGCTAGAGTCCAGTAACCAGATCGAGTAGTCAGCCAGGCCAGAGTTCAATAACCAGATCGGGTAATCAGCCAGGCCAGAAGTCAGGGATCCAAGTGGAGGAACAGCAAGCAGGATAAGGAGCCAGAAGGGATGTCAGCAAGCCAGTATTTAAACAGGAACGCAGGAGATGGTTTCTTGTGATGTGACCAAGGCGAAGGCAGAGATGAAGTGAGCTGGACAGCTTTAAGTAGGCAGGTCAGACGAGCAGGATCAGGAACAGCTGGGTAACTGTGGAGAGAGATGAGAGCTGGCAATTAGCTGACAGCTGAGCAGCCAGCCCAGAGAAGGAAGGGCTAAGCCAGCCCTGACAGTACCCCACTCAATGACCCCTCTCCCTTGGAGGGCCACATCTATGTAAATCGTGGAGGAGGACAGGGGCATGTACGTCCGAGGATGAAACCCAGGACCATACCCCTTCCAATGCACCAGGTACTGTATGTGCCCACGTAACCTACGGGAGTCAACAATGGATTGTACTTCATACTCCTCACGATTCTCAACCTGTATAGAGTGAGGACCTGGCACCAAGGTGGTAAATCAGTTGCAGACTCAATAAGGAGACATAAAACACATTTGAGATGCGCATACTAGGAGGAAGGTCCAATGCGTAAGGCACTGGGTTAATGCTGCGAAGGATACGGAAAGGCCCAATAAACCGAGGTGCAAACTTCAGTGAGGGAACACAAAGTTGGTTGTGAGATGACAGCCAGACCCTGTCCCCAACCTGATAGGAAGGCGCAGGCAGGCGTTTGCGGTCAGCAGGGAGTCTGTACCTATCATTAGCATGACGCAAAGCCTCCTAGACTTGTACCCAAGTGGAGCGAAGACCACGGAGATGCTCCTCTAATGCAAGAATACTCAGCAGAACAAACGAGTGAGGCAACATGAAAGGTTGGAAACCATAATTTGACATAAATGGAGACAATCGGGAGGCAGAATTCAAGGCCCTGTTGTGAGCAAACTCTGCCCATGGTAATAGGTCTGACCAGTTGTTATGGTGGTCAGAAATCTGTGGACCCATTAAAATGTGGGTGATACACAGAAAGCAAGCTGAATTCCCAACTGTGCACAAAAAGCTTGCCAGAACCGGGAGACAAACTGACTGCCCCTGTCCGAGACAATCACCTTGGGTAACCCATGTAAGCGAAAGATCTCCCGAGCAAAAATGGAAGCCAGTTCCTTAGAAGTAGGCAACTTCTTAAGTGGAATACAATGACACATCTTTGAGAACGGGTCAACCACCAAAAGGATAACAGTGTTGCCTTGGGAGTTGGGCAACTCCACAAAGAAATCCATAGACCGGTGGGTCCAGGGCCTCTCTCCATTGGGTATGGGTTGTAGGAGGTCCACTGGAAGGTGTCATGGAGTCTTACTCTGAGCACACACGAAACAGGCAGCTACAAAGATTTATCAGCCCGTAGACTAGGCCACCAGAATTGTTGGGAAATGGCCCAAATGAGTTGATTCTTCCCAGGATGGCCAGCTGCCTTGGGAGAATGATAAGTCTGGAGCATGGCAGTACGGAGACTCTCTGGGAAAAAGCAGGTTTCTCAGGAGAAGCATGGACCTGAGCAGCAAGAATTTTGTCACCCAAAGGAGAAGTAAGACTGGTGCGAACTGAGCCAAGATACGATCAGGACGAATCACAGGAACCGGAAACTACTCCGACTTGGAAGTGGAAGAAAATTGTCGTGACAAGGCATCAGCCCTTACATTCTAAGTACCGGGTAAGAATGAGACAATGTAATTAAAACTCGGCAAAAAAAGAGCCCATCCAGCCCTTCTGGGAGAGAGGCGCTTAGCCTCAGACAAGAATGTGAGATTCTTATGGTCAGTAAGAATGAGAACTGGCACAGTGGTACCTTCAAGGAGATGTCTCCATTCTTTCAGGGCTAAAATGATCGCCAACAGCTCTCTGTCACCAATCTCATAATTGCACTCAGCAGGTGACAATTTCTTGGAAAACTTGCCACACGAATGCTAGGATGTTGAGACAGAAGGTTGCCAACTCCAGTCTCAGAAGCATCAACTTCTAGGATAAAAGGCAACACAAGATCAGGATGTGCCAACACAGGATCAGAAACAAAGGCAGCCTTGAGAGTCTCAAAGGCCTTAATGGACTTCAGAGACCAACTCTGTGGGTTACCATCCTTTCTGGTCATATCAGTCAGGGGCTTGACCAGAGATGAGAAGTTATGAATAAACTTCCGATAGTAGTTGGCAAAGCCCAGGAAACACTGCAGAGGATGTAAACCCATGGGTCGAGGGCACTGTAGGACTGCCAAAAGTTTCTCTGGGTCCATCGAAAAACCAGCAGTGGAAATGACATAGCCCAGGAATATAACCTGTTCACTATGGAACTCGCACTGCTCCAGTTTACAATAGAGATTGTTCTCTCTTAGTTTCTGAAGTACACGACAGACATCTATGTGGTGGCTCTCCAGGGACTTGGAAAATATGAGGATATCATCGAGATAAACCACCACACATAACTGCAACAAATCTCAGAGGACATCGTGAATAAATTCCTGGAAAACTGCCGGGGTGTTACAAAGGCCAAAATACATTACCAAGTACTCATAATGGCCTGTTCTGGTAATTCTGGTAATTCAGTTTTCCACTCGTCACCCTCCTTAATCCGCATGAGATTGTATGCCCCTCTCAAATCAAGCTTCGTGAAAACCATTGCACCCTTGAGGCGGTCAAATAACTCTGTAATCAATGGAATCGGGTAGGAATTCTTAATCGTGACACGATTGAGACCCCTATAATCAATACAAGGTCTCAGTTCACAGCTCTTTTTCTTCACAAAGAAGAAACCAGCACCAGCAGGAGACAAGGATTTGTGGATGAAACCACGAGAAAATGCGTCTGCAACATACTCCTTCATGGCCTTATCCTCTAAGACCGACAAAGGGTAAACCTGGCCACGAGGGGGTATGACACCAGGTTGAAGGTCAATTGCGCAATCATAAGACTGGTGTGGAGGCAAACTACCCACTTGACCTTTGTCAAAGACATTGCTAAAATCGTGGTACTCCTCTGGCCGGGAGGAGAGTGAAGAGGTGCACAGGACCTTGGATACCCTCAGGAAGCATGTTTCACTGCATTGTGGTGAGCAGGAGAGAACCTCAGCACAGAGCCAATCAAAAGAGGGGTTGTGCCTCTGTAACCAAGGATAACCAATAACCAGTAGAAACCTGGGTGAGGAAATAACTTGGAATTGGATTATCTCATGGTGAAGAACCCCTACGGCCATGGGCAATGGAATCATCTCTTGAGTTCCATGGGCAGGCTGTAGAGGTCTCCCGTCAAGAGCCTCAATGGTGAGTGGAATGTCACGCAGCTGCAGCGAAATCGAGTGCTGCGATACAAAGGCAGCATCAATGAACAGGCCTGCAGCCCTAGAGTCGATTAGAGCCTGTAGCTCAATGGACGACTCAGCCCAAGAAAGGGTAACCAAAACCAGGGGCTTATCCTTTTGGATAACTGGGGACGAAACAACGTCACCTAAAGTCTGTCCATGACAGGGCCTCAAGGTTAGGGCATACCCTGGATATTCCCTGGAGCCTGGAGTCAATGAGGATGGCAAACGAGATCAAGCTCTCCAGCTCAGTGGGTATGTCCTCGTGCTGCTTTCTCATCCTTGATGGAATACGAGAGACCATGAGAAAAAGCAGCCACGAGGGCCTCATTGTTCCAAGCAACCTCTGCTGCCAGAGTACGGAATTCAATGGCATAGTGGGCAACAGTTCTCGTACTCTGTTTGATGGACATGAGGCACTTGGCAGCAGAAGTGGAGCGTGTGGGAACATCAAACACTCTTTTAAAGGAGGCCACAAAGTCAGGGTAACTCAAGACAACAGGTTTTTGCATCTCCCATAGAGGGTTTGCCCAGGCCAAGGCACTCTCAGAAAGGTGTGACCAAAGACAATACTTTTTTTTGTCTTTTTTTAAATAAATATTGGACAAGGATTAGAACACCTGTTAGATTTGTATTATTTTCTGCATCCCTTTTAGGGAGGATTCTCTATGGGATTCTCTATGGGGTTGATTTACTGAAACTGGAGGGTGCACAATCTAGCACAGCTCAGCACAGAAACAAAAAAAGCTTCCAGTTTTTTTTTTTTTTTTTTGTCAAAGCTTAATTGAACAAGCTCAGGTCAGAAGCTGATTGGCTACCACACACAGCTGCACCAGATTTTGCACAATCCAGGTTTAGTAAATCAACCCCTACATATCTTGTTTGCCATTATTACCAGTATTACCAGTATTACCAATATTTTTTGCACACATGTAAAAATCTGTATTTTTTGCCCAAAAATGATTAAACCCCCAGAATATTATATATTTTTTATTTTTATTTTATTATATATATATATATATATATATATATATATATATATATATATATATATATATTGATATTTGTGCAACTGTTTATCAAATGCATATTTTCAGGAAAAAATAAAATACAATGAATTTTAGTGTATGCAAACACAATGTAATGCACAATTTTTTGGTAACATATAAAATACGAGTTTGTAAATCGCTTCCAAGTTTTGTTTTCAAGTCTTAAAATTACAGTCACTTGTGTTATCACAAAGAAATGCAGTACTCAGTAGACATGTGCAAAAGGAAAAAAATTGTTTAGTTTCGTTTAGTTTTAATTTGTTAATTAATTAATTTCGTTCAGTTATATTGGTTAAATTCTTTAAATTCATTTTCGTATTTCGTTTTATTTTCTGTCGAATTCGAAAAATCGGTCACATTCGAAAATATTTCAACCAAATTCAAAAATATTTGTACCGAATTCGAAATGATTTCAACATGATTCGAAATTATTTCAACCGCATTCGAAACTCTTTCAACCGGATTCGAAAATATTTTGCGACCCAACTTTAGGGCCATGTATCTCTGGGTCACTTGGTGCTAGAAACCCCAAATTTGGATATGTTGTAGTTCTATTGTGTTTGCATACAAATTTGGTGTTTCTAGCTATAAGTGACCCCGAGATATGTGGCCCCAAATTCGGTTCGCAAAATGTAATTCTCTGCTGCACAAAAGTGCTTGACATTTTGTGACCCGACTTTGGGGCCACGTATCTCGGGGTCACTTAGTGCTAGAAACCCCAAATTTGTATATGTTGTAGTGCTAGTTCTATTGTGTTTGCATACCAAATTTGGTGTTTCTAGCTATAAGTGACCCCAAGATATGTGGCCCCAAATTTGGATCGCAAAGTGTCATTCTCTGCTGCAGAAATCTGCCCATATCTGGGGTCGCTTGGTGGCAGGTGACGTGGCAAGTGGACAATCCACAACTTGGTCACATGGAACTCGTGGCCGGTCACATGGCACTCGTGTTAAGTCACAAGGCACTCGTGTCAGGCCACATGGCACTCGTGGCCGGCCACATGGCACTCGTGTCAGGTCACGTGGCACTCGTGGCCGGTCATGTGGCACTCATGTCAGGTCACGTGTCACTCATGTCTGGTCACGTGGCACTCGTGGCAGGTGTCGTGGCAAGTGGACAATACACAACTTGTGGCAGGTGACGTGGCAAGTGGACAATACACAACTTGTGGCAGGTGACGTGGCAAGTGGACAAATACAATACACAACTTTTGGCAAGTGGACAATGACATACAGCATATGCACTTGCCTTGCGATCGACATCCATGACTTCTTCAATCAGGCATGCTGACAACTTCATTGATACCATAAATATAAATGAAATAAGATGTGTGTGTGTTTTTTTTGCACTGGTACACTGCAAGTATGAAAAGTTGATGTGACAGATATATATATAAGTAAGTATAAGTAACTAACCATCTTCCAAAATTTCTAATTCAAATCGAAAAGATTAGATTTTTGCATAGAAAAAAAATAATTTAATAGAATAAAATAGAAAGAATATACAACCATCTTCTGAAATTCAAATTTGAATAGAATAAATTTGAATTTCAAATAGTATGAATTCAAATTTTTAAATGAAATAATTTTAAATTTGGATAGAAAATATTATAATAAAATAGAGAATAGACTAGAAAAATGTTAGAACAGAACAGAATAGAATATATTATATTTTATTATGTTCTGTTCTATTGTTTTTCTAGTCTATTCTTTTATATTCTATTAAAATCTTTTCTATTAAAATCTAAATCATTATATACTAAATTCGAATTTCGGAAGATGGTTATATATATATATTTCTGACATTTGAATTTCCTATAGAATGAATTCGAATTTGAATAGAAAAGATTAGAATAGAAATAGAGAATAGACTAGAACAATAGAACAGAATAGAATATAGATACTATCTATTTCATTTTACATTTTTTTGCAGATTACCATTTGTTTTAATAAGATCTCCTGCAGACTATTAGCATATATTTCATTTTTTTGCAGATCTCCTGCAGACTATTAGTATCTGTTATATTTTTTCACCAGATCTCCTGCAGACTATTAGCATCTATTTCTTTTTTTTTTGCAGAACTCCTGCAGACTATTAGCATCTATTCTTTTTTAGCAGATCTCATGTAGACTATTAACAGCCATTTCACTTCTTCTTTTGCAGATCTCCTGCAGACTGTTAGAATCAATAAAATTTTTCTTTTTTTGCAGATTACTATTTATTTCCATTAGATCTCCTGCAGTATATTAACATCTATTTCATTTTTTGCAGATCTCCTGCAGACTATTAGCATCTATTTCATTTTTATTTTAATTTTTTTGCATTGGAACAGCCATTTCCTTTAGATATAGATGCTAATAGCCTGCAGGAGATCTGCAAACAATGAAATATATGTTATTATACTGCAGGAAATCTGATGGAAATAAATAGTAATCTCCAAAAAAAATGAAATTGATTCTAACAGTCTGCAGGAGATCTGCAAAAAAAAAAAGAAGTGAAATGGCTGTTAATAGTCTACAGGAGATCTGCTAAAAAAATTGATGCTAATGGTCTGCAGGAGATCTGGTTAGAAAACAAAATAGATACTAATATTCTGCAGGAGATCTGCAAAAAATTTAAATAGATGCTAATAGTCTGCAGGAGATCGTATGGAAACAAATAGCAATCTGCAAAAGAAATTAAAAATGAAATAGATAGTATCTATATTCTATTCTGTTCTATGTCTATGACTGTTTTTCTAGTCTATTCTCTATTTACATTCTAATCTTTTCTATTCAAATTCGAATTCATTCTATACAAAATTCGAATGTCGGAAAGAAATATATATATATTATAAAACCACCATCTTCCGAAATTCGAATTTAGTATATAATGATTTAGATTTTAATAGAAAAGATTTTAATAGAATATAAAAGAATATAATATATTCTATTCTGTTCTGTTCTATCATTTTTCTAGTCTATTTTCTATTTTATTATAATCTTTTCTATCCAAATGTAAAATTAATCAATTCATCACTATTCGAAAATTCAAATTTATTCTATTTGAAATTTAAATTTCAGAAGATGGTTGTATATTCTTTCTATTTTATTCTATTAAATTATATTTTTTTCTAATCTTTTCTATTTGAATTATACATTTTGGAAGATGGTTAGTTACTTACTTATATACATCTGTCACATCAACTTCTCATACTTGCAGTGTACAGTGTACAGAAACCCCAAATTTGGATATGTTATAGTGCTAGTTCTACTGTGTTTGCATACCAAATCTGGGGTTCCTAGCTATAAGTGGCCCCGAGATACATGGCCCCAAAGTCGGGTTGCAAAATGTCATTTTTCGAATTTGATTCGAATTTCGTTTGAATTCGTTAGCATTGCAATTCGGTAATTCGGATGCATCCGAATGTCCGAATAATAAAATTCCTCCGAATTTCAATTCGTAACGAAACGAAATGCACATGCCTAGTACTCAAAAATCTCCATAGTTGGTGCTTTAAAGCTTTTACAGCGCATCAGTCTGGAGTCAACTGTTAGTGCAGGTGCTAGAAATATTGCCGTAGAGAGAAACAAAAGGGCTGACTGCACTCCAATGATGTGAAGGATAAGAGAACTATATTAAAGTCTAAAGTGCATAAAATGTACAAAAAGTACAGTTCCAGACCAGAGTCTGTTATGAGAAAGCACATCTCGTGTGAAATGCAATATGTTCCCTGGTCTGGAGCTGTAATGTTTGTAAATGCACTGAAGACTTCAATATAGTTCAATATAGTTCTCTTATCCTTCACATCGTTGGAGTGTGGTCAGCAATTTTTGTACCTGTCTACAGTTTACAGCGATAATGGATTGGGTGTGTGGAGGAGCTGTTTGTCATCTGGATTGGTGTTTCATTTCATCTATTGTGTTCGAATTATTGCTCTCACACTGGCGTTTGCAGTGAAATCCCTCACATGTGGACCCCAATGTCTGTCCTGCCCTCCAAAACGTCTAACCATACACAGATCAGCTTGGTTACATGCTTTCCTGGCTGTATCAGCCAGGGAATGACAGCTCTGAAACCAGATGTGACTAAATCATCGTCACTTCTGGTTTTATTCCAGCTAGAGGAGGTCATAGCCCTTGTACACACGGTCGGAGAATCTGTCGGAATGAGTCTTATCGGACCGTGTTGTCAGATAATCCGACTGTGTGTGGTATGCATCGGACTGATTCCGTCCGAATCTCCGTCCGACCCAATTTTCCAACATGTTGGAAATATTTCCCGACCAACTGGGCCGGACGGACCTAATCCGATCATGTGTAGAGCATTTTCATCGGGCCAAGTGCCACGCATGCTCAGATCAAATTCCTACATCAAAGCTATTGGCTACTAGCCTGAATGTAGTCCCATCGTAACTAAATTACGTCATCACGTTCTGAAAGATCTGATTTTTCGCCAGCTTGGCCCGACCGTGTGTATGCAACAGTTTCGGACACAATCCGCCGGACTAAATCCGACGGACAAAATCCGACGGATTTGGTTGGCAAAATCTCCGACCGTGTGTACGTGGGCAAAGAAGGATGTTCTTCTGTTTCCTCCTGTCCTACCATGTTGAAACCCTCTAATTTAGTTCTGCTGGGCTCCAGGTAAAAGAGACCCAGGAACCATGCAGAGGGGATTGTGATGGTAAAAAAGGTGTGCCACCTGCACTGAGAAAGTGATTGATGGCTATATAGCTGCCAGATCACTTTCACTTCACAGGTGGGAGCTGGCTGAAGATACTAGGCAATATGCTCTTAACATATCTTATTCGTATCTTATTCCTATCAACATGGGGGAGAAGGTGCTCTGCAAGTTGCCTTACTTATGTTGAGGGTATGTGTCCTGGCATGGTAAAGGGGTGGTAAGTGTACATGCAAGTCTAATATGGATTTTTGTGGTGTATCTCATGCTTTTTTTCTCCTTTTTCTTAAATGGGGGAGGGTGTTGCACTCTTTTTTTAATTTTGGCGTGGGATCTCCAGACCTGAAGGGTCTGGTATAAATTTTGGAGGGACCCATCCAGGTTATTTTTTACTTGTCAGCCACCATCCCTACTCCTTTGTTAACATTTAGTTGTCAGCTGGAATCCACAGCTTACAACTGAATGGGCCAGCCAGGCATTACCCAATGGTTGCTAGAACGCTGGTGTGAATAGTAATACTGGGATCTAAATATTTCACTTCCCACTGCAGCTGGATGTTCAGCGCAGGCACATACTTACTGAATGAACGCCTGAATATGTAAAACTCAGACCGAACACGGTTTTGGTCCTGAACCCAAAGCTCAAACCTATTAACACAAATGTTAATTACAGGTAATGTGCACATGAAAGATTTGACTTAAACTACAGATATAGTTATATTTAGCCCAGCAATGCTGCATTTGATTTAATTTAAGTTACATAATCAAGTACAAGGGAAATTCATTTTTATTTTCAATTCCCCTGCACATAATATAACTCTTTTAGTAAATACCCCCCCCCCCCCCCACAGAATGTGACAAAAACAGATTCCCATGACTAGAGTAAAATGTAAGCTTTTATTTATTAGATAACTATGGGAAATATGTGCCATTTAGACATAATGTAAGATTTTCTTAATTTGTAACACTGATCCATCTAAAAATATCTTATATAATGTTTGTTAGATTATAATAACTATAATTGTTACTGTTAATTGGTAAAAATGTGTTCCAAAAACCTTTGTGAAAAAAAAAATGTGTTCCAAAAATACAGAGGGGGTTTTAACCACTTAACAACCGCCCTATAGCCGAATGACGGCTACAGGGCAGTTGTTTAACTCTGGGAGGCCGTCATATGACGTCCTCCCAGAATTCCGCTCTCGCGCGCCCCCTGGGGCGCACACTCGAGAGCATCCGTGACCTCATCGCGGCCGTTTACCACGTGATCGCTCAGTCAAATGACGGAGTGATCACTTGTAAACAAACCGGCGTCATGTTATGACGCCGGTTCCTCCCTCCCCCTCTCTGTACCGATCGGTACAGTGGAGGGGGAAGAGATCGGTGTCAGCAGCGCTGTGGGCTGCATCTGCAGTGCCCACATCGCTGCTCACCAAAAATTAACCCCATCATACCCTGCCATTACTCTGCAATACTATGCTGCAATACTCTGCAATACTCTGCAATACTCTGCTGCAATACTCTGCAATACTCTGCTGCAATACTCTGCAATACTCTGCTGCAATACTCTGCAATACCCTGCTGCAATACTCTGCAATACCCTGCAGCAACACTCTGCAATACTCTGCAACAACACTCTGCAATACCCTGCTGCAACACTCTGCAATACCCTGCAACACTCTGCAATACCCTGCAACACTCTGCAATGCTCTGCAACACCCGCCAATACCCTGCAACACTCTGCAATGCTCTGCAACACCCGCCAATACCCTGCAACACTCTGCAATGCTCTGCAACACCCTGCAACACTCTGCAACACTCTGCAATACCCTGCAACACTCTGCAATACCCTGCAACACTCTGCAATGCAATACTCTGCAACGCCATACTCTGAGATACCCAGTCATACTCGGAGATACCCAGCCATACCCAGTCATAGTCGGTGATACCCTGCAATACCCAGCCATAGACACTCCCACCGCCCTCCGGTGCTTCTACCGACTCGCCAATACGATCAAAGCCAGAATCTTTTTTTTTTTTCAGGCTTCCCAGCTTAGAGGTGAGATGCGGGGTCTTATTGACCCCATATCTCACTGTAAAGAGGACCTGTCATGCCATATTCCTATTATAAAGGGATGTTTACATTCCTTGTAATAGGAATAAAAGTGATCAAAAAATGTATTTTTGGGGAAAAAAATGTCAAACTAAAATAAATAAAGTAAAATGAACAATACATATTTTTTTTTTAAAGCGCCCCTGTCCCCATGTGCTCGCATGCAGAAGCGAACGCATACGTAAGTCCCACCCACATATGAAAACGGTGTTCAAACCACACATGTGAGGTATCACTGCGAACGTTAGAGCGAGAGCAATAATTCTAGCCCTAGACCTCCTCTGTAACTCAAAACATATAACCAGTAAAAAAAATTTAAATCATCGCCTATGGGGATTTTTAAGTAGCGACGTTTGGCGCCATTCCACGAGCGTGTGCAATTTTAAAGAGTGACATGTTAGGTATCTATTTACTCAGCGTAACTTCATCTTTCACATTATGCAAAAAGCATTTGAAAAATTGCTGCGCAAATACCGTGCGAGATAAAAAGACCACCATTGCAACGACCACCATTGTATTCTCCAGGGTGTTTGCTATAAAAACATATATAATGTTTTGGGATTTTATGTAATTTTCTAGCAAATAAATGATGATTTTTACATGTAGGAGAGAAATGTCAGAATTGTCCTGGGTGCTCCAGAACGCCTGATGGCGCTACCTGCATGTTGGGCCTCTGTATGTGGCCACACTGTGTAAAAGTCTCACACATGTGGTATCGCCGTACTCGGGAGTAATAGCAGAATGTGTTTTGGGGTGTAATTTGTGGTATGCATATGCTGTGTGTGAGAAATAAACTGATAATATGACAATTTTGTGAAAAAAAAAGTAAAAAAAATCTTGATTTTGCAAAGAATTGTGGGAAAAAATGACAACTTAAAAAAACTCATCATGCCTCTTACTAAATACCTTGGAATGTCTTCTTTCCAAAAAGGGGTCATTTGGGGGGTATTTGTACTTTTCTGGCATGTTAGGGTCTCAAGAATTCAAATAGGCCGTCAGTACTTCAGGTGTGATCAATTTTCAGATATTGGTACCATAGCTTGTGGACTCTATAACTTTCACAAAGACCAAATAATATCCACCAATTTGTACTTATTTTTACCAAAGATATGCAGTAGTATACATTTTGGCCAAAATTTATGAAGAAAAAACTACTAATCTGCTAATTCATTTTTTTACAGAATTTTCTGTATTTTTTCTTTTATAGCACAAAAAATAAAAAACCCATCGGTGATTAAACACCACCAAAAGAAAGCTCTATTTGTGTGAAAAAAGGACAAAAATGTCATATAGGTCCAGTGTTGCATGACTGAGTAATTGTCATTCAAAATGTGAGAGCACCGAAAGCTGAAAATTGGTCTGGTTATTAAGGGTGTTTAAGTGCCCAGTGGTCAAGTGGTTAACAAAAACGCAGTCAGTCAGCACAAAGAGTTATTGTGTTCTTTACATACTGTAGATATCTGATGCCCAACCTGCATCAATTTGGTAATGGCTGCAAAATGTAAACGGAGCCACTTAGTGTGTATATAAGGACTTGCATAGATGTGCTACAATGCTTTTATACAGGGAGTGCGTTTAATAGATCTCTGATGACTGACTAATATAATTGCACAGGTAAGATGAAAAGTAATAATTAACAATTATTACAACTTAGGTCTGCCAGCAGAGGTTTTGGTTGTGGGTTGTGTTTTAGAAAAGCATGTACAACACTCATGTTGATGCTGGAAGGTCCAGCTGGGGCAAACTTCAAAAAAAATAAATCAAGCTTGCAGGTCTCACCATAAAATGGGGGTTATGCAGAAAGTGAACCTTCAATGTTAGCCCTGAACAGCTGTAATCTTCACTTAAACAACTTTTCCTTCCATGACATCCATCTAACAAGCATTTCAAGAAATTTAAGTATCACTTAAATATTCATAAGAATAGAATGTGGATATGCTGAAAAGTGAATGGTCACAATGATTTGCAAATTTAAAAAAAACAGACCATCCGTTTTCCAAGTTTTCTTTCTTCAACACGCACCCATTTCTGTGTATGGCTAGATTAAACCTCTGTTAATGTTTTTTGTAACCTATTTTTCAATGTATTTATAGCACCAAAAGAAAGCATTAATGATTTTTTTTCCCTTAATAATCACACCAGCACAGTATAACACTTCAATATGTGTAGAAAATTGCTATGTGACATATGGCAGTCAATTGAATATTATTGATTAATTCATATGCATAAATTGAAAGGGAAATAAAAGAAAATATTATATTTTTAAATACAGTTAGGATGTGCCAACTTTACATTGCACAACATTAACTCAGATATGATATGTTATATACACAAATATCTAAACTTATTAAACATTAATATGCTTTTACACTATAAAAAAGTATCTATTTTACACACCTGGCATGTATTCCAATGGATCAAGTCTGATAGTAATACCAATGTTTAGCCATGTAAAGAATAACGTATTCTTCTAGTGCTATACTCCTGGTTCATTACACAAAAGCAAGCATCCAACACTCCCTTTCAATTTGGTAGAAAGAGTGCTTGTCAAAATGTTTCTTGTGGGGCTAGGCAGTATAGACAGAATACATTTTACCGAGACACACTAAATCAATATGAAACAGGAACAGTCTAAAGCCTCATACACATGAAAACTTTTGTACAAAGTACAGATACATATGCTCAGAACCAATGCAAAAGATCCGACAACAATACAGAAGTTGGCCAAAGCCACCTTTGGCCAACTTCTGTATTGTTGTCGGATCTTTTGCATTGGTTCTGAGCATATGTGTTTGTACTTTGTACAAAAGTCCTATGGTTTTCTGTACACACGATCAGACTTTGCGCCATCGGACTTTTGTTGCCAGAAAGTTTGTCCGTTCGTACAGCCAACAAAAGTCAGCTGAAAAACGAAAAAGTTTGTCTGATGGAGCGGACACACGGTCAGATGTTGCTCCAAAACAGCTAATTTGCACGTTTGTTGTCAAAAAGTCTGAACGTGTGTACGGGCCTTAAGGTTTCATGTACACCGACCACTCCCAGCAGCTCATAAACTTGAGGAGCTTTTAGCATTTTTTTGCCAAACCTCCTAAACTGAATTCCATAAAAGCCTATGGGGGTTATTTACGAAAGGCAAATCCACTTTGCACTACAAGTGCACTTGGAAGTGCAGTCACTGTAAATCTGAGGGGTAGATCTGAAATGAGGGGAAGCTCTGCTGATTTTATCATCCAATCATGTGCAAGCTAAAATGTTGTTTTTTTATTTTCCTTGCATGTCCACCTCAGATCTACAGCAACTGCACTTCCAAGGGCTCTTTCAGTGCACTTTCAAGTGCACTTGCAGTGCAAAGTGTATTTTCCTTTAGTAAATAACCCCCTATGTGTCAATGCACATAGGCTTTTAGCAGAATTTAGGAGCTTCAACATTTAGGTGAGGTTAAACTGCAGAAGAATTGCATTCAGGATAAGAATGTTTTGACTGCAGACCGTGGGAAAACGTGGCAAAATCGTTGTAAAATCACAGCAAAAGCTTGTTGTCCCATGGCCATGGTCAGGAGCTGCCAGTGTACATGAAGCGTAAGCACATTTGTACTGCACTTTTATTCAGCAAATCAGCAGTTTCAACACAGCAGGGCTTTGTACAGAAAATTGATTGCATAAAACCAATAAAACATCTGTTTGTTCAAACAGGCTAACTAATTACATGTCGGTTTGTGACTAAATGTATATCCCCCCAGGTTGGGTTCCCTAAAACGAACCAGCAGCTTTAGTACCATTTTATTTTTATGTCTGCAGTCAGCCTTTCCACTAAGCAGCAAGCTCTCAAAACAGTTAGGGAAAGAGGGAGAACACTTAATATCAGTCAGTTCACAGCTGAGACTAATGATGTTTGCTTACTAGAGACAGTGTCAACCTGGACATGGATGAGTGAGTGAGTGAAATATTTGTATAGCGCACAACGCGAACTGAATCGCCTCAAGGCGCTGTGAAGAGCTTAGTTATCCAACTTCTAGAAGAGGAAGGTCTTGAGTTTTTTTCCTAAAGGCCTGGTGGCTTTCTTCCAGGACGGATGTTGGTTGGTAGCGCGTTCCATAACCGTGGTCCTAGGACAGTGAATCTCCGTTCCCCCTTTGATTTGTACCGAGATTTGGGAACGAGGAGGAGGTTTTTGTTAGATGATCGAAGACTGCGGTTTGGTGTGTAGTTTTTTTTTTTTTCTCAATTAGGTATTGAGGAACATCTCTATGTACGCATTTGTGGGTGAGGCAGAGGGTCTTGAATGTGATCCGATTCTTTACGGTTAGCCAGTGTGGGTTCCTCAGGTAAGGGGAGATTGATTCCCAGGGTTTTTTTTCCTGTTATCAGCCTTGCCGCCGTGTTTTGAATAAGTTGTAATCGCGCAAGTTGATATTGAGGTAATCCTATGTACAGTGAGTTTGCGTAGTCAATTCGTGAGTTAATGACTGATCCAACTACCACTGCTTTGTCATTCTTTGGGATAAAAGGGATGAGTCTGCGTAGCAGGCGAAGCAGATGGTGAGAACCACTGACTACTGCTCCTATTTGTGCATCCATTGACATTTGTGAGTCAAAGATGACCCCAAGACTCTTGGCCTTAGTCTTTGGGGAGATGGTCTGCCCAAAGATGCTGGGTGGTGTCCAGGAGGTCTTGGTTTGGGGATTATGGTTTGCGTGAAGGATAAGAAGCTCTGTTTTTGATTCCTTGAGTTTGAGGGAGTTGGTGGTCATCCAATCTTCTATTAAATTGAGGCAGTTTTCTAGTTGTTGTTGATGGTCTCTTTATCCGGTGATACGGAGGTAAAGTTGCATGTCGTCAGCATACGAGTGGAAGCAGAGGTCTGAAAATCTGATGATTTGGATGAGAGGGCGAATGTATATGTTGAAGAGGACTGGCGACGGGCGATCATCGAGGGACTCCGCAAGCGATTACCTGGGATTCAGAGGTGAATTTACCTAGTTTTACTGTCTGTGAACGATTTCCTAGAAAGGATGCAAACCATTGAAGGTCAGAGCCTGTGACTCCTGCAACTTCTGTGAGGCGGATGAGTAGAGTATTGTGGTCCACTTTATCAAACGCTGCATTGAGGTCTAACAGTTCCAGGAGACATGATTCTCCGTCATCTGCTGCTTCGAGGGTATCGTCCCATGGTAGATGCTTATTTCCACCTACCTCTACAGATTCCTGGCTCCAAGACTCAAAACAGAATTTTACCTGGCCATAGTCAGCACAAATCACAACTGATTTGGCTGCAATTTGATCTGTGAGTGCCCTGCAAGTACCACCTGGCTCAACAAAAGTTGATTCAAAAATAAATTGAGCCAGGTAGAATATTATTGGCTAAGCAATTACTGCGTCCATTCAAATGCAGTCACTCACTATTCAACAGTGCAATTTTACTCATGCAGCTGTGGGTTCTGTAGCTGCTTGAATACAATAGCTGGAGATTCCTCCATCCACACTAGATGGGGGAATCAGTTGATTTGATCTCATTCAGCTTGCAGGCTGAATGCTGGATTTTTATCTGCATATGGCTGCCCTTATTAAGATTCTAAGAGAACAAGTTTGTTTTCTCTATATCAGTTGTCATCTCTGGAGCCCTCATCAGGTCTGAGACTTAGGTGACACATGCACACCACCCACAATCTTGCTTACCAGTGCTTCAGTACAATGTTATTCCAAATGTTGTTATACAGGGTTTATACACAGTTTGTGCAGTGCTTTACAAATTAGAGGGAGACGGAACAGCAATCAAATACAAGAGGGTCTGGTGGCCCTGCTCATGAGAGCTTAAAATGTAAAAGGTAAGGTCAAGTGATACAATTGGTAATAAATGTTAAGGGTGACCTCATGGAGAAAGTAAAAGTACTGTTTATTCAGTGGAGGTGGGATAGGCCTAACTCAAAAGATGAGTTTGCAGGGATTGCCTAACGTTGGTAGACCCCACATGTCTCCATAGTAAGGACCTGTCATGCTTTATTGCTAGCACAAGGGATGTTTATATATCTTGTGACAGCATTAAGTTATTTTTAAAAAAATTAAAGGGACGGTGAAAAAACATAGTTTTTAAATTAAATAAATAATAATATTAATAAAAACAAATGTAAACCTCCCTCTTCCCCCCCGAGCTTGCACGCAAAGGTGAATGCATACATAGGTTACACACGCATATGTAAATTGTGCTTGCACCTCACATCACCATAACTGTTATAGCAAGAGTAATAACTCTGGCTCTAGACCTCCTTTGTAATTCTAAAATAGTAACCTGTAAAAAAATGTAAAGTGTTGCCTATGGTGATTTTTAAATATTGTAGTTTGCTACCATTCCACGAGCATGCACAATTTTAAAGCATGACATGTTAGGTATCTACAGTGCCTTGCAAAAGTATTTGCCCCCTTGGCATTTTTTGTGTTTTGTTGCCTCACAACCTGGAATTAACATGGATTGTTTGAGGATTTGCATCATTTAATTTACACAACATGCCCACAACTTTGAATATTTTTTAGTTTTTTATTGTGAAATAAACAACAAATAGGACAAAATAACAGAAAAAGTCAATGTGAATAACTCTTTACCCCCCTAAAGTCAATACTTTTTAGAGCCACCTTTTGCGGCTATCACAGCTCCAAGCTCCAAGTCTTACTACTGGGATTTTTGGCCATTCCTCCTTGCAAAACTGCTCCAGCTCTTTCAAGTCAGATGGTTTGTGCTTGTGAACAGCAATTTTTAAGTCTAATCACAGATTTTCTATTGGATTGAGTTCTGGGCTTTGACATGGCCATCCCAACCCATTTACATGTTTCCAAGGCTTTTTTTCTCAGAAAATAGGTGCAGGAACTCACCCTCCCCAGCCAGCTCTCCACCCCAATCCTGTCATTCCATGGGGAGAGAAGTAAAGCAGAGCCAAATCCACGTAGGCCCAAAAGGCACAGAGTGAGGCACTTAGGAGCCCATAACACACAGGGCTCAGGAAAGTGTACTCTGCAGTGATTAGGTGTGTGTATCACACAGGGCACAGAAAAAAAAATCAGCGGACAGTACTTGCATATCTCCCCAAATGTAACCATTTATTGCTCACCTCTGTGCCCCCCATTTAAACCTGACCTCTGCAAACCTCGTCCACAGATGACCTATGCCGCCCTTCTACAGCTCACCTCTTCTTCCCCCAGTCTGCAGCTCACTTCTTATTCCCCCCATTCATAGCTCACCTCTTCTTTCCCCTGTCCACAGCTCACTTCTTTTTCACCCTGTCCACAGCTCACCTCTTTTTCACCCTGCCCACAGCTCACCTCTTTCCCCTGTCCACAGCTCACCTCTTTACCCTGTCCACAGCTCACCTCTTTACCCTGTCCACAGCTCAGCTCTTCTTTTCCCCATGCACAGCTCACTTTTTCCCCCCGTCCACAGCTCACTTTTTCCTCCCGTCTGCAACTCACTTGTTCCCCCCATCTGCAGCTCACTTCTTCTTCTTTGCCGTGTCCACAGCTCACCTAATCTTCCCCCCATCTGCAGCTCACTTCTTCTTTCCCCTGTCCACAGCACACCTATACGTCACTCCTGTCCATGGATCATCTCTTCCTTCCCCCTGTCCACTGCTCATCTCTTCCAACCTCCTGTCCACGGCTCATCTCTTCCTCCCTCCTGCCCATAGCTCCCCTCTTCTTCCCTCCTGTCCATGGCTCATCTCTTCCAACCTCCTGTCCACAGCTCATCTCTTCCAAACTCCTGTCCATGGCTCAACTCTTCTTCCCTCCTGTCCGCAGCTCACCTCTTCCTCCCTCCTGTCCATGGCTCACCTCTTCTTCCACCCTGTTCATGGTCCACCTCTTCTTCCCTCCTGTCCATGGCTCACCTCTTCTTCTTTCCTGCCCATGGCTCACCTCTTCTTCTCTCCTGTCCATGGCTCACCTCTTCTTCCCTCCTGTCCATGGCTCACCTCTTCTTCTTTCCTGCCCATGGCTCACCTCTTCTTCTCTCCTCTCCATGGCTCACCTCTTCTTCCCTTCTGTCCACAGCTCACCTCGTCTTCCCTCAGTCCACAGTTCACCTCTTCTTCCCCTCGTAGCTCACCTCTTCTTTCCTCCTGTCCACGGCTCACCTCTTCTTCCCTCAGTCCACAGCTCACCTCTTCTCCCAATAGCGCACCACTTCTCTCTCTCCTGTCTGCAGGCCACCAATTCTCTCTCCATTCGCTCGAGTCCGTGAGTTTTGGTGCGTGGCCGTCTCTTGGCAGGTTTGCTGTTGTGCCACTCCATTTGGTTATGATAGATTTGATGGTGCTCCTAGGGATCATCAAAGATTTGGATATTTGTTTATAACCTAGCCCTGTACTTCTCAACAACATTGTCCCTTACTTGTTTGGAGAGTTCCTTGGTCTTCATGGCAGTGTTTGGTTAGTGGTGCCTCTTGCTTAGGTGTATGGATGAGCTTCGAGTTCGAGTCGAACTCATGTTCTACTCGAACATTGCCTGTTCGCCTGTTCAGCGAACAGTGAACAATTTGGGCTGTTCGCAGCAAATTCGAAAAGCCGGAACAAGTCTATGGGAGAAATCTAAAGTGCTCATTTTAAAGGGTAATATGCAAGTTACTGTCCTAAAAAGTGTTTGGGGACCCGGGTCCTGCCCCAGGGGACATGGATCAATGCAAAAAAAGTTTTAAAAACGGCCGTTTTTTTCAGGAGCAGTGATTTTAATAATGATTAAAGTGAAACAATAAAAGTGTAATATTCCGGGAGTGCGCATGCGCGAGGCTTCCAAGATGGCTGCGATCATCTAAAGCTCCGCTGCCTCGCGGAACGACGGAACCCCTACCGCACGACACGGCTACCCTTCCGCTTCCCGAGCTATAGGGACGGACTCCTGAAGAGTTGGGGCACATTACCGAATGACCGGTGGACTGGCTAAACGCAATCTGGGCCCGCTGTTCGCTTCATTGGACGTGTGGGAGAAATCCAAGATGGCCACCGCAGCACAGCTCCTATCTCAGGATCACAGATCCGCAGGCACAGTGGATTTCAGGTCAGATACAGACTTTCCTCCTCTCCACGCCACCCCAGGCAACCTCAGGGGTCCTCCCAAAGAAGCCACACCGTCCCCGGCCTCCACGGTCTCTCTGCTGGAACGCACCCTCCAGGAGTTCTCCCCCTCCCCAGCGGGGACATACAGGGCTACCCAGGCCGCCAGGGCCTCCCATGAGGCTGCTCATGCAGACCCAGTCTCCCACATGGATGCCCTGTTTAGAAAATTCTCTGAACTATTAGAAAGGGGCCTCTCCCAAACTGCCTTGCAAATCACGGGGGAATTGAAAGCTGACTTTATTAACCTAGGCTCCCGGATCGAAACGATCGAACATAAAATGGAGGATACCATTGCCAGATCCATCCAAAACTCCAGGCACATTTATTCAGTACAGGAGCAATTAGACCTAGCCATGGCCCGTATCGATGACCTCGAAAATAGGTCACGCAGATATAACATCAGAATTCGCGGGCTTCCAGAATCAATAACTGATGTGTCCAGGGCGGTGCAAGACCTCATTACACAGCTAATCCCTGACATCCCAGCTCCTAAGCTTGAACTTGACCGGGTCCATAGAACCCTCGGCCCCCCTAGGAAGGATGGCACTCCGCGTGATGTTCTGGCCAAGCCACATCACTTTTTAGTGAAAGAAGAAGTTATGAAGAGAGCCAGATCCCTGCAACACGTCACATACCAGGGCCACCAGGTTCAGATCTTTGCGGACCTCTCCCCCTCCACCATACAGAGACGGAGAGCTCTGAAACCCCTCTTGCTTGCAATGTCACAAAAAGACATAAAATACAAATGGGCATTCCCATTTGCGGTCAGGTTCACGGACAAAGGGAAGTCTTTTGCTTTCTCCACTTTCCCCGAGGGGGAAAAGCTCCTCACCAGGCTGAAAATCATTTCTCAAGAAGCTGATATGGACACTTCTAACCCTGGCCAGAGCTCCAACAAACGGCCCACTCCTAACAGCCCACAATCCCCGTTGTGGACCTCCGGAAGAGCCAAGAAGGTCAAGGATAATGCACCCACCTGAGCAACATTCAGACCCCTTTTCAGACTCTCCATTCTGTGTCTGACCGTCCGAGGTCCTGGAGAGGGCCGGAGGACTTCTCCCCAAACATTGAAAGTTTGGCCCTCCACCCTTTTTTGCCCTCCCCTTGCCTAGGACTTGCGCTACCCTCTTCCCCATTGCCTTCAATATCCCGGGACGCTATGCAGTACTTCGTCCATCTACTGGACTGCCCGTAACCCCCATATTATTTGCGCCCCCTCGAAATGGGCCCTAAGGGCTGCTTTAAGGACTCTTCAGGGGGCTGCAGTCCCCAGCACCCTCCCTGGATATACCATCTTACCTTTTGCCTAATGACCAGCATTCATTGTTTAGCCCCAGTGTCTTCTAATCATTATGTTTAGCCGTGCCTTAAGTTTTTTTATTGCTGCTTATCTTCTATTGCTATTTAATGTTGAATCAACAGATCGGTTGTTACCCGACTAGGGGTCCCCAGTTCCGCGAGGGACCACATGTGTAACTCCCCCTCCCTCGGCCTCTCCCGGGCGCCTGAGGGTCGGGACTTCTGACCTTATGGGTCGGTTGTTGACATTGTTCTTTCTTGGGATTTCGGGGGGTGTCTCCTGCCCTGATCTCCTCTTTCTCTTCTCAGGAACGCTTTCTTTCCTTGCCCTTTCTCCTTCTCTCTCCCCTCTAGGTGGTAAGCTACTCCTGTTGAATGTTTACATGACACTATTTTTTTTCTCCTCAGGTCTGGCTGAGCTAACCCAGTCGGCAATGTGTTCTGGGAGAAAACCACGGGCCGCCGATCCCAATGCTCTTGCCGAGAACCCCGCTATGGATTGGGTAAGTGAGGTCGCTTTCAGATGCTGGGCTCCCCCTCTGCTCCATGGCTGATCCACAGGCTGCTAGGCTTAAGATAGCCACCCACAACATTCAGGGTCTTAATTCCCCCATCAAACGGAGAAAAGCCCTTGATTACTACAAATCTCTGAAACTAGATATAATTCTACTTCAGGAAACGCACCTTCCTATCCGGTATAGTCCCAAGTTCCTACATGCCCACTTCCCTCAGTTCTACTTAGCCAACGCGGAATCCAAGACCAGGGGGGTGGCCATTTTGATTGCCAAAACATGCAAATTCAATAAAAGTTTTGAAAAGGCGGATCGGGAGGGCAGGTTTTTACTTGTAAAGGGCACTGTGGGGGACCACCTTTATTCCTTGGTCTCCTACTACGCCCCGAACACGGGTCAGGCCAAATTCTTCGAATCCCTGCTGCGCACCCTAGCGCCTCTTTTAGAGGGAACGGTTATTGTCGGAGGGGACTCTAACGTCGCCTTTGATCAAGGCCTTGATAAATCCTCCCCCTCACATTCCCGGTTAACCAGGCCCACGAAGGCAAGCCTGCGGATCGCCAAATTGCTTCACGCTCATGGGTTATCCGATGTTTGGCGGGAATTAAACCCCACAAAGAGAGACTACACTCACTACTCAGCACCACACCAATCATATGCACGGATAGACCACATACTTGTCCCCTCCTCGCTCCTACCCAGGGTGCTCAAAGCCTCCATCACTGACACAGTGATCTCGGATCACTCGCTGGTAATTGTGACGGCCCTCGGGGGTTCGAGTGGGAGACACCCCAGGCATTGGAGGTTAAATGAATCTCTCCTATCAGAGCCATCACGAGTTATGGATCTCGACAAAGCACTGCAGGAATATTTCTCTATTAATGCGACTCCTGATGTCTCCCCCGAAACCCTGTGGGCGGCGCACAAAGCGTTTATTAGGGGAAAACTTATTCAATTAGGTACTCAAATAAAACGGGAAAGGCAATCAACCATCCTGAAGCTAGAAGAGGAATACTCTAAACTCAGAGCTCTTCACAAAAAGGACCCCCTCCGCACCCCCACCTCCCTGCTAGACAAGATTCGCTTAGAACTTAATCTCGCCCTCACCACGAAAGCAGAAAAATCGGTTAGGTGGTCTGGCCACAAGTTTTACTCACAGGCGGACAAAATAGGCACACTCCTGGCTAATAGACTCTCCCCTAGAACCAAGCTAAGCACCCTCCCTCGGATCAGAAGTGCAGGACACCCGCCCACGTCTAATCCGGTCACAGTTCTGAATGCCTTTCAGAACTTTTACACCTCTCTTTACAGTAGCCCCCCATCTCCCAAAGCTAACCTCCTTCCAAAGTTTTTGGAGGGACTCCCCATCCCTGTCTTATCGGACGTTCACAAACAAGTCATGGAATGCCCCTTCCAGGTAGAGGAGATATTGGGAGTCATAAAGGAACTTAAAAAAAGCTCCGCCCCTGGCCCCGATGGTCTTTCGATCCCTTACTATAAAGCCTTTGCCAACACGCTTGCCCCCCACCTGGCCAATCTCGGTAATCATAAAGCTAATGGAAGCCCCCTGGATCCCCACCTTAACACGGCGTATATCACGGTCATCCCCAAACCTGGCAAGAACTTAGAGGATGTCAGCAACTACAGACCGATTTCCCTCATTAATAATGATCTCAAAATTCTCACGAAAGTTATGGCCAATAGGCTGGCCTCCTTTATCGGACGCTACGTCCACAAGGACCAAGTTGGTTTTATCCCTGGCAGACAGGGACCTGATCAAATTCGGAGGGCGATCGATATTTCCCAAAAATTTTTATTGTAGAATAATACAATAACAAATATTGATAACAATCCATACAAATGCGATACAAAAAGTTGACAGGTCAAAGAAAAATAAGATAAACAGAGAGTGCCTAGATAAGTTGAGAAACATGTGTTACCAACATAGGCAAGATACAGAAAAAGAAGGGCTACGAGTCTGGGGTCCAGTTGCTGTATACTATACATTCCTTATCGCTAGGTCCGGGGGCATCTCGTCCCCTCTCAACACCCCAATGGGCTGTGTCGAGTGGGGGCGCCACGCCAGATAAAACAGGGTAAGGTAAGGTTAAGTGGGAGTGCGATTTAGTCCCAATACGGTAGTAAAAAGGATCAGGAGGAAGGGAAGGGAAGAGAAACAGGTAAGATATAGGAAGAGATTGATGAAGATGCTTGAATCGAAAAACCTGAGCTGCAGGATCATCAGAGCTAACTTACAAATACTGTATATAAAAAAATAGTACACTGAACCAGTGACTTTCGCTGCCGGCTCTGCCTGGTCTGGGGATGATGGATTACTAGTTAGACAAGCTTAATACATTTTGGGTGTGATAACCAGGAAGACCATTGTTTGTAGAATCTAGATTCTGTCATGTGAACTCTGGAGAAAAGAAATTCCATGTGACAATGAACATTAAGTGTGTTAATAAGCTCAGTTAGGGTTGGAGGGAGGGGGTTTTTCCACGCACGAGCTATAAGCAGGCGTGCTGAGATTAGGACGTGGTGTACCACTGGTAGACAGGAGGAAGGCCAATATTGGGAGTCCAGACCAAAGAGAGCCATTCGCGAAGTCAGCTGTTGGGGGGAGCTGGTTAAGGTCTGAACCAGAGCGGAAACTTGTAGCCAAAAGGGTCCAATAACCGGGCAGCTCCACCAGATATGAAATAAGTCCCCGGTGGAGTTGCAATTTCTCCAGCACTGTGGAGAATGAGTGGGGAAGATGGTCGCTAACTTTTGCGGAGTGTAGTACCACCTATGAAACAGTTTCATGACCGCTTCCCAATGTGTGATGTTTTTGGAGATGACTAGAGGGGTGCGAAGAACTCTATGCCAATCTTCCATGGTGAAAGAGCAATGTAGTAAGGATTCCCAGTAGAGGATGCTCGAAGATTTTGAGGAAGAGGAGGGTTTGGAGAGGAGTTTGTAGATAAAGGATATGCCCTTTAACACAGTAAGAGGGCGGTTATAGAAATGGAGGAGCTCCTTGGAGGTTGTGTCAGGAGTTGTCGAGCCTTGAGAGATGATGTGTCGAAGCCTTAAGTAGATGTAAAAGTCCCGATGTGAGAGATTAAAGTCCGAAATCAGTTGTTGGAAGCTTTTTAAATCCGGACCAAGAAACAAAGCTCCGATGGTGGTGATTCCGGCTTCATGCCAGTGCTTAATTGCTAGGTCCGGAGAGAGAAGTTGTAGAGCTAGTAGGGGGAGATTGTTCAATGCAGATCTGTGTATACCCAGATGATCTTTGCGTATTGCACTCCATTGAGATAGGCAGGCCCTTACCGTGGGAAGAATGGATCGTGTGGTCGGGAGAGACAACCAGATCGCTGCTAGGGTCAGTTGTGGATCCGCTGGGAGAGTAGCTGCCTCGATTTGATGCCATCTCGTGTTGGGGTCTTGCGACCATAGTTGTCTCCCTTGGTCAAGGATGATGGATTTGTAGTACTTTTTTACGTCCGGTGATCCCATCCCTCCTGAGGTAGAGGGAGTGCTAAGGACAGAAGATTTTAAGCGGGGTTTACGTCCTGCCCAGATGAACGAATCTAAGGTACGCTGCAGTTTAGCTAGGTCAGCTGAGAGAATCGGAAGCGGGAGGGTTCGAAAGAAATAGAGCACATGTGGAAGGAGAAACATTTTGGTTAGGGCTATCCTTCCAGCCCATGAAGCTTTCAAGGAGGTCAGATTAGAGGATAAATTGTTCAGTTTCGTGAATAACGAGACAAGATTACTTCGTAACAAACCAGAGGAAGGAGAGACTAGTTGAATGCCTAGATATTGCAGAGATGAGCTGGGGGCCCAGGAGAAGGGTGCTAATTTAGTAATTTCTGCTTTGAGCGCTGGAGAGATCTCTATGCCAAGCATGGCTGATTTTGAGTGGTTTAGTTTGTAAAGGGAAGCTTCACCAAATTTATGGAGGACGTCAGTCAGGGTAGGAAGGGATTTCACTGGATCAGAGACAGCAATGATGACATCATCTGCATAGAGGCCTATCTTATGACAGGTGTCTTTTACATTAATACCATGTATATGGGGGTGCGCACGGATGGACTGCGCCAGAGGCTCCATAACTAACGCGAAAATCAAAGGTGAGAGTGGGCAACCCTGGCGTGTACCATTAGTGATTCTAAAGGGATTTGAGAGAATACCAGAAGTGCGGACCCTCGCAGTAGGTGAGGTATATAGACCTAGAATAGCTTGTAAGAACTCGCCTTCTATGCCAAATTTCCGGAGAACTGCCTCAAGATAACCCCAATGGACTCTGTCGAACGCCTTCTCTGCATCTAGTGATATCAGCAGAGAAGGCGTTCGACTGTGCTCTGCCCAGTGGATAAGGTCTACAAACCTGCGGGTGCCATCTGAGGCTTGGCGGCGGGGAATAAAGCCCACCTGGTCCGGGTGTATGAGGGAAGTCATGTGTTGTGAAAGTCTGGTAGCAAGAAGCTTGGCATACATTTTTAGATCGGTGTTAAGTAGTGAGATAGGGCGATAGTTAGCCGGGTCGTACGAGGCCTTCCCCGGTTTATGTATGGTGGTGATGGTTGCTTCTAGGGATTCCGAGGGGATCTCTCCCGTGGCCAGCATGTGGTTAAAGGAGTTACATAAATGCGGGGTCAGTTCATCTACAAACGTCTTATAATATTCGTTTCCAAAGCCGTCTGGACCCGGGGCTTTATGTAGGGGGAGACTTTTAATTGCGTTTTTAATTTCCAGCTGTGAAAAAGGTAAGGCTAGGTCAGCAGTTTGAGAAGGGGAGAGGGAGGGTAGGGTAACGTTGGAGAGAAATGTCTGGATATTCTCTGTCGTGGGCTGTGGATCCGTCGTGGAGTCTTTTAAGTTATATAATTGTTGATAAAATGCGCGAAAGCAGTTGGCTATGTCTCTAGGGTTAGTCAGTCTGTTACCTTTAGAATCTATTAGGTGGGAGATTGTGGATTGGGCAGTCCTGTGTTTGTATTGTTGGGCTAGGGCTTTCCCCGATTTGTTACCCTGAGAGTACCAAGTTAGTTTGAGTTTTCGCAGATAGAATTCATGTTTATTCTGGAGGTAAGTACTCAATTCAGATCTTAGTTTGCTGAGCTCTGCGTGCGTTGAGGCAGAGGGGGATGTCATATTGACCTTCTCTAGTGATTTTATCTTATCTAGATAAATGTTAAGGGTCGCTGTGCGCTTTTTCTTCTCCTGAGCCCCCAGTCGTAACAAAATTCCCCGTAGGACTGCTTTGTGTGCATTCCAGCACGTGGTGGGCTTGGGGACAGAATGCTGGTTTACATCAAAATAATCTTTTATGGCAGTCTTGACCTGTTCCCTAATGTCCTTGGTGCTGATCAGGTTGGGATTTAGTCGCCAGATTGTGAATGGGGAGGTAGGAGGGGAGAGATTGAGAACCATAGAGATGGGGGCATGATCAGACCACGATATTACACCAATTTTAGTGGAAGCAACTGCTTGCAATAGCACTTTGGATGTCAGGAACAAGTCAATCCTGGAATATGACCTCTGAGCAGAAGAATAAAACGTATAGTCTCTTTCAGTACCATGTTGACACCTCCAGGGGTCATAGAATTCTTCCAGATGTAAAAAAGAGGAGAGGGTAGAGGACCTTCTCCTTTGGGGGGATGAGGAGTCCAATGCGTGATCTGGTACTGCATTGAAGTCTCCACACAAAACGATTTGATCTTTCGGGTATTGTTGTATTTTGGCGAGGATGGATTTAAGAAAGGGCTTTAGGTGAGTGTTTGGAGCATATATGTTCACAATCACCATGGGTTTGTTATTGAAGGAAGCGGAAAGGATTAAGAACCTCCCTTCGGGGTCTTGCTCTACATTGGAAACTGTAAGTGCCACCGTAGAGCGCACTGCAATCAGAACACCTCTAACTTTTTTATCTGTGCGGGAATGAAAGATATGTGGGTAGCGTTTATTGGTACATTGTGGTGAATTCCGGGAAGAGAGATGGGTCTCCTGTATGCATAGGATATCAGAATGAGAAGTCGCAGCTTCCCTCCATAAGAGAGAGCGCTTGAAAGGACTGTTCAGTCCCTTAACATTAAGGGACGTGATTGTAAGGGACATTAGCAGATCGGGTCAGTTGTCAAGATGGTACTGAAATTGACGGACCTTTTCAACAGAACTAAGTGCAAATATTAACTCTGCGAGCAGATAATGAATACAATAACCGTTGACTATAAGTCAAAGTGTACAAGTAACCAAACAGTAACTGTAACAAAAAGAAAAAAAAACAAAAATACAAAAGCGAAGTTGCGATAAATCACACAAACAGTAGTAATGTACCTATATCTATGACCGGGAGATATAGAGACGTGAACTAAGGATCCAGTTGGTTCCTGAACGAACAGAAGGTGGCTTTGGGTAAGGTACACAAGTAGATATGGGAAGAGAATAATGCCGTGTGCTTGGCACACAGTGGCAGTTCGGCGTGTAGGGGTTCAAAAGAGGAGAGAGAAACAGTCATCCACTTTAACCTGAAAAGACAAGCGCCTTGTCAAAAAAAAAAAAGAAAAGGGGGGGGTGCCCAAGGGGGCAGCCCCCTATGGTAGGAAGCTCAGGATTTAGGTTTCGTGTCCCATCGATGGGTGATTTTTGCAGGTCTAGAGTTCAGAGGCGGAACCGGGGGCACATGAGGGGCAATGCCCCAATTGTGTAGTTGTTTGAAACCGTCCTTGGGGGTCAAGAATGCGACTTGTTGTTGCTGGTAGTTTACAAGAAGCTTGGTGGGGAAACCCCATTTGTATGCGATTTTATGTTCTATAAGTATCGCAGTGATTTGAGAGAAGGCCTTGCGTGCCTGTGAGGTGGCGGCTGAGATATCATTGTATAGCTGAATCTTAGTGAAGGGATCAGGGAGGTTGCGTATGGTTCTTGCAGCCCTCATTATCTGCTCCTTAGTGTTAAAAAAGTGTATCCTAGCCAGGATATCTCTGGGAACTGTGTCTGGGAGGTGCTGCGGCTTATGTATTCTGTGCGCTCTGTCAATAAGGAGATCCTGCGGTGTGAGAGCCGGAATAAGCTTGTGAAAGAGCTGGTGTAGGTAGGGGACAATATCGGGAGGTGACACAGTCTCTGGGACTCCCCTGATCTTGATATTATTCCGCCTTGAGCGGTCTTCGAGGTCTGCGACTTTAAGACGCAGTTGGTGAATCGCAGAAGTATGTTCATTCTGAATGTCAACTACAGTGTTGTGAGAGCTAGTGGCAGCAGAGAGATGGTGCTCTATATGATCTATACGCTCTTCCATGTCTTCCATTCTGTCCATCAAATGGTTAATGGAGGATCTGAGCTCCTTCTGCATGTCAGCTTGTAGTGAAAGAAGCATGGCTTTCAGGGTATGTTCAGATGCAGGACTATCTGATGTGCTGTAAGCTGCCAGTGAAGAGCTAGTTTCAGTCAGCGCTGCTGTGGGACTACAAGTGCCAGCGCCATGTTGCTTCTTCATTAATGGAGGCTTAGAGGGAGAGTGTGCTGGGGAGATTGCTGCTCTCTTACCTCTGTCAGCCGGCGACATGGAGGGCGAACGCTGCCGCTCTCCAGAGTCCTCCATGTCAGAAAGATGATCCTCAGAGGATGCAGGAGCCACCGAGGCCGCCGGTGTCTGTTGCGGAGTGAGGCCTTCGTCCCGAACGGCGCCATCTTGGGCCTGCGCGCCGGCCTGCTTAATGTAAAAATCTGTGAGCTTCTTCGCCCCGTGGGCGGCGGATCTGCCGCGGGTCATGTCCCTGGAGACGTGGGGTGATCCCTGAGGCTCCGTGGAGTCGATCGCGGTGGCGGATGGCGCTGGATGCTATGTGTAGCTGAGTGGATGAGAGGAGCTCAGCACTTATGCGGGCGATCGATATTATCTCCATTCTGCAGTCTAATTGGGAAGGGGGACCCAAACAATCTGGCTTCCTCCTTTCCTTAGATATTCAGAAGGCTTTCGACTCGGTCTCCTGGCAGTACATCTTCCAGCTTTTTGACAGGTGGGGATTTGGGGCTCGTTTCCTTGGCTTATTACGGGCCTTATACTCCCAGCCGAGGGCCCAAATTCGAATTCAGGGATACCTGTCCACTCCAATTCCCATCACCAGGGGGACCAGACAAGGGTGCCCCCTATCTCCCCTCATATTTGCAATAGCCATTGAAACACTGGCGATCGCAGTCCGCCACAACATAGACATTGGAGGTGTCCAGTGCGGTAGTCAAACGCACAAATGCGGACTCTTCGCGGACGACATACTGTTATTCCTTACTTCCCCCCTCACAACCCTGCCCAACTTATCCCGGGTACTAGACGACTTTGCCAAGGTCTCAGGCTTGCGGGTTAATTACTCCAAGTCTGTGGCTTTGAATATTTCTCTCCCCACCCACCAAGTCCTCTCACTCAAACAATCCTTTCCGTTCCAATGGAGTGACACTGCCATCCAATACTTGGGTATCTCCCTTACACCTAAAATGGAGATGTTGTATGCCCACAATTACCCCAAATTATACAGACAGCTGGAAACTGATCTCTCCTCATGGTCTAAACATGAACTCTCCTGGCTTGGCCGGATTAACTCCATAAAAATGACCCTTCTTCCCAAAATCCTCTACTATTTCCGAGCCCTTCCAATACCAGTCCGGAAGGACCACCTCTGCTCTCTGCAAAGCAAAATACTGAAATATATTTGGGGCAATAAGGGGTACCGTCTATCGCAAAACACGCTCTTCCTGCACAGACGCGGGGGGGGCTGGGCTTACCTAACCTTCACAAATACTACCTTGCAGCTCGCCTAGCCCAACTCTCCTCGATCTACTCCAAATACGAGAAACCGGATTGGCAGTCCATAGAACGCTGTTCCGTACCCTCTTTTACACTAGATTTTCTATTGTGGTGCCCGCCCAAAGCCAGGCCGCCCATCATGTCCCCATCCCTCTCTCACCCCTGCGCCCTATGGGATGGTCTTCGCAAAGAGCCTTCCCTAGTCTCCACTTTAAGACCCCTTGCTCACATGTTCCGTAATCATGACTTCCCCCCTGGTCTGGACATTGAGGCCTTCAGATGGTGGTTGGACAAGGGACTATACCGGATAGGTCACTTTTTCAATTCAAGGGGTCCAATTTCCCTGGCTTATTGTATTGAACACTTAGAGCTACCAGACTCAGAGAGGTTCCGCTTCCAACAAATATCTCACTTCTTGAACTCGCTTTGGAAAAACAAACCCCTTCCTCCTCCCTTTACTGAATATGAAGCCTGGTGTGGTAGGATCGGGGAGCAGAGGGGTGGTATTTCAGTAATCTATGCGGCTCTCACTTCCCCAACGGGCAAATCCCCTTATATGACGGCATGGGAATCTGATCTCCAGACCTCTGGCAGTCTTGTAACCTGGCAGCTGGCTCTAGCCAGATCCTTTCGTGGGATCCAAAACACCTCACTAATGGAGGCTAGCATCAAATTGATAACCAGGTGGTAACTCACTCCAGCCAGGCTAGCCAAAATATACCCCACGGCTAACCCCTTATGTTTTAGGGGGTGCCAACTTCGTGGCTCCATGATCCACATCTGGTGGGAATGCCCTAGGCTTCGATCGTTCTGGACTAAAATCTTTAACTTGATTTACATAGTCACAGGCTGCCGGGTTCCAAGAACTCCAGAGGTTGCGTTACTCAATGCCCCTGTTCCTTTGCTGTCTGGTAACACTCAGAAACTAACTTATTTTATCCTATTAGGAGCCAAAATTGCGATTGCCTCCGCCTGGAAGCAACCCAGACCCTCCTTCCTCGCAGTTAAGAGGAAGATATTTTGGATAATGTCCCAAGAAAAACTGTCAGGTATTCTGTCAGATACCACACCTAAATTCCGAAAGGTGTGGGACCCTTGGGCCCGTTACATGGGAATTTCTCTGCTGCCTGGGGTACCCCCAAGCTCTACTCTAGTGACCAGACCTCACCCCTAAAGCGCCCCCTCTTACATTGAATGCTAAACATTCTCCCACTATACCCTTCCACCCTTTTAGGACATAGCTTACATCCCCTTACCCCTCTGTCCTCCTCTTCTCCTCCTCTCTTCTTTCCTCTGTCCTTCTAGACGTTCTAAGTTTATGGTTTGCTCAACAGAGCTATAATTGACAGGTTCACCGTACAGTCCAATTTAATGTTGCGGTGCCCACTGTGGACGGCCCATCAACTTCTTTATCCTTCTGAGAGGGGGGGTCCCGGGAGGATACTCCCCCATCCTGGCACAGCAAGTTCCCTATTAGGGGTGTCGGGGTGGGGGCTCCTGGTTGCTACCCCTGACGGTTCTATTGGGTGGGCTCTCCCTGGGGGGTCACCCTTTGTTTATCTCTCTATTTGTTTAGCCCCTCGATGAGGAGGGGCATGATGACTGTACCCTTTTGATATTGTCTGTCTTTCACTAATGTCTCCTGTTTTCATTACTTACATTGTGTCAGCGGGCCCTCCCTGCTGCAGATTGTTTATATTCTGGTGTATGTTTGTAAGTGCCTCTATCGTAAAATAGAATCTTTTGACAGTAAAAAGTGTAATATTCCTTTAAATTTCGTAGCTGGGGGGTATCTATAGTATGCCTGTGAAGGGGCACATGTTTCTGGTGCTTAGAACTGTCCCTGCACAAAGTGTCATTTGTGCAGGAAAAAAAGTATTTTAAAATCACTTGCGGCTAAATTATCGGTTCCCCGTAATACAGAGAACACTCAATGAGTGGTCTCTGTATTAGCCGACAATTCATTCATTCATTGATAAAAAAAAAAAAAAGCGTGGGGGTTCCCCTACATTCAATTACCAGGCCCTTCAGGTCTGACATGGATATTAAGGGGAACCCCGTGTCAAATTAAAAAAAAAAATTGACGTGGGGGTCCCCCTAAATATCCATACCAGACCCTTCAGGTCTGATATGGATATTAAGGGGAACCCCGCATCAAATTTAAAAAAGAAATTGACGTGGGGGTCCCCCTAAAAATCCATACCAGACTCTTTATCCGAGCATGCAACCTGGCAGGCCGCAGGAAAAGAGGGGGGGATGAGAGAGCGGCCCCCCCTCCCTCCTGAACCATACCAGGCCACATACCCTCAACATTGGGAGGATGCTTTGGGGGTCTGTGACCCCTCAAAGCACCTTGTCCCCATGTTGATGAGGACAAGGGCCTCATTCTCACAACCCTGGCCGGTGGTCGCTGGATATGATCATCCATTGCTGGACCCCGGAGATTCGTCGCTGGATAGCAAGAGTGGATTAGCACCGCTGGAATCTTTTTTTTATTTTTTACATTTTTAATAAAGGAATTTTTCAAAAGTGTGTTTGTCTTATTTAATCATTTTTACACTTTCTTTGTGAAATGGTAGGGGTACTTTTGTACCCCCTTACCATTTCAAACAGGGGGGGTGGGATCTGGGGGTCCCCTTGTTAATGGGGGCTTCCATATTCTGATAAGCCCCCCGCCCGCATACCCTCACAACCACCGGCCAGGGTTGTGAGGATGAGGTCCTTGTCCTCATCAACATGGGGACAAGGTGCTTTGAGGGGTCACAGACCCCCAAAGCATCCTCCCAATGTTGAGGGTATGTGGCCTGGTACAGTTCAGGAGGGAGGGGGGCGCTCTTTTTTTTGCATTGATCCATGTCCCCTGGGGCAGGACCCAGGTCCCCAAACACTTTTTAGGACAGTAACTTGCATATTACCCTTTAAAATTAGCGCTTTAGATTGTGAACGTTCGAGTCCCATAGACTTTAATAGGGTTCTAAAGTTCACACGAAGTTTAGGTCTGTTCGCAGGTTCTGGTGCGAACCGAACAGGGGGGTGTTCGGCTCATCCCTACTTAGGTGTTGCAGCTTCTGGGTCCTTTCAAAAAGGTGTGTATATGTAATGACAGATCATGTGACACTTAGATTGTGCACAGGTGGACATCATTTCACTAATTATGTGACTTCTTAAGGTAATTAGTTGCACCAGAGCTTTTTATGGGCTTCATAACAAAGGGGGTGAATACAAATGCACATGCCAATTATCAGTTTTTTATTTCTGAAAAATAGTTTTATGTATATATTTTTCTAATTTTATTTCACCAACTTAGACCATTGTGTTCTGATCCATCACATATAATTCAGATAAAAAAACAACAAAATGAACTAAAGGCTGTAATGTAACAATAGGTAAAAAGCCAAGGGGGTGAATACTTTTTCAAGACACTGTATTTACTTGCCATAAGATCATCTTATATATATTACCAAAAATATTATTTATTATAATACATTGTGGTTTTGTTTGCATTAAAATTAATTAAAGTGTATTTTTTCTCCAAAAATTTTGAAAAACGCTGCAGAAATACCATGTGACATAAAAAATTGCAACGATCATCATTGTATTCTCTAGGGCAGTGAGGGCGAACCTTAGCACCCCAGATGTTTTGGAACTACATTTCCCATAATGCTCTTGCACTCTGCAGTGTAGTTGAGAATCATGGGAAATGTAGTTCCAAAACATCTGGGGTGCAAAGGTTCGCCATCACTGCTCTAGGGCCTCTGCTAATTAATATATATATATATATATATATATATATATATATATATATATATATATATATATATATATATATATATATATATATATATATATATATATATATATATATGTGTGTGTGTGTGTGTGTGTGTATGTGTGTGTATATATATATATATATATAGATCAGAGAGCAGAGTTACAAAGAAAAAAGCCCAACAATGCTTCTCATTCCCTGCTGCCATTCCAGGCTAAGAGAGGAACAAGACCTGTAAGTGTTGTGTAGTGCTGGCTCCTGACGAGCAGGCGCTATGCTTTTTTGAAAAGTTAATTTGCCTGAAACCACAGTTGGGTTTCAGGACTATTCCCCTAAATTTCTGGTTTCAGTACCAGTCCAGCTGGGTTGCACTGGATTCTCCAATGACTTCCATTATTTCTCTAATCTAAGTACCTGAACTCATTCCTAACTCTCTACCCTTTATTGAAAGACTCTGTTTATGTTACAAATAAATAACCCAAAAGAAGATTCAGTGTCAGTTTCCACTTTCTTTGGGCCATCTACCATGGGAACCCCTAGACGGAAAAGTAAACAAGAAGGTAACGGTAAGCCCAATAAATCAAGCAGCTCCTTTGGGGGTCAGTGCTACAGTTGCTAAACTGAAACACAGAAAAATCACGTCTCCCATTCTGCCAGAAAGGGCTGCGTTGTATGGCACAGCTGTGTAAATGTCAGAAATGGATGGACAGAAACACACATTTTTGTCTGTTAAAGCAGCTCCCATATATGCATTTCTTATGTGTATTACGCTTTTTGCCTAAAGTTTAGCTTTAGAGACAGATCTTAACCGCTAAACACCAAATAGTGATTCATCTGCTTTACAGTATTTAAAATAATGTAACTGATTTACTAACATTTAGTTGAAGAAGAGCTAAGCTGAGGTAGTCATATGTTCAAGAAAGCAAACATTCAATTATGTTTCGTTGAGTTGTCAGGTTTGAAAGACTGACATGGGTGGACATCTTTGTGGTTGGTAGTGCCAGGATATAATTTGAGCTCCAGGTAGTATTTTAGCTAGTGGAAACTCAAATACTAAAAGTAATCACTTTAAAATTATATAAAATGGATTTAAAATGGTACAAATTAAAATGCATGGCTTGGGGATTTACACAGTAATACTTTAGCTTGTCAGACATTAAAGTAAGAATGAAAGGCTTTAAAGCTGAACATATCACTAGTTTGAAAATAGTTAAAAAACAGATTTGCTCACTATGCACTTACCAGTGAATAAATAAGATGGATAAATATTTAATATCATTACTAGTTTATAGTATATAATACAAATGATCTTGATTAAGTATTTAAACAGGCCTACATAAACTAAACGTAAAATATACAGGACCCTGGATGGGTAATTAGGGTCCTAGCATTCTCTAGTCTACTAGACTATAAAATATACTAGAAATATACAGGACCCTGGATGGGTAATTAGGGTCCTAGCAATCTCTAGTCTACTAGTCTACAGCATGTATGCCTTATCATATATGCTGGTATAGCTGTGATAGACCAAACTTAATGTATTAACTAAGCCACTGTTATTTCCAACCAAAATTATAAAGTACAGTGGATATAAAATGTCCACACACCCCTGTTAAAATGTCAGGTTTCTGTTATGGAAAAAAATGTGACGATAAATCATTTCAGAACTTTTTCCACCTTTAATGTGCCATATAAACTGAACAACTCTTGCATGTATAGGGAAGTAAAAATGAAAAAAAAAAAAAGTAATAATATGGTTTCATACGTGTGCACACCCTTAAACTAATACTTTGTTGAAGCGCCATTTGATTTTATTACAGCACTTACCGTATATACTCGAGTATAGGCCGACCCGAATATAAGCCGAGGCCCCCAATTTACCCCCAAAAAAACTGGCAAACTTATTGACTCGTGTATAAGCCGAGGGTGAGACATGCCTGTCCATCCCTGTGTGTGTGTCCGTCCCTGTGTGTCCGTCCATCCCTGTGTGTGTGTGTGTCCATCCATCCATCCATCCCTGTGTGTGTGTGTGTCCATCCATCCATCCATCCCTGTGTGTGTGTGTCTCCATCCATCCATCCCTGTGTGTGTGTGTCTCCATCCATCCATCCATCCCTGTGTGTGTGTGTCTCCATCCATCCCTGTGTGTGTGTGTCTCCATCCATCCATCCCTGTGTGTGTGTGTCCATGTGTGTGTGTCCGTGTGTGTGTGTGTGTGTGTGTGTGTGTGTGTGTGTGTGTGTGTGTGTGTGTGTGTCCAGCCTACCTGTGTCCCGAGCCTCCGTCCCGTGCCTTGCCTCCTTGCCTCCGTCCCGTGCCGTGCCTTGCCTCCTTGCCTCCGTCCCGTGCCGTGCCTTGCCTCCTTGCCTCCGTCCCGTGTCGTGTCGTGCCTTGCCTCCGTCCCGTCCCGTGCCGTGCCTTGCCTTGCCTCCGTCCCATGCCTTGCCAGGATCGCCTCGGCGGCCATTCTAAAATTCAAAAGCCCCGCCTCCGCCTCCGCCTGTGATAGGCGGAACACTGAATTTCCCAGCAGCCTGTGTTCCGCCTATCACCGATATCGTCTCATCCTCGTACTACGGACGAGGATGAGACGATGTCCGTGATAGGCGGAACACAGGCTGCTGGGAAATTCAGTGTTCCGCCTATCACAGGCGGAGGCGGAGAAGGAGGCGCGGCTTTCAAATTGTAGTATGTCCGCCGTCTGTCTGCTCGATACGCTGATCGAGCAGTCAGACGGCGATGACTCGAGTATAAGCCGAGGGGGGCACTTTCAGCCTCAAAAAAGAGGCTGAAAATCTCGGCTTATACTCGAGTATATACGGTAGTCTTTTTGGGTATGAGTCTATCAGCATGGCACAACTTGACTTATCAATATTTTCGCACTCTTCTTTGCAAAAACACTCCAAATCTGTCAGATTGCGAGGGCATCGCCTGTGCGCATCCCTCTTCAGATCATCCCACAGATTTTCAATTGGATCCAGATCTGGGCTCTGGCTGGGCCATTCCAAAACTTTAATCTTTTTCTGGTAAAGCCATTCCTTTATAGATTTGGATATATGCTTTGGTTCGTTGTCATGCTGAAAGGTGAATTCCTCTTCATGTTCAGCTTTCTAGCAGAAGCCTGAAGGTTTTGTGCCAATGTTGACTGGTATTTGGAACTGTTCCTAATTCCCTCTACCTTGACTAAGGCCCCTGTTCCAGCTGAAGGAAAACAGCCCCAAAGCATGATGCTGCCACCACCATGCTTCACTATGGGTATGGTGTTCTTTTGGTGATGTGTTATTTTTGTGCCAAACATATCTTTTGGAATTATGGACAAAAAGTTTAACTTTGGTTTCATCAGACCACAACATATTTTACCACATGCTTTTGGGAGACTTCAGATGTGTTTTTGCAAAATTTAGCTTGGATGCTTATCTTTGTAAGAAAATGCTTCCTTCTTGCCACTCTACCCCATAGCCCAGACATATGAAGAATACGGGAGATTGTTGTCACATGTACCACACAGCCAGTACTTGCCAGATATTCTTGCAGCTCCTTTAATGTTGCTGTAGGCCTCTTGGCAGCCTCCCTGACCAGTTTTCTTCTTGTCCTATCATCAAATCTTCGTAATGTCTCTGTTGTGCCATATCTTTTCCACTGGATGATGACTGTCTTCACTGTATTCCTAGGTATATCGAATGCCTTTGAAATTCTTTTGTATCCTTTTCCCTTTTGTACCCTTTTCCTGAATGATACCTTTTAACAAAGAGATCGCTCTGATGCTTTGGAATCTCTCTGTGGGCCATGGCTTTTGCTGTAGGATGCGACCAAGAAAATTTAAGGAAAGACCTACTAGAACAGCTGAACTTTATTTGTTGTTAATCAAAGGCACTTTAAATGATGGCAGTTGTGTTCAGACTCCTATTTAACGTGGGTTTGAATGTATAAGAGGGTGTGCACACTTATGAAACCACATTATTTAATTTTTTTAATTTTTACCCCCCCCCCCCAAAAGATTTCAATTTGTTTCCCAATTGAGTTGTACAGTTTATAGGTCAAATTAAAGGTGGAAAAAAATCTTAAATGATTTATCTTGGTCTCATTTTTAAACATCACAGTAACCTGATATTTTAATAGGGGTGTGTAGACTTTTTATATACATTTGTATGTTCCAGTGGTGTGTATTGAGGATCGCCCAGTACAAAAGTCCAAAACATTTAGGGGTCTATTTAAAGGTTTATTGAGAGAGTACATCAGGTAAATCCAATGTGTTTTGGGGAAATACCTCCCCATTATACAGGGCTGAGGAAAATGGATGTGATGTGATTCTAATTGTAATACCATTAGGAGACCTGTACTATGGCTGGAAAGAAACTGACTCTTATGCCCCATACACACTTAGATTTTCTGCAGATTTTTTCCTTCAGATTTACCAAAACCATGTAGTGCAAGGGCCTACCTGATTGCACACCAATTAAAACTCATAAGGTTTGACCTCATATTATATGGTTTTGGTAAATCTGAAGGAAAAACTTCTGAAGCAGAAAACTGATAGTGTGTATGAGGCTTTATAATTACATCACTCACTGCCAGCATGGTATTATGGAATACCGATGCTTCCATAAATATGTGCTGTACACCTCCCATTTTACATATTTGCATAGTTTGTAGGGTTGACTAAAGGCATTGGTCCATCCAGTTCAGTCTGAGAGTGTGTTTGTGTGACCATCTGGCATCTTGCCTAAAAACACAACTTTTTAACTACTTCAGCATGGAAGGTTTTATCCACTTCCTGACTAGGCCATTTTTTTGCAATACAGCACTGCGTCAATTTAACTGACAATCGCACGATCGTGCGACACTGTACCCAAATAAAATTGATGTCCTTATTTTTCCACAAATAGGGCTTTCTTTTGGTGATTATTGATCACCTCTATGGTTTTTATTTTTTGCACTATAAACAAAAAAAGACCGACAATATTGAAAATATATATATATTTTTTACTTTCTGCTATAACATACATACATACATACATATCCAGAAAAAAAAAATGTATTCATCAATTTAAGCCAATATGTATTCTGCTACATATTTTTGGTAAAAAAATCTCAATAAGCGTATATTGATAAGTTTGCACAAAAATTATAGCATCTACAATCTAGGGGATAGATTTATGGACTTTTATTTATTTAAATTTTTTTTTTACTGGTAATAACAGCGATCTGCGATTTCTAGCGGGACTGCAACATTGCAGTGGAGAAATCTGACACTAATGCCGCGTACACACGTATCAGACTATCCGGCGGACTTAGTCTGGCGGACAAACCGCCGGACTGTCCGCCGGACTGTCCAAAAGAGCTACCCGCCCACACCCGGGACTTTTGTGGCAGACTATGTTCGCCGGATTATCCGGCGTACTTTTAAAATGAATGGACTTGTCCACGCACACACGGAGGAAAGTCCGTTCATTTTGAGCATGGCTCCAGGTAGCTAGGACCAGCGAAGGAAGAGTCGCTGGCCCCGTCACCTGGTATGGAGTTAAAGGGGAAGCCCTACGCTGAAAAAACGGTGTGGGGGTCCACCCCAGGTCCATATCAGACCCCTATCCGAGCACGCAATCCGGCTGGTCGGGAAAGGGGGTGGGGATGAGCGAGCGTCCCCCTCCTCCTGAGCCGTACCAGGCCGCATGCCCTCAACATGGGGGGGTGTTTTGGGGAAGGGGGCCGCACGGCCATGTTGATGAGGACAAGCGCCTCTTCCCGACAACCCTGGCCGTTGGTTGTCGAGGTCTGCGGGCAGGGGGCTTACCGGCATGAGCCCCCTTTAATAAGGGCGCCCCGGATCCTGGCCCCCCACCCTATGTGAATGAGTATGGGGTACAATGTACCCCTACTCATTCATCTGTGAAAAAAATGTAAAAAAAACACAACACACAAGGGTTAAAATAGTTTATTGCACAGCTCCAGGTGTCTTCTTCCGTCTTCGGGGGTCTTCTCGCCGGACTCCTCCTCTATCTTCTGCTCTATTGCTAGCTCTTTTACTAGCGGAGGTGACCTCAACACCTTAAGTACCCTATCCCGAAATACACAGCGAGACAACACACCTGCTGATTGGTATCCAATGCTTCCAACCAGACTGCGTTCCAATGCCTGCTAAAGGTGACACCTACACCTATGTCCAGGCAGAACATAATACAGTCCAGCCAAACTGATGCTGAGACCATAATTTACTGTAATTAACCCTAAAACCCAACTATGGTCTTAGGAACATTTAAATTGATAAAAACATAGCGCGTGCTCTTCAGGAGCCCGGCTCTACATATGCATATAGATACCTTGATTGTTGTGAACTCCAGTCCTTATATCCAAAAACACTGCTGACTGTGCTCCACTGTTCTTCAACAGAACACCCTTAATTGTGCACACCGCCACCAGCTGCAATGCCTGCTCATCTCAAAATTTAGTTAAATGAACTCAGAAATGGTTTTTCTTTCACTCCACTATGGTTTCTCTCCTTCACACCAGAACCACTGCTCTCTAGATTCAGCGACCTCATGGGTGATTTCAGATGAATACAGATAGTGATCTCTCATGTAAAGATTCCTTCTATACTCTCCTTCCTTCACTTCAGGGACTCCGCTCTGCTATTTATCTGATACACGGCTCTGTAGTAACATGCAATCATAAACAAGACTACATAGTGCTCTCTTTATGCATATTTATTAAAATATCCCAATACGGGAAAAAATTTCCTTAAAAAATTTGTATATACACAGGATTGTTTCTCACATCCACTTGCTCACCACTGACACTCTCCCACGGTGGCTGCGTGATGTCATGGGCTTGACTCCTCCCCTCTATACGCACATTGCCCTCTGATTGGGCTTCTTCAGTAACCTAAATACTGCATGAAATGTTTGTTTCATTATAACTAAACGATTACCATTGCTTATTAGGAGGGCATACTCAGTATAGGCAAAACAAAATTTGCAAACTTCAGTTCCTGGATGTGCTTTACATTAAAAGTCCATATAAACTTAATACATCCCACGTCCCTTTACTTCATCAATCCACACTTTACTGCCTTGCAGTTAAATTCCAATCAAGGTTCTATTAGAGCTGTCAGGAGTCCCTGCCATCTCCAGGGAGAAAGGGGCAGTTGCATTTGTATTTACCCCAGTTGAAGTCCCATTGGACAAAATTCATTGGGTACACAGCCTGCTAGGCACCATACACTGTGCCTGTTTTACTAGATCCTGTGATCACATTTTATGTACGCATCTTGAGTGTTACCAATTTTTTATTATGAAATATCATACGTTGTTTTCATCTGCGCTATGTGGAGGCCTTCCTTTATTTCTTTTATGATCCTTATTTTTCCCTGACGGGAGGAGAACTACATGTACCAGGAATATCGTGGTTGAGTCCTTGTTCCCTGGATTGTGGTCTGATCAGATTGCTGCAAGTGTACACTCACATCAGTCCAACTAAAGGAGTTTGTGGCTTGTGATCCTGACCTCCATCCATGCCTGTTTGACCCACTGCTGCTGGTGTGTGTCCAAATCTTAGGGAAAGAGTACCCATCCCCAGTAACGTAGCGTGGGTTGTCAGCACCCGGGGCAAGGCAAGTAATTTGCGCCCCCTAACCTGTAGGCTTTTAGCACTCCCTGAGTCCCTTCCTACAATAGTACTGATCAGCCCGATTCCTACACTGACCACTGCACTAACCTACCCGATTCCAACATTGACTTACCTGACCACTACACTAACCTACCTGCTTCCTATACTGGCCACTAAACTGACCACTACACTACCTAATTCCTACACTTCCCACTAAACTATCCATTACACTACACTGACCTACCTGACCACTACACTACTCTGTCCACTACACTGTCCATTACACTACACTGTCCACTAGACTACACTGACCACTGCTCTGTCCACTAGACTACACTGTCCACTACACTACTCTATCCACTACACTGTCCACTAGACTACACTGACCACTGCTCTGTCCACTACACTACACTGACCACTGCTCTGTCCACTACACTGTCCACTACACTACACCGTCCACTGCTCTGTCCACTAGACTACACTGACCACTGCTCTGTCCACTAATCTGTCCACTACACTACACTGTCCATTAGACTACACTTACCACTGCTCTGTCCACTACTCTCCACTGATTACTACACTAAATGAATAAATAAAGTCGCGCTATGGACAAACAAATCTCCGCTGTGATTACTACACTGTCCACTACACTAACCACTGCTCTGTCCACTACGCTATCCACTACACTGTCCACTACACTCTGCTCTGTCCACTACACTACACTGACCACTACACTGTCCACTGCTCTGTTCACTACACTACACTGACCACTGCACTAACCTACCCGATTCCAACACTGACTTACCTGACCACTACACTAACCTACCTGCTTTCTATACTGGCCACTACACTGACCACTACACTACCTAATTCCTACACTGTCCACTACACTGTCCATTACACTATACTGACCTACCTGACTACTACACTACTCTGTCCACTACACTGTCCATTACACTACACTGTCCACTACACTACACTGACCACTGCTCTGTCCACTAGACTACACTGTCTACTACACTACACTGACCACTGCTCTGTCCACTACACTGTCCACTAGACTACATTGACAACTGTTCTGTCCACTGCATTGTCCACTGCACTACACTGACCACTGCTCTGTCCACTACACTGACCACTGTTCTGTCCACTAGACTACACTGACCACTGCTCTGTCCACTAATCTGTCCACTACACTACACTGTCCATTACACTACACTTACCACTGCTCTGTCCACTACACTCCACTGATTACTACACTGTCCACTACACTGATCACTGCTCTGTCCACTAATCTGTCCCCTACACTACACTGTCCATTGCACTACACATACCACTGCTCTGTCCACTACACTCCACTGATTACTACACTGTCCACTACACTGACCAATGCTCTGTCCACTACACTGTCCACTACATTCTGCTCTGTCCACTACACTGTCCACTACACTACACCGTCCACTGCTCTGTCCACTAGACTACACTGACCACTGCTCTGTCCACTAATCTGTCCACTACACTACACTGTCCATTAGACTACACTTACCACTGCTCTGTCCACTACTCTCCACTGATTACTACACTGTCCACTACACTAACCACTGCTCTGTCCACTACGCTATCCACTACACTGTCCACTACACTCTGCTCTGTCCACTACACTACACTGACCACTACACTGTCCACTGCTCTGTTCACTACACTACACTGACCACTGCACTAACCTACCCGATTCCAACACTGACTTACCTGACCACTACACTAACCTACCTGCTTTCTATACTGGCCACTACACTGACCACTACACTACCTAATTCCTACACTGTCCACTACACTGTCCATTACACTATACTGACCTACCTGACTACTACACTACTCTGTCCACTACACTGTCCATTACACTACACTGTCCACTAGACTACACTGACCACTGCTCTGTCCACTAGACTACACTGTCTACTACACTACACTGACCACTGCTCTGTCCACTACACTGTCCACTAGACTACATTGACAACTGTTCTGTCCACTGCATTGTCCACTGCACTACACTGACCACTCCTCTGTCCACTACACTGACCACTGTTCTGTCCACTAGACTACACTGACCACTGCTCTGTCCACTAATCTGTCCACTACACTACACTGTCCATTACACTACACTTACCACTGCTCTGTCCACTACACTCCACTGATTACTACACTGTCCACTACACTGATCACTGCTCTGTCCACTAATCTGTCCACTACACTACACTGTCCATTGCACTACACATACCACTGCTCTGTCCACTACACTCCACTGATTACTACACTGTCCACTACACTGACCAATGCTCTGTCCACTACACTGTCCACTACATTCTGCTCTGTCCACTGCACTATACTAATCACTACACTACACTGAACACTACACTGTCCACTACACTACACTGACTACTACACTACACTGTCCACTGCTCTGTCCGCTGCACTACACTGTCCACTACACTGACCACTACACTACACTGTCCACTACACTACACTGCCCACTACACTGATCACTACACTACACTGACTACTGCTCTGTCCCCTACATTACACTGTCCACTGCTCTGTCCACTACACTATACTGCCCACTACACTGTCCACTACACTATACTGTCCACTGCTCTGTCCACTACACTGTCCACTACACTGACCACTACACTATACTGTCCACCACACTGACCACTACACTGACCACTACACTACACTGACCACTACACTAACCACCACACTACACTTTCCACTACACTTTCCACTACACTACACTGTCCACTGCACTGACCACTACACTACACTGTCCACTACACTGACCACTGCTCTGTCCACCACACTACACTACACTACACTACACTGACCACTACAGTATTCCTATACTGACCAATACTGACTCTAACTGCTTGTCTAATCTCTCTCTCTTTCTGGCTGGCTGCTCCCTCTCCTTTGACTGTATCCACAACCCCCAGGGCCAGCAACACTCATGACCTCACCTGCAGCATGTGTGTTCCATCAGTCTGGAACAGCACGGTCTGGATGAGAGGGGGTGCCTGGAGGAGGAGAAGACTTTACAGTGGTCCGGAGGCTAGGTGGAGGGGGGACTCCAGGAGAAACCATGATCGCGGATAGGCCAGCACCGCCATGATTGCGGATAGGACAGCGCCTCCGTGATCGCGGATAGTACAGCCCTGCCATGACCGCTGCACTATTCGCCAAATCACAAGGCGCCACCCGCAGGTACACAGGAAGTAAACATTAGGGGGATGAGCCGGCAGTGACACACACTGCCTGGCATCGGATTGCGCCCCCCTAAATGTTGCGCCCGGTGCCACGGCCCCCCCAGCACCCCCCCATGCTATGTCACTGCCCATCCCTCCCCTGAGTGTTAAAAGCACAGTCCTGGGTGCTGTGTGTGAATATCCCCTTGCATACTTTAGAGACTTACCAATATCTGTGATCAATGCCTTTCTTGAGTTGTGTTGGATGAATCTACTATATGCTGTTTACTTTTTGATGGACTTTTTCATTGTCTCATTGAGTTCAAAGTTTATATGCATATTTCTCTTTCTGATATAACATCACACCCGTGATTGGTTACTATATATATTTGTTGTTTCCTAAGTATTAATAGATTATGTTGTTATACGAAAGTATCAATAGATCATGCAATGTCATCTGACCTTTTGACATTTGTGATCCCATTGGGTTTATTTTTGGTGCACTTAATATTCACCTTCACAGAAACATTTTTAACTATCGTTGAGTAGTTTTTTTTTTTTTTTTTCACTTTTCAGCACCACCATTTATTGTGCTCACCTTTGCCTTAGGCCGCGTACACACGGGCGGACTGTTCGTCCAACTTTGTCCGCTGAACAGTGTTTCAGCGGACAGTCCGCTCGTGTGTGGGCTTCAGCGGACAGTTTCAGCGGACAGTCTGACGAACAAAGTTTTTCGGAATTTCCGTAAGACTGTCCGCTGAAACTTGGTTTGAGCGAACAGTCCGCTCGTGTGTAGGCTTGTTCGGCAAACTAAGTCTCGTGCATGCTCAGAAAGAATTTACACGGCAAAGGTTGCATTGCAGTGTATCGGACGCCGAATTTCTCGTCCCGTCGTACGTGCCGTTCACGTCATCGCGCAAGTTTTCAGCGGACTGTTCGTTCGTCGTGTGTGGTCAAGTCCGCTCATGCTAATTTTGAGCGGACTGTTTGTCAAACTGTTTGACGAACAAAGTTGGGCGAACAGTCCGCCCGTGTGTACGCGGCCTTAGGTGTATATCTTGGGCACATTAAACATTTTTAGCACTGCACTTTCTCCCCCATATATGATAAGCAATTATTCTTACTGCTGGTGCTGGCAGCTCACTTTTCCTTATATGAGTAGCGCAATTATTTTCTATATTATTGCATTTGTATTTGCTGCAGTTCCAATATTATGCTATTTTTCCTTTGGGAAAAACACTTCAAGGTACATGACACAAAAACTGATTCATATTTCCTTCCTTCCTACACAAAATAAGAACTTAAAGGCAATGTGTCTGCAGTGTGTGCTTTGTGCGCCCTCCAACTGCAGATGTAACAATCATCCTCTTTCTCAACAAGCATTTTATTGGTTGGGCAGAGGATCATAAATGTTCATATCTGGAAAGTAGGAGATGGTCCCAATAGCTAAATGACCAGTATGGCCAGTTTAACTATTTTAAAGTATTTTTTTTTTTTATATTAAACAGCTAACCCAGCTATACATGGATTAGATTTTAAGTCATGGGACACTGGAAAATTATTAGCCGAACATGGATTACATCCTATTAGATGGAGCCACTGTTCAGCTATTCAGGCAACTGTGGCTGCCTGAATACAGTAGCTGGCAGTGGAGCTTCCTCTATCCATGCTTGTTAGCATTTATGGAGGATTCTTTTGATTTTCTCTTGTTGAGAGCAATCTATGTGTATATGGCAAGCCTTATCTTCAGATCCCAGACCATTTCTAACAGCAATAGTAGAGTTTCCAGACTCCACAATTAGCCAATACCACCAGGCTGTGCACTTTTAACAGGGTTTTTCTGAGGCTCAGTTCTATTCCTATGAAGCTAGAAACATGCTTTCACCAATTGGCTTCACTCCTGATCTCAGAAATCCAGTCCTCTCTAATTCCTTATGAAACCAGACCTGATAGGCATACTGTCCTCTCTAAGTGTAGCCACCTTTGCTTTGCTGTTGCAAACAACTTCCATCCCCAACTAGCACTAATTTTAGTTTCCAATGACCAGACTAATGGCTAGCACAACTGAAGAAAAGCTATTTTACTAATGACTGTCAAATACAGACCATAGAATCTTGATCATAATTTCAGGCACCCACTTTAACAACAGCATTGCACAACTCTGGTTAATGCATTGTTTTTATCAGCCCTTCTCCACCAGAGTCTTTCCATCATCATATGGCACTGGGAATGACGAAGATATAAATTCATGCTTATTGTGATCCCGTTGGGAAGTAAACCCAGCACCCCATCAGTGATCAATACCAAAGACAGGCTTTCAAGTGCCAGATTTTACAATGCTATTGTCATCCCAGAAGAAAATGACCATTTGAATGCTATAGAATGTAGGTCATAAACATTAAATGCTATAAAATTTAGGTCATAAAAGGGATAATGATTATTTTTGCACCTTTTTTTCTACTTGGCTTTTTAGTGGTAAAATCCTGTTATTGATTTATTGATAAAGACTCCCTATGCTTAGCATTATGAGTTCACACTTATTGCGCCAATTAAAAAATAAATAGCTTTTCACTCCTACTTATTTTTCTGTTCTTTATTAGAAAATTCATACTTTCTACATCTCATATTAGGAAATAAGAGAGGGCTTTTTTCTAACATTAAAATAGAATAACTTTTGGAGACTATCTGTATATTTTAGCGCTGCAGTGAAGCTCAGAGCTAATTTCAGAATCACGGAATAATCACATACAATTCCAAGCAATCAGCTGCCAGTTTTTCCATAAAGACTTTGCATTAAGTTCTTTTTTAGCAAAAATGAAAAAAGTAGAGAATGCATGAATGTCATTTAGATGAACTATAAGCAAAATAGTCATACTCAAGTATATAATTACCATTGCTTGTTCCCTCATGCTAACTGGCATTTTGAAAACCTGAAAGAATGTAAAGGCATTTTTTATGCATTAGTAACAGTACAGAAATGGTATTATTATTCTTGAACAAACTGTAGCACTGTTGATTTGCCGGAAAGTGCTGTAATAATAAAACTGATTGAAAACTACTGCAAGCATTCCCAACTATGTGTTATGTTAGACAAGAGTTCCCCATTATTTTTTCATGGTGGGCCATATTAATGGACAACTAAAGGCAACAATAAAGCCTGACAGGTGTTTTAATCCCTCCTCACTCTGTCCAAAATAAAAAATAAAAAGTATTGCCTTTAATTGTACTTTAACATAATATCTTCCTAAGTAAATGTTTTCAATAACGAGTACACTAAAATAAAACAGATTCATAAAAATTTCCTTATATGTAAGCAGAAAACTAGTTTGGAGATCAGTGGGAGTTGGGAGCTGACTGACACAAGGATGATTACCACCCAACTGATTTCCAAGGACAGGCCCAAGACCTATTTACACCAATGCCCCCCCCCCCCTTACGCCGGATCCATTGAAATAAAATAAATGAATGGAAATGCTTCTGTAGCACTAACCCCCGAAGGAGCTGCTGGTTAGATTTGGGCTTACTGTTACCTTCTGTTTTCCTCGTTAAACGACTTGGGGTGTCCCAAGATCCACTTGAATGGATTTTATTTATAAAATATAGATAATAAACAGTCTCTTAAATTGGGATCAGAGGGTTGGAAAGGAAATTCAGGTACTCTTAGTGTCAAAGTCAAAATGTTGAAGAACTTGCTTACTTTGACCGCATCCAGAGAATAGCCATTCCCAAACCAGCAGCCAATAAGGTGCTTACTCAGGAATAAGTCTCTGCCACAGACGTTGTTGTAGAATGTACAAGATAATGTCTCTGCCACAGATGTTGTTGTAGAACACCTAGGGAAACTTAAGCTTGTAACTCGTAGGATACCTGGATCTTTCAGCCAGCCTGGCGATATCCACAAGACCGGATTCTCTTGGGTACTTCAGCCCCTCCAGGCTCTTACTAAGAAACCAACCCATACGTGGTCTTCTTCTGAAGAGTCCTCCCCTGGAATGCTCAAAGTCACTGGGTCTCTCCCAAACCGGAGACGGCACCCAACCACCTCAGAATCCTTCTTTAGTTTCCTTGCCTCAGGCTAGACAGCCCCGAGACATCAAAATTGGGTGGATCCGCATCCAAGGCCATAGCCTTCCTGGGGGCTGGTCAGGAGGACCAGGACCATGAAGTCAGCACCACATTCTGGACCGGAACCCCGAACCACGTGACATCCGCATCTTAAATACCCTCTCCCAGAACGCACAGCGAGAGTGCCACTCCCACTGGGCGGGCTCCGAGAGAGAGTAACTTAAAGAGGGATTCCACCTACAAAAAAAATATTAAAAGCCAGCAGCTATAAATACTACAGCTGCTGACTTTTAATAAATGGACACTCACCTGTCCCGGGGTCCAGCGATGCCGGCAGCCGAGGCCGATCGATCGCTCGGCTCTCGGCTGCTGCCGCCACCATTCTAGGTGAGGGAATCAGGAAGTGAAGCAAATCGGCTTCACTTCCCGGTTCCCTACTGCGCATGCGTGAGTCGCGCAGCGCAATAGGAATTGTCCGCGCTGTCTCTGGGACCCGTGTGTGTCCCAGCAGACAGCGTGGCAGGACAGGAAGAGGCATAGACTCCCACGGGAGTCTATGCCCGGAAATGGGTGTAAATAGCTGTCTTTGACAGGTATCTCCACCCCCCTCCCCCCTAAAAGGTGCCAATTGTGACACCGGAGGGGGGGAGGGTTCCGATCAGCGGAGGTTCCACTTTAGGGTGGAACCCCCCTTTAAGCACCTAACCAGACCATAGTTCCATGCCTGCCAGAAGAGACAGTGCCCCCTGTGGCTAGGCTGAACATCTCACAGTCCAGTCAGATTGATGCTGAAGTCTAATTCAGACAATTGTACCCAAACAAAACTACAGTTTAGGCAATTTTAACTTTGAAAAAACGCATAGTGCGTGCTCTTCAGGAGCCGCCGCTACACTTCAAAATCTACTTTGATGCAATGTACGTTGTAATAAATGTGTTTTAAATGTCAAAACACACCATAACACAGTAATGTATACCATGATCCATGTGGATGCCTTAACACATGTGTCAACATGTGTTTTGATGCATTTCCATTGATTTCAGTTGATATCAAATAAATGATTTCAAGTGACATCAAAGGTAAACATAAAATGTGTAAATGTAAAATACATAAATACAGTTGTAAGACCTGTTCACACCTATCCATCCATTTTCAAGACCACTAAAAAGAACTAGGTCAACAGTAAATGCTGTGCTTTGTGATGATCTGTGTCCGGGGGAAAAAAAAAGTATGTCTGTTTTTTTATTGTGCATTCTGGTACATTGGCAGCTCATTCTAATTCAAAAATGCAACAGACTTTAATGTACATTGACACAATACACCAAAACATGATTGTCTGAATGGGCCATTTGACTTGAAAGTTTCTGTCCCTGGAAATGTCTATAACTAGTAGCACTGAAAAAATGATACCATAAAGGATTTTACTTTATTTGTTGGCACGCACCAATGGCAAAATTAGTTACACTTAAATTAAATACTTTGCAAACTACTAGTCCTTAGATATGGTGGCTGCTTTTTATTTGTTTTGCAGTACAGAAAAGTACTTATTGGTCCTGTGAGAAATCCATGGTGCTAATAAATTCCTGTGCATTAAACTGAAATCTCAAACAATATCTTCAGCTTTCCCATCTTTGTTCTATGTACTTTAAAACAGTTCCTCCCTACACAATAAAAAATGAGAAGAATGGGAGCCTAAATCAGAACAGCAGCCTACAGTGACAACACTGCTGAGCATTGTCACTCTAAGACAGGAATTATACGAGGGACCCAAAAAGAGGAGGATTAGTACTGCTCTGTGCAAAATGATTGCAAAGATTTTATTAATAAAGGAACCAGTACGTGGTTAATGTCATACCATAGATACATTGGTCCACAGTGAAAGGAACATATTAGCGCATCATACACACCTTTTTGTATGTGGAAACATCTCATACAATTAGTGGTCTGCATTTTCAGATGTAGCCATCAGAATGAGATAGAAAGAGTTCTAGCATGGATAAAGGAGGTTAACAAGTATGGAACGAACATACAACTTGAGCCTTATTTCTGTGATAATGAAAAACTTGAGAAAAGAGAAATAGTTATGCTGATTAATTGAATGGTCGGGAGATTATTTCCATTCTATGAGTGTTCTACATTTGTCTGGCAAAGATTCAATGCAATATTAATACAGGTTTTATGAGCTGTCACTAAGGGTAAAGAGAGAACGTGGAAAGTTTTTATAGTGTACACTGACTGTTGCGCAATGGAGGGGCACATCTACTTTTTAACCCCATCCTGTCTGGCCTTGGGTGAATAAAACTTCTTGAAGGATCTTGAAGGGTTGTTTCTGTCTACGTCACAATGGAGATATTTTCTTTAAATTCCTGTCCCAGAGACACAATAGAACGTAGGAGGAAATCTCTGATACCCCTATTGAAAAATATATTTGACTTTGACTCTAAAGGGTTGATTTACTAAAAGCAAATAGGCTGTTAATTTTTCAAGGGACATTACACTTTGCAAGAGAATTTTACCCAACGAATATGTTGCAATTTAATGTTACAAAGAATACTCAATCACATGCAAGAAAAAAAAAACATTATTGCTTTCACATTATGGAATTATGGAAGCCAGTAGAGTTTATCCTCATTCACTAAGCTCTGGGAAAAATTCTCTTGCAAAGTGAACAGTGCATTTGCCTGTTTTCTTTTTATTAATTTATTTTTCTGTGACACTCACTGTTAAGCAATCTTGACAAGCCACTAGAATGTGATGTTAGATAGAATAAGGTCCCAAAATTGAATCAGTGTGTGTGGTCAGCACATGAAAACAGGTTAAAACACAATCATTGTGCTTTGTGGCTCTTTAGCGGCCACTTTATCAGGAAAAGATGGTACATACACTTTAATGCGTGGGATCTGTGTGCATTCCTTCAGCCCAGAGTATGAAGGAATGCACACAGATCCCACACATTAAAGTGTGGTCATTATTGAAAACCTACAGGCTTAAGAATCAGCAAGGAAATTTTTTCATTCCAAAGTAGTCAAGCAGGTTCAGTCTTCATAATGATGCTTTGAATTTAGGAATGATGTAGCAGTGTGATTCCTCCATTGCAGGAAGCTGCATAAGGTAGGGGTTGGGTTTGTCACAGTAGATTTAAAAGATATTTTGGAGAATTTGTAGAGGACTACAGGAAAAAAGGTAAATGCAAATGCACTTACAGTTAAAGTGGATGTAAACCCGCACATATACCCAGTGAAGTAAACAGCCTCAGGTGATACACAGAGATTAAACAAATCCTCCTACATAGTCTTTACTTGTTTATCTGCAGTCTTTTCTTCTCTACACCCTACATCCTACAGAATAATGGTAAAACCCTTCTCCATCTGTTAGTATCATAGAGGAGGGGATGTGAGAGCTGATTGGAGGAAAGGAACACCCCCTTCACATACAGCAGAAAAACCGTGTTGTGAATAGAAAAGCTGCATGCTGAGCTCTCCTCCTCGACACAAATTTTATCTCATGGGTCAGGAAAACTTCTCAGGCCGCGTACACACGCGGGGACTGTTCGCCCAACTTTGTCCGTCAAACAGTTTCGGCAAACAGTCCGCTCAAAATTAGCATGGACGGACATGGCCACACACGACGGACGAACAGTTTGCTGAAACCGTGCGCGATGACGTGAACGGCACGTACGACGGGACGAAAAATACGACGTCCTATACACTGCATTATAACTTTCGGCGTGTAAATCCTTTCTGAGCATGCGCGGAACTTAGTTTGACGAACAAGCCTACACACGAGGGGACTGTTCGCTGAAACAAGGTTTCAGCGGACAGTTTTTCGGAATTTCCGAAAAACCTTGTTCAGCGGACTGTTCGCTGAAACTGTCCGCTGAAAGCCCACACACGAGCGGACTGTTTGCCGAAACACTGTTCAGTGGACAAAGTTGGGCGAACAGTCCCCGCGTGTGTACGCGGCCTCAGAAGTGACACACAAAGCACCAGAGAGAAATTACGCTTAGAGCTTTGGTTAGAGATAAGTAAACACTACATGTGCTTTGTTCAGATTTGATGAAAGAGGTTTACAACCACTTTAATTAGCATTTTTTTTAACGGGAGACCATAGATCTACCTTAATTTGCCTCTTCATTAACATCCTGTAAACTCCACAATCTCAAAGCAGCTATTAAAGGGAGATCCAAGCCAAGGTAGTCAGTCTAGATGTAATATTTATAGGGTAGATACTCTCAATAAAACACACAGAAGCCTACAGATACCCATGTGGCATGATGGGTTAGGCTACCAATAGATAAGTGCATCCTTTCCTACTGCATTTCTGGTAAGGTGTTTTGAGGTGTGAAAATCATTGTAAATCAAAGACAGATCTTCTTGGCTGGGGGGGGGGGGGGGGGTCTATTTTGGAAAGAGAAATTGTTCAGGACCTAACACATAGGGGTCTATTTGTAAATATTTTATACAAGATTTCCACCCAAAATTCAGATTTGTATTTGAATCCTATTGAAAAAATGTGTAAATCCTAGATAAAAGCTGTGTGAATATTATGGGCCCCACTATCAGAATACATCCACCTTGTTGGTGTGGATAGAGGAATCTGTTAGTGGGCTGAATGAAGCCTTTAAGTCAATGAGCCATTGGCTCCCGCTGCTGTCAATCAATGCCAGAGAGGAGAGATTGGGGGTGGAACCAAGCAATGCTCTGTGTGTCTATGGACACACAGAGCCCGTTCGAGTCTGAGCCTGCACGAGTGCCCCCATAGCAAGCTACTTACTATTGTAGGCACTTGGTGGGACCCGAGAAGAGGAGGATTGGGGCTGCTCTGTGCAAAACCATTGCACAGAGCAGGTAAGTATGACATTCTTGTTATTAAAAAAGGGGGGTTATAATCACTTTACCTGTAGATTTAATGTCTTGACTGGAATTCAGTTTTTAACGCTTTTAAATGACTAAATTATAAGGAAGGATAGTTTGCTATAATATGTTATAATTACTTTGGAAGTGGCATTTTTGAACATTACAAGGTGTATATATAATTTAAACAGGAAACCAATGTGGATAGTTTTTATTGGTGTACACGGACGGTTGTGTAGTAGAGGCACATCTCCACTTTTTACCCTATCCTGTCTGGCCCTTGGGTAATTTCCCTGATCTGACTATCACTATGGGGCTCCAGGATTCCAAGCACTGGTTACCTAGGGAACACCAGCAGGTCAACCCAGCCTGGCCTTACCAGTAATTCCTGGAATCCTGTAACATTGTTACAGGCTTTGCTAGCTAAGGACTCCACTGTGATCCTAATGCATAGAAAGAAGAAACATCCCCATATAGACTAGAGGAGGGGGGAGTTCACACACAAGGTCTTATTTAAAAGGTTTACTAAATTAATGAATGCAAGATACAGGCCAGCCTCCCAATGTTGGGCAGCTGCATACAGCTTACAGTTCTAAAAAGTTTTGTAGTAATTTACAGAGTGAGCAAGAGGCTCACACATACATGAGGGGTGTCCCAGAATCTGGAAACCCCTCTAAAGAGAACAAGTAGCCCTAACATGTACAAGTTCTACAGTTACCTCTGGCTCCCCCCCCCCCCACACACCTCTCAGTGGAAAACCAAGATAAACTTCTTGCCTACATGTTGATTCAATTTGCTGCACCCACAGGAACAAAATGCAATATGTCTACTTGTGGTAGAAAGAAAAAAAAGCACTGAAAAAGTTTTGTTTTTTATATGCTAAAATGGGTCCTTTGTTAGAAAAGGTTTGTTATTTACTATGGTATGATTCTCTTTATGTTGTGACATATGTTGTTTTGTGATATAAGTAATACATTTAGTGATACTACTCTATAAATTAATTTACAATCAACCACTTGCGAGGTTGGCTCCCCCATGGGAAATAATACATTTGTAGAGCATCAATTAAGGAAAATGTCAGCAATGAACACTTCTATGCAAGCATATTGGATAGTTCATTAGCAGAAATGCAACTTGATGTTAAACAAAGCTCTCAATATCCGGTATAATTAACACAATCCTATGAGCTGTTTATGACTTCACTATCAGTGGGCAACCGAAAAAAAACAATTCTCACCAATGTGTTACCCCTGCTGTTTAAACTGCATGAAACCATTGGCTTGCCATAGTTTGTGACCCCTGCTCCAATCACTTTCTTTATTCAATATTACTACTTTTGCTCCGTTAATGAACTTTGTACATGGTTAAAAAGATGTCAGCACAGTGAAATCATAAGACCTGCTGTGAAAATCTCCATTGTTTCTCAAGGTCTAATTGACCTTTCACATCCCAGAAAGGCTCAGAAATCAATATGCTTACTTATTCCCTCTAACATGTTAAAAATTGCTCTCCAGTCATTGGCACCTAAACACCCTAACATGTTCAGAATGACTTCTCATTAATAATCATAATATTAATCACTGTTGCCCAGAACTAGAATCTGACTGTGAAATTGCTATAATCTTTCAAACTACAGGAACAAGTATTTTTTTGGCATAATTACTGCTGTGCTGGTATTGAAAAAATATGCCAGTAAATGGCAGCTTTTAGTTACATAAATTGTGTTGATTAATTTTTAATTTCTAGCATTTATATGGCAATGCATAAGTAAAAACCTTTGACAATATAATAGGCCAGCAAAAATCATTATTATAATAACTTACATCTGTTCAAAGGTTCATTTAGCCAGGGACAAAGTAAACTATTCATTTGTAACTTCTGTTGCAGAAGTGAAAAACATTTATCCACATTGTCATTTTTTTTTTCATTTTTTCCCCTGCTAAGATGGGTTATTAACATTTAAAGTGACCTTGTGATCATGTTAAACTTATTGAATGTACAGCATATTAGAATAGCAAACACAAAGCCCTTGTACACATGGTCGGAGATTCCGACAAACAAATTCCGTCGGATTTTGTTCGAAACTTCTGTATACACATGGTCGGACAAAGTTGTCAGAAAATCCGACGTGATGACGTTATTTCGTTACGACGGGACTATGTTCACGCTAGTAGCCAATAGCTTTGGTGTAGGAATTTGATCTGAGCATGCGTGGCACTTTGTCCGATCGGAATTCTCTACACATGATCAGAGTATGTCCAATCAGAGCATTTTGTCGGAAAATATTTCCGGCAAGTTGGAAAAGTTGGTCCGATGGATATTCCGACAGACACAGGCCGATCCAGACCACACACAGTCAGAATATCCGACAAAGCGCTCCGATCAGACACATTCCGACAGAATCTCTGACCGTGTGTACAAGGACATGCTTGAATTTATATGCTTACATGCTTTACAAAGGACCTTGGTATTCTCAACACCTAAGGTGCTTTTTTTATGAATCCCAAATCGCAAAAGCAACTGTGATAGCTCAGTCTTTACCTCATTACTGGAACAGAATCATAAAGACAGACACATTGACAAATACTGAGCCATGCAGAGGTGGGAAAGGGTGGAAGGCTGCAGTGCAAGCTAAAATTGTTAGAGGTTGTTAACTTTATAATAGCCCTTGCATGCCTGGAGATACAAAAAGTTGCAAGACTAGTGTCATTTGTCCAAAAAAAAATAATCATCTAGTCTTCTATATTAACTTTCCAAGCCCTAGGGTCAAGCAGAACCTATTTTTCTGCTTGGTCCACCGAATAGGGAGGGAAACATATAGCAGCGAGAACAAAGGAGAAGATGCATAAGCTAGTGGCGGGTACAGGGTAGGTAGGTCAGCTGAGTGATGCAGTGTGGCAATGGTGAAGCTTTGAACATCTGCAAGCAGATGGTGTGGACAAGCTTATGCACAACTCGCTCAAACCAGACAAATTAAGTGAATACCATGAAATGGAAATGAGTTGCTACTGATTTGCAGTGACACCTAGATGTTAGTATTTTTCTCCATGTGCTTGTGCATTTTAACTGTATGCATATTTTTTAATAGATACTACAGTATATATCCAATCTTTCATACTAAGTTACTTTGGAATAAATAACTAGCTTGTTTGCTTCGAAGCACCAACATAGCAAGCATTAAATAACCTTGTTGTACCCTTACCTTTTCATACACACCAAGAACTAAACATTCAAACAGTTTAAAAGTAAAAACTACAGAGGTATTGGACATGTTTACCAAACAAAGAACCTGCAACTATTGAGTCCTGCAATGATGTACGTGACCGGATGGATGAGCTACAGCATGCAACAGGGGTCACAATAATCTAGCAATCCTGGAAGTGTTGAATGGAGGAAAGGTAGGAGACCTGGGCCAAAACAGAGTTTTAATATAATACCTCTTGCAGGTAACTTCAAGTACAACTTTTAAAGACTGACAGGGTCTCTTTAAAAGTATAGGGACAGGCAAGAAGCATAGACTTATGCCCTGTACACAAGATAGGATTTTCCGACAACAAAACCGTGGATTTTTTTACAAAGGATGTTGGCTCAAACTTGTCTTGCATATAAATGCTGTCAGAAATTCTGAACACCAAGAACACGGTGTCATACAACACGTACAAAGAGCTGAGAAAAATGAAGTTCAATAGCCAGTGTGGCTCTTTCAAGTAGGAAATTATTGTCAAAAGTAAGAGCAACATTAAGTATTATGTGGTTGAAAACATACAGTATGAGATGAAGAGCAATCAACTGTCTTTTACCACAAGATATCTGAATGTGGACTACTAGTGGGGATGAACTTCGGGTTCAAATTGAACCAAAGTTCTGTCTAAATTTTATATTTTTAGAGTTCAACCACAATTTGACCTTTACGAGATGTCCAGCAATGTTCCATAATTCAACCAGAACCAGAAAAGTAAACATTTAGCTGCAAAATTACAATTGTTGCTAAATGTAACTTGCTCAGGCTAGTTGTAAGGGAGGCACCAGCTTTCTAGCAACAAATGATGTATAGCATTCAGTTGCCAGACATGGATTCTAGCCCCCCCCCGGAATTCATAGCGAACCTTCAAGTCTTGTATGGATTTTAAGGTTGTACATCATGCAAAGAAAAAAAAATATGTGGGTCTCCCTAAAATCTATACTGAATCCTCATCCAAGCATACAGCCTGGCTAGCCAGGAAGGATAGGCGTATGATCGTGTGGTACCCTCCTCCTGAACCTTTGGTGGTTGTGGGGGGATTATCTAAATCTGCCTTTAAAAATACAGGGTCCACAGATACAGACCCCTCTCACATAGTAAAGGGTACAGGAGGTACCCCTACTCATTCACAAAAAAATAGGAAACAGTAAATAAAGCCCCCTCGGTGTCCCATGCTTACCTGAGAATAATCTCAAATCAGTGCTGTGCCTGAGCGCAGAAGCTCTCTCCGCTCTCTCTGCTCTCTCTCTCCTCACAGGGCAGATTGATAGCAGCAGGAATGATTGGCTCCTGCTGCTGTGAATCAAATCCTGTGTGGAAAGAGTGTGAGCATAGCTTACTGCCACTCTGTGTGTCTATGGACATACACAGCCAACACAGCCCACAATAAACAACCCCCATCAACTTGATGTAAAAAAAAAACATCATTATGACTGATTCTAACCACTGCTTATACCAAATGACAGATCCAGCTGAAAGCTGAAGTGTCAACAAAGAGACAGCATAGATTTATGTCTTTTTTCACCCAGACTAACTATGAATGGTAGTTGATATCATTGATCAAATATGGTCATGGTCAAAGATAAGGGTTATATAGTTATGTTCAAGTACAAAAGTTATGGTATGAATTTTAGGTGGAACCTGCAATTTTTGTAACTTTTGCTTTAGGATTAACAAAAGCAAAAGTGACAGATTGAAAAGAATAAAACACTTGACGGCTTTTTCCATTTCCACTATGACTTTTATTTTTTAATTGCCCAAAAAAAAAATGTAAGTTGGATGAGTCCCCACCAAGCAGACTTTAAATTTACTGGCAATTTAAATAGATTTTTTTCTTTGAAAATATAATTGTTACTGTAGTCCATTTTATACACCGTACAGGTGCACCACAGCCAAGTTCAGGGTATCCCCCAAGTATGTTATTTAAAAGAATTGGACATATTTAATGTTTCACTTTAAGCATTATTAAAAGTACTGCTTCCCATCAAAGTCTATTTTTTTTATTTTTTTTGCATTGGTACATGTCGTCCCCCCCCCCCCCCCTTGACATGCCCAGCACACATTTGGCTCCATCCATCTTCCCATCAACTCTGACCAGCTTTCTTATCTCTGCTAAAGAAAAGCATCCTCACAACATGATGCTGCCACCACCATGTTTCACATGGGGATGGTGTGTTCAGGATGATGTGCAGTGTTAGTTTTCCATCACACATAGCGTTTTGCTTTTAGGCCAAAAAAGTTAATATTTGAACTCATTTGACCAGAGCACCTTCTTCCACATGTTTGCTGCCAACCCCCCCCCCCCCCCCCCATGGCTTCTCACAAACTGCAAACAGGACTTCTTATGGCTTTCTTTCAAAAATGTCTTTCTTCTTGCCACTCTTCCATAAAGGCCAGATTTGTGGCGTGCATGACTAATAGTTGTCCTGTGGACAGATTCTCCCACCTGAGCTGTGGATCTCTGCAACTCCTCCACAGTTACCTTGGGCCTCTTTGCTGCTTTTCTGATTAATGCTCTCCTTGCCTAGCCTATTAGTTTAGGTGGATGGCCATGTCTTTGCAGTTGTGCCATACTCTTTCCATTTTGGGATGATGGAAAAGTGTTTTGTGAGATGTTTAAAGCTTGAGAAATTTATTTATAACCTGACTCTGCTTTAAACTTCTCCACAACTCTATCTCTGACCTTTCTGGTGTGTTCCTTGGCAGCTGTATTTATACTGAGATTAAATTACACACAGGTGGACTCTATTTACTAATTACATGACTTCTTAAGACAATTGGTTCCACTACATTTTAGTTAGGGGTATCAGAGTAAAGGGGGCTGAATACAAATACATGCCACACTTTTCAGATATTTTATTTGTAAAATATTTTGAAAACCTTTTATCATTTTCCTTCCACTTCACAATTATGTGTTTGTCTGTCACATAAAATCCCAATAAAATATATTTACATTTTTGGTTGTAACATGACAAAATGTGGAAAATGACACAGACAACAGGACTCGGCCTTCCCTCGGCTCCCATGTCACTGGATTTGATTGATAGCAGTGAGAGCCAATGGCTCCTGCTGCTATCAGTCTATCCAATGAGGACCTGAGACAGCGACTGGAGCTGCTGGGCTCATTATCATCACTGAAACGATCGGGTTCAGGTAAGACAAAGGGTGGCTTTGGGGAGGAGGTGCACCACAGAAGGGTTTTCAACTTAATGCATAGAATGCATTAAGGTGAAAAACCTTGAGACTTTACAACTCCTTTAATATTTCACATGCAATGAATTATGTATACACTTTCTACCATTACCTCTGTGATATTATTTGTCAGCTCTATTTTATTCAAATTCTTTATTTGTGGCCTTGATGGGGATTGTGATGAAGGGGGATCTTTTGGGGGGGGGAGGGAGATTCATTAATCGTATTGCTTGAAGGAGGTGATAGATGGGCAAGCTAGTCCTACTTTCACAAAGGCTGCATCCACATACCAAACTGGGATTAATAGGAGAAAATATGCAACCTAGGTGTGTGCATATGAGTCTTATCTATCATATCCAAACCACTTTAACTACAAAGGTCTCACAGAGAATCATCGGAAAGCAATCTTCAAAGCCAAAAAGGACCACTTCTCATATACAATCTCAATGGCCGCAAACCAACCACGGGAACTGTTTAAACTAGCCAATCAATCAATGAATCCAGTGTGTGCCTAGAACCCCCAGAAAGTGAATCCCAGGATTACTGTGACAAACTGTCAGATTTTTTCATCGATAAAGTCAAAACCATCAAAGAAATAATTTGTCAAAAGAAAACATCCAACCTCAGCCAGCAAATACATAAAGAGGATGTCTGCACCAACATACAGCAACCACGGAAATTTTCACTATCCCCAATTACCGTTGACACCGCAAAAAACATCATTAATAAACTGCGCGACAGTACCTCACCTATTGACATCATCCCCACAAAACTACTGAAAGAATGCTCCGACATCATGGCTCCAACCATAACCCACCTCATAAACTGATCATTCCACTAAGGGATTGTTCCCAGCATCCTCAAACAAGGCATCGTCAACCCTCTACTCAAGAAACCAAACCTGGACCCTCAAGATCCAAACAACCGTAGGCCAATTACAAGCCTCAACATAATTTCTAAGATAATGGAAAAAGCTGTAGTACATCAGCTACAACTCCACCTGGATACTCACAAACTCCTGGACCCGCTGCAATCAGGCTTCCACCTGGGTCATGGAACAGAAACAGCACTCCTTAAGATTTGGGACGACGCTTTTGAAGCAGCAGATGCGGAGAGCCGTGTCTCCTCGTACTGCTAGACCTAAGTGCAGCGTTTGATACAGTAGATCACAATACTCTACTCGTCCGCCTCACAGAAGTAGCCGGAGTCCAAGACATAGATCTCCAATGGTTCCCGTCCTTCCTAGGAAATCGGTCACAGACAGTGAAACTAGGAAAATTCCTCTCCGAAACTCGGGCAGTCACCTGCGGAGTCCCTCAAGGCTCTCCATTGTCACCCGTTCTCTTCAACATTTACATTCGCCCACTCCTTCAAATCATCAGATGCTCAGATCTCTGCTTCCACTCTTACGCTGATGACACGCAACTTTATTTCCAGATCAATGGAAAAAAAGATCACCAACAACAACTTGAAAACTGCCTCAAATCAATAGAGGACTGGATGACCACTAACTCCCTCCAGCTGAACGAATCAAAGACAAAGCTTCTTATCTTACACCCAAATCCTAATCCCGTAACCAAAACCTCCTGGTCTCCACCGACTATCTCCCCAAAGACCAAAGCCAAGAGTCTTGGGGTTATTTTAAACGCACAAATGTCAATGGATGCGCAAATAGGAGCAGTAGTCAGTGGATCTCACCATCTGCTGTGCATGCTTCGCAGACTCATCCCTTTTATCCCAAAGAATGACAAAGTAGTGGTAGTTGGAACAATCATTAATTCACGACTGGCCTATGCAAACTCGCTTTACATAGGATTACCACAATATCAACTTGCGCGATTACAACTGATCCAAAACACAGCGGCAAGGCTGATAACAGGAAAAAAAACCTGGGAATCCATCTCTCCTTCACTGAGGAGCTTACATTGGCTAACCGTAAAAAATCGGATCACGTTCAAGACCCTTTGCCTCATCCACAAATGCGTGCATAGAGAAGCTCCGCAATACCTAATGGAGAAAGTAAATCATTACACACCAAACCGCAGTCTTCTATCAGCCAACAAAAACCTCCTCCTCGTGCCCAAAGCCCGGTATAAATCCAAGGGGGATCGGAGATTCGCTGTCCAAGGGCCTCGGCTAGGGATGAGCCGAACACCCCCCGGTTCGGTTCGCACCAGAACTTGCGAACGACCCCCGCGTTCGGTACGAACGTTAGAACCCCATTGAAGTCTATGGGACTCGAACGTTCGAATTGGAAAGTGCTCATTTTAACGGCTAATATGCAAGATAGTGTCCTAAAAAGGGTTTGGCGACCTGCCTCCTGCCTCAGGGGACATGGGTCACTGCAAAAAAAAGTTTTAAAAACTACCGTTTTGGCGGGAGCACTGATTTTAATGACGATTAAAGTGAAAAAAAAAAAGTGAAATATTCCTTTAAATATGGTGCCTGCGGGGTGTCTGTAGTATGCCTGTGAAGTGCCACGTGTTTCCCGTGTTTAGAACAGTCCCTGCACAAAATGACATTAAACGGAAATAACACCATTTAAAACTGCTTGCGGTTTTAATGTTATATCTGGTTCCTGCAATATGGTTGAAAATCATTGAGAAACATGGCATGGGTAGCCCTCCCTGCCCATTACCAGCCTATTTGGGTCTTGTACGCATATTAAGGGGAACCCCGTACCCATATTAAAAAAAGGAAATGCGTGTGGCCCCCAGGCCCTATATACTCAGAACAGCAGTATACAGGCGGTGCAAACAAGACAGGGACTGTGTAGGTTTGTTGTGTTAAGTTGAATCTGTTTGTCATTTTCAACCGGTACATTTTTAAAGTGTAGCTCCAGTCAAAAAAACTATCTTTAAGCTTTTTGGAAAACATAGGGAAGGGTTATCACCCCTGTATAATTTGTTTTGTCGTCCATCTTTTTTCATCTCACTTGCTGCTGTCTCCTTGCGTTTGCAAGTAGGAGATGTTTGTAAGTTGGATGTTTGAAAGTAGGGGCCTGCCCTATATTATAGCGGTATGTACTGGGTACAGAGCACGCAGACAGCACGCACTATCTCCTAACACTACTGACTGCAAGCTCTATTATTAACCACTTGTTAGCCCAATGTTTGCATAAAGTGAAAGATGAAGTTATGCTGAGTAAATAGATATCAAACATGTCACTCTTCAAAATTGCACATGCCCGTGGAATGGCGCCAAACGTCGCTACTTAAAAAATCCCCATAGGCGACGCTTTAAATATTTTTTTACTGGTTACATGTTTTGAGTTGCAGAGGAGGTCTAGGACTAGAATTATTGCTCTCGCTCTAACATTCTCGGCGATACCTCACATGTGTGGCATATGCGAGCACATGGGGACATGGGCGCTTTAATTTTTATTTTATTTTTTTATTGTTCATTTTACTTTATTTATTTTAGTTTGACATTTTTTTTCCCAAAAATATATTTTTGATCACTTTTATTCCTATTACAAGAAATGTAAACATCCCTTGTAATAGGAATATGGGGTGACAGGTCCTCTTTACAGTGAAATCTGGGGGGTCAATATGACCCCACATCTCACCTCTAGGCTGGGAAGCCTGAAATAAAAAATAAAAAAAATATTCTGGCTTTGATCGTACTGGCGAGTTGGTAGAAGCACCGGAGGGCGGTGAGGGGTGGGGGGCGTCTATGGCTGGGTATTTCAGGGTATCACCGAGTATGGCTGGGTATCTCTGAGTATGGCTGGGTATGGCAATTTATGGCAGGGTATTACAGAGTATTGGCGGGGTATTGGCGGGGTACTACAGAGTAATAGCAGGGTACTGCACTGCAGAGTAATGGCAGGGTACTGCACTGCAGAGTAATGGCGGGGTACTGCACTGCAGAGTAATGGCGGGGTACTGCACTGCAGAGTAATGGCGGGGTACTGCAGAGTAATGGCGGGGTACTGCACTGCAGAGTAATGGCAGGGTACTGCACTGCAGAGTAATGGCGGGGTACTGCACTGCAGAGTAATGGCGGGGTACTACAGAGTAATGGCAGGGTACTGCACTGCAGAGTAATGGCAGGGTACTGCACTGCAGAGTAATGGCGGGGTACTGCACTGCAGAGTAATGGCGGGGTACTGCAGAGTAATGGCGGGGTACTGCAGAGTAATGGCAGGGTACTGCAGAGTATGCACTGGTATTGCAGAGTATTGGCAGGGAATTGAGGGGTTAAATTCGGTGAGCAGCGATGTGGGCACTGCAGATGCAGCCCACATCGCTGCTGACACCGATCTCTTTCCCCTCCGCTGTACCGATCGGTACAGAAAGGGGAGGGAGGAACAGGCGTCATAACATGACGCTGGTTTGTTTCCAAGTGATCACTCCGTCATTTGACGGAGCAATCACGTGGTAAACGGCCGCTATGAGCGGCCGTTTACCGTGATGCGCCGGGTCCTATGGACCTGGCGGTCACGGATGCTCTCGAGTGCGCACACCTCGGGGCACGCGAGAGCAGAATTCTGGGAGGCCGTTTATTAACGGCCTCTCTGAGTTAAACAACCGCCCTGAAGCCGTTAATCGGCAATGGGCAGTTGTTAAGTGGTTAAAGCTAGATCACTAGCTATATAGGTGAGGTGAATATAGTGGTGTATACTGCAGTCAGGGCACAGACAACAACCACTACACAGCAGCAAGATAGGAAATCAGCCAAAAACGATTGGTGTGTACTGTGTTGAAGGTACACAGAACACCCACTGCTTCAGATGCTAAGTAACACACTACAGGAGGCCGCCTTAAAGGCGGCCTTATATAGTGTGGGGCGTGCACTACACAGCCTGAGCTATGATTGGCCACAGGCAGGATGCCTGTGGCCAATCATGGCTCTCCTCGCTGCCGGCGCTGCGATTGGCCAAGCATGCGGGGTCACAGTGCATGCTTGGCCAATCATCGGGCAGCAATGCACTGCGCCAACGCAGTGCATTGTGGTCCGCGCGCGCGTCACTCGAATTTTGACGCGAACGGCCAAAACGTTCGGAATTCGCCGAACGGCCGAAGGCCAATGTTCGAGTCGAACGTACGTTCGACTCGAACACGAAGCTCATCCCTAGCCTCGGCTATGGAATTCTCTACCAATCAACATCCGCCTGGAAGAAAATCACCTGGCTTTATGGAAAAAACTCAAGACCTTTCTCTTTTAGCAGAGGATCAAAGCTCGCCACAGCGCCTAGAGGCGATTCAGTTTGCATTGTGCACTATACAAGTATTTAATTCATTCATTCATTTCATTCATTCATAGCCATAGAAGACTGCCTAACATATATCTATGTTAAGGCTTTCAAGCTGTATACCAGGATGATGCCTGCAGCTACAGGCATCAACCTGGTATTGTTTTTTTCAGGAGGTGATCAGCTTTTTTGTAAGATCCATCCAACGGCTAATTAGCTGCTGAGTGGCTTTTACAGCTGCCACCCGTTAGTGATTCTCCAGGACCACTGTCCCACCGGAGAACCCGGAACTGAAGCCGTTGGTTCTGCTGGTTTACCATAGAGTCCATGGAGGACTGGAAGGTCTCCAATATGCTCTATGGTATAGGAAACTGGAAGCAACAAGTACTGCTATCACTTCCATTTTCTCCAGATGTAAACAACACCATTTTTAAATCTTAAAAGAATTTGATCACACCAATCTTGGAGTTCCCTCCAAAATCCATACCACGATGCTTATCCTAGCATTTAGCCTGTGGGGCCAAGGAAAGGGGAGGGGAAAAATGTACACCCCCCGAACCATACCAGGCCACATCCCCTCAGCATTTGGGATGAACCCCATGGCAAAAGACCTTGCCCCCATGTTAATGAGCGCAAGGGCCTCTTCCCCACAACCACTGGGCCAGGCAAGGGGCTTTTTTGGAATCCCCTTTAAAAATAAGAAGGCCCACAGATACCAGCCCCCTCCATGAATGAGTAAGGAGTACATAGTACCCCTACTCATTTATGAAAAAAATAATACAAATTAAACAGCTATAAGATACAAGTATTGTCACAAACAATATTATTTGTGCGGTAGGTTGCCATAAGGCATACAGTATAAACTATCCAGATTACTATAGCTGTATACTTGATTGTGAAAAAATTAAAAAATAAATAAACTTAAAGGATCCTTCAGCTGTATTTCAACATAGCATGCAGCTTTTTAACAACAGAAGACAGCGTATGTGCTTACAAGTTTAGAATTTTGCTTCAGAACATGACACTATTATCAGTACAGTCTTTTCTGGAACTGAAGATTAGTAGTCAAGCCTCATTCATCTGGTAGCTGTATAGGTGGCCTGTTTAGCTTGATTCAAGACAGTTTTATATTTTGTGACAGATATCTTCATTCCTTTTTTTTATTTTATATTATTGTAGAGAAAACCCTCTCAATGTCAGCATTGTTGTATGGTAGAACTAAAATATGTTTCACAACTCACCAAAGCAATGGACAGCATGGAGATTCCCTAACAGCTGACTTAATTTTTGAAATGAGGAACTGTAGGATTTCAATGTCACTAGACTCTTACAGTTCCTTCTCTTCCAGTGTTTTGAACTCATTAAATGTCTTCATTGATGTATAAAACTCTTCTGAGAAAATAACCAAAAGGGAAGGTGTTTATAAAGGCAGTGAGGTTGTCATTGCTTGGAACATCAAGGAAAGGAGCTGCAAGGCTGAGAACTGGATCATGTTGGCATTTTCTTTTGAAGTTGCAGCCAACTGTCACATAGAAAGTTGCAACATCTTTAAAGAAGCCGGCCACCTTTATAGATTTAAAATCTGGCGATTTCAAGAATCATCTTGTTGTAAACCTGATGGACATATACTGTTGATTCAAAAAGTTTGCAGAAGTGTCTAATTTGGGAATAAGGCCGCGTACACACGGGCGGACTGTTCGCCCAACTTTGTCCGCTGAACAGTGTTTGGGCGGACAGTCCGCTCGTGTGTGGGCTTTCAGCGGACAGTTTCAGTGGACAGTTTGACGAACAAGGTTTTTCGGAAATTCCGTAAAACTGTCTGCTGAAACCTTGTTTGAGCGAACAGTCCGCCCGTGTGTAGGCTTTTTCGTCAAACTAAGTTCCGCGCATGCTCAGAAAGGATTTACACGCCGAAAGTTATAATGCAGTGTATAGGACGTCGTATTTTTCGTCCCGTCGTACGTGCCGTTCACGTCATCGCGCACGGTTTCAGCAAACTGTTCGTTCGTCGTGTGTGGGCATGTCCGTCCATGCTAATTTTGAGCGGACTGTTTGCCGAAACTGTTGGACGGACAAAGTTGGGCGAACAGTCCGCGCGTGTGTACGCGGCCTAAGTCAGGTTATTGGCTAATGACATTTGGCTAGAGAAACTTGCTAAGAAGATTTTTTTTCTTGTAGTAAAGTTCTCTTTTAATTAATTCCTACACCCTTTTTAATTGTGAATTTGTTCCACTCTGAAACTCCACATATTATTTGAAGTCCTATGTGCCAAAACTCTTCAGCTTTCTCAAGTGAAAGTCAATGTGTTTTCAATTTTTCATGTTGCAGAATTCACAAAAAACACTTCAGCTGTGCCATTCTTTTATAACTCTAAGAAAAATAATTTCACACGATGGTACATTGTAGGCTGCATCCACAAACAGAAAGTCACTTTGCAATGCTAAAATAGAGAAAATGATATAAGCTACCCTCAAAACACACATTCGGGGTTATTTACTGAAAGTGCATGTGGAAGTAAGGTCACTGTAAATCTGAGGGGGACATCCAAGGAAAATAAAAAACAGCATTTCAGCTTGGATGATAAAATCAGCAGAGCTTCCCCTCATTTCAGATTTACCCCTAAGGCCGCGTACACACGCGCGGACTGTTTGCCCAACCTTGTTCGTCAAACAGTTTCGGCAAACAGTCCGCTCAAAATTTGCATGAGCGGACTTGCCCACACACGAGCGGACTGTTTGACGAACAAGGTTGGGCAAACAGTTCGCTCAACTTTTGAAATGAACGGACTCGCCCACGTAAGGAGGAGGCAAATCCGCCCATTTCGAGCGCGTGTACAGGTAGGCGGGGCCCGCGAAGGAGACGTCGCGGGCTCCGCCGCCTGGAATGGGCTTAAAGGGGAACCCCAACGCCGAAAAAAATCGGCGTGGGGGTTCCCCCAAAGTCCACACCAGACCCTTGTCCGAGCACGCTACCCGGCCGGCCAGGAAAGGGGGGCGAGCGAGCGCGCCCCCCCCTCCTGAGCCGTACCAGGCCGCGTGCCCTCAACATGGGGGGGTGCCTTGGGGAAGGGGGGGCCGCGCGGCCCCCCCACCCCAAAGCACCTTGTCCCCATGTTGATGAGGACAAGGGCCTCTTCCCGACAACCCTGGCCGTTGGTTGTCGGGGTCTGCGGGCGGGGGGCTTATCGGAATCCGGGAGCCCCCTTTAAGAAGGGGGCCCCCGGATACCGGCCCCCCCACCCTATGTGAATGAGTATGGGGTACAATGTACCCCTACCCATTCACCTGTGAAATAAAGTACAAAAAAAAACACAACACAGGGAAAAAATATTTTATTGCACAGCTCCGGGGGTCTTCCGTCTTCGGGGGTCTTCTCGCCGGACTCCTCCGCTATCTGTGTGTAGCTCTTTTACTAGCGGAGGAGTCCGGCTTTCTTCCTCCCCGCCGCCGGCCTCTTCTCCCGACTTCGGGGGTCTTGTCCCCCTCTTCGGTTCTTCTGCCGGGCCACCGCGCCTTCTTGTAGCTCTTTTACAGGCGGTGGCCCGGTCTTCTGTCGCCGCTGTCGTCGTCGCCGCCGCCGCCTTCCGTTCTTGTTCTTCTTCTTGTTCTTCTTCTTCTTCTCCTGGAGATGTTGACTCGACGATCTCTCCGGCCGGAATGCCAGGGACACGCTCCGCTGCCACTTATATAGTGACAATGGGGCGGTGTCACATGGTATATGTCACATGGGTTGGTCACATGGGTTGATGTCACATGGGGACTATGACATCGTAAGGGGGCGGGGTCACCATGCGACCAACCCATGTGACATATACCATGTGACACCGCCCCATTGTCACTATATAAGTGACCGCACAGCGCGGCTCTGGCATTCCGGCCGGAGAGATCGTCGAGTCAACATCTCCAGGAGAAGAAGAAGAAGAACAAGAACGGAAGGCGGCGGCGGCGACGACGACAGCGGCGACAGAAGACCGGGCCACCGCCTGTAAAAGAGCTACAAGAAGGCGCGGTGGCCCGGCAGAAGAACCGAAGAGGGGGACAAGACCCCCGAAGTCGGGAGAAGAGGCCGGCGGCGGGGAGGAAGAAAGCCGGACTCCTCCGCTAGTAAAAGAGCTACACACAGATAGCGGAGGAGTCCGGCGAGAAGACCCCCGAAGACGGAAGACCCCCGGAGCTGTGCAATAAAATATTTTTTCCCTGTGTTGTGTTTTTTTTTGTACTTTATTTCACAGGTGAATGGGTAGGGGTACATTGTACCCCATACTCATTCACATAGGGTGGGGGGCCGGTATCCGGGGGCCCCCTTCTTAAAGGGGGCTCCCGGATTCCGATAAGCCCCCCGCCCGCAGACCCCGACAACCAACGGCCAGGGTTGTCGGGAAGAGGCCCTTGTCCTCATCAACATGGGGACAAGGTGCTTTGGGGTGGGGGGGCCGCGCGGCCCCCCCTTCCCCAAGGCACCCCCCCATGTTGAGGGCACGCGGCCTGGTACGGCTCAGGAGGGGGGGCGCGCTCGCTTGCCCCCCTTTCCTGGCCGGCCGGGTAGCGTGCTCGGACAAGGGTCTGGTGTGGACTTTGGGGGAACCCCCACGCCGATTTTTTTTCGGCGTTGGGGTTCCCCTTTAAGCCCATTCCAGGCGGCGGAGCCCGCGACGTCTCCTTCGCGGGCCCCGCCTACCTGTACACGCGCTCGAAATGGGCGGACTTTCCGAGCGGGAACAGTCCGCTCATTTCGAAAGTACAGCGGACAAGCCCACACACGGGCGGACTGTTCGCTCAAACACAGTTTCAGCGGACAGTTTTTCGGAATTTCCGAAAGACTTTGTCCGTCCAACTGTCCGCTGAAACTGTCCGCTGAAAGCCCACACACAAGCGGACTGTCCGCCCAAACACTGTTCAGCGGACAAGGTTGGGCGAACAGTCCGCCCGTGTGTACGCGGCCTTAGATTTACAGTGACTGAACATCCAAGTGTACTTTCAGTGCGAAGTGGATTTGCCTTTCATAAATAACCCCCATTTTATGTAAGCCATTAAGCTTTCCCATAAAAACAATAGCATTGTCTACTGACAAGACCAAACATTTTCTCCAACAAATACTAGATTTTTTGAAAAAATTATATACAAAATTAAAAATAGCATTTGCAGAAGTGTCTTGTGTCCAGACCAGCATTTCCAGAATTGCATTTTGCGAAATCCCTTAATGTTTCAGCTTCAATAGTTTTGTAAAGGAGATCACTTTTTAAACTACAAAAATACATTCTTTGTTAAGCTCTGCCCTCTCTAACAGCTGATTTCTTTTTATGGACTAAATTCTTTATGTGCTTTTTGCAGTCACCAAGACCTTTATAGGCTATTGAAATATCAGAGCAGCACACTGAGCAATAAATGTATTCCTTCCCTATACTTGACTTTTTAAGAACTGTGTATGATGTAGCATAACTTTCTTTGTATGAGGGGAACTTCAATACAAAGGGCAGAAGAGTTTTAAGGATGTAGACAAAAGAAAATTCACCAATTTCTGTTTGTGACAATTTTGACATTTAGTGGACTGCATGAGTGAGCATGATTGTGGGCACAGGGTGCTGCGATGGTCCCTTGAAAGGCACAAGTAAGCTTTTGGGGGCAAAGGTAACGTGGTAGGAGTCATTGTAGAAATAGTATACCTTAGTGCAAAGAGCAAATGAGTGTGACTATTATAGGATGAGAACAAAGGAATATTCACCAGGTAGTGTTGGTGACAGGATTAAGCCTGGTCAGTCTGTGCTAGGAGGAGGATTCATGCTTGACTGTGGGTACAAGATGCAATATTGGTCCCTAGGATGGCATGGGTAAGCTTCCAGAAGCAGGTACAAGTAACTTGGATAATTGTAAGGGTCAATGTTGATGAAACAGGAAAACAGCACAACAGAAAATGAGCATGACCATTAGGAATGAGGACAAATCAAAACAGCACAGCCTTAGTGACATGCAGCCCTTATAAAAGATATGCCATGTTCATGTGTGTCTCCTCTATTCTTTGTGTGAAAAAATACTTCCTTGTCCAAGCTGTTCTGCTTGCCTGTGCTCCTGTACTGTGGTTCCTGTTATACCCCATACACACGGTTGGAAATTCCGATGGAAAAATTCAGATTGGATTATGTTGTCGGAAAATCTGATCATGTGTGGACTTTTTCTATCGGAATTTCCGACGGAAAAAGTTCGAGAGCGGGATCTAAAATTTTCTGACAACAAAATCCGATCAGACTTTTTCCGATCATGTGTAGAGAATTCCGACGCACAAAGTGCCACTCATGCTCAGAAAACATTTGGAAACTAAAGCTATTGGCTACTGGCCTCTACGTAGTCCCGTCATATGTTTTGTACGTCACCACGTTCCGAGTGTATGCAAGACTAGTTACGGCCAAATGATTTTGTGGTTGGAATGTCCGACCGTGTGTATGGGGCATAACAGTGTTTTTTCTCCTCTGCACTCTGTCCTCAAGTTCCCCCATCTAGGACAGGTACTCTATTCTGGCCCTTCTTAGAGTTTTTTTCTTTTTTCAATTTGTCTTTTACTTTATTGAAAAAAATATTTTTTACATTTCTCTGTGGTCACCAGAAAAGGAAGAGGGCAAAATGTCACCAATAGGAATAAGACAGCAGTGAAAACACTTAACTGTGTAGTGTGGGGAAGAGTTACAACCTCTGTCAGTTTTGTTTTTTTTGGGAAAAAGAAAATAATCTTGGAGTGAATTAGGGTTTGTTACATGTTACAAAGTATAGGTTGCATCATGGCCAATGTCCTCATGTACAGAGGAAAGCAAAACATATTTCACTGTATTTAAATGTGGAGGGGCAGGGCCTTTATAGAATTAGATGAATAAATGATTATTCAAAGATGCTTTATTTGACTATTGCAATCATAGCTTACAGGTTTTAGGGTTTGAAAATAATAGTAAAGTTTGTTTTCTTTTTGTTTTTTTTGTTTTTTAAATGATACATTATCTGCTCTGTGCAATGATTTTGCACATAGCAGCCCCAAACCTCCTTTTTTGCTAGTGCTCTCGGCTCCTCTTCTCCGCATATCACCATAGAAAACTGCTTCCTGTGGCGGCACACGTGCGGGCTCAATCCTATGCCTATTGACACACACAGTCGGCTTAGATTTGGCACCTGCTTCCCTACTCACAGGATTTGATCGACAGAAGCAAAAGCCAATGGCTGGGAGAAGAGAGAGAGAGGGAGAGAATGGGCAGCACTGCTATTCTCAGGTTCAGCAGCGCCCTGGTAGTTCTTTGAGAACTACAGGCTGTCAGCTCTCTTTGAATTGTGATAGTCGAGGGGAGATGGGTCACTCCACTTTAACTTCTCAAACAGGAAAAGCCATGTGTAAAAAATCTGTTTGAATTGTCTACACTTACAAACTTGTGCACAGATTCACAACTATTAATGATAACAAGTAATTAGACTGATTTATAAACCTTGGCCAGAATCTTACCCTCTAATACCCTGCACTAAGAGGTAGGCAAATAAACCTACATGGCCCAGTTGCAAGGGGAGGCCTGATGAAAAATGTCCACCAATTCTGTTGAAAATATATTTGTCAGGATTTTTTTTTGTAATACTATTTTATGCTGCTTTTATGCAAAAGTCTGCTTTTGTTCAATAGCTGTGAAAGAAGCAACTTCTTCAATTCAAGACAGTCATAAAATATGCAACTTTTCTTTTTTTATATAGCTGAGATGCTGTGAGAAAAGCTACAGATTTGCTTTTAAGGATATAGAATTAAAAAGGAAATATACTGTGGTTTAAAGTGTAATGTAACAGTCCTCAGAGCTTTGATCAGCCCACCAATTATCTATTTATACAGATGTTCAGTAAAACTGGATGTAATCTTCCCGGACTGCCCTCTGACTCACCTTTGCCTTATGAAATCTTTGCAAAGTCATATTGAATTGCATTTGTATATTCTACACTTTGGAATATTATTTCCATTGCCTCTGGAGAGTTTATGCTAATTAGCAGACAGAAAAAAAAATACAAAGCCGATAACATACTCATGCACAGATATTTTATCTTGGAAAAACAGGCTTATTTAAAATACATATAAGACAACTATTTAATATTTATTTTTTCAATGCAGATTGGTAAACAAAACATATATTTACACAGACGTTATGCACTATATACCCACAAAAATGAAAATAATGTGTACGTTTGAGTTTTGTTCTTAAGAGGGATTGATGATAAGAGCAATAAACCAATCACACAAACAGGAAATATGCATTGTACGTTTTTTGTGACAGTTCAGTGTGCAGAACTTCCCAATAAAAATAAGTTTTATTTAAAGTGTTTTTCCAGTCATCATAAAACCATATCTGGTTGTAGATTTAACTAGAAGTTTCATTTTATTAACATGTGCAGTAGCATTAATGAAAGTAAAGATATACTTTAAGAAAAAACATGAGAACACATATATTTTGATCCAATTTAAAATATATAAAATTAAAATAATTATTATTTATAGTGCTTTTTAATTTCTTGTATAACTGGAAAGTCAGATCAATATTGCTTTTTTGACATAAAGAAGAATGACTCTCTGGGTTGACCATCATAATGGATTCCACAAAAATTCTAATTTTAAGTCAAAAGGCTTTGGATTGGTGACATGAGAATTCAATAATGACGATAAATGCTTACAGAATCACATGAATGTTCTATGACCTTTAGAGCCCATTCACACAGGGGCAACTCCTGATCCGACTTGAGGTCGCCCCTAGTCGCCTCAGGTCGCCTCAGGTCGGACAACATTTAAAAAGCAATGTAAGTGAATGAGAGCCGTCTTAATGCACACTACTGAAGTCGCTCCGACTTCAGAAAAGGTTCCTGTACTACTTCTATCCGACTTGTAGGCGACCGGTACCCATTGATTTCAATGGAGATCGCCTCCAAGTCGGATCTCCGTTTATACGGAGGCGACTTTGACAGAATTATTAGCTCTGAAGGGGGAACTCCACGGCAAATTTCTGAAAAAAATTTGGCGTGGGTTCCCCCTCCGAGAGCATACCAGGCCCTTAGGTCTGGTATGGATTCCAAGGGGAACCCCCTACGCCGAAAAAACGGCGTGGGGGTCCCCCCCAGATCCACACCAGACCCTTATCCGAGCACGCTACCCGGCCGGCCAGGAAAGGGGGTGGGGACGAGCGGGCGCCCCCCCTCCTGAGCCGTACCAGGCCGCGTGCCCTCAACATGGGGGGTGCCTTGGGGGAGGGGGGGCGTGCGGCCCCCCCACCCCAAAGCACCTTGTCCCCATGTCGATGAGGACAAGGGCCTCTTCCCGACAACCCTGGCCGTTGGTTGTCGGGGTCTGCGGGCGGGGGGCTTATCGGAATCCGGGAGCCCCCTTTAATAAGGGGGCCCCCGGATACCGGCCCCCCACCCTATGTGAATGAGTATGGGGTACAATGTACCCCTACCCATTCACCTGTGGAAAAAAAGTACAAAAAAAAAACACAACACAGGGAAAAAATATTTTATTGCACAGCTCCGGAGGTCTTCCGTCTTCGGGGGTCTTCTCGCCGGACTCCTCCGCTATCTTCTTGTAGCTCTTTTGCTAGCGGAGGAGTCCGGTTTTCTTCCTCCCCGCCGCCGGCCTCTTCTCCCGACTTCGGGGGTCTTGTCCCCCTCTTCGGTTCTTCTGCCGGGCCACCGCGCCTTCTTATAGCTCTTTTGCAGGCGGTGGCCCGGTCTTCTGTCGCCGCCGCCGCCGCCGCCTTCCGTTCTTCTTCTTCTTCTTCTTCTTCTTCTTCTTCTTCTTCTTCTTCTTCTTCTCCAGGAGATGTTGACACGACGCTCTCTCCGGCCACAATGCCAGGAACGCGCTCCGCTGCCACTTATATAGGGACAATGGGGCGGTGTCACATGGGTTGATGTCACATGGGTTGGTCGCATGGGTTTATGTCACATGGTAAGGGGGCGGGGTCACCATGTGACATCAACCCATGTGACCAACCCATGTGACATCAACCCATGTGACACCGCCCCATTGTCCCTATATAAGTGGCAGCGGAGCGCGTCCCTGGCATTGTGGCCGGAGAGAGCGTCGTGTCAACATCTCCTGGAGAGGAAGAAGAAGAAGAAGAAGAAGAAGAAGAAGAACGGAAGGCGGCGGCGGCGGCGACAGAAGACCGGGCCACCGCCTGCAAAAGAGCTATAAGAAGGCGCGGTGGCCCGGCAGAAGAACCGAAGAGGGGGACAAGACCCCCGAAGTCGGGAGAAGAGGCCGGCGGCGGGGAGGAAGAAAGCCGGACTCCTCCGCTAGCAAAAGAGCTACAAGAAGATAGCGGAGGAGTCCGGCGAGAAGACCCCCGAAGACGGAAGACCCCCGGAGCTGTGCAATAAAATATTTTTTCCCTGTGTTGTGTTTTTTTTTTGTACTTTTTTTCCACAGGTGAATGGGTAGGGGTACATTGTACCCCATACTCATTCACATAGGGTGGGGGGCCGGTATCCGGGGGCCCCCTTATTAAAGGGGGCTCCCGGATTCCGATAAGCCCCCCGCCCGCAGACCCCGACAACCAACGGCCAGGGTTGTCGGGAAGAGGCCCTTGTCCTCATCGACATGGGGACAAGGTGCTTTGGGGTGGGGGGGCCGCACGCCCCCCCTTCCCCAAGGCACCCCCCCATGTTGAGGGCACGCGGCCTGGTACGGCTCAGGAGGGGGGGGGGCGCCCGCTCGTCCCCACCCCCTTTCCTGGCCGGCCGGGTAGCGTGCTCGGATAAGGGTCTGGTGTGGATCTGGGGGGGACCCCCACGCCGTTTTTTCGGCGTAGGGGGTTCCCCTTGGAATCCATACCAGACCTAAGGGCCTGGTATGCTCTCGGAGGGGGAACCCACGCCAAATTTTTTTCAGAAATTTGCCGTGGAGTTCCCCCTTGAGCTCATTCTCTGCTTGGCCTCGGCAAAAGTCGCCTGGCCTGGGGCGACTTGTAAGTCGTCCCAAGTCGGGCTTGAAGTCATCACAAGTCGTTTTGAAGTCGTCCCAAGTCGCGCTGTGATCTTAACTCAAGTCGTGTCCAAGTTGCCTGACTCAAGTCGCCTACAAGTCGTGTTGCCCTTGTGTGAATGGGCTCTTAAAGTTGAGTGGTATTTTTGTCATGCTCGACTGAAATGAAGACAACAAATGCAGCACATTTTAATAAAAGATAGTAACGTTTTAAAGCAATACATAAACAAATGAAGTAGTGTAACAAAACGTCCCACACTCCACTTGAGTGCTTTCGTCATATACAGCTTCCTCCCAGTCTGAATATAGATGTCAGATATTCCAACCACTCACAATCACAAAACAAGACAATACTTGTTTAGTTGCTGAATATGGACTGTTTATTAGAACCAAAATACAAGTCTTATATACAGTAGAAGAGGAGGCTCCCTCCTGCTCATATTACTCTAATGCCCTGTACACACGGTCGGGCATTCCGACGACAAAATCCGTTTTTTTTTCCAACTGATTTTTGCCCAAACTTGTCTTGCATACACACGGTTGCACAAAGTTGTTGGAAAATCCGAACGAACGAAGAGGTGCATGGGGAGCTGAAAACAGGGGTGTCCCAACCTTTCCAAGGGATTCTGACTTCCACGGGCCCTCCCGTCACATCTCTCCCTTTTTGGCAGAAGACTAACACAGGAGGAGACCCCAGACGGGTTGACTCCAAAGTTAGTCCATAGTTCCAGTCCTCTAATGCCTGTACTCACACGTTACCCCAAACAAATTGTTCCAAACAGAGAATTACTCACCCAGCCAACCTCTGCCTCTCTCATAGAACATACCCACTGGTGGGGGGAAGTGCAGACTGGTCCTTCCCTCTAGAGTCCCTTTAGCAGTAGGAGAGAAGACAGGGTGGCTGGTTTCAGTCCGTTATGTTGTTGAGCATCTGGGCCAACTGCCCAGCATTTCTGGGGTATACAGGTGGAGACTTTGCCAGTGCTTGGCAGAGTGCTACAAACCTCTGCTGGGCTTTCTGCTAGGGGAGACAGCAGGCCCATCCACCGACACCAGATCAAGCTGCTGTTGTGAGGTGGCGATTGCATTCTCTCCTTGGGTCCTAATCTGCTGCTCGGGAGTGACCACCACCTGCTCCAGAACTCCTGCCTCCCTCCTCCAGGGCCTCCATAACTGCCAAAGGTGTGGGGCAGAGGTCTTGGACTCTCTGTCTGGCTACCAGCACTTCAGCTGGGTTGGTTCTATCATTCTGGGGCGCTGTCTGCTGTTGGAACTCCCTTTCACTGGTATTGTCTCCCAGGTGTATGAACCCTTGTTGGAGAGGGGAATTGGTTGCTTCTCCTCTCTGCATCTCTGAAATCTACTGGGAAAGAGGAACCATCACCTTCTCACCTCCGGCCTCTGAAACGGCCAAGGGTGTGGAGCAGGAGTCTGCAGTACTCTGTCCTTTTGCCAGTACTTGAGCAGGTGATGCATAATCTATAACATCCTCTGATGAACAGTCCATTAAGTCCATACATTATGTAATCTGTGGCTGGAGAGATGAGCCGACTGCCCCAGCTCCCTGGAACTACTCAGTTGTTGCCGGTGCTGGCCAGAGTTTGGTAGCACTCTGCCCTGTTGCTAGCACTTCTACTGGGGACTCCACATCATCCGTTTTCGCTAACCATCGGAACAGGAGGCTGGATTCCTCCACTCCCAAACGTTGTAGCTGTCATTGGGGAGGAGAGCTGGCTGCTTCCTTTTCTGTTCCCTCCTTTGGCTGCTGGGACCACATGCCTATGGTACTGTCTCCCAGGTGCACTGATCTTTGCTGGGGAGGAAAGACCACTTTTTCCACCCCGGCCAACTGTTGGGGAGGGACAAAAAACACCTCCTCTCCCTGTATCTGCTGCTGGGAAGTGATCGCCACCTTCTCACCCTGAGCCTCTGGAACTGCCACAGGTGTGGGGAAGAGGTCTTGGACCCTCTATCCAGTGACCAGCGTTTCAGCTGGGGAAGTTCCTTGCAACTCCACAGATACTGCTGTGGGTGCTGGGCAGAGCACAAGAAATTTGACCCTGATACCAGCTCTTATGCTGGAGGCTCATCAGGTTTATCTTTCTCAGCAGAAAAGTCTATCAAATCTCCTGTCTCTGCAACTGATGTCTGGGGATAGAGGTTTATCATCTCCTGTCTGTTGTCCTGCGGTTGAACAGAAATGGCAGTAAGGGGCTGGAGACTGGTTGGCTGGGTAGGGGAGAGAGCAGATGGTCAAGGATCTTTATTGGGCACCAGGCGTTGCTGGTCCTGAAGAAGTTGATATCTACTCCGGGTCCAGTTTGTTGTGTTTTGGAGACCGTAAGATGAAGGACATAATGATTTAGGAAGCGAGTCAGCAGGTGGTGTCTGTACAGTACCTGACTACTGGTACTACCAGAGGTGAACACGCTAGGTCGTAGGAAGCCATAGAAAGGCCAGGATGACCAGGCTGGGTAAGAGTCCAAAGGGGAACATGTGAGGATTTCGGACATGCCCCTGAAGATAGCACTTGTGATGGGTAAGCGTTTGCCATTGATAGTGGGCTGCTGGTTTTGAATTCCGCACAGCAGGGATTTCACTGTATGGGCTGTGAACACAGATGGCTCTCTGGGATTCTGTAAGGACAGGAAATGCTGAATACTGGCTAGGTACAGCCTGATAGTGTTATGAGTGAGAGCCAGCTGTGTATGCCAAAAAGATATGAAGGCCGGGATGTGAGTGACGTCATCTGCTGTGGTTTCAAGACAAGCGGCTAGGAACCTACAGTTGGTGTTCCAGGGCATGCGGTAAGCCTTAAATGTGTTGCTACACAGTGAGTAGTTGATGAGCTGTGTTGCATTGGCAAGACGTGGCTTCAATCCATTATTAGTTGAGACCAAGGTGGGATAGTAGTGGATGATGTTTCGGCTCCGGATTCCTGCTGGAAGAATGAGACAAAATTGAAGCGGGACAGTGAATTTGCTGTGGCATTGCACTTGCCAGGAATATGCTCACAGTAAATATTAAATTCATGATGTAGTGATAATTGCACCAGCCTGTACAGGAAGGACATGACGGGGAGTGACTTGGATCTATACTTATCAATGATGTCAGCCATAGCCTGGTTGTCTGTGATGAAGAGTACTTTCTTACCTGTCCATGTGTGGCCCCAGACTTGGGCTGACTGCTGCCACAGTGGGGTACAGTTCAAACAGAAGAAGATCAAGCAAAGCCAGGAATCAAGCAGATTTCTGGGGGCCAGGGACCCGCGAACCAGTGGTAGCCAAAAAGCGTCTGTGACTACTTGTGAGGACTGGGCTGATACTGAGGGAATAAACATAGATTTGTTGTTCCAGTTGGTGAGGAACTTGTATAGTTAAGTCCGTTATGGCTGCTATGGGTCTAGTTTGAGGACTTGGTCGGGGTCCTGTACTGGGCGAGAAAGACCAAGAGCCGTGAGATGAGCGAGCTCCCCTGCGGAATAATCCTCATCACAAAATTGAGCATCACTATCAAGGACTGCAGCTGTCTTTTAGTACAGCCCTGTGGCCGGGTAAAATCGTGAGTGACTGTTTGTCAGCAGGCAGGCTAGCCTGCATAGCCTGCGTGTCCAGGACAATGCTTAAGAAGGTGAAGGAATGTGCCAGGCATTCCACTTTGTGTTCAACTATAGCCACATTCAGATTGTTGAAGACCACTCTTAGATTGTCTAGATCTACAGGGGTATCTCTAGCAGAAAGTCGTCAAGATAATGGATAACCCTGTGGCACTGGGCCTGGTGTGATAGGATCCAAGTGAGGGACTGGATGAAAACGCCAAACCGCCGTGGGCTGTCTTTAGACCCAAAGGTCAGTTTGGTGAAAAATAGTAGTAATTCATCCACTTCATGCCATGCCACCGCCAGAGGGAGTTGGACTGCGTCTGCGATATCTGTTTTGGATAGGTGCCTATCTTAATGTTGGCTTAGGTGGCCAGTAGATATGGGCATTTGTTTTCGTCCGAATGCATTTTCATTCCGAATTTCAGGTATTTTCTTTATCATTTAAAAAAACGATAATGAAAGTGCAGAATCCGAAAAACGAAAGATCTGACATAAATAAATGCTTTATTTACATTTTCGCTGTGACAACAGTTCGATACAGATAGGAGATTCGACATGACGCTGACAATAACAATCTGTGTCTATCGAACATGTGGTCGAATGTGCCTAACCTTAACTCTATTAGTCCAGGATAATTCTACATAGAGAGAAAAGATTTGATAGAGAGAAAAGATTCGACAGAGAGAAAAGATCGCTGCTGGAATTGGGTGGGGGAAGTAAAATAATGATGATGATGAATGTTATTGGCTGATTGTAACCAAAGAGGAGGAGCAGTCAACTTACTTTCACTTACGATTGCTAGCAGAGAGAGACACACGCACTGAATCATTTCAGAAGACAGTCAATCTTAGCTGGTCCATTTGTCAGAGAACCTGAATTATTTAGCAATGAAACATAAGCAACAGTTCAACTTAACTTTTTCATAATAATCTGCTGCTATTGTTTTAGTGTTGTGAACCTGATAGTGATATTAGTGTTGCTAGTGTTGTGATAGCCTCAGAGGCTGCCTGTGTTGGGGGTGGGGGGGTTATTATTATAGATTCTATATTATAGATTAAGATTCGATATAGATTCTATATACCTTATCTTGTTACCTGTCTGATCAATGATCACTATCACCACCAGTCCATTTTCTGTTTGAACTATATACATTCAACGTGAACGACAATGATTCGCCAAAACAAACGTTGAATCTTTGCTTATGGTGTCTGTCGAAAGTTCTAAAAAGATTTGACGGAGCAGCTAAACTATACAGAGTCATACAGTTTAGCTGCTAGCATCTAATCTTAGCGTCTAATCTTCTTTGAACATTTGACAGACACCATAAGCCTTCAATGACAGATTCGACCTTAATTCATTTGGACGAAAACTAAATTCTGAAACTAAATATTTCAGTGTGCATATGTCTAGTGGCCAGGTCAACTGATGCGTATTTGAGAGAAAATTCTTCGGAAAGGGGTCAGGGACTTCAGACTAGAGATATGGGATAAATGAGGCACAGACAAGTCATAGACTATGGAGGGGCGTCTTGTGGCTGCCTGAGAGCACCAATTTGTTTTGTGGGCGGAAGATTGGCAAATCAGAGTGGGGAACAAAGACCAGTGAAGTGGCAACAAAACAGTTGCGTGTCTGTGACCCTTCAGTCAGTACTGATCTGGAATTGAGCTAGTCTTGCCACTGCTTAGTCTGAGAATGACCAATGTTAGTTGTAGAAGGCAAAAGCACCATATTTTTAAACAAGATGTAACACTGCATGAAGGTATAAGTCCAGCTCCTCCCTTCTACTGGGGGAGGCTGAACAAAAGGACGTCTCTGAACATCCCAAAGGTCAGGGCAAACGCAGTGGCTGGCAGCTTCCGACTGAGCCTGGGGTCATTCAACTTGACAAGCACTGAGACATTCCCCTGGTGTACCTGCAGAAGGAGAAGCTGTCATCGGGACCAAGACAGGGTCAGGAAGAGTCAAGGGGGGGCGAACTTTCCAAAGTGTGACTCTGATCTGGATGTCCGAACTGTTGCAGTTTAAGGAGGAGACCAAAGAATGCAGCTGGGAAATGGCCCCAGAGATGGATTGCAGGGATGTCTGCTGGGTGCTGGGCCAGAACAGCTCTGCCTTCCTGGCCATAGCTGGAAAGGGAATATCCCTGCTTCTCAGCTCAGAAATGCATTTGAGGGCTGTACGCTGCCACGTTCTGAGGGTGACAGAGGGGCAGGTGTGAAGTGCTCCCTGCTGGCCAGTGGCATAGCTCTGACTAGGGGGGTTCTCATGTTTAGAGGAGTCAGAGCTGTAGAATATAGAGAGGAGTGGTAAAGAGAAAACTTGGAGAGGGGGAAAAAGGGGAGAAGAATAGGAAAAGGAATGATAGGTGTAGACAGGTGCTGACAGCGTTCTGTTGTGGCCAAACTATGTAGAATGAGAATCTAGAAAACTCAGAGTGCGAGGCGACCAAGGTGGGCCAGGAGGTGACTGGCCAGATAACTGATAGCTCGGGTGTCTGTTTGTGGTGAGCACAAATCTGAAGACCAGAACCCTGGGGAGTACTGCAGCATGAATTTGAAGTCTGGTATGGCCTACGTGGGAATGTTGCGGTCTGTAGTGGGTGACGTTTGCTTGGCCTGCTAACACTTGCACTGCCAGCAAGCCTACTGTTAAGCGACCTTGTCTGTGAGGTGAAGGGTCGCCCTTCGAAAATGTTTAGACATGTGACAGAAACTAACGCCTGGAGAGCACGTCCAATGATGTATGTGAAGTAACGGTATAGTGAAAGGGTGCTGCAGAATGATGTGATATCGAAACCCGTGGGCTATGCACCTGACTGATGCTCTAGTAATGGGGTCCTGGTTAGGATTGAACTCGGTCTACCAAGAAAACCTGCAGTAGGGGTGACATAAGTGCAACAAGACTCCTTACTCCCCTTTTTTTTTCTTATTTGTTTGTCCCCCTTGTATGCCACTGGCCCTGGTGTAGATGCAATTATTGTGTTGTTTTTTTTTTTGGGGGGGGGGGGGGGGGTACGTCCAACCTGGTACAGGATGGAACCTGAGCTTGACTGACCTGAGGGAGAAAGACAGATGGAAAATAATGAAAGGTTCATATGAATACCACTGGAGACAAGCGGCCGATTAAGTGCCACTTGAATGAAGTATTGCTGTGTGAGTGCCACTGAGTGTGCTTGCAGTGATAGCAAGAAGTTTATGCTGAGATACATGTTTTGTAGCGATTGAAAATGGATAAATGCTGAGATGCATGTATTTGCAGTGACTGCAAATGGATAATGCTGAGATACATGTACTTGCAGCAATTGCAAGGAGTTTAGGCTGAGATGCATGTTTGCAGCGATTGCAAAATGGGCAACTGCTGGGAGGCGTGTACTTGCAGCAATCCCAAGGAGTTTATGCTGAGATGCATGTTTGTAGTGAATGCAATGGGTAAATGCTGAGATGCATAATTTGGCAGCGATTGCAAGATGCGTATTTTTGAAGCATTTGCTAGAAAGGTAACCTACTGATAGGCAAAAAGAAATGGATAGAGGAAATTGTATGTGATTGAAGGAACTGTGAAAAGGGCATAGTAACTAATCATAGATTCATGCTAGGGGGTATAACAAATTGAGCGTGGAATACTCGTGATGCGAACCGCTGTGCCGCTGATGCGACTAGGTTCAGTTTGTAGTGTGATGCATGTAGCTGCTGACACGATCCAAATCAGTCAGAACAATGCTATAAACAACAAATCGTAGGGTATGGTACAAACTGCTATGAATATGTATGTGGGATGCAAGGGATGCAAACCGTTGTGCCACTAATGTGACTAGGTTCGGTTTGGATTGTGATGCATGTAGCTGCTGACGTGATTCGAATTGGTCGGAAAATTATATGAATAATGAATCGTAGGGTATGGTACGAACTGCTAAGAATTGATGAGAAGCGGTGTGCTGCAATGGCAACTAGGCTCAAATAGGAATGATGTTTGTGGCAAGAAGTGATATGAACCAGTGAGTGAACCAACAAATCGTTAGTATGGTATGGGGGTGAGCGGTAAGAATTGGTCAGAAAAAATTATATAAATAACTAATCTTAGAGTATGGTACGAACCGCTACAAATCCGTGTGTGGGATGCGGCTGATGTGAAGCGTTGTGTCGCCAAGGCGACTAGGCTTGAATCGGAGTGACGGGTATGGCATGAAAGTGATATGAATCGGTGAGTAAGATGACATAATAGCAAATCTTTTGTAGGGTATGGGGGTGAGCGGTATGAATCGGTGCAAGACATGTCTGATGCAAACCGTTGTGTCACTGATGTGACTAGGTTAGAATCGGGCTGTGGAAGGTATGCAACATATCTGATATGAATCAGTAGTAGGGTAAATGAAATTGGTTGAAAAGTGTGAAGTGAAAGAGATTTGAATTGATTGCAGAGTGTATGCTACCCCTTACTCTAAACTGAACCCATACCAACCACCCAACCCCCCAGGCTAATTACAGTAAGTGCAGACAAGGCACCAGGTGGGTCTAATTACCACCTCATTCAGCCACAGAACCAATGCAAACAATACATGCTCATCTCCAAATGGATGAGATGGCAACCCCATAGACTCTGAATCCTATGAGCATCAAAGCCTGTATCGAGTGAAATTGGACCGACCGACAGTGGATCGGAGGCTTGGATCTACAAATGAAACATATGTTTGTGGCATGGGATGACAAGCAAGGCCGAGGGGACATACAAATCTACTACACCTGTGCCGAATGATATTGGCACACGACCAACAACAACTCAGGGGCAGCTAAGAATGAATGAAGGATATGAAACATAACGAATCATAACACTGCATATGAACGAAAAGGTATGAACCCTACCTGCAACAGCGAGCGAGAACCACAGAGGAAGAGCATGTAGGAGGAAGCTGCAAGACATGTGCAATCAAAGGAACAGACTCACGAACACGACGTGAGCTGGGAAGAGCCGGCCCACCAACTTATAGTATCACACACTGGAAACAACAGAGAGCAAGGGCGAGCAGCCAGCTTAAAAAATATATATATATTTTATTATATATATATATATATATATATATATAATAGTACTTACTTAACACACTTTTCTACATGATGCCTATGAGTTGTAGGAAAAACAAATATTAAGCACTACTATGGGTAATGGGGTAACAGCCTGAGTAAATGCCCTTAACACTTCCCAGTGAAAGGCCACTTTATTATTATATTTTATTATTATTATTATTATTATTTTAACATAAGCAATGGCATCATTCCACCAAATCTAACTGCATATTTTACAAGATATTTTAATTTTATAACAGCACAAAAGTCCAGCTCAACGCTTTGCTCCAAAATTCCATATAAAATTCAGCTGTGAAGTGCAATGGGGGTATTTAAAAATATAGCACAGTGCTGTAGATAATATTAAAAATGTTGCAATTATTATCTGCCCGCAAAGTGCTTTTAGGTTCAGAAAATAAATGATTTATCTGTTAAGACTGAGTTAAAAAAAGGAATCCTATTAAGGTTTTAAAAAATGCTTGTTTTACTTGGAAATTGTGTTTAATTTATTCAGTGTAAAATTCCATAGAATTACTGTAGTATTGGTAATGGTGTACAATACACTATCTATTGATTTTACCTTCTAATTTGATTCTTTTGTTTGAAAGAATCAGAATTTCAGTTTATAGAATGACTTATTCTGTCAGTCCTTTCTGCCAATTTAATCTTTAGTTTTGCCTTTTGAAATACTGCAGGTGCCCATATCCTGCTGGTTGGCCAAGTGCAAACCTCCCACTGGGATTTTTACTCAGCCAGGTGCCGTGGCTGCTACACTGAATGACAAACACTAAGTAGAACCTGTCACAAGCATATTTGCATTATGGGCTTTGCTTAAGAGTCAATGTGTTATAAGATGTCATTGAAGACCTTATAATAGTGACTAAGCTTTTTTCTATACTTCAGCATCTCTTGCAACTAACTTGCAACTCACTAGTCATATGGGCCTCCTGCAGGTAAGCTTAATAACTCTATAGCTCTAGTGCCTATATCTCTGCACACCTTTTACCATAAAGCAAGTATTGTCTTTGATTGTCCATCAAGCCTAATCCACTCTCAGTGTGATACTAGTTAGCATAATTGCTTTAAAGAAACCAAAAAAGCATTATGTTTCTCTGTCTCACTCCTTCCTTTTTCATAAATGACGACAGCCATTTTGATGGAAAGGTCACTGTATTTATCAAGCTAATCCAACATCTATGGATTTGTTCCTTCGCCTCGCCCCCCTTTGCAAAAAATATTTCAGGCTTACATGTTTTCATCCTTTTGTGTTACACCAAGGTCCTGTCCAAGGCTGCAAGAAATCTTTGTAATAACCACCATTAGCATTATATCAAATCAAAAGAGACTCATGGCTAATATTGAAATTGTTACAATTTGGAACTTTTAGCACTTCTACTCCTGCTGTTTTAAATTATGTAATTCACTGTACATATTCACACATGCTACGTTTATGTGTCATTAACTGTAGGAGAAAGTTAGGAGCTTCTACTACAGTATGTGTTCTAGGTATTATTTCCTTTTCCCCTACCGGAGAAACACAAGAATGCATTCTGTCAACTGTATTAAAGTGTTAGTAGAAATGTTCATTGAGATCAGATTTCTGAAACAACTCCCCGTGGACACATAAAGGACAATTTTTCTTAATTGTGTATTTAACTGATATCTATACCCACAGCACTGAAATTAAAATCTTGAGAAGAATTTTTGTATTGTTTAGGGTCCTTGCAAAACAACAGGCCTTCACAGCAGTCTACTCCAAAGAAATGTAAAACTATATCAGTACATCAAGCTTTTCAAGTATTTTTGCTATCTCATGGCAAGAAGCAGAAAGAATAGATAGAACTGTGTTGTGAGAAGAATAGACAAAGTTCATAGATATAAAAAAAGAGCAAATTTAATAACAGAATTTAGGAGTAAAGGAAATCGGTAAGCAAGCATGAATATCTTAGAAATAAAAGGTATACTTCAAAACAACAGAGAAGGTGTGTATATAGATGTACTTTTGCATACAAAACATACATTTTGAAAGTTCAAAAGATACAAAGGCTGCAAATATTTTTTTTCTGGTGGATTAGTCCATATAAAGATGGTTAGGCCATTTATACTCAGACACACAAGTTCTCCAGTAACACAATCGAAAATGTATAAAAACATTTCTAAAAAAATATTTTTTTACACTTAGAGGTCACTGATATACACAGCATTTTATTTATAAGGTCAACATAAAAAAAATGAAATGTGAGACATGGACAATGTCATGAGCAGCTAGACGACTGCTTCTGTGGTACGCTTTACACATAGCAGCTACCCTTTTGAGTACCCTTTATTAGAGATCCTGGAATCGGATGCCCTTAGAAATTTAAAAACTGGCCATATGGCCTGAACAAGGTTATGTTCCTTAATGAGGGTGAAAAAGGAAGCACTCTACAGGTGCATCTTCTTACAAGTTTTCCATTTGGAGGTACTTGCTGTTGTGTTTTGTATCATTGTCCTGTTGGATAACCCAAGTGCACTTGAGCTTGAGATCACAAACTGATGGCCAGACATTCTCCTTTAGAATTTTCTAGTAGAGCTCAGAATTCATGTTTTCATCAATTAGGCCGCGTACACACGCGGGGACTGTTCGCTGAAACTTTGTTCGTCAAACAGTTGCCGCAACAGTCTGCTCAAAATTTGCATGAGCGGACTTGCCCACACACGAGCGGACTGTTTCAGCGAACTGTTTGCCAAACAGTTCGCTCAACTTTTGAAATGAACGGACTCGCCCACGTAAGGCGGAGGCAAGTCCGCCCATTTCGAGTGCGTGTACAGGTAGGCGGGGCCCGCGAAGGAGACGTCGCGGGCTCCGCCGCCTGGAATGGACTTAAAGGGGAACCCCAACGCCGAAAAAAATCGGCGTGGGGGTCCCCCCAAAGTCCACAACAGACCCTTGTCCGAGCACGCTACCCGGCCGGCCAGGAAAGGGGGGCGAGCGAGCGCGCCCCCCCTCCTGAGCCGTACCAGGCCGCGTGCCCTCAACATGGGGGGTGCCTTGGGGAAGGGGGGGCCGCGCGGCCCCCCCACCCCAAAGCACCTTGTCCCCATGTTGATGAGGACAAGGGCCTCTTCCCGACAACCCTGGCCGTTGGTTGTCGGGGTCTGCGGGCAGGGGGCTTATCGGAATCCGGGAGCCCCCTTTAAGAAGGGGGCCCCCGGATACCGACCCCCCACCCTATGTGAATGAGTATGGGGTACAATGTACCCCTACCCATTCACCTGTAAAATAAAAGTACCCAAAAAAAAAACACAACACACGAGAAAAAATATTTTATTGCACAGCTCCGGGGGTCTTCCGTCTTCGGGGGTCTTCTCGCCGGACTCCTCCGCTATCTTCGTGTAGCTCTTTTACTAGCGGAGGAGTCCGGCTTTCTTCCTCCCCGCCGCCGGCCTCTTCTCCCGACTTCGGGGGTCTTGTCCCCCTCTTCGGTTCTTCTGCCGGGCCACCGCGCCTTCTTGTAGCTCTTTTGCAGGCGGTGGCCCGGTCTTCTGTCGCCGCCGCCTTCCGTTCTTCTGCCGGGCCACCGCGCCTTCTTATAGCTCTTTTGCAGGCGGTGGCCCGGTCTTCTGTCGCCGCTGTCGCCGTCGCCGCCTTCCATTCTTCTTCTTCTTCTTGTTGTTCTTCTTCTTCTCCAGGAGATGTTGACACGACGCTCTCTCCGGGCCGGAATGCCAGAGCCGCCCTGCGCTGCCACTTATAAAGTGCCAATGGGGCTGTGTCACATGGTATATGTCACATGGGTTGGTCACATGGGTTGATGTCACATGGGGACTATGACATTGTAAGGGGGCGGGGTCACCATGTGACATCAACCCATGTGACCAACCCATGTGACATATACCATGTGACACCGCCCCATTGGCACTATATAAGTGGCAGCGCAGGGCGGCTCTGGCATTCCGGCCGGAGAGAGCGTCGTGTCAACATCTCCTGGAGAAGAAGAACAAGAACAAGAAGAAGAAGAAGAACGGAAGGCGGCGACGGCGACAGCGGCGACAGAAGACCGGGCCACCGCCTGCAAAAGAGCTATAAGAAGGTGCGGTGGCCCGGCAGAAGAACGGAAGGCGGCGGCGACAGAACGGCCTGGTACGGCTCAGGAGGGGGGGCACGCTCGCTCGCCCCCCTTTCCTGGCCGGCCGGGTAGCGTGCTCGGACAAGGGTCTGTTGTGGACTTTGGGGGGACCCCCACGCCGATTTTTTTCGGCGTTGGGGTTCCCCTTTAAGTCCATTCCAGGCGGCGGAGCCCGCGACGTCTCCGTCGCGGGCCCCGCCTACCTTCACACGCGCTCGAAATGAGCAGACTTTCCTCCGAGCGGGAACAGTTTGCTCATTTCGAAAGTAGCCTACACACGGGCGGACTGTTCGCTCAAACAAAGTTTCAGCGGACAGTTTTTCGGAATTTCCGAAAGACTTTGTCCGTCAAACTGTCCGCTGAAACTGTCCGCTGAAAGCCCACACACGAGCGGACTGTCCGCTGAAACACTGTTCAGCGGACAAAGTTGGGCGAACAGTCCGCCCGTGTGTACGCGGCCTTATGGTAAGTCGCCCAGGTCCTGAAGCTGCAAAGCAACCCCAGACCATCACGCTACTACCACCATGTCTGACTGTTGGTATGATGTTCTTGTTATGAAATGCAGTATTAGTTTTATGCCAGATGTAACGGACGCACACCTTCTAAAAGGTAACATTTTTGTCTGATCAGTTGACAGAATATTTGACTAAAAGTCTTGGGGATAATCAAGATGTTTTTTAGAATAAAATTTAGAATAAAAAGAAGGTGAAACAAATTTTTTAGACCCCGCGCTATTTGCGCAAATGTTTATCAAACCAATATATTTGCAAAAATACACTAAAACCATTATTAGCACATAAAAACACAGCTAATTTTACTAAATTCCTGTTAAATCCCAATTAAATAGAAAAGCTTAACCAGTATGGAGCTAATAAATAACAAAATGTTTTTTATATTTTACATTGTGCCTTTTTGCAAAATGGTGAAAATCAAAATTACGCAAAATTGTAAATATCCAAATCTCTCTAAGAATCGTAAGGTTTTCATTTCTCCCTCACAGCTTTCAGAATTTGTGAAAGATCCCCAAACCCATATATTTTCTGAAAGTATATCTCTAAAATAAAATTTGCGCAAATGTTTATCAAACCAATTTATTTTCAAAAAATACACTAAAACCATTATTAGCAGATACAAACACAGCTAATTTTACAAAATTCCTGCTAAATTCCTACTAACTATAAAAGCTTTATGGAGTTAATAAATAACAAATATTTGTAAATTTTAAATTGCGCATTTTTGCAAAATGATGAAAATCATACGTACTCAAAAATTTCTCTGAAGGTTTTAATTTTTCCCTTACAGTATTCAGAATTTGTAAAAGACCCCCCCCCCCCCCCCCACCATATATTTTCTGAAAGCATATGACCAGTAGAATAAAAATAAGATGCTATTGATTTTTAAGGCCCCACGATATTTGCGCAAATGTTTATCAAAGCAATATTTGTGCTATAAAATACACTAAAATCATTAATAGTGAATTCATACAAAATGACAAAATGTACAAAATTACTCCTAAATTTCTATTAAATATAAAAGTTAAAGTTAAAACTGTATTGAATTGATAAATAACAAATATTTGTACATTTTAAATTGCACCTTTTTGTGAAATGGTGAAAACTGAAGGTATGCAAAATTGTAAATAGCAACAATTTAATCTAAAAATCTGGAGGTTACCATTTTTCACTTACATCTTTCAGAATTTGAAAAGAATCTCAAATTGGAATAAAAAAAAGTTACAGTTTTTTGGGCCCTGCAATAATTTTCTCAAATGTTCATCATCATATTGCTATTTTCACAAAAAAATACACTAAAATCCTTAATATTGCGCATAAACACAACATAACTTAAAAAAAATCCTGCAAAATTGCTACTAACACATTGTTCATATGTGGCATACTAAAGTGTATGCCCATGGGGGGGCCATATTTAACCACACAGGGATACACAGGTGTTCCATGCATCCCCATACAGGCAGTTCCGTTCATGTCAATTGGAATGCAACAGCTGCACAGGCATAGCTGCTGTTCCCAATCTGACATCCGTGTGGGTGTGGGTGTGGTGCATGACAGCACAGACAGTGTGAGCTCAGGGACATGCATAGATGTAAAATTGGAAGCAACAGCTCTGTTTGTGCAGGTGCTACATCCCAAATGACATCAATAGGACGGCCTGCACAGAGATGCATGGAACACCTGTGCATCCCTGTAAAGGTACGCTGTGTATGCCCTGTGTGAGCAAGGCCTTAGGCTCCTTTCGCACAAGCACACTGATCGGGTCTGCCTGTCCATTTTTCAGGCGGGCCCAATCAGACCACCCATTGTTTTCTATGGAGCGGCTAATGTAAATGGACATGTGTTCATTTACACCCATCTGCATCTGAACCAGTCTGATAAAAAACAGATAGATGGGGATTCCATTCCCCATCCATCTAGCAGATCGGATCAGATGGTATCCGATGGAAATGGACAGGCGGTCCATTTCCATCTGACTGTCCCATAGAGAATAGCGAGCTGTGTCCATCAGCGGAGCGGAAACAGACTTGTCACCCACCTGCTCTGCGAGGATCAGCAGACAGACCCCCTGCTTGAGAGAGTCCTCTCCATGTGAAAGGGGTCTTAGAGTGCCCGGTCCATTAGGGCCACTGGTGCGCTGTCCCCCTCCAGGGCACCAGATTCATACTTTGTATGAGTTTTTTTTTCATGCCACATGATTAGAACCTAAGGCTCTAACTGTCTTGAAAAAGGTTGGGCTCGAGGTGTAGAGCATTTCACCCCGAACCCACCCACTTGTGACAATAGCAAATTTATATTTGCTATCGTCTTCCAGCCTTTCCTCCTGGCCAATCAGGATGGATCGGGTTGGCCAGGAGTAGAAGCTGAGGTATCCATGAAGGGGTGAGTCTGGGGAGGGCGACCGCCACCATGGAGGGGTGAGTGCGGGCGGACTTGTTTGTGTTACATTATTTTTTTCTAGTTATATATGAATTTTTTTATAGGGTTATCTTTGATGAAATATCAGAGGTCTAAACAGACCCCATATGTCTTTTTTTTTGAGACGGAGAAAGGGACTGAAGATAGCCACCTTTCTCTATAGCAGAGGAATCTGTATAGAGATTCCATTCATTCAGAAAATTACAGTCTGATACATTGTAACACTCGCGGTTACAAAGATCAGCTGTCAGTGAATATAGGAATGATCGCTGCCTATAATCACTGTACTACAGGGGGGAGCTTAGTAATCACATGTTTACTAAGCCCCCCCAAGCCCCAACCGCTCCTCCTCCCCCACCGCACTCTCCAGGCTGACAGATTGAGAGATCAGTGCAGGGAGAAGCTGCAGATGGTGGGAGGGGAAGGAGTTATGCCGCTTAGAGCGGCCATGGATCAGGGGCATGAGGCAGTTGGGGTGGGCAAACTGACTGGTGGGGGGACACATCTGGCACTTGAAGCCACTGCAGGACTTGAAGCTGGCGGGAGTGGAAAAGGAGGAATGCCGGCTAATGATGCTGGCTTCTGGGAGCGGGTTTGCAGGGGGAGTCGGATGGGGTGGAGGGGGGTAATCAGTGCTGGGGGGAAGACGGAGGGTGAAGGGGATAGGAGAGGCAGGGGACAGGGAAGCATGGCATGGGTGTGGGGAGGTCACATTAGGAGTTAATAACTCTGATCAGCGGGTTATAATTCACCGATCAGAGTTACAGAATTGTTTAGCAGAGTCTTCTGAACAATTCTGATATAAACTTATGGTCATTGAAGTGACCATAAGCTTATAGGAGAGGGAGAAATGAGATTGGTGCTCCGTGCAAACTTTGCCACCTGTGGGCACTTCTGTAGGTCCATACGGCATACGTACTTGGCAGTGAAAGGGTTAAGTGGGACAAATATGCAAGGAAAATAAAATCTAAAAGATGGCAAATACTCTTTCACAGCATTGTATATGTATATTATATTGTCTGGGCATTTGATAAGGCCACAGAAGAGATAAAATGGGGAAGATTTACTAACACTGAAGCACTCAGAATCCAGTGCAGCTGCCCATGATAGCCAATCACCTTCTAACTTCAACTTGTTTAGCTTTAGCAATAAAACCTGGAAGTTGATTGGTTTCTATGTAGAGTTGCACAAGATTTTGCTCTCTCCATTTATAGTAAATAAACCCCAATGTGTTTTGGTTTTCAGGAGTTTGCTTTACCATAAATGGAGTTTATGATCCATATGATCTATATGTTTTTTGAGGGACTAAGCCCTTGTACACACGGTCGGACATTCCGACAACCAAATCCGTCGGATTTTGTCCGACGGATTTTGTTTGAAACTGTTGCATACACACAGTCGGACAAAGTTGTCAGAAAATCCGATCGTACTTAACGTGATGACTTTATTTCATTAGGACGGGACTACGTTCAGGCTAGTAGCCAATAGCTTTGGTCTAGGAATTTGATCTGAGCATGCGTGGCACTTTGTCTGATCGGAATTCTCTACACATGATCGGACAAAGTCCGATCGGATCATGTTGTCGGAAAATTTTATAGCCCAGCTGGAAAACTTGGTCCGTCGGATACGCTGACAGAAACAGTCCGATGGAGCCCACACACTGTCGGATTATCCGACAACACGGTCCTATCGGACATTGTCCATCGGAATGTCCGACCGTGTGTACAAGGGCTAAGAGGATTACAATTACCTCACACAAAGGACTCACGCAAGCTAATGGGGTTGATTTACTAAAGGCAAACTTTACAGGGGAATGTGATATTTGTTGCACAGTAAATGTTCACAGCATTTAAGTTAAGTAAAAACTCCCTTAAAAAGTGAACAGCCTATTTTCCTTTAATAAATCAACCACATGGGTCACGTCAGCAAGTAAGAAAAAAAAAAAAGTTTATTTAACCACTTCAGCTCTGGAAGGTTTTACCTCCTTCATGTCCAGGTCATTTTTTTCTATTTATCACTGCGCTACTTTAACTGGTAATTGTGTAGTCATGTAATGCTGTACCCAAACAAAATTTGTATCATTTTTTTTCATAGAAATAGAGCTGTTGGTGGTATTTGATCATCTCTGGGTTTTCATTTTTTATCATATAAATGAAAAAAGCCATAAAATAAAAAAATAAAAATAAACAAACCCCCGACTATGAAACACATCCAATAACAAAAATTTTAAAAATCAAATGTTTTAAGAAATTTTGGCCCAAATGTATCCTGCTGCATATCTTTGGTAAAAAAAAAAAAAATAATAAACCCCAATAACTGCATATTGATTGATTTACAGGAAAGTTATAGTGTTTAAAACTATGGTGTATATATATTGGATTTTTTTATTTATTTTTCACAACTAATAGCGGTGATCAGCGTCTTATAATTGGACTGCAATAGTGTGGCAATCTGACACTAACTGATGCTGGGGGGAGGAACTGGCTCACTGCCACTGACATCACCAGTGATACTAATACAGTGCTAAAACCATACACTATCATTGTACTAATCACACTGGTTGGGAAGGGGTTTACATCAAAGGAGATGAAAGGGTTAACTGTGTGTCTAATGTGCACTGTTTTTTACTAAATAAAAATATGGGTGGTTACAAAATATTTATTTGTTTCTTATCCTTGCTTTGAATGGATAGGAAACAGAGAAATCATCCCCTCTTCACAAAGCCCTGTGCTGATTATCAACACACAGCTCTGGGCTGTGATTGGACACAGTTGATCAGCAGGTCCCCACCATTGGCCGGGATCTGCTGATAGACTTCCATTGTGTACAATCACAGTGGGTGTCAGCGTGGTCGCACACTGTAAACCTAGGAGCAGGCAGCAATGTACCAGTAGGTTGCCTTGCCTGCACGGGCCGCCCATCTGCAGTACTTTGTGGGCAGTCCAAAAGTGGTTAAAGCCAATCTTTCTTTATTTTTTGTTTTGTTTTGGATAGATTAGGCTAAATGCCTGTAATTTTTTTTGATTCCCCACCAATTGGGGGATCCTTCTTCACTTCCTGTCCTACAGACACAGGTTAAGTTGCCTATCATAGGCTGCCCAAATGATCTCAGTGGGATGGTTACCTTGATTCCTGGTGCTCTAGCTTTACATTTTTGTGAGTTTCAAAAGGTGCATATCTTTCTAAGTTTCCATGTTTAGGGGTGTTTCCATTGCTGTCACCATGTCATGCAGTACTCAGGTGGGGGAGGGGAAAGTTATCTGCAGAGAGGGAGGGGTGGGGCTGGCTGGTGACGCAGCTCTGTTGCTAATGTCAGTTTTTGCGATTTCTGTAAATTATTGCATTTCAGTCATTACATTTTGTTCGTTGCATTTCACTCATAGCATTTCTGTCTGGCATAATTTTTCTGTTTGTCGGTCTGTATGGGTTGATCATGCATCAATTTCGCAAATGGGCATTTTTTATTTTTAGTATCATATCATGTGGGTTTTCCATGTCCATCACTGCATACGTCACTGTCTATTTTTATATTTGTTTTTTTTATCTGTCTTATTTTGCCTTCAAGTTTATCACTTATTCAGGTGATTTGTTCACGTGGATCTTAGCATTTTCACAGGAGCAACAGGTGTGCTCAGGTCACTTGTATCACAGGTAGGTAGCCGGTTGTCAAATGTTGGGATCGGTCACCTGGTGACAGTAATTCCAGCTTTAGGGCTTGATATATTGAGGGTGCGCATGGGTTTGGTCGTTCATCTATTGCACATGGACATTTCATTGCCAGATATCTGTCGCCATGTGGGTGGCCATTTTCATTTTCATTTCTTTGTCTGTCATATTTTGCTTTCAGGTCCATCACCTTTTTTCAGGTGATTTGTTTATGTACGTCCCAGCATTTACTCACGAGAAGCAGGTGTGTTCAGCTCATTTGTATCACGGGGATAGTTAGCCAGCTGTCACAGGATCTGTCACGTCTACAGATCCATATGGGCCAACGTTTCATTTGTAAGTGTCAATACAATTTATTGGTCGTATATCATACGTCGTACCCTGCAGATCATTCCTTACTCCAAATGTGTTACCCACCACACTCTGTCGGTGCTTCAGCCCAGAGCGTTTGTTTCTAATTACCTGCTACAGGTTGCTCAAGCTCACTTATTGCACATACGTAGGGTTGGATTGGTCACTAGGTTAATTCACGCGCTGTTTGTTAGCACATTGCCCACGTCTTTAATCTTAGGCACAAAGGAATGTTGTGATTCTTGTATGGGTGGTTCTTAAATTCTTTGCTTTTCATTTTTTCTTCATAGATACTATCATGTCGAATGTTTGGAAAGTGATGAATTTGCATTTATTCCTCCAACCCCAACTAGGGGTTCAAAGAAGGGCAGCATCCCATCTTTAAGGAGTTGGACTATACACAGGCTCAAAGCAGAACTATGTTGCGGGGCATTTCATTTCTGGCCACAGCTAGGAAAGCGGAGTTGTTTAAGTTGTTTCCCAGTCCATCTCAGCCACTCCCTTCTACCAGTGCAGACCAGGTTTCTGTGCAAAATTTGTTGACACAGATTCATGTCTTATTAAATACTCTTTCCACATCCATATCTCAAATGCAAGATAGGATGGAGGTGATTGAAGCCCATGTGGCTAGAGTGCCCCCAGCTCTGGTTCCTCTTAGTGCTCTCCCAGGCAATGTTGATGTTTCTTTGCCTGTAGCAGCTCCTTCCCCGCTAGTGGCATTACCATCAGTATCCCCGACACATGTCATACCTGCCAACATTAAGAAAGATATTCTGGAAGGAAAAGATGTGAGCCTGGCTTCTCTTCTAATAGCATCTCAGGATGTTATGGAGAACAAGTCTTATCTTGCTGGGAGGTCTCGGTAGTGCTCAAAACGAAAGACCCCAGGCTAAATCGCAAACTCAGAGTGGCAAAATTCGTGCTGGCATTTGGCATTTTCAGGGATATTATCTGTGCTGTCAGTCTTTATAGGAGTGTGGAATTAGGCCCGTATTTAAGTAAAGTAGTGGACTTAGCGCACAAATTTGGTGGGTGCTTTTTTTTATGATTACCATTGGTCTCTTTCTGCGAAGGTGGCAGCCACTTTGACGCAGTTTCAGGTAGTAATGTGCTGGAGTAACTTTGATATGGAACTTTTTTGCAGGCATTTGGCTAACCAAAAATCCCCTGTGTGTGTGAATTGCCATTCTTCAGCACACACATCAGCATGGTGTCCCATGTTAGAGCCTTCTGGTCACACAGTGACTAGCAAGCAAGCAGCCGGGGGGTCCTCTACAGGGCTTTCGGTGCAGGTGGACAAATTAGGTAGGCCCATCCATTACTTGGGTAATGCTCAAGTATGCAACAATTTCAATCATTCCGTTTGCTACTACAACCAATACAGGCTCCTGCATGTCTGCTCCATTTTTTTCAGAGCTCACCCCAAGTCCTCCTGTCTTGTCAAGCCCTTTAATTCATGACTAAGTCAAGTCAATGTATCTTTGCTAGTGGCTTGTTTGGAAATTCACCCATCCAAGGGCCTTCAGACAATTCCTGCTGGATGGATTTTCAGTAGGATTTCACACAGGCCTAATTTTACTGACGAATGAGTCGTTTGAATACAGGAATTTATTGCAGACAGCCATTCTTCTATTGTGGATGAATTACTGGAGGCAGAAGTGTCCAAAGGTTTTGTAGTTGGTCCATTTGTTTCACTACCATTCAGCATGTGGAGGATCAACCCCATTGGGGTGGTGTGTGGCAAGTTTTCCAATAAATATTGATTAATTTATGACTTGTCTGCGCCTCATTCATCTCACATCCCTAGTCTCAATTCCCTGATCCCCTCGGAGGAGTTTTCATTGAAATATTCATCTGTGGATTTGGCAATCCAGAGTATCATACAATTGGGCAGGGGTACTTTGTTATCCAAAGCAGATATTGCCGATTTCACCACCAAATTAACATTCAGATCAAACAGCAGCCTATGTTTGTTTGACATCTTTTCCCAAGCACCCCATTGGATCTGGGGTAACTGCAAAGGTTGTCAGGGGATAGTGCATTATCTTGTTGATTTCCTGCTCTTTTAGGACCCTGATTGGCCGGCTAAGGATTTGCAATCTCTCACAGAGTTAAACATTCCATTGGCTGCCAGTAAGGTGGAAGGCCCGGCAAACATCGTAAATTTTGGGCATTATGCTCGATTTGAATATCATGATTGTGTGTTTGCCCAGGGAGAAGTAGGTCAGGATACAATAGATGATCTTTTTGTCTGGTTCCCAGTCTGTTCCAAGAGAAACTTACAGTCACTTTTCGGCATGCTGAATCATGCTATGAGAATCATTCCACAGGGTAGATCTTTTGTTTCCAGGTTGCTGGCCCTTCTACCCCTATATCAGGACCCTGACTCGCTGGCTTACAAGCTGGCGCAGGAGCCGATCTCATCATGTGGGACCAGTTCCTGTGTAACTCGAATGGTATTGACATGCTCATTCCACAACTAATGATCAAGTCTCCCAGAATTAGGGATGAGCCGAACACCCCCCGGTTCGGTTCGCACCAGAACTTTCGAACGGACCCCAAATTCGAACGAACGTTAGAACCCCATTGAAGTCTATGGGACTCGAACGTTCGAAATGAAAAGTGCTAATTTTAACGGCTAATATGCAAGATACTGTCCTAAAAAGGGTTTGGGGACCTGACTCCTGCCCCAGGGGACATGGGTCAATGCAAAAAAAAGTTTTAAAAACGGCCGTTTTGGCGGGAGCACTGATTTTAACCACTTCCCACCCGGCCAATGCATATATACGGCCGGGTGGGAGCCGTCTACTCCTGATAGGACGTTCAGGAACGTCATTCAGGAGTAGCGGGATCGCGCGCGCGCGCGCCCGCGCAGCAGCGCGATCCCGATGTGCTCGTGTCACCCGGACACGGCACATCTCAGATCGGCAGGAGGGCTCTGTGATTGGCCCTCCTGATCACATGACGGCCGTGTCCAATCACGGCCGTCATGTGATGTAAACAAACAGCCGGTTGCTAGGCAATCGGCTCTCCTCTCCTCACACGGAAGTCACCGCTGAGGAGAGGAGAGCAGAACGCTGCAGCCGGCTGATGATCAGTGAGTATGGGCTGCTTTTTACAGCTTTTTACTCACTGATCATCAGTGTAGTGTACACACACAACACACCACACAGTACAAACACAGTCCCCACATATGTCCCCAAAACACACATGTCCCCAAAACATACATGTCCCCAAATAATAAAAACACATGTCCCTAATAATAAAAACATGTCCCCCACATATGTCCCACTAAAATCACATGTCCCAATGATTATCTGCACACATATGTACGTGATCACCTGCACACATATGTACATGATCATTTGCGTACATATGTCCGTGATCACACAAACCAATTATTATACACTTAACGGAATTTTTTTTACCAAAAACATGTAGCAGAATACATTTTGGCTTAAATTTATGACAAAATTTGATTTTATTGGATTTCGTTTCAAATAGAAAAAAGAAAATATTGTTTTTTTTCCAAATTTCCGCTATTTTTGCGCTTATATCGCAAAAAAAAAAAAACGGAGTCGTGAATAAATAACACCAAAATAAAGCTCTATTTGTGCGAACAAAATGATAACAATTTCATTTGGGTACAGTGTAGCATGACCGCGCAATTGTCACTGAAAGCGCGAGAGCGCTGAAAGCTGAAAATTGGGCTGGGAAGGAAGGGGGTGAAAGTGCCCTGTATTGTAGTGGTTAATGACGATTAAAGTGAAAAAAAAAAAGTGAAATATTCTTTTAAATATCGTGCCTGGGGGGTGTCTGTAGTATGCCTGTGAAGGGCCACGTCTTTCCCGTGTTTAGAACAGTCCCTGCACAAAATGACATTAAACGGAAATAACACCATTTAAAACTGCTTGCGGTTTAAATGTTATATCTGGTTCCTGCAATATGGTTGAAAATCATTGAGAAAAATGGCATGAGTAGCCCTCCCTGCCCATTACCAGCCTATTTGGGTCTTGTACGCATATTAAGGGGAACCCTGTACCCATATTGAAAAAAGGAAATGCGTGTGGCCCCCAGGCCCTATATACTCAGAACAGCAGTATTCAGGCGGTGCAAACAAGACAGGGACTGTGTAGGTTTGTTGTGTTAAGTTGAATCTGTTTGTAATTTTCAACTGGTACATTTTTAAAGTGTAGCTCCAGTCCAAAAAACTATTTTTAAGCTTTTTGGAAAACATAGGGAAGGGTTATCACCCCTGTATAATTTGTTTTGTCGTCCATCTTTTTTCATCTCACTTGCTGTTGTCTCCTTCTGTTTGCAAGTAGGAGATGTTTGTAAGTTGGATGTTTGAAAGTAGGGGCCTGCCCTATATGCTCTGCAGAAATGGCGGAACAAGGTGTTGGTTTTACCACAACATTGTAAGCCCTCAAAGTGACTCTTGGTGGGCGCTGGAGCGCCCTGCTGTGAACGATTATATCAAGAATTGTAATTACATGCCATTGTTGAACAGTGGTAGAAAAATTGACCTTTGGTGGTTGTGGTCCTCACCGTTACTCTGGGTGGGCACAGGAAGGGGCCCTCCTGTGAAATATTATATCAAGAATTGTAATTACATGTCCCTGTTAAACAGGGGCAGAAAAATTTGGCCTTAGGCACTGCTGCTGGTGCCACCACACTGCAACCTTTTTTTTTCCTTCCCCCCTTTTCTCATCCTTTATGTCACTTTTCACTAGTCCCTTATTAGCACCTTATGTACTTCCATCTTTACTCGTCACCAGCATATCTATGCACTTATCTTACCGTTACCCCCATATCTTAGCCGTCACCTTTCAAATTCCTTTGACTACACATACACTTACACCTTTTACCTTCATATCTTACCTCCCATGTACACCATTCACTCACCCATTCACTCCAGTCACCCATTATTTGGATGCTATTATATACACTATTTCAACTACATGTTATTTCACGCCTTTTCCTTTTTACTTGAGTTGTGGTTTTGTTTATTTTATTTTTATTTTTTTTATGTTTTCGGTGTGTGGTGGCTTTTGAGTTTTGTCCCCTCCCTTTTTTTTTTTCCTGATGTAGATGAAGATATCTGGGGATATTCCCTTTATATACATATAAACCATGTGTATGATATTTTCATACCACATATGTGGGCTTATATATGAAACATATATGTCTAATTTTGTTTATGTTGGGATTTTGTCACAGGCGTGGCTTACCATACGGCCAGGCTGCCTACATTTGCACCTACTTCCTACAATTTCTGTGGGGCATAGGGCTTTCGTGTGACCGTTCGTGAGCCGCGCTTTTGGGCCTCTGACCCCAGCCCCTCTGCTGGATTCTGTGGCGAGACGTATGGACCACGTACCTTCTATAATATGTGAGGGACACTGAAGCATGAACCTGGGTAAACTCCACCATTAAGCATTATAATTTACGTGAACCTTTCGGCAATACTATATTGGGTAAACCATATTAATAAACTTAGAATATTTTTAACATAAATATTACTCGATAGATTTATTACGTTTTATCTTGTCTCTCTATCAACAGACTATCTCTGAAGAAGACCCTAGTGGTTGAAACGCGTTAGTCTTTTTTTTTCTGTTACTAATTTTATACAGTATATTTATAGTTAGGTCTGCTTAGTGTATGCCCATTGATATCATTGTATTTTTTGTATATAAGAGCCTGGCTCTATCTTTTGTTTTAAATACCTAGGTGAAGCTCATATTTTTACCATACAATAAAATAATCTTTTTATATTATGCTACGCGCATTGTTTATTGCTGCCTAAAAACCCCGTTGGTGGGGGAATTTGTTTTATTTTTTTGATTTATAGGGGTGAGCAGCACCCTCCCCGCTCTTGCCAGCAGTGTGTTCTTCCCAATACCACACTGCAACCTCTTCCATATACTCTAGTTTTATTGCAGGAATTAGCCCTGCTGCAAAGCATTGCATCAAAAATTGTACTTAAACGCCCCTGTTAAACAGGGGCAGAAAAATTGGGCCTTAGGCACTGGTGCTGGTGCCACCACACTGCAACCTCTGCCATATACTCTAGTTTTATTGCAGGAATTAGCCCTGCTGCAAAGCATTGCATCAAAAATTGTACTTAAACGCCCCTGTTAAACAGGGGCAGAAAAATTGGGCCTTAGGCACTGGTGCTGGTGCCACCACACTGCAACCTCTGCCATATAATTACAAATGACATTTGTTCTGCCTATGAAGCAATAAAATATTAATTTAAGTGGGAGTTTAATGTAGTGGTACTGGAGAAAAGAAAGAAGAATGCAATAGGAAAATAATTAGAATGCATAATTTGCTGGATCCATTGGGCTCCCAAAATGTTTTCTCTACCTCTTCATTATTTGACTTAAATACCCACTATCTTTTTCTATTAGGCCTTTTCCCCCTTACTGTGTGAAGCCAGATATACCCACATAAATCCCCAAACTAGATCCCACATCCCCACTGTTAGGAGTACCACCGACCCAGGGGACCACCAGTCTCCTCCAATCCTCTCTGCTGACGTCCACCTTTTTTTTTACCATAGCCCATCCAATAGGAAGTGGCTACAACAGGCAGGGGTGTGGATTTTATCTCTGAGAGGGGCTTTAAATGAAATGTATAACATACAGTGGCAGTGCGTCCGTAAAGGGTGCAGGAGCGCTGCCCCCTCTCTTCTGTCACCGCTCTATCACCATAGATAGATTCATGCCTTGCATGAATCTATTTATAGTCCCCGCTGACACCCCCTATTCAGGTGTCTGGCCCCTTTTCTGGCGCTGGGCACCTGAATTATAGTGATGGTTTTTTTTTTGGAAGCACCTGATTAGAGCCGTAGACTCTAATAGGCACCCAAAAAGGTGAACAGCGGGTGCAATGCTGTGCGTTTGCTGCTCACTCAATTGTTTGTTAGCAAAGCGAAGGAATTCACTTTGCTAACACTGAACCACCTCTCAGCCAATCAGGTGCTCGGGTCTGTTATCTGTCACCTGATTGGCTGACACATCAGACGCTGTGATTGGACGCCTGATAGAGAGGACGGAAGAAGACATCAAGGAGCACGCAGGACACCGCCACTGACCCGCTGCGAGACAGGCAAGTGCCGGGGTGATACACACTGCCAGCATTTGATGGGGCACAGTTGCAGCGGCAAATGATGGGCACACTGGCAGCATTTGATGGGGCACAGGAGCAGCAATTGATAGGTATGGTAGTTGGCACAATGGCTGCTCTTGATGGGCACAGTAGCTGCCTTTGATGGGCACAGTGGCTGCGTTTCATGGGCATAATGGCAGCATTTGATGGGCACAGTGGCTTGCGTTTGATGGCACAGTGGCTGCATTTGATGGGCACAGTGGTGGCGTTTGATGGGCACAGTGGTTGCATTTGATGGGCACAGTGGCTGCACTTGATGAGCACAGTGGCTGCGTTTGATAGACACAGTGGTTGCATTTGATGGGCACGGTGGTGGCAATTGATGGGCACAGTGGCTGTGGTTGATGAGCACAGTGGTTGCATTTGATGGGCACAGTGGCTGAACTTGCTGGGCACAGGGGCTACGCTTGATGGGCACAGTGGCTGCGTTTGATAGACACAGTGGTTGGGCTTGATGGGCACAGTGGCTTAGTTTGATGGCACAATGGCCGCAATTGATTTTCTTTTTTCAGTTTGTTTGCGCTTCCCCAAAAATTTTGAGCACCAGCCGCTAGTGGCACCAGTAGCTGCGTTTAATGATCACAGTACTTGCGTTTGATGGGCACAGTGGCTGCGCTTGATAGGCACAGTGGCTGCGCTTGATAGGCACAGTGGCTGCGCTTGATGGGCGCAGTGGCTGCGCATAAAGATCAAGTAGGCTTTGTCCATATAAGGGGTATATGAGACAGCATTTGCAGAGCGATCCAATTGATTGATATTGCAAAATCCTACTCTAACTCCTAACACTCTGCAAGCTCTATTATAAAAGATAGATCACTAGCTATATAGGTGAGGTGAATATAGCGGTGTATACTGCGGTCAGGGCACACAGACAATAACCACTACACAACAGCAAGATAGAAAAATCGTCCGAAAACGATCGGTGTGTACTGTGTTGAAGGTACACAGAACACCCACTGCTTCAGACGCCAACACACTACACGAGGCCGCCGCGATGGCGGCCTTATATAGTGTGGGGCGTGCACTACACAGCCTGAGCTATGATTGGCCACAGGCATCCTGCCTGTGGCCAATCATGGCTCTCCTCGCTGCTGGCGCTGCGATTGGCCAAGCATGCGGGGTCACAGTGCATGCTTGGCCAATCATGAGCCAGCAATGCACTGCGCCATCGCACACGAATTTGACGCGAACGGACCAAAATGTTCGGATTTCGCCGAACGGACGAACAGCCAATGTTCGAGTCGAACGTACGTTCGACTCGAACACGAAGCTCATCCCTACCCAGAATATTTTCAGACGTCACTGCATCAGTCAGTTTTGCAGCCATTTTTGTATGCCCAAGTTTGTTCAGATGTCGGCATTATTTGAAAATTACCCAACATTGGCAGTAGCAGTCAATCTGGGACCAAACTGGTCGGGGATCTCTGTCATATTCTTTACTGATAATTTGACCACGGCTAAAATTATTAATAAAGATAGATTTGGGTTACTTCTTATCATGTAATTTATGCGTAGGTTGACATGGCTGAGTTTAACATACAAATTTCATTTCCAGGGTAGAATTTATCAGTGGGAATTACAATGGTGCAGCCGGTGTGTTATCTCGACTTAATTTTAACAAATGTTTCTTGCCGCTACTGGAAGACAGCTGGGGTGCAAGCTGGTTCCTCCTTACTCCCTGCTGATCATGGACTAGTCAGATTCTGGACACAGGCGATCAATTTGACCAACAATTATTTGTCCAGCAATACACTCAAGGCATATACCACAGGTTGGAAGATGTTTCACAAGTTCTTGACGAAATACCCTTACAGTTGCCCTGAGAATGTAAATTATGGAATGACTTTTGCGGCATATTGCCATAGCAGGTTGGTATTATCTGCTAATACGTTCAAATTGTATCTGTCAGGTGTTCAGCATTTAATTTCATTACAGAATCCTGACAGCTCGTCCATTTTTGCTGCTCACCCTCACTATTCACCGACCAGATTTTCCATGGCATTTCAGATATTTTATCTTCCCTTTTGGCATAGATCCTAGTTTAGTAATCAAGGCAGTTGTTTACTTGAGTTTTTTGGGCTTTCTCATACCCAGGGAAGTATCTCAGGCCAGCCGCCAGGCTCCTTTCTTGGTCGAAGGCAGTCTCAGTAGGGTTACCAATTACTATGCTTTACAACTCAAAATTAATAAGAATAGACAGTTGGGCCAGGACTTTGTGGTAAAGTACTACAGTACCAAAAGCAGTTGGTGTCCAGTTGTGGTTCTTGACTCGCTTACAAACTTAATCGCAGCAGCTCCACTGGATAACCCTTTCATGTATCCTTTCACCTCTAAACAGTCAGTTGACAGTCTTCTATGTCAGGATTTTACTAGCTAAATTAAACTTAAATCCAAATCTGTTTTCCGGACGTTCATTCAGGATCGGGCCAACATCCGCAGCTTCCAAGGAAGGGGTCCCTTCTTTCATCATTAAGTATATGGGGCACTGGAGTTCCTTCTGTTACAGCAGGTTCATACCAGAATCCCATACTGAAGTGATCCAGGCATTTACTTCTTTATTAGACTGATCATTGTTACCCAATCTTCATACTTACTCATGTGTCTTTTGCCCTCTTTCAGGTGTAGTAACCAGCCAGGCCAAAGCACCCCTCAGGTCTTGGTAAGTTAGGGGTTATCGTTTTTCTATGTAAGACTCCTACTACATGTTAGAAGGCTGGCAGAGGAGCCTGGAGGGCTATTGAATCCTCCTCCCCTGTCTTCTCCAGCATCGGTTTAGTTCCTGGTTCCCACCCACCCGGTTACCCCAGATAACTGTCGTTTTTTTTCTTCATGCATTTCATACATTCAGGGTATGCCCTCTTTTCTGGTGTACTGACCAGCCAGGCCAAGGCACCCCTCAGGTCTTGGTAAGTCAGGGGTTATCATTTATCTATGTAAAACTCTGATTACAAATTGTGTTTACAGTCTTTTTTTTTTTTTTTATGCTTTAATTGCTATCTGTAACTCCATGAGGAAGTGTGGACACCAGAACAAAAAGTTAAAACATGTTTTTCCAATAGAGATACATTATATTGCTGCCTGTTGTGATGACTCTACTCTCTTCCTGGCCCAGTGACCCCACAGAATTGCCAGAAACCTCCTCAATAGGTAGACAGAGAGTGGTTAAAAACGTAACAGTGGTTCAATCCCACTTTATAACAAAAAACAGTCATGTCTATGGTCAGGCATTGAAATGTAAAAAAGTAGAAAGGGATAACAATAGCTCACCTGATGCAAAACAAGTGCAAAATTGTATCTCTGCTGGTCAGTTGTATTGGGTACATTCATCTTCTATAACCGCTCTTTCTTCTTTCAAAATATGTTTTTTTATTTTTCAGACCGTAACTTAAGGCCTGTACACACGATCAGACTTTTTGACAACAAACATGCAAATTAGCTGTTTTGGAGCAGCATTCGACCGCATGTACGCTCCATCGGACAAACTTTTTCGGTCTTCATCTGACTTTTGTTGGCTGTACGAATGGACAAACTTTTTGACAACATAAGTCTGATGGAGCAAAGTCTGATTGTGTGTACACAAAACCATCAGACTTTTGTACAAAGTACAAAAACGCATGCTCAGAACCAATGCAAAAGTTTAGATAATACAAAAGTTGACCAAAGGTGGCACTGGAGTAATTGAACATCCTCTTTTGAAGTGTCGTCAGTACGTTGAAACGTCACTACGTTCGTGTTTGTTGCCTAAAAAGTCTGATCGTGTGTATGTAATACAAACTTACGGCCAACGCCCTTTGTACAAAAGTCCACAGGAAAGTTTGTACAAAGTCTGATCGTGTGTATGGGGCTTAACTGTAACAAAATAAAACAAATATGTTAAATGCAAAAAAAGATTAATTTCCCCAATAAAAAAAATGTAGGTACAAGAAAAAGAATCTATAAAGGTTTATTTTTCTAATCCCCTAGATAATAAAGAGGGTAAAAAAAACGGGGCGCATGTGCGGCAGCTCCTAAGATGGACGCTTAATCTGGGAGCTCCGTCCCACCCCAGCAGCACGGGACTCCGTAACTGCGCTTACAAAGCCAGCACTTGATCTGCTCTACCCCCCTTAAGCATCGGATATCCCGAGGCTTCCCCCGATGTACTCGGGGGCTGTGCGGTGGAATCTGAAGCCCGCATTTGAGGCAGCCTGCTCTCCACACGGGGAAGCCAAAATGGCAGCCGCGCCACACCACACAGATGCGGCCTGCTTGGCCGGTACGCAGCCTGCGGTCTCCTCCTCACCCTCTCCGCTCCAACAATCAGCAGGTAACATCCCAATCAACCTGGCTTCCCCAGCATCAACTGTATCCCTCCTGGAGCAATCCTTTCCAGACCTGGACTTCCCCCTCCCCATAGAAGTTGGCCCCTCCCTGTCCCAGCACTCACTACAGTCTGGGGATTTGGGCCTAATGCAGCCGATCAATGTGGCTGACCTTTTCGCCAAATTTGCTGACCTTTTGGACAGGGGGTTACAAAATACAGCTAGTGATGGCCGAACGTTTCGCAGCGAATTTCGGCTGTTCGCGGTCCGCCCGTTCGGCAGACTATTGGCGCCGTTCGCCCGGCGGACTTCCGTGTTTTTACTGTGTAAAAGAACTTTGACCTGATGACACATCCATCATGGGGTACAGGACAGCCAATTGAGACATTACAGCACATGGACACTTGGACATTCCCCCTAACTTATAAATACACCCGATCCGGCGGCCATTTTACATTCTTTCTTCTGTCACTATAGGGAGAGGTTGCTGTGTGGAGCAGGGAGAGATTGCAGTGACCCAAATCGCTAGCTATTTGGTACACAAAAGTTCTTTTCAGGACTGGTATAGGTGTTAGGTGTAGTTCAGGATAGGCAGTGCTGTGCTAGTGATTGTTGCAGCAGTCTGAGTGTCTTTTCAGTTTAGAGAAAGGGACAGGACGCTGTGTGCTGCAGGGAGAGTGAGTTTAATCATTAGCTGTTACTATCAGGTCCACAAAAGTGCTATTCCAGTAACCAGTTATTGTTCCAGCAGCCTCTGTTTTGCCAGTTTATATAGGGACAGGCAGGAAGCAGTGTGTCAGGCAGTGAGGGTCAGTTTAATCAGTAGCTGTTACTATTAGTTCCACAAAGGTTCTTTTCAGGACTGGTATCAGTGGTATGGTAATAGGCTTGTACACGTATAATATTCTTTCTTACAAATATAGAAAGAATATTATACTTGACTGCTGCCCTTCTGCTGCAGTCTGCTAATCATTCACAACTCACTTGTTCCACAAAGCTCTTTATCAGGACTGGTAACTTGGTCTGTCTAGGGTGCTACAGTACATAGGGTTGAGTGAGGTACAGTCTGCTATTCTATAAGGACTGGTATCGGTCCACAATACATAGGGTTGAGGTGCACTACTGCTGACCGCTGCCCTATACTGCAGCAGTCCTTCATCGGTATAGGGACTGACGTACAGTCTGCTAATCACTCACACACAACCTACTTGGTCCACAAAAGTCCTTATAAGGACTGGTAACTTGGTCTGTCTAGGGTGCTACAGTACATAGGGTTGAGTGAGGTACAGTCTGCTATTCTATAAGGACTGGTATCGGTCCACAATACATAGGGTTGAGGTGCACTACTGCTGACCGCTGCCCTATACTACAGCAGTCCTTCATCGGTATAGGGACTGACGTACAGTCTGCTAATCACTCACACACAACCTACTTGGTCCACAAAAGTCCTTATAAGGACTGGTAAGGTATATAGGGTGCTACAGTACATAGGGTTGAGTGAGGTACAGTCTGCTATTCTATAAGGACTGGTATCGGTCCACAATACATAGGGTTGAGATGCACTACTGCTGACCTCTGCCCTATACTGCAGCAGTCCTTCATCGGTATAGGGACTGACGTACAGTCTGCTAATCACTCACACACAACCTACTTGGTCCACAAAAGTCCTTATAAGGACTGGTAAGGTATATAGGGTGCTACAGTACATAGGGTTGAGTGAGGTACAGTCTGCTATTCTATAAGGACTGGTATCGGTCCACAATACATAGGGTTGAGGTGCACTACTGCTGACCGCTGCCCTATACTGCAGCAGTCCTTCATTGGTATAGGGACTGAGAGCTTTGTCACAGGGTCATTTAAAAAATGACAGGCAGAGGAAGAGGCAGGCCCCTCTGCAGGGGTGGTAGGGGTAGAGCAGGAGCAACAGGCTTGAGCCAAAGTGGGAAGTTGCAGAAGGTGCGTTCAATTACTTTAAAGGACACACCAGACTTGGTTGAATGGCTCGCTCAGCCTTAGGCCGCGTACACACGGGCGGACTGTTCGCCCAACTTTGTCCGCTGAACAGTGTTTCAGCGGACAGTCCGCTCGTGTGTGTGCTTCAGCGGACAGTTTCAGCGAACAGTCTGACGAACAAAGTTTTTCGGAATTTCCGTAAGACAGTCCGCTGAAACTTGGTTTCAGCGGACAGTCCGCTCGTGTGTAGGCTTGTTCGACAAACTAAGTTTCGCGCATGCTCAGAAAGGATTTACACGGCGAAGGTTGCATTGCAGTGTATTGGACGTCGAATTTCTCGTCCCGTCGTACGTGCCGTTCCTGTCATCGCGCACGCTTTCAGCGGACTGTTTGTTCATCGTGTGTGGTCAAGTCCGTTCATGCAAATTTTGAGCGGACTGTTTGTCGGATTGTTTGACGAACAAAGTTGGGCGAACAGTCCGCCCGTGTGTACGCGGCCTTACTCTTCTGCACCCTCCTCATCCTCTTGATCTGCACCCTCTTCTTCACTCTCTGCTTCATCCTCCTGGGGCTGCTTATTATGAGGGGCTCCCACCATCCCTGTGCTGTGCTCATTATGAGGGGCTCCCACCATCCCTGTGCTATGCTGACTTCCTCCTGGGGCTGCTTATGGTGCAGGTGTCAGTGCTGTATATCACGGTGCTGATGTCAGTGCTCTCTGTCACGGTACTGCTGTCAGTGCTGTATATCACGGTGCTGGTGTGAGTGCTTTATGTCACGGTGCTGATGTCAGTGCTCTCTATCACGGTGCTGCTGTCAGTGCTGTATATCACGATGCTGGTGTGAGTGCTTTATGTCACGCTGCTGATGTCAGTGCTCTCTATCATGGTGCTGCTGTCAGTGCTGTATATCACGGTGCTGGTTTGAGTGCTTTATGTCACGCTGCTGATGTCAGTGCTCTCTATCACGGTGCTGTTGTCAGATGACTCTATCATGGTGCAGGTGTCATTGCTGCTGGTGATCATCTCCTGCACCCTCTTCTTTGCCTACCCTGGTCCCTGACCTTCCCTCTCCTCCATTGCCTTCATGCGCTCCACAGTCCTGAATTGTAAAAACAATTTCCATATAAAAAAAGAATGCTTGTAGTTGTCGATCCCAGATTCACCTCATACATGTGTTATGTCATTGGCCATGTGGTGGGACTATTTGTGCACAGCTAATAATTATTTTGTGGCTGCAAATTTGACCTATAGGTTTGCGAAGTTCGCCTCCCATTGAAGTCAATGGGGCCCGCCACGAACGTTCCGGTTCGCGAACTTTCGGCCGCATTCGCGGTCCGCGTTCGCGAAACGTCCCGTCGGAAGTTCGTCCATCACTAAATACAGCCAACAAGATTACTAGTGACATTTAGGCGGACCTCCAGACCATAGGGTCACCCATAGAAATCATAGAATCCAATCTGGATGTCACTATTGCCAGAACAAACCAAAACACTGCTTGTCTACAAGTCTTACAGGAGCAATTGGAATCTGCCAAAGCTAAAATAGATGATCTCGAGAATAGGAATCAGAGATGTAACTTTAGAGTCAGGGGTCTTCCGGAATCTTACAAGGACGTTCCTGAAACCATAAGGGCCTTCATCAAGACCTGCTCCCTGAAACACCTCAGCATCGCCTGGAGCTCGATAGGGCTCATAGGGCCCTTAGGCCCCCCAGAGAAGATGGTCTCCCCGTGATATTGTGGTAAAACCACACTTCTATACAGTGAAGGAGGAAGTGATGAAGAAAGCCAGAGCAATGCCCAAAATAATATTTCAGGGTTACCAGTTGCAAGTTTTTGCAGACATCTCCCCATCCACTATACAAAAGAGGCAGGCATTGAAACCGCTGCTTCAAATTTTGATAGACAAGGAAATTAAATATTGGTGGCTCTTCCCATTTCAACTGAAACTGCTCTTCAAAGGCAAGGCCTACACCTTCAGCTCTCTACAAGAAGGGGGAAAGCTTTTCCTACGACTTGGTCTCATCACTCAGGACCCGAATGCCATGCAGCAGGATCCTCAACCACACTCGGCGAAGAGACAACTCCCTTCCAGCCCCTTGAATCCGGTCTGGGAATCGGTAAGATCCAAGAAGTCGAAGGACAATGTTCCTCCATGAATACCTTGGGTTTGACTTCTGTTCCTGTTCCGTTTTTTTTTTCTTACCTTGGTTTGGTTTTCCCCCAGCTTCCATTGAGGGGACAGTTCCTGACCGTGGGGACTGACGAAGCGGGCACACCAGTGAAGTGCCTCCACGCCTCAGCTGAGGCAGTCTTGGGGGTCTCCACTCACGGAAAAGACTTTTGGACCCAAAAAAATTTTTTTTTTCTTTCTTCATTTTTTTTGCTCAAGGTTGTCTATTTTCCTGAAAGTCAGCTTACTGTTGCGTAGCCCAGTTAATTGTTTGTTACTAATGTAGATAATTACCTGTTGCCACGTGCTCACCCTCCCTTTGCCTTTTTCGAAGGGGAGCTGTGTACCGGCATTTATAGCACTGCTGTTCCTAGAGACCGATTTTAATATTCATGATCTACTCCAAGAGTCATACCTGCTGGGGTGGTGCTCATGCACCCCATCCTGTCTAGTAGAACAGGTACCTTACCCTTCTCTGGACAGGAATGCTCCCTGTTTCTCCTCCCCTTCGGGGGGAGCTCATGGAGGGTCATGCATATTCTTTGGGTGGTACCAGTCACCTACCCGCCTCGGGAGACTCGCTTGTCCCCTGACTTTTCTCTCCTTTCTCTTTCTGCCCCTCTCTTCTGCTTAATCTTACCTATCTCTTTCCTTTAGAAGTCGTCCGGAAGGGTAATTCACGATTCCCACTACTGTTCAGTGAGGTCACCAGCTGGATCTTGGATCGTCTGGATTCTTGGACCTTTGTTTTTCTGGTGCTCCTTACTCCTCTTCTCGATGGCTGTGAATCCCCCAGTTAAGTTGCCCCTTAAACTAATTTCACATAATGCCCAAGGCCTGAACTCCCCGGTTAAAAGACGTAAAGTTTTCCAACATCTCCACTCACAGAAAGTGGATGTGGCTTTCCTCCAGGAAACACACTTCCCTAAACGCTTCCACCCATCCCTTATACATTCCAAATTCCCTTGTTTCTCGTTGGCTAATGCAGATGATAAAACTAAAGGAGTAGGCATCTTCATTTCAAACCGTTGCAAGTTCTCTCTCAAATCCGAACTCAAAGACCGGGAAGGTAGATATATTGTGGTGGGAGAACTGGACGAACACCTATACTCGTTCGTTTCATACTATGCCCCCAAAAGGGCCAACTACCCTTCTTCAAACATCTGCTGGACACTATTTCACCTTTGTTAGAGGGCACTGTAGTCTTTGGGGGGATTCTAACACAGCATTTGACCAGGGGCTGGACAAGGCCCGCCCCCTGGGTAAGCGCCTTGTCAGACCCACCAAACAGAGCCTCCGTATAGTCAAACTAATCTCTCAGCACCGTTTAGTTGACGTATGGAGAGAAGTGAATCCCTCCCTGAGAGATTGTACCCACTTCTCTAACCCCCAGCAATCTTTCTCGAGAATAGACCACATCTTTGTTGCCCCCTCAACCATCTCACTGACGAATAGAGCATACATCAAACATGTGGTCTGGTCAGATCACTCCATGGTGGTTTTGACTTTCCAGTGCCCGGGGGTTCTTAAACCCAGTAGACGCTGGCGTCTTAATGAATCCCTCTTGAGTGATCCCAGTAGAACTGCGGAGATTGAACTCAAAATCAAAAATTATTTCCACACTAACGATACGCCGGATATTAGTCCCTCCTGTCTCTGGGCTGCTCACAAGGCCGTCCTCAGAGGGCACCTTATTCAAATTGCCTCCCAAGTTAACAAAGCCCATAGGACTGACATTGATAGGTTGGAACGGAAGTTTTCAAAAAAGCATAAGGCTAACCCCTCAGAGGTCCCCACGTCAGTTCTAGATGCAGCCCGAACGGCTCTAAACTTAGCGCTAACTACTAGGGCCGAGAAATGGATCCGCTGGAATCAATCCAGTTTTTATTACCAGGGTGATAGAATAGGCTCGCTGCTAACACGCAGACTTTCACCTAAGTTCAGACCCACGGCACTCCCCAAAATCAAAATCCAAGGCAGAACTTTGTCTCAAAACCCTCAACGTATCATGGGCCAATTCCACTCCTTTTACCACTCCCTTCACAGTAATAAAGACAGCCCGTCACAATCGGAGGTGGATAGATTCCTAAACTCGGTTCAGAACCCAGTCTTGGAGACTAAACACCGACAGATATTGGACGCTCCCATCTCACAGGAGGAGGTCTGTACTGTGATTAAACGGCTGAAGGCTCACTCTGCTTCTAGCCCGGATGACTTCTCTGTCCCTTATTATAAATCCTTCTCCACCACCCTAGCTCCCTACATGGCCCGTTTCTATAATAATCTCAGACGAGGCGGTCAGTTAGATACCTCTATTAATACAGCCTATGTAACGGTTATTCCCAAGCCAGACAAAGACCCCAGTTCAGTCTGCAACTATAGGCCGATATCTCTTATTAATAATGATCTAAAGATTCTGACTAAAATCCTTGCAGACCACCTGGCCTCCTTCATTAGCCTATACATTCACAAAGACCAAGTGGGCTTTATCCCGGGGCGACAGGGCCCAGACCAGACATGCCGTGCTATTGACCTGATTTCTCTTCTCAACTCTAACTGGGACAAGGGGGCACCCAGACAGGGATGCCTTTTATCCCTTGACCTACAAAAAGCCTTCGATTCCATTCAATGGCCATACATCTTTTCAACATTGCAGGGTTGGGGATTCGGCGACTCGTTTCTCAACGTTTTGCGAGTACTCTACTCTACCCCCTCAGCTCAGGTGCGTCTGCAGGGATTTTACTCGGAATCTTTCCCCATCTCAAGGGGTACAAGACAAGGGTGTCCTCTCTCCCCATTCATTTTCACCATCACAATTGAATCATTGGCAATCTCGATCAGAAATAATCCGAGGATTCATGGCATTCAATGTAGCACACAAACCCACAAATGCGCATTATTTGCGGATGACATACTACTATTTATCTCCTCTCCTGTAACATCTCTTCCCAATATTTGCCGCCTCCTGGACAACTTTGGTACTGCGTCAGGGCTCAGGGTTAACTATAACAAGTCCCAAGCACTTAACATCAATATTCCAGGGTCGCTCCTTTCCAGGCTCCGGGAGAGCTTTTGATTCTCTTGGAGTGACTCGTACATCACGTACTTGGGGATAAAACTGACCCCCAGGGTGGAACTCCTATACCAAGCTAACTACCCACCACTATATAAAAAACTCGAGGAGGATCTCTCTTGGTGGTCAGGGCTCTCCTTGTCCTGGTTGGGCAGGATCAATACGATCAAGATGACCCTACTCCCCCGTATACTATACTACTTTAGAGCCCTTCCGATACCAGTTGTCAAAACCCGCCTTGAACACTTTCAAGCCAAAATCATCAAATTCACTTGGGGTAAGAGCGGCCACAGATTCTCCAAATCTGTTTTATTCAGATCCAGGCTGGAGGGGGGCCTTGGCCTGCCCAAACTGCTCTGGAACTTCCAAGTAGCAAAATTAGCCCAGCTTTCTAATGTCTATTCACGATGGGAACACCCAGACTGGATACACATTGAGAGACAGGCGGTCCCCCTCCACACACTGGATTATCTCCTCAAAGCTGGGGCTTGGAGACTTGGCAAAGGAATTTTTTCAATTTTTACAAGGGCATTTTGAATACCGGCCTCATAGAAGCTAGCGTAAAAGTTTTTACCAGATGGCATTTAGTGCCCACGAAATTGGCTAACATCTTCCCAGCAGCATCCCCCCTCTGTTTTCGGGGCTGCAACCTCAGGGGTGACATGCTTCATGTTTGGTTGACTTGCCCCAGAATTAGACATTTTTGGCGTAAAATGTTCTCATGGATCAGCAAATTCGCCTCAAGGTCTATTCAACCATCTCCCCTCACAGCTCTCCTCAATTTCCCTGTAAAGGAAACTTCCAAGATTACACAACGCCTCATCTACTTTATTTTACTGGGGGCCAAGTTTACCCTGGCTAAAGCCTGAAAGAAAACATTGGTTTCAACCATGCTAGCTAGAAGAAAGATCTCCTGGATCATGAACCAAGAAAAGATGGCTAGTGTAATCTTGGACCGTTCTGAGAAATTTTACCACACTTGGGAACCTTGGGCATCATCTGTTGGAATCACACTCCCGCACTGACCTCCAAAGCATCCTAGTTTGATCTTTGCCTCTCCGGTCGACTTGCTCACTCCTTTCTCCTTTTCTTCTCATTTCTTCTACACTTCTTTTCACTTCCTTTCTCGTTGTCTTTCTTCTCTTTTTCCTCTCTAAACGCAAGGCTAAGGCACTCTCAAGAAGCAGTTCACCCGTGACCGGGGTTATAAATCATTTACAACCTGGTGCGGGCGCTCCTCCTTGACTGTTAAGTACCTCGGGTGGAGGGAATGTTATCAGTAAATTTCCACTGGTTTTTACCCCGCAAGGTTGTTCTATTTAATACATTGTTTTTATGTTGCCCGCGCCTGGCGCTTGCTGGGAGCTCAAAGACATGTTTTCTCGTTCAGACTTGTCCCGTTTTAAGTCATGTTCGCAAATGGTTATGTTGCTACCGCTCCCTCCGTGGGGCTGGGGGGTTGGGGGGGGGGTTGGCTGGCCACAGCGTTATCCCTTTTGGGGCGGTGGGACGTCCCCCCCTCGGCTAAACCCACCTCCAGGCGTGGGACATTGACCGAAGGACATCTGGTGCCTATTTGCTTTTGGGCCCTGCTATCCTTTTCTTAAGTCTGGCCGTGTAATTACATCTTCCTAGCCTTAACCTGGTTATTAGATTGTTCTATTATATTGTTACAATGTCTTTTCATTCACATGGTGTCTATCATTTTCATAGGGGCGATGAGCTTCATTATATTGATGTATTTCCATGTACTGTTACTTTTTTTTCGAATTAATAAAAATCTATTGAAACAAGAGGATAAAAAAAAAAAATTGTGGTATGGATGAAATCTGAACATTGCAATGCTTTGTCTTTCTCAACCTTCACTCTGTCAGGGACACATTAAAGGAAGGCAAAGAGTGTATTTAGTACACTTATTTTACATGTAATTTTGTAACTATGAGTCGTTCTGACTGGCTGCAAGTGGTATTTCTAAGATGGAGGTTGTTGGTAACTGGCCAACTCCAGCATAAGAAGAATACGACAAATGGGTAGAGCTATGAATCTTGGGTCCATAGTTTTACTTCTTATGGTTGTTGGGAGGGGAGGGTAAACATTTCGTATTAAATCTTGAAAAGTAAAAATATACAGCATGCTTGTTTATGTCTTTATTTATATTATCTATTTATTCCTCTGTTGCATTGTCATCTTAAATCTTGGTGTAAAGTCTGCAAATCCTGGGAAAGGGAAAGACTAAAATAACAAAGACCAATAAAGTTTATTGAGTGTATCAGAAAGATGGAGAGAGAAGGAAGCAGACAGCGGGAGCCAAAGAGACACTTTCCTCTGAAATCATAAACTTGTACGAGTGTAGCCTTTATTGTGAAATATACAGTTGGGAAATGTGCTGTAAAACCCTGACAAGGTTACAATGAAGGCAAACATAAAGGACTTTATTAGGCAAGTCATAGTCATTAATGATCCTAATGGCAACACTAATGTACAGTAGATACTGTACATTGTACTTTGGAGTCTAAGAAACAAGGTGTGCTATGAATTCAAATTTCTGATAACAATTAACAATATGACATAAATAAAACATATATGCTCAATCATTATTAAAAATATATTTTCATGGAATAACAGAACTATAATGTTAGTCAGTTAAAAACTCAAGTGAGTGCATTTGTACCCCATGATGATTTTATTTTTTGAATTGTTTGATTGCTGCATTTGGCAGTAGAGGTGAAATTGTTTTGATGTGTGGTCATGCCTAAAACATAACAATGTTTGATGGCCATGTTAAAAGATTTAAAGTGAATGTATATCCAGACTTTGTGATTTTGTTTCAAAAAGACAATGGAAGCCCATGTCCAATTGAGGAGAATTCCTTTAGCGGAAACATAACAGGAAGTGAAAGGAAATCTCTATTGAGAAAACCTCGTAGACAGTTGCAATCAGAACAGATGTTTAAAAGATTTACCTCATGTTCTGGTGACAAAGCAGAAATGTTGGCTTGCTCATTACTTTCTGTCTAGGTGACATTGGTTACCAGCACAGACAGAGAGGAAAAATCTGTCTAGTGGGGGACATCAAAAGCATTTCACATTGACAACAAAACTTGACAAGGTTTATAATCCTTTTCTTCTCAATCCCCTTAAAAAACTTTGGGCTATATACATTAACATAAAAAAAAAAACTTCTTCTTGAGGCCAATCAGCTTAGAAGCATGGGGATTTCCCTGATACAGACCTTGATTAGCAATCATGGAACTTTTCTTTCACAGCAGCACTTTTCTGTCTCAAAAAGATTATGCCTTATCACAAGATTACACCAAGGAAAAAGTAAGGGCCAGTTTATTCATTTTCCTGCAGTAAAATGCACACATTTTATTGCTTGAAAATACATTTTAAATTCCTTTTTAATACTATGACATATAGCATTGGTGGGCATTTAAACGCATTAATATATATGTAAGGGCTCCTGCGCTATATGTAAAAATAATTAATTTAAAAGGCACAATTCTATTCTGATAGGTGCAGCAAACACTTTATGAGTTGGCTCTCATTAATGTGGAAATGGAAAGGGGAAGGTGTGTTGCGCTTCCTAAATTCAAATAAACTGTCAAAGAATAGAAATCAATCTATATCTCGGTAGTATCAAAGAAAAAACGAAGAGGTGCAATCGTGCTTAATCGAACAATCAGAAACTGCATCAAAAGTGCATCTGTGCATAGCATAAAATATAATCTACGGATAATTCAAAGTGCATCTGTGCATAACATAAAATCTACGGATAATTCAAATGTCAACGACAGTGATAATGTGATAAGCAATAAAAGTAAAGTGCATATAATAAAAATTATTATAAAATGAGGTGCATATAGCAAGTAAAAAACAGCAGCAGTAACAAAAAATAAAAAATTATAGCAGCAGCAGCAGCAGCAATTGGATCTAATCAAAGTGACCCATACATAGTCCAATCGTGGATGTTAGAGTGCAATAACGCAATCAAATAATAAGGTGCAGTTTTGTGCCAAGCCAACTCTCTTCCGTTGAAGTGATTTTTCGTGTAAGTGCTGATCACACTTGGTAATTACCTTACTGCTGTAAGGTATACAGCAAAGAAATAGCCTTTTGCAAGGAACACTTGAAGCCAGGAGATGAATGGAGGGGGGAACTTCTAACGTCACCATAAATCATCCAATTTCCTCCGTGAATACTATCAACGTATGCACTCAAGGGATAGACAGATGAAAGCCACCATAGTGTAGTATGTAAAAAATATCAACTTTATTAAGCAAATAATAATCTACTCACAATAGTGGATAAAGGCAGAGCGCACAGCAAACAGCAGACCAACGAGCGTGTTGCTCGAGTGTAAGCGTCACTTCCGGTTTCCTACGAGTTACGTCATACAATGACTTCAACTGGGAATTTATACGCATTACACAGTCCTGTTAAGTTCAATTCATATTCAATGCATTTAAACACGCCATTTATACAGTTTTGTGCATTTTAACACATCTGCATCATGGAATATCCATGTTCTAATCGTATATAACACATATATATATATATATATATATATATATATATATATATATATATATATATATATATATATATATATATATAACAATGCAAAAAAAATGTGCATAAACACATATAACATGTATCAAAAATATGCATTACTGCAAGTGCATAGGTGTAAAAAGTCCTAAAAGAAACAATGCAACAAATCAGACTATTCTGTGTAATGCCGCTCGGTCAGATTTTCCGATGGGAAATGTTGGATGTGAGATTGTTGGCTCAAAGTCTGACTGTGTATATGCTCCATCGAACATTGGCTATTGGACTTTCCGCCAACAAATTTGCTAGTAGGTTCTCAAATTTCCCGCCAAAAAAACGTTGTTGTCAGAAAGTCTGATCGTATCTGACCACAAAAAACAAGTCCACGCACTAAAGTTCACGCATGCATGAAATCAAGTCCGAGTCGGAAGCGCTCGGTCTTGTAAAACTAGCATTCGTAAAGGAGATATCACATTCGTCATGTGGAAAATTATGAAATCTCTCAATGCAGCTCATTCTCTTCCTCTTTATAATGCTATAATAATGAAGTTGCTTTGCTGCTGATATTCACAGTTCTGACAAACTTATTTTTTTATTATTTCTTGTGATCTCTTGAATAATAATTGTTTTTGTTGTTTTTTTTTCCTCATGAACTCCAGAATAATCTTTTTTTTTTCTAGCGAACTCCATAATTTTTTTTTTTTCATTTTGTGTGTCAAGTTACAACAACACCATTATTATCTTGTAATTTTTTTTTCCAATAAAAGTTTTTATTGAGCAGACAAATTGTCATGACAACATGAATAAAATAGTTATTACAATCTTATAGGGCATCATTCAACACATTGTTCTAATTTAGCTACCATTTCAGTATACAGCCCATCTTACCATTTCAATTGTTATAACTTTTGGTAAAACTGTTAAAACTGTGTAAATTATTATGGTGAGAACCCCTATCGTCCTGTGTGCCATTTGTAATTCAGGATCAGGGGAAATATTTTTGTAAGTGTCTTGGGGGTTATAACCCAAAAAGAATAGATAATAACAAAATATACAAAATAATACAATAATATGAAGAGGGAAAACATATATTGGGGAGTAGGAGGGCAGAGGGAATAGAGAGGGGGTGGGAAGTGGATGATGGGAAGAAGGGGGATTTTAGAGTATTTGTTTCTGTTTCATATAAGTAATTTCTTATGTTAGACATGTAAATTCAAGGATGGTTTACCTCAGGTCCTCTAGGTATGTTTAATTTAAGTATGTCTAATGCTGCGTACACACGACCGGACTTTTCGAGGGACTAGGTCCGACGGTCTTTCCGACGGACTTTCCGAATGAACGGACTTGGCTACACACAATCACACCAAAGTCCGACGGATTCGAACTTGATGACGTAAGCCCGGACTAGAATAAGGAAGTTCATAGCCAGTAGCCAAACCCTAGCGTTGGTTTTTGTCCATCGGACTAGTATACACACGAATGGATTTCTCGATCCGGCGGAGTTCTGGTGGAAAAATTTAAAGCATGTTCTATTTCTAAAGTCTGCCGGATTTTTGGCAAGCAAAGGTCTTATAGAGCCCACACACGATCGAATTGTCCGACGGACTCGTTCCGTCGGACCTTTGCTGTCAAAAAGTCTGGTCGTGTGTACACGGCATAAGCGGCACACCCATCTAGTGTATTCATCTGTTTTGCATTTTGGCAAAGGCGTCTGAGTACTTAAAGGCGAACCAAAATCTACATAGCTTATGGAATTTGTCAGTCCTCTCTGAGGCCATTGCTACAGTCTCCTCCATCTTGTATAGTGATTCCACCTCAGACAACCATTCCCTTATTGTGGGTGAGTGTGTTGATTTCCAGTGTCTTGGAATAATTGTTTTCGCCACATTCAGCTTGTGGTGGACAACTGATTTTTTTATACCTGCTCAATGAGTAGTTGGATATGTGTAGCAAACAGCACTCAGGTGTGAAGTTCAGTTCAATTTCTGTTAGGGCAAGGATCTGAGAGCAGACCTAATCCCAGAAAGCATGTAAAAGCGGGCAACCTCACCAAATGTGCAGCATGGTACCCCTGGCAGTGCCACATCTCCAGCAGGTCTCTGTCGCTTATGGGTACCATGCGTGCAGTCTGGCCGGGGTAAAGTACCAATTTGTCAGTACTTTATATGAGGTTTCTTGAGTGCTGGTGCTGATGGAACACTTGTGTGCTAAGATACACGCGTTTCCCCATTGTTCGTCAGTAAAGGTCTTTTTAAGGGCTATTTCCCAGTCCTTCTTGTGCCTACTTAGTTGTCCTTTCCTGTTGGTCTGTAGCCAGTTGTATACAAGAGAAGTTGCTTTGCTCACTGGTTCTCCCGTGATGCACAACTGTTAAAACCAAGTCTGCTCTCTCAAAAATTGTTGTCTGTTAGCAGCGCAGTTGACATAGTCGTGTAATTGCCTGTACTGCCAGTGGATAAAGTGTTTCACTTGCAGTTCTGTCTTTAGCTCACCTAAAGTCTTAAGTCTACCGTTTACTACGCAATGGGTGATGGTCATAGGTGTCTTATCTTCTCTATGTGGGAAAGACGTCATAGTATGTCCTGACGCAAACGCAGGGTTGTGAATGAGTGGGGTCAAGGGACCAGGAGTGGAGGCAAGATTATATTGCTGTGTCACTATTTGGAAAACTTCTAGTGCTGCTCCAATTGTAGGATGTAGGGCTAAGTTAGCTGAGCGTGCTTCTTTAGTGACCCATGGTAGGAATCTCAACAGGGACTTAGTCTGTAGGTTTTCTATTCCCACCCAGTCTTTGGAAGATGCATGGCAGCCCTCTCAAACCATGATAATGGCTTGAGATTCCAGAGTTGGAGGTCCCGACGCAGATTGTGTAGTAATGGATGAAAGTTTGGAAAGAGTGGAAAGACTGTCCAGTTCTAGTGTAAGCCATATCCCTAGGTATTTGAGCTTAAGGTCTACCCACTTGAAAGGGCAGTTGGATTTGGCGTTCTGCAATTGCCTGGGGTTTAAAGATATGTTAAGTGCCTCTGATTTCTCATAGTTGATCTTGAAGTTGGGGAGGTATCCAAACAGTTGAAAATCTTTCATTCACAATAGGTGTGAGAAAGTCTTATAATAAATGGCTGAAAAGCCATCTGGGCCCAGGCTTTTTCCAGATTTTAGTGTTTTGATAGCCTGAAGGAGTTCTGATACCTCTATATGTTTGTCAATTTCCTCTGTGTCAGAGGCTGACAAGCTTGGTAAGCCGCTTTGTAGTAAATATTGTTCTATGATCTGGGGTCTGGATCCTTCTATTGTTGCGGGTTTATGTGGGGGTGGAATATTGTATAGTTTCAAACTTGTGGAATTCCGACGCAATGTGGTCTGTGTTGTGTACTAATTTGTTTTCTCTATTTTTAATCTGGGTAATGGTAGTTGAGGCGCGAATGTCTCTTAAGGCCCTGGCCAAGAAATTGCTATTTTTGTTCCTGTGTTCGTAAAAGAAACTATGCCGGAAAAATAATATTTGTTTTTCTTGTAAGTCTAGTTTTTCCTGCAGGGCTTTATGTACTAGTAAAAGGTCTTCGGCTAAACTAATAGCCATCGATCTTTTGTGTTGGTTCTTTAATTTCTGCACTTTCTCAAATATGTCTTTCAGTTTCCTCTCTGTGGCCTTCTTCTTTTGGGAGACTAAACCTAGTTTAAAGTCTGCCTCTGAGCACACATATATGGGCTTCCCAGATAGTGAGATGTGAGACATCATCAGTGGTGTTTTCTTTAAAATACGTCTGTATAGCTTCTTTGATTGGTTCTAGAGTCACTGGATCTGTCAATAAGGTTGAGTTAAGTCGCCATCCATCCGCTCTCTGATGTGCCTTCTGCAGTCGTAGCATCATAGAGATAGGCACGAGGTCCGATACAGACCTCGTTCCTATGTGATCTTCTCTCATGTTAAGTCTCTTTGCGTTCTGAATAGAAAATCTATGCAGGTGTATTTGTTGTGGACTGTGGAAAAGTAGGTATAATCTGTCCCCTGGGGGTGTGTCACCCACCAGGAGTCCGTCAGAGTCAACGTGTTCAGTAGTGTTCTAATTTTTTTTTAAGTTTGCGGTAGGTAATTGTTGATTTGCCATTGGAGGTATCCTGAAGGAGATCCAATGGAACATTTAAGTCCCCTCCGAGAATTATACAGCCAGATGAAAACCAAGAGAGCTCATCGACCAGTTTTTGACAAAAAGTCACATGTGCAGTGTTTGGGAAATATACACATGTTAGAGTGATGGGGAGTTTCCCAATGTTCCCCTTGAGGAAGAGATACCCGAGTCTGTTTATTGCTGGATGAGCTCAAAGCCAGAGTTCTTCCCTAGCAATATTGAGACACCTTTCGTCCTAGATTCTGGACTAGTTGCATGATAAGCTTTGGTGAAGTATCCATCTGTCATTTTAGGGATGGAATTTTCCTTAAAATGTGTTTCCTGTAGGAACACAAAGGCCGGCTTCCCCCTCCCAAGGTGGCATAATAATCGCATTCTCTTTTGAGGAACATTGAGGCCTCTTACATTGTGTGATATCACCGTAGAATTCTTGACTAATGCAGAGTAAATCATTGTGGACGGAGGATTAGTGGAGGAAGTAAAAGAGGGGGAAAAAAAAGGGAGGGTGAAAGGGGGTAGAGGAGAGGGGGAGGATAGATTGTGATAGATTAGTAGATAGTAAGGAAAGGGGAAAGTGAGCCCACTATCTGACACTAGGAAAGTGGGTCAGGATGTTTGGTAATTAGCCTCTAGGTGCTGACCCCTAGAGGTATTTATTTAAATTGGAGCTGTGAATTAGCACCCCAGCGAGGACCCAGTGAAAAAGGGATGTCGCTGAAGTGACCGCATCATGGCACCCACTGTGGGGGATGTTGGAGGTTCACTCAGGCCTACACCAACAGCCAAGCTCCTAGCAAAGCTGAGAAATCTGGTTGTCAGGAGTGATAATGACAATCTGTCTTGTGCATGCAAGCGAGAGGTTGTGAAGTTCCAATGCATGGACAAAGTCCCAAGTGTAGAGTCCCTCCTCTATCCAGGTAAAAGAAAGTTCATACCTTAATGTTGTAGAGTTCAGAGGAGGTCTCACCTCACAGTCTCTTTTTGGAGGGGTCTGCACATCCATCCTTCGTCCACCTATGGGATGGCCTGCGTGGGAGAACATCTGTTGATTTCAAACGTGGAAAGATAAAGAGGAAAATAGCAAGCAAGAAAAAGAAAAATCGCCCCTGCAACTAGGTTCTTTTCCCAGTTATTGTGTGCAGGAAGATTGCAGCAATCCACTTCATGGATACTCTCCTTCAGTCTTGGCCCGAGTCCAGCTGCAGTGCCCTGGAAGTGTTGGGGCACTTGGGTGTATCGCCATGACCTGGGTTGTGTTGTTTCTGGTACTTCTCTCTTTTGTTCGGAGGTTTGGTAGGAGTGGAATGAGGTGAAACCTGGGTACCCTGTGCTGTTGGTGCGTTGTAAAATTCCCTGTACCACTCAGGCAGATCCACCGGTGGAATCAGAATTTTCCTAGCAGAACCCCTGCAAATCATTAGGTGTATGTAGGTAAAGCTGCCTGCCTTGGAAGGTCACATTCAAAGCAAAAGGGAATTTACATTTGCAGGGTATATTTTGTCTGTGTAATATCTCCAGCATGGGGAGCAGTGCTCGTCTGTTGTTCAGAGTTATGGGGGAGAGGTCCTAGAATATGGATATTTCCGAGTCTTTAAATGTAATGTGGGCATTGTGTCTTGCTTTAGTGATGATTTCCTCTTTTAGTTTAAAGTTGGGTAGACAACAAATTATGTCCCTGAGGGGTGCTGTGTCCACCAGCCTGGCTCTCAGGGCTCTGTGAGCTCATTCAAAGTCAATCTGTGTGTCGGTTTGGTGCTCTTGCAGTTCATTAAACACATATTGTAAGGCAGAAGGTATATTGCCTGGTTCAATTGACTCAGGAATGCCTCTCACCCTAATATTGTGCCTTCTCCATCTGTTGTCTAAGTCCTCTAATTGGCTGTTCATCTCAATAAGATGTGCTGTGTGGGAATCTGTGACTCTTTCCAGGCGTGTGATAGCTTTGTCCCTTCTGGAACTGGCCTTTTCCACCCCCTTTAACTTCTCAGATAGGGATAATATGTCTGCCTGTGATGGCAGATGAGAATGTGCCTTTAATATCTGCCGCTATCTTCATCATAGCGTTGAGCGTGAGGGGGTGCTCAGATAATGGGGTGTCCCTTACCTCCTCCTCGTACGTGGACTGTGAGTCCTCACTGAACTCCTCCTCTCCACGTGGCTGCGCCATCTTGGATTGTGCTTTGAGACAGCGGGGCTGTCATTTAAAGATGCCTGGGATACTTCTGGAGCCAGACTGAGGTGCAGAACGAGGAGAGCGGTTGCCTGAGTTGTGGTGGGTGAGTCTGCCCATGATAGCTGCCGGTCATGGTGTTGTTTGTGCTGAAGGAGTTGAGGGTTTATTTTGAAATATTTTTAGTTTCACTAAAACTTTTTTTGATATCACATAGGGGACAAGTCCCCTGCCTGATGTCTCACCTGCCTTCAAAGGAAACAAATAGAATGCAGATAATCCTCCATTAGCTTCTACAATGGATGTTCACTGGTCAACCTCTTCTCCACATGGTGGCATGGCAGGCAGCACACTCTGGGACTCACAGAGCCACTGGATAGATTTCATTAAAAAGCCAAAAGTAACCTTGTGAAATATTCACACACTCCTGTATGTGGGTAAAACCCTCTGGACACTCACATAAGGAATATTATGGAGGCGGTAAAAGGGTTAAACCACTAGTGGTGGAGATGTTTGTGACTCATTAACTTGGACAGGATTCTTAAAAACTCCCATATGAATCTCTGTGTATCTCTATGGGTTTTAAGGGTTTACAATGGAGATGCCTTGACTGTTAATTTATTTTATTCCTAGTAAGTGCCACTATTCCTGGAAGAACTCACTTTTAAAACAGGGTTCCTGGTCTCAATATATCTTCTGTGGACAGCCATAGGAGCAGCAGTCTTGCTGTTATGGTCCTGGCACTGGCAATGAAAAATAGGTAAAATGGTCCACCATAACTAGACATGTTGAGTTGAAGAAAGTCGATGGTCAGTACTTCCAGCGTGACAGACTTGTACCAATTCAGAGGTGGAATCCAGGCCATGCATTCAGAATTGTATGTCCAGAATGCAGGTATTCTGCATTACCAGCATATGTCCCTGAATGCATAGGGCTCTAAACATGAGTACCATTCAACATACCATCCAAAAGTGTCCTGCTAGTGTATTTCAGTCTGTCATAGACTTTAACAGTCTGCAGGCAGCGGGGCTGGACTCTGCTCAGGCACATGAAAATAGTGGGATTGGCAAAATGCCCAAAGTGCTTGTGACCTAATACTTTGCACATCCTTTGTTGTGGTGCATTTCAGTTAGACTTTAAGGCTGGGTTCACACTAGTCCGATGCGAATTGCAGCTCCGGTTTCCCTGCAAAGATAAAAATGATTAATTCACTTCCGGTTCCGGCGCCGCATGGAGTAGCTGTTTCTCCTCACAGCTCCCGCAGACCACCCTACAAAACGGCATATAAACTCGACATTTTTCGCCTAAAAAGATCCCTGCGACCATCCCCACGTATCCGACCGCGCAATGGACAGGTTCGTGGAAAAAACCGGGCCGCGATCCTACGCGGCCGCAACCGCGTGGTCGGCCCCGCCGCAAATCGAGGCCCCGGCTTCGGCCTACACGGAATCGGCCTGCGCGGCCTATCCAGCGGAGACGGCCCCGGCTATGGAGGTAGGCGATCAGTCGGCCACACAACCCAACCAGAGGGACTCCTTGCCTCTACAACCCCAGGCATCGCCGCAAATCTCTGGCCCTACACTATCTTTCCATGCGCAGCAACCTCTCATACCTCAGCCATTGCAGGACCACAACACTGAAGTTCTGGCTCAAGCTGTGGCTGCTTTTCTCTCCCCTATGATTGCAGCATCAGTAGAAAAGGCTGTCAGCGCAGGCATGCAAAAGATTCAAGCCCAGCTAGGGGAACATGCTTCCAGACTAAATGAGGCAGAACACCGTATTTCAAATCTTGAAGATGAACTCTACCAGACGCAATCCTTTGAACATGCCCAAGATAGAACGAACAAGTTCATTCTGGAAAAACTCGACGACCTCGAAAATAGGTCCAGGAGGAGCAACCTGCGATTTGTAGGACTCCCCGAATCGCTCCCCTCATCTGCCCTGTCTGACTTCTGTGCCCGCCGTATTCCTGAGGCTTTGGGCCTGGGAGGCCCTTACACAGTTGAACGCGCTCACCGAGTGGGAGCCGTTAATTCGGAACGCAAGTCACCGCAACCGATAATCGCCAAATACCTCAATTACTCCGACAAGGCCACCATACTGCAAAAGTACCGTCAATCCAGATCTGTACAGATTGATGGCGTCAAAATCCTAATCTTTGCTGATTACTCGGCGGACGTTTCTAAGAAGCGTAAGGCTTTTCAGCACATCTGCGCAGAACTTCATCAATGCCAATTCCAGTTCACCCTGGCATTCCCAGCCATTCTGCGGATCAAAACACCCGCCGGGGAACAACTTTCTTTTCATGATCCCGAGGAGGCGGCATCCTTTTTGAAATCACCCCGCTCGGGCTCACATCTGAGTCCCTCACCCAAAGCCCAACCAATCAACCGAGCTTTGGATCAACGGAGCCCACGGAAAGACTCCCCCAAGCGGTTTAGGGCTTCCGGCCCAACACAACATGGCCTCACTGCCCGCTGAGGGGCAAAGCATTTGACGGTGCCCCTCCGGCACACTCTCTTTTCTCTCCCGGAAGGCCTTTCCTGGACCCCACCGACCTACTCCAGGTGAACTGTCTTTGGACTCTCCTTACTGGACCGTCCACACCTCTCAGGTACTGTTTGACGAAAGTTTCATGGTTAGGGGTTTATCCCCAGCGTCCTCAAGGCCCGTTATGGCCTGAAACCTCTGCTGTTCTCAGGTGCTATTCTTTTGTTACAGTTTATGATACGGTTTAGTTTATCTTTATTGATACCTTAGATGTTGTTTTTACTATTCGTATGCTCATATCTTCCTCCCCTGGGTGCCATTGTGCGGACCTACACCCACGCTCCTATTCCTCACAGCCACAGTTTCTATACTTTGTTTACCATTTATAGGGCGGAAACCCTCACTTCAGGCACAGGGCTGGTTATGGGAGCTGGTCCTCACGGTGACCCCCATGCGGAAAAAAGCGAAGTTGGTTAATGTGTATATTCTTTTTTGTTCCATATACTGTTGGTACACAAACCCGCCCTCCCCCTCCCCCCCTTTGTCCCCCCATCCCCCCTTAAGGCCCGTTGATATTATGAGCCCCTGCACTGATCCCCTTCGTAGGCCTGGGGAAGCTAGGCCCTCGGCAGTTTTTAGCTATCTTCCTTGCTCAGGCCCCGCTGTTCTCATATCTTTAACATCCTCACAACATATTACGGATAGTTTCGTGGAACGTGAAGGGCCTTCGTTCTCCTTCTAAAAGGATGAAGGTCCTTCGCCATCTCAAAAGACTGAACACCGACATAGCGTTACTTCAGGAAACCCATCTTTCCTCACCCGACTTTGATCGGATGAGGAAACTCTGGGTGGGCACAGTTGTGGGCTCTGCGGCTCTAGGCCGCAAAGCAGGAGTCCTCGTTCTCATTCACAAACGTCTCCCCTTTAAACTTATATCCACAGACTCGGACGACCAGGGCAGACTTCTCACTATCCGTGTCCTCATTGGGACAAGAGAACTGACGATATCCAACGTGTATGCCCCTAATAGTCCCACGAAAGACTTTTTCAATATGCTGACCACTTGGCTTCTACGCCACCCACACCTCCCTCAGATTATTGGGGGCGACTTTAATTCTGTCGTCCACCAGATTGATGACAAATCCACGGGAATACGCCCCACCTCGGTCCCAACTTCTTTGAACCCCACGGCACTTGCAGCAACTATGGAAATCCTCAACCTTCGGGACATATGGCGATTTCACCACCCGACTGATAGAGAATTTTCCTTTTATTCGCACCCACATCATGTCTTCACCAGAATAGATTATCTTTTCTGCTCTGATGATCTCCTTCCTCTCATCCCAGAAGCAGAGATACATGATATAGCCATATCTGATCACGCCCCCATATCCTTATCCTTTGAGACCCCAGACATACATCCCAACCCTAGAATTTGGCGTTTCCCCTCCTTTCTCCAACACAACGCGGATTTTCAGACTTACATCACTAAAGAATGGCAGTTTTACACGCAAACTAATGCCCAGCACGCTGACGACCCGAACTTATTCTGGGATGCTGGAAAAGCTTTTCTTAGAGGCCGCATCATTTCGTATGCGCCGTCCTTTAAGAAACATGCTCACCTCAACTACGACTCCTCCAGCTCTAGACTCCATATGGCCCAACGCGCATTGTATGCACAAGACTCCCCTGACAACCGGGCTGCTTGGCAACTAGCCAAACAGTCTTTTGACACCTGGGCAGACACTGTGGAATCGACCAAGAAAGCTTACCTAGACGCCACCCTTCACAAATTTGGGAATAAGGCGGGTAGGCTTCTAGCCCGCCTTAGCAAGGGAACCTATCGCCCGACTATTATCCCCTCCATCTGTGAGCCAGACGGTTCTGTCACGAACACGCAAAAAGGCATAAACGCTGCCATGCTGCGCTATTACTCGACGTTATATGCCGCAGATCCCATTGACAAACCCACGGCGTGCGACTTCCTAGATAAGGTTACTCTGACCCCAATCTCTCCCTCCCAATTAGAAACCCTCAATGCCCCTATTTCTCTTCTGGAAATCACTACCACGATACGACAGTTAGCCTCCTCTAAAGCGCCAGGCCCAGACGGTCTAACTAGCGAATTCTACAAATCACTGCATCCTCTCCTGGCACCCACTCTTCATAGTGTTTATCAACGTATGTGGTCTGGTGGCTCTTACCTTCCCACGGGCAATCAGGCCATAATTAAACTATTAGAAAAGAAAGGGAAAGACCCCCAGGAACCAGGTTCGTACAGACCCATTTCACTACTGAACCTTGATGTTAAGATTCTCTCTAAAATTGTAGCCACGAGACTGGCTGACATCGTCCCCTTTCTGATCCATCCAGCCCAATCCGGCTTTGTGAAGGGCAGAACGGCGACGATGAATATTAGGAAAGTGATGATGGCGCTAGAACACGCCAGATGCCATCCAAGGAGGGATTACGCCATTATCACTCTCGATGCCGAAAAGGCTTTTGATAATGTGAACTTTGATTGGCTTGCCATGGTTTTACGTAAAATGGGATTCTCTGGCCCTTTCTTTCACCTTATTAATTCCATGTACACCTCCCCGGCGGCCAGGCTGGTAGCAGCTGGCCTCCTTTCCAATGAATTTCGCCTTCACAAAGGCACGAGACAGGGTTGCCCCCTCTCCCCACTCCTCTTTAACTTGGCACTGGAACCACTTTCGAGATATCTCTTAACAGTTGCCCCACTGCATGGCATCCGAATAGGGAACCAAGAGCTGAGGACATCCCTCTTTGCGGATGATGCCCTCATCTTCTCCGCTGACCCTTCCGCAGATATGCCCACAATAAAATACACTTTTGATTTATTCAGGAAATGCTCAGGGTTGCGCATAAACTACTCCAAAAGTGAGATTATGCCATTAGGATCCCTCCCCCCACCTGCCTGGGTTCAAAACTCCATTTTTACAACGGCTAAGTCACATATCACTTACTTGGGAATCAAAATAGGGAAACTCCCGTCATCTCTCTACCATCTGAATTACCCCCCACTTTTTGCTAAAATCACTCAGGAATTAGACAACTGGATGGATCTGCCCCTCTCGCTCCTGGGAAGATGTCATTTGGTAAAAATGGTCAGTTTCGCTCGCCTGTTATATCCTCTCCAGACGATACCTCTACTGCTAAGACACAAAGACTCTAAATTACTGAATTCTGCGATCTCAAAATTTATATGGCGAAACAAACGGCCACGCATAGCTTTCTCAAAAGTCCATCTTCCCAGGACCGAGGGCGGTATTAATCTCCCGAACCTTAGAATGTATAATCTTGCTTGTCTTTTAAGGGTAGGTCTGGACTGGATAACCCAAAAATCCAAATGCTCTAATTACCAATTGGAAGCCGCAATGGTCCACCCCTACTCTCTAACAGCTCTTCTCCACTGCAAGTGGAAATCTATACAAAATACCACATCAACATAACCTTCTGCTGAGAGACACTGCTATAGCATGGAGGGAGGTAAGGAAAAGCCTCAGACTCTCTCCTTTCATCTCCAAATTTCTCCCGATACAAGGCAACCCGGGCTTCTCTCCAGGTCTGGAACATAATCCCTATGACTCCTGGCGGCAAAAGGGTCTCTCCACCTTCTTCTCCCTTTGTGATCCTGCTACTGGCCAGCCTCTACCCTTCCATACTCTAACTACTCGATTCTCCCTCAATGCAACCTCATCGTTTCATCATGGCCAATGTCTCAGCTTTCTCTGCAACACCTGCAGAGATGCATCCACGAGATTCACGTCGTCATTCCTCGAGGCCCTTATACAGAAGGACTCATACAAAATCTCGGATATCTATAAGCCTCTACTCATCCAAACGACTCCTCCCTTAGAATCCTCATCAGTGTCCAATTGGGCAAAAGACTTCCCGAACGACGGCATGGTGGACAAAATCCTTCAAGGTCTTCGCACAGTCTACAACTTGGTTCCCAACGAATCCTGGAGGGAAACTCAACTCAAAATCGCCCACCGGGCGCACATCCCCTTTCTCTATGCTAAACAACCCGGGTCCACTCCGTCTCCACTATGCCCTCTATGCCACCAACCTAAACCCTCTCTGGCGCACCGGTACTGGACTTGCTCCTTTATCTCGGCGTTCTGGGACCAAATCCTGGCTTTCATCTTTAAGATCACACTGCTGAAGCTACCCAAAGACCCTTTACTTCTTATTTTTGGATATTGGGACGCCACACTACTTCCCTGGTCAAAAGTTTCTGGCCCACGAGACAAAGAATGGGCCTTGATATGCCTCCTGATGGCAAGAAGGGCCATACTTGCCAACTGGATAACTACTGTTCCACCCTCAGTCATGCAGGTTCACAGAGATCTCCTGCATCTCCTATTTCGTGACAAAATTAATGCAAATCTAGCCCACAAAAAAGCCGTTCAGCGCTTCCACAACAGATGGGACTCTTTTGTGAAATCGCAACTTACTCCTCAGGAACAAGCCCACCTAGATGATCACTCTTTTATCTACAATGGCCAATGGCCCCCCGCAACCCCTTCAACCACTGGGTAACTACCCACGACAAGACTGCATCTATGGGCCCCCCCCCCACCCTCCCCCCCACCCCCCCCCAATCTGAACCCTCTTGATGATCTGATCTAGCTGTTTTTCTTCACCCCGAGGTTGAGTTAGTGTATAATTGTTTCATGATCCATCCAGTTATTGTTACCTCGTTCCTATTGGACTGTCAGGGAGAGTGATACTCTCCATTATGTGGTTTATGGGTCGGTGCCCCGGCACCAATTGTTACTTGATCTATTGCTATCTTATAGCCTGTACATTTTCGAAAATGAGAAAAATTTTATATGTACTGTTCACCCATTTGTAATGCACCCTTTTCTTTTCTCAATAAAATTTTTTGAAAAAAAAAAAAAAAAAAGATTAATTCAGTGGTTCCTCTCCATTGTAGCTGTGGATCAGCTGACCAGGGAGAGGGGGGAGTTTTAGAAGCAGCGATGCGTAGTGCGGATGCAATGCACATAAGTGAACCAGACCTATTGAAAAGAACATATTTTAAAATGTTCTGTGAATTGGATGAGATGTAAGCCACATCCAATTTGCATATGTGTGAACCCAGCCTAAAGAGTAATTGTTTTTGTTACAGATAGTAATCAGTTTCTCTGGAGCTGATGTATATTTCCAGCAAATAAAACAGGGCCAAAATCTGTAAAAGTCTGAATGGCTGCGATACATTCTGTAATAATGTGACAAGTACCACATCAATTTGACAGCATACATAAAATTTGTCTGGTAAATCAGGCCCACTGTTATACATGAGGCCTAAGTTAAATGAACACTTATTGCATAATTAAGAAGAAAGTATATTAAAGGATAATTTCACATTTAACACCGTTTTACTTAATCAACCCTCTTAAGCTTTATAAAACATTATATAGTTGAAATCATTACTATTTTATTACATTGTTTTATATTATGTTCTTTAAGAATACTGGCTCTGCATTGTTAGAAAAAAATTAAAATCTAAAACTTGTATAAAGTACTATAATGTCCAACCTCTGTAACTCTTTAGTAGACATGTGCACACGGAAATATTTTGTTTTGTAATTTTTCGTTTTCGTCCGAAAAATACATTTATTTAGTTACTCTCGAAATTTGTTTTTATTTATTTTGTTTTGTTAAAAAATGCATTAGTCTGAAAATCGAAAATAATTAAAGGGGTTGTAAAGGTAAATATTTTTTCACTTTAATGCATAGAATGCATTAAGGTGAAAAAAAATCTGACAGTGCCGGCTCCCCCAGCCCCCCGTTTTACTTACCTGACCCCTCAAAAGTCCCGCGCTCCCACCTGACATCCTCTTCGCTGCTCAGCCTGGCCGCTGATTGGCTAGAGAGGATGGATTGAAAGCAGCACAGCCATTGGCTTGTGCTGCGGTCAATAAAGTCCAATGATGCAGCGCGCCAGTGATATGGCTGTATCACAGGAACGCTGTATCACAGTATCACAGTATCACAGGAACAGTATCACAGGAACGCGCCCGCAAGTGCTTCTCACCATGCGAGGGAGCTCGCATGAACATGAGAAGTACTTGCGGGGGGAAGCCGAGACAGCCGCTGAGGGACCCCAGAAGACCAGGTTCGAGGCCACTCTGTGCAAAACGAGCTGCACAGTGGAGGTAAGTATAACATGTTTGTTAAATAAATAAATAACTTTACAACCCCTTTAAGGTTGAATCTGTCATCGAAGGCTCACGGTGTCTGTCGAATGTTCTAAGAAGATTTGACGGAGCAGCGAAACTGTACGACGCTGCAATCATACATTTCCGGTCGAATGTTCCGTCTACACGCTATAGTAGAATTCTAATGTTGTATGACACTAGTAATAATTATATTTATTAATTATTATTACTAGTCAACCAACATTACAATTCTTCTATAGCCTATGGGCGGAGCATTTGACAATAAAGGTCCACTCACAGCGACTGCTTCGTTGAATCTTCATGTCAAATCTTTTCTCTCAATAATCTTGGACTAATAGAGTTAGGTTAAGCACATTCGACCTTTTTTGCTATTGTCTCTATAATGTTGAATCTTTTCTCTCTATGTTGAATCTTTTCTCTCTATGTAGAATAATCTTGGACTAATAGAGCTAAGGTTAGGCACATTCGACCACAGGTTCGATGGACACAGATTGCTATTGTCAGAGTCATGTCGAATCTCCTATCTATATCGAACTGTTGTCACAACAAAAATGAAAATAAAGCATTTGTTTATGTTGGATCTTTCGGTTTTTCAGACAAAAATGCATTCAGACGAAAAGGAATGCACATGTCTACTCTTTAGTGTACATGTTTGTTCCAAGGAAAAGGGGCTCAGAATCTCATTATTACCAGTCTTATTTCTCCTTCTATATCTAAGTTCTACAAATAAGGAAAACAATATAGTGAGATATAGTTAAACAAAATATGTAATTGAAAAATCATACAAGCTAGAATTAAACCTAAATTCTTTATTAAGTAGAACTCTGCTAAGCTCCGCTATATCACAAAATTCTAAAGCAGTTTTAGAAGAAATCGAACATCTAGTACATTTGTGCAATCATTTCCAAAGCACGTTATATCCTGTGGGACTGTTCCTTAGCACACACGGATATATTTGCAGGCAGTAAAATATGCCTTTATTTGTGGCACCCAAGAGCCTCAACTGCTGAGTTATTCTGCCCATAGGAATGATGTACAAAATACGATGTATACAGGTATATGCATGTAATTGTAGGTACTTGCGTTTTCGTGCAATGAACATATGTCTTTGCAAACTCACATGTAATTCATTCTAATGGGATGAGTTATGTAACAGCTGGGACTCCTAGGTGCAACAAATACAGGACTATTTTATACTGCACAGCTATATATATGCAAGAGCCCTTTCTTACCTTATATAACTGGTTTCGATGTGTACGGACAAAACAAAATGAGTTACTGAGGGAGTATACAAGTTTGTTTAGAAAAGTGAATGTTCAGTATAGTGAAGCTGTGTTTACTTTAATCATTTAATTATGTACAAGATACAATCCTGTATTTTTAAATTTCCCTTGCACTTGACTGGATAAGCAAAATGATTACAAGAGCACCTAAGTTTCAAGAACATTTACTTTTCAGAGTGAACATTTACTTTGCTAAGTGAATAGTCTTGGCTCCATTAGTAAATCTATGCCTGCAGGTACTAAACTAAGAACTAAGAAAAAGGGAACAAATGGTCTGGTGCTGCCAGTGACACACCTCCATCCAATTAATACATAAGACAAAACAAATTTGAACCCATGGGACATGGGTAAACTAGGGATATATATTCCCAGCTCCATCAAGCCTGTTTTCAGTGGGTCTATTTAACTTTCTGTACCCCCCATAGATAATACTGTAACCTGCAGAGGGTATAACACAATATTATTGGTCTATAGGAACAACGCCACACCTACCACAACATCCCCCTTTTTTAACCACTTACAGACCAGACCATTTTGCTGGTCAAAGACCAGACCACTTTTTGTGATTCGGCACTGCGTCGATTTAACTGACAATTGCGTGGTCGTGCGATGTGGCTCCCAAACAAAATTGACGTCCTTTTTTTCCCACAAATAGAGCTTTCTTTTGGTGGTATTTGATCACCTCTGCCGTTTTTATTTTTTGCGCTATAAACAAAAATAGAGCGACAATTTGGAAAAAAACGCATTATTTTTTACTTTTTGTTATAATAAATATCCCCCCAAAAATATATAAAAAAACATTTTTTTCCCTCAGTTTAGGCCGATACGTATTCTTCTACATATTTTTGGTAAAAAAAAATCGCAATAAGCGATTATTGATTGCTTTGTACAAAAGTTATAGCGTTTACATAATAGGGATAGTTTTATGCATTTTTTATTAATAATTTTGTATTATTTTTTTTTTACTAGTAATGGCGGCGATCAGCGATTTTTATTGTGACTGCGACATTGTGGCGGACACATCGGACATTTTTGGGACCATTGTCATTTATACAGTAATCACTGCTATATAAATGCAGTGATTCCTGTACAAATGACACTGGCAGTGAAAGGGTTAACCAGTGGGTGGCAGTGTAGGGGTTAAGTGTTCCTAGGGGAACATCGGCGTGCGCTGGTTGGCAAGTGGTTAAAACCTCTACTTCACCAACGGTGTAAGTAAAAGTGTAGGGGCAGCAGTTCAGAGTAAACACCCTTTTTTAAAACATTTTTTAAAACATTTTTCTCTCACTGTACTTTTTCTAATGCACGGATCAAATCCTAATTATTTTCATAAATGTCTACGATGTCAACTATGTAAAGGATAAGTAAGGCCCAGGGCAGCAGCAGATCAGGTTGGGCATGTAGGTGTCTTCTACCTGGGTTCAATGGAAAAAAAGGGAAAAATGATCTGGAGCTGCCAGTGACACACCTCCACCCCCTTAATACATACAACAGAACAAAATTTAGCCCATGGGACTTTAAATGAGGTGAGCACAAAAGGCCAAACAAATATATAGAGTAAACATAGTTTCTGGATTTAATATATATATATATATATATATATATATATATATATATATATATATATATATATATATATATATATATATATATATATGACACCCATCATATATAAAATACATACAATGATTGGTATGAAAAAATACACAAGCATGGAGTAAAAAATAAATGTAAATTTAAATATATATCACGGTAATAGATATGGTTTGGTTTGTCAAAAGGTAGGGGGCTTAAATCTGAGCTTTAAGGTTCCAAAGGCTAATTTCCCAAGGGGTGGTACTAAACAGAAAAAGGCACAATACAAGATCAGAGCATTCCTGTTTAGACTTTGCAGAAGAGTATTGAGGAATGTTTTTTTCTCTCAATATACAGTCCTAGTAGTGGCTCATACTGGGGGAACTATTGCAATCAGGGAAGGTTTTCTATTCTTCGGGATAACTACACTTCCACATATACTGTAGGTTGCTTGAAACTGTCTGAGGGTTCCTTTTATATATTAGACTGTCACTTTGTCTGTGCAGAAAAAATAGCATCTGCAATTTATGGGCACTCTAAGATAATGCTGCAAAAACATCTAAAGTTGACATTGATAGGTTAAATCACTTGCTGGTCTTCTAGAAGTTTGCATTTGCCCACGCTTGAAGGACCTTAGTAGAAGGGGTAGTGGATGTCTTAATAGTTTGCTTATTCAAAGTAAAAAAACTCTACCAAGGGGGTGCAACTTTAAAATTGCTGTGGCTGTTAAGAGGAAGAAGCAGAGGGAATTTGGAGGAGGGTGTCTTGCTAATGAAGTCCATGAGAAATATTAGAAACCAGCATGAGATTTGGCTTGACATCAAGAAACGGCAAGCTGAAATATTTTCTCTGAGTGAAGCTGGCATTCAAATAATTAGAATTACATTATAACCCAGGACAGGTGTATATTTCATTGTGTTATATGTATGTATTTCAGTTACTATATTGTTTTATTTTCAGTTAATTGCATTGATATTTGCTCCACAAAAATCTGTAATATTGGTCTAGCTATCATATAGATACATACTTAATTGGTACTCATATTCTTTCAGATATGTATTCATTTTACACCTTTTTATATATGTTGTAAAATTGACTAAAACGTGATTTGTTCAATATGTAACTCTAGAAACCTGGGGAAGGCTGTCCTTTCAAGTTGACAAGCAGAAAAGTAATGACATAATAGCCTGAAGTGTATTGCTTTGCTTGGACTCCATGATGAATCGCATATATGTAACAGACATGTCTATCCCTCAAGGTAACATTTTGATTTTGGTTCCAGATGGCTAATGTGCTATCAAATGTAGTGCTGCTTGTTATGCATGTATTGTGAACTGTAGCATGCATCATACATTTTAATTTCTTTAGTTACAGGCCATTCAAAGTGATTCTGAAAACTAAGAGAAATAAAAGAATTGTTAAAGAAGAACTCAGACCTAAAGGTGGATATATTTAATTTGAAGAAGTAGGTTTGACACCTTAGAAAATATAACGATTAATTTATTAGAAGAGTAGAAGGTGTTTGAGTACCAATGTGAATGTTAGTAAATAAGCTAAGCCCCTGTTGACTTTAAATAATCAATCACATCTAAGGGATATAAAAAACAGGATCTTGACTAGGCACATGGTTGGTGGTTGATGTGAACACAGTTTTTGCAATATTTTCTTAGCTCAGTAATCATTCACTTTAATGGATGAATCGTCTAAACCACTTTAGGGAATCAACACCTACAATATAACTACTCCTGAGGTTAGGGGATAGTTGTCTGTTTTATAATCCAAATTTATGAGTTAGTGGTGGATTTCTGATTTACTAAAGATAGAGGCAATGTAAAGTGAGACTGTTTTATATTCAAACATCAAATAACGGAAAAGAGAAGACATTTTTTTTCTTAATTTCTCTGCATATGATTTTAATGTTTATGTTCTGTATACTCCCTAACACTTACCCTCAATTCACAACAGCTTTAAAAATGAGCCCTTTTATAGTTGCACAATGCAAGGCTGTTACATTTTTGAGTAAATTACATTTTTAGTTTAGTTGATGCTATCACTAGTAGGGCCATTGGTTTTCTTTGGGTGTAAGATTACATGCATCTATAAAACACTAACCGTGATATGCACTATATTATGATATATGTTAATAAATATAGCTATAGTTTTGATATCAGAACAGTTGAAGAATTTAACTTTTTCTGTACAAAATATTGTATGACTCATTGCATCTGTTTCATAAAAGCAGTTGATGTATAAATAAATCCAAAATGTTTTTTGGCTGCTGTTGTTCTGGATAGAACATGAAAAGGTTACAATCCCTCCCTGTGTCCCCAATGGGGGGCTTTGTCTTCATTTCCTGCCCAGAGGAACAGCAGGAAATTAGAGAAGACATAAGAGAGAAGTAAGGTAAATACCTTCTTAGAACAAATTACCCCTTAGGATTACTACCCCTTTATTACTATCCCAGTGACAATTTCAAATTTTACATTTTGCCTTATTTTCAGTCCCAATGACAGTGGTCACCCAGACAAACAAAAAAAATGTGTATCTCCCCAGCAGGGACACCTGATAGCTATAATGCACTGCATGGTTTTTGAACTTTGGCTAGCAGGCTGAGAAAATCCATGAATGGGGGCTTTTTGATAAGCTATACTATAAAGGGAGATTCATAGCAGCCATAGCAGTGTCAGTGTATCACAAAGCTGCTGTAGCGAGAAGATAGGGAAAGCTCTAGGGAGAGATTAGTATAAGTTAAGAATAAAAAGAATTGTCCATTTACCCACCATGTTTAGATGCAGCTGCAGGCCTCTTTAACTCCTTTTCCCACAACTCGAAAGGTTCCTGGACATGCCCAGGGAATGTAAATTCCTTAGCTTTCTTCTCTGGACAGCCGCACTCCGAAAAGGATCTATTTTCTTGTGCCTTTTATTGTAAAATAAAGATCACATAACACTATCCACAGCAAATGTCTCCCAGAGCATCCAGTGTAATCCAGTGGCTAGAAGCGACGTCAAACGGCAGTGTGAGCAGATATCGAGTGCTTGACATCCCTGCTATCACACACCGGCAAGATGTAGAAGAGAAAGACTGAGAGAGGCCCGAGAAAGCTGACGGATTTTTACAGCATGGAGGCCCGAGGGTCCCAAGATGGCGCTGAGGCCTACAACACGTGGCGAGGCCGCGGAGGCGGCGAAGCGGACCCTCATAAGAGCAGCCGATACCAAGCATCATCCCCTGGGTACACTAGCAGACTCTCCCCAGGCACATTGCCAGTGCAGAGCCCGCAGAAATCATCACAAAAATGATCGAAGGATCACAAATACCCAGGTGAGCAAGGGGGACATGACATGTCACAGGATAGTACTAAAGAGTTTATTGACCAAATGCATGACTTCCCTACCCTGGATCAACCATTAACTGACACTCAAATGAAAGAACTGGTATATGGGCAGCCAGGCAGGAGCCTAATAACATATCTATAAAAATGGGCATAGAGTCCAAAGAAATTCATCCATGAGAAACAACTGGTATTACAAAATTACAAAGGCTTTATTGAAAAACCACACAAAAACTATAATCTAAGAACTGTACTTCCACCATATAATCAATTAAAAAAGACAACGTTGACAAAGGACAAGGGTAGCTACCACAAGCATTTATAAATCCACACGCATACTAATATAAATGATCTATGGCAGCAAGGAGACCGCATTGGGGAGGGTAATCACAGATCCAGAAGAGTCAGGCTTGCTCAAAAAAGGATTATTGTGTTATTCCACTGGTCAATCAGTGCAGTCTGGAATAGTGTGGAACACAATCCAACGTCACAATAAGGACAATGGAACCTGCTTTCTTTTCGGACTTTCTTTCAATTGCCATCTCTCTTTGAACAGCAAACCACATACATACTGGTAGGTGCTGCCTTTTTTGCAGTTGGCGGTATGTAGTCCATAAAGTGACGACCAGTCAGGCATTCTTGGTTGGCAACGTCAACAGCACGTTGTCCAGGTCTGTTCACAGCTACTGATGGCGTCTGGTGTTTGACAAAAATCTTCTCAGCCACCTTCCAGATAAAATCATAATGTACAAGAGGCTTGTCACTTTTTGCTCTGTACAGGATGTACGCATTCCAAAGGCACTGTTCCAGAAGATGCCTGAAAATCTTCTTATATATTTTTTTTGCTGTTTGTGCATAGCCAGATAAAATGTCATTGCCTGATCGGCTCTGTCAACACCTCCCATAGAGTTATTATAGTCTATCATGACTTGCGGCTTCAGCACATCTTTCCCACCTTTTGTGTGGACCATGGCAGTGGAGGTATCATGCACAGTACTCATGAGACACACGTCCTTCTTGTCTCGCCATCGCATTAACATCATCTTACCCTTTTGCCAGGCAACCATTTCTTCGATTTTTTGTTTTTTCTTGGCAAACATAGATGGCATATCACGTCGGTTAGGCCTAATGGTACCATACACATCAGTCTTGTTTTGTAGCAAAACCTCAAACAGTTCCGGAGACGTGTAGAAATTGTCCATGGTCACACAATATCCTTGGTTCAGCAATGGCTCCAGCGGTGTAAGGACAGATGATGTGGCCATCCCATAGCCACTGTACCTGGGGGTGAACTTCATGCCTTTACAGGTGTAAATGACTGAATTCCAGATATACCCAGTGGATGACTCACAGAGCATGTAGGATTTGATGCCAAACTCTTTTGGATGCAATAAACTGTATCCAGCTTAGGTGTCCCTTGTAGGCCATCAAACTTTCATCCACGCTGACATCCCTTTCTGGCACGTAGGTCCACTGGAAATTGGTCACAATAATTTTGCATACCTCCCAGATTTTTTTTTTTTTGGCACAGGATGCGTGGCATCATCAAATTCTTCATTGTTCGTGAAATGGAAATACTTCATGATGAGAGGAAACCTGTATTCTTACATCACGGTGCCAAAAAACGGAGTGGCCAGTAACTTATTGATGGTCCAGTACCATTTCTGGAGTGGTTTCCCTACCATCTCCTGAAGAATGATGAGTCCCAGAAACTGCCAGATGTCCTCTTTGGTCACCAGTTCCCCGTGTCTGCTTCTGGAAAACCTGGCATGCAGCGTAGCAGATTGCTGCTCCTGGTAGCAATTTGTCTCTGTGACATTTTTTTCAATTACCTCCTCAGTGAGGAATAATTGCAGGTATGCCAGAGGGTTGTCACGCTCAACATCTACCATCATCCCAGGTGATCCAGTGAAGGGGAATCTTGGGGGCGCTACCTGGTCCGTATTGCAGTCAATAGGGCAGCAAGTGCGCACATCACTGAGGTCAGGTGCAGGATCATCACCGTTGTCACTTGCCAGATCAGTGTCAGTGTCAGACGACAAATCTCCCCACGACTCACTATCGCTCAGTTCTGCGAGCAACTCCATGTCGCTGTAGCTCAACTGGTCCAAAAGCGCTTTTGTAGTAAAGTGGCGCTTTTTTGATGCCATGTTATGAATATTTTATGGGCACAAATTACAGTAAAATGGCAGGCAAGGGGCACTGTATATTGATCAAGTGTCAGATCTGAGACGATACATTGTAATTGCGGAGGACGTCGCTGGATCGCCAGGAGAAGGTAAGGGGCTCCACTGGCAGCTCTGCAATGTTAACCCAAGCGTGGCTTAGGGTTACAGCTCCTGGCAGAGAAAATCAACCCCGAGGCACACTCATGAATCCTGTCAGGGAGGTTAAAGTGGTAGTAAAGCCTATTTTGTTTACTTGTGCCTAAAGGTAAGGCTAAAATAAGGCTTGCTAATCAAAATAAAGGATTAAAGCTCATCTGCTCTCTTTTATTCTTCAGCAAGATGCACAAAAGAGCATGTTAAGTATCTGACAAACCGTGCATAGTAGAGTCAGTTCTTCATGAGAGTTTGATAGAAACCAACCAGTGGCAGGACAATTGTGCATCAGCGAGAATAAGGACAGTCACAATGAATCGCTGGGCAATTTCTAGCCGCATGTCAAAACATACCTATTACCTAGTCTTGATGAAAAACATACTGCATGTTGCTACTTTAACTATCTGAATTTTTTTTTATTTTTTTTTACTTTAGTGAATCAGAGTGATATGCCACTGCTGTATGTAAGCCAAGCTAATTGTAAAAAGAAATATACAAATCTGATTCACAACCTAATATGTGCTAAATTGTATAGTTCCATAACACCATGCCCAGCTTTAGAGTGATTGTATAGTATCTCACAAAAGTGAGTAAACCCCTCACATTTTTGTAAATATTTTATTAAATATTTTCATGTGACAACAAGAAATGACACAATGCTAGAATGTAAAGTAGTGAGTGTACAGCTTGTATAACAGTGTAAATTTGCTGCCCCCTCAAAATATTTCAACAAACAGCCATTAATGTCTAAACCGCTGGCAACACAAGTGAGTACACCCCTAACTGAAAATGTCCAAATTGGGCCCAATTAGCCATTTTCCCTCTCCGGTGTCATGTGACTTACTAGTGTTACAAGATCTCAGGTGTGAATAGGCATCAGGTGTGTAAAATTTGGTGTTGTTGCTCTCACTCTCTCATACTGGTCACCGGAAGTTCAACATGGCACCTCATGGCAAAGAACACTCTGAGGATCTGATAAAAATAAATTGTTGCTCTACATAAAGATGGCCTAGTCTATAAGAACATTGCCAAGACCCTGAAACTGAGCTACAGCACGGTGGCCAAGACCATACAGCGGTTTACCAGGACAGGATCCACTCAGAACAGGCTTCGCCATAGTCCACCAAAGAAGTTGAGTGCACGTGCCCAGCATCATATCCAGAGGCTGTCTTTGGGAAATAGACATATGAGTGCTGCCAGCATTACTGCAGAGGTTGAAGGGGTGGGGGGGGGGGGTCAGCCTATCAGTGCTCAGACCATACGCCACACCCTGCATCAAATTGGTCTGCATGGTTGTCATCCCAGAAGGAAGCCTCTTCTCGAGATGATGCAGAAGAAAGCCCACAAACAGTTTGCTGAAGACAAGCAGATTAACTAAATTGATTACTGGAACCATGTCCTGATGACAGATGGTGTCAAGCGTGTGTCGCAGCAACCAGGTGAGGAGTACAAAGACAAGTTTGTCTTGCTTACAGTCAAGCATGGTGGTGGGAGTTTCCTGGTCTGGGGCTGCATGAGTGCTGCTGGCACTGGGGAGCTACAGTTCATTGATGGAACCACGAATGCCAACATGTACTGTGACATACTGAAGCAAAGCATGATCCCCTCCCTACAGAGACTGGGACGCAGGGCAGTATTCCAACATGATAATGACCCAAAACACACCTCCAATACCACCACTGCCTTGCTAAAGAAGCTGAGGGTAAATGTAATTGAATGTCCAAGCATGTCTCCAGACCTAAACCCTGTGGGGCATCCTCAAACAGAATGTGGAGGAGTGCAAAGTCTCTAACATCCAGCAGCTCCATGATGTCGTCATGGAGGAATGGAAAAGGACTCCAATGGCAACATGTATAGCTCTGATGAACTCCATATCCAAGAGGGTTAAGGTAGTGCTGGAAAATAATGGTGGCCACACAAAATATTAACACTTTGGGCCCAATTTGGACATTTTCACTTAGGGGTCTACTCACTTTTGTTGCCAGCGGTTTAGACATTAATGGCTGTGTGTTGAGTTATTTTGAGGGGATAGCAAATTTACACTGTTATACAAGCTGTACACTCATTACTTTACATTGAAGCAAAGTGTCATTTCTTCAGTGTTATATGTTAAAATTTTATACCAAACTATTAAACATGACTTTTTTTTTTCTAAATTTTTTTGTTTGTTTAGCAAAAAAATAAAAATCCCAGCTGTGATTAAATACCACCAAAAGAAATCTCTATTTGTGGGAAAAAATATATAAAAATTTCATTTGTGTACAGTGTTGTATGACCGCGCAATTGTCATTCAAAATGCATCTGCATTTGAAACTGGGCAGGAGGGGGGTTTAAGGGCCCAGTAAGCAAGTGGGTAAAGTAACACAGTGCCTTATCACAAAAAATGGTGGGTAAAGTACAATTTTATGTTTTTTTTTCTACCTACACTCCTGTATTAAAAAAATATTGTCAAGGGGTGTGGCTTGACCTAGTTTGAAGATGGATGCTTAATCCCAGAGCTCCCATCGCCACAGAAAAAATCTACCAACTCACAGAGGTATTCTTGACTCTTCTCAAACTATGGGGACTGCATCCAGGCAATCCTCGGCATCCCACTCCCCCCAAGAACAGAACAGGGGTTTAAGACAAAATATCCCAGAGATGTTCCATACCAATAGGGAGAATATGGCATCTTTCCACAACGGACATTTTCAGGCACACTCACAAGCACAATCCCTTACACAAACATCCCTGACCGGAACAACTCCCATTCCCTCTTCACTTGGGATAGCAGGCAATAGTGGGATGGATATCGCACCTCAATCCCACTTGAGCATACAAGACCTGCGGACCATTGCCGCAGATATCAAAGACACCCTCTTGGCAGCCATCTCAGAGCTCTGCATAGTTATCCACACTCTCGCAGATAAAGTACACGAAGTGGAGAGGATTACAGAGAAGCAGGACATACGCCAGGCCTCAAGAAAAATAGATACCCACACTCTTCAGCTTAGGGACATGCAAAGTCACATGGAAGACCTGGACAACAGGGGAAGGCCATAACTTAAGAATTATGGGCATGCTGGAGTCAATTGAAGGGAACAAGATTTCCCCAGCAGTCACCAGCCTCTTTAGTGGACTATTGAACAGACTGCTACAATCCTCAATCGAAATGGAGCGGATCCATCGTGCCTTGTGACCCGAAGGTAGGGACACAGATCCCCCAAGAGACATCATATGTTGTCTAGAGGACTACAGACAAAATGAAGACATTCTAAGACAGGGGAGGAGCCGACAGTACCTCACATATGAAACGGCAAACATCCAAATATTTCAGGATCTCTCAGGAATTACTCTGCCGCACCACTGAGACTTGAAAGCCTCTACTGGACACCCTTTGCACTAAAGGAATCCACTATAAATGGAAATTCCCTTTCTGTCTATCTGACACTATACAAGGTCACATGACACTTCTCAAAGTGCCAGAAGATCTGCCTTACTTCTGCGATACTTTAGGCATTCATCAAGTGGAGGACCCTAACTGGTATGCCAATTTCCGTCATGCTGTTGGTAGGATGAAAAAACAACAGGAAGAACCCATGGAGGCACAAGACACTAGATTCTGCAGGAGGTGATCTCCATCGGAACCCAGGCATCACACAATATCCCACAACCCTTATCAGGATACCAGTCACACCAATTCTCCCAGATCCAGGACAGCTTGGAGGGATCACTAACTCCTTGTCAGGTATCTGCCCCAAACAGTTTATGTTGGCCAAGTTTGGCCCCTCTCAGTTCAGCTTCCTACTTATGCTTGCATACTCCCCAGTTTTACAGTTTTTACAGTTTTTATTTCTCCTAACTATAACTGCGTGGCCAGGACATCGCATACAAGTTTCCATACACTCTCTCTCATTATCACTGAATACGAATGCTTTTTGCAACATGAGAGCCTAACAGTCATTGGATGACCATAGAACTTACTCATCTAAGCTGAAACTACAATACCCAGAAGACACCACCGCAGCCACACAAAGCAGGATTGAATGCGAACACTGCACAGGGCAACCTCTACAAAGTTTTTTGTTAAACGGCGTATAACACTCCGGAAGCTCCGATACCAATACCCATCACTGCATAAAGATGCTGCCATACTTCCATGGGTAAACACGCATTCAAAACTACTACAACACCCAGAGATCCGCAGATGACATCTCTGCACAAGCTTCATCAGGAAAGCAAACTCGGACACGTCTTCCTTACTAACAGACCGTGGCTGTGTGACACTCAGGAATGACTCTGTGTCTACCTGACATTCTCTCAGTTCACATCTGCTTCCGTATCATACTGACTAAATGACTCACACCTGACAAGATTTGTCAAGCAAGTTAAATGGACTTTCGGTTCAATAACAAATAACTGACTTTCTATCTCAATATAGTCCCACCCTCCTCACCACAGAAGAAGCAACAGATTTGTACCTTCCAAATCTCCACTGAAGAAACCTTAACCGCAATAAAACAATTAAAGACAGGCAAGAGCCCAGGCCCGGGTGGCTGATGGCAGGCTATTATAAATCATTTTCCAAACTTCTCATTCCCCACTTTATCAAGGCTTTCAACAATCTTACCTCCTCTCCCCTTGCCAACAAAGACATCCTAGAGGCCCACATTACACTGATTCCAAAACCAGGCAAAGATGCTGCGTTGGTCTCTAATTATCATCCCATTTCGCTACTTAATGTAGAAGTGAAGCTATATGCCGAAATTCTGGCAAACCACATACTCTCTCTACTCCCCAGATTGATCTCACTTGACCAGGTTGGCTTTATCCTTGGCAGAGAAGCCAGGGATAACACCATCAAAGCCATAAATATACACCACTCACTAACAAAATCATCAACTCAAGGCCTCTTTTTCTCATTGGACGCGGAGAAGGCATTTGACAGAGTTCCCTGGGACTACATGACAGCAACATTACAAGCACTGGGACGTCCCACTCACTTACCACAAATGATCCTAGCACTCTACTCGTCCCCTACCGCCAAAATCAGAGGCAACCGCTGCCTGTCGAACGCCTTCACTATTGCAAATGGCACGCAACAGGGTAAAATACTTTTAACTTAGTTCATTTAACAAATTACCGAGAAATGCCAGAAGTAAATGGGGCGTAAATGAGATGACCAGGATGGCCGAAAGCTTATGATGCGAGTCGCAGAAGTGTATCTGAAGGATAGACAGGTAGAGCCATAGCCTCCACCCCTTATTTTTGTTCTGACTATGGAACCCTTCCTTTGCAGACTGAGGGAGAACCCAGATACTAAAGGGATCAATATTAAACACAAACAACACAAACTCGTGGCCTATGCCGATGACATCCTGCAATCCTTCTCAAAGACTTCACCTTGTTTAAGAGAATCTACAACCTACAGATCAACTTTGACAAATATGAAAAACGAAACATTACACTGTCATCTCCGATAGTTTCCCAGTGCCAAAATAATTTCCCTTTCTGTTGGGAACCACATGAGATAAGATACCTAGGTACCAAACTCCCCACTAAATTGTCTGACCTATATGCCAGAAATTTTCTGCCAGTCCTGCAAACAGTTCAAGGAGATCTACACAAGTGGCATATGGGCCCCTTCTCTTGGTTCGGTAGAGCCGCAATCCTGAAAATGAATTTCCTTCCCAGAATACTCTTCTACAAGCAGTCCCCATCAAACTCCCACCCTCCTTCTTTACCTCATACAAAAGAATGTGCAGAAACCTCATATGGTCCTCCAATACCCCCAGATTGAGTTGGGAAAGAATGACACTTCCTAAACGGAAAGGAGGGATAGGGCTTCCAGATATTTCCAAATACTATTGGGGGAGCCAACTTATGAGAATTGTCGATTGGCACATACACCAAAATAACAAAGATGGGATCCACATTGAAAATGCCTTTGCATCAGTACCAATCTTGCACCTTCCCTGGATCACTCAAAAATTTATCTAAAAAGAATATTCTACCCACCCATTAATAGGAGACACTTTTTTAAACTTTAGATTGGCTTGCAAAACTCTCAACCTAATTCCTTCACCCAGATCCATGACTCCGTTGACCCAAAATCCTGACTTCCCAACAGGCATCTTGACACATAGCATACCAGACTCCCCAACTATTCCCATGATCAGGGCACAACAATTTTTTCATAATGGTGAACTCCTCTTACATTTGGCACTGGCATCTGCATTACCAGAGCTCAACATACCCTTTTTAAAATTTTTCCAAATTAGACATTTTTTTCAAAACACCCAACCAATCACTCAATGGCTCAGTATGATTGTACTTTACATTCTTCATCTGTTGCAAAATTGAGTTTCATGTTACCTGTTAACCTTTAGTTTCTGCTTCTGTTAATATGCAAAAAATTTCAATAAAAAACATTTTGAAAAAAAAAAATATTGTCAAATTCTACCCTCTCAATGCTTCTGCACTGTCCCCAGTTTCTCCCTATTTGGGCAGAGCAACACTTATGTCATCTTTGGACTGATTGGAAGGTTGCAGGTAAAAAAGTATGTACATTGTTGTGTCTTTTTTTATAAAAAAAAGACTGAGTGGCCTTCAGGGGGTGGGCTTTTGGCAGGGAAGTGGGTGGCTGGAATTCCACTTTATTACTCAAAAATCATTATTTCATCTTACCAATTCTTTCTATCATCACTACAGATGGCTCCCTTTTTTGCTTTAGGCATAGGCATGTCTTACAATTATCAGTTATTATCAGTCTAAAGGAAATGGTATTGTAAGGAGTAATAATCTGTATTTGTTAAGTTTTAATTTCATTCTTTCATAATGACAGTTAAAATAAAGTTGGCAGTGTCATAATGCCAGTAAGGGTAAAACCCAATTAGGTATAGAATGAACCTTTCCTTTGTGGACTGAGCCTTTAGAGAAATTAGATATGATAAGATGTGGTATCAACAAATAATGACCAAATAAATATTTAAGCTCGTATCAAATAAAAAATCATATTTTTATGTTGAACATTACCAAAACATCCCAACATCCAGGGTCCATAGTCCATAGTGCTACACACTAAAATGATCTGTAACAACTTGTAAAATGCAAGTTGTTACAGCGTAAGGCACAATTTACCTTTATTTTTCCTTTTTTATTAGTCGAAATGTCAAAGCAACTTTTTATTTATTGCTATGCACAGCAGCACTGGTGTGTTGCAGAAAATGGCAGCATATCTGCATTTTTTTTCACAATGCACTGAAACCCACGCAAAGGCACTTGAATGTAGTGTTACAATGTAAACAGGGCTAATATAAAACATTTGTTTAAATTAATCAATGAATAATGAATAAATTAGGAGTAGACATGCCTCGGAGGTAACCCCATCCTCCTTAATGGTACAGCAACATGGCATATATGATTCAAGGCATTAAAGTCTCCTCATGTGTATGAATCAAACTCTAACAAAGCAAAAAATCGAACCATTTGGATCAATTTATAAATTGTAAAGAGCAGGTGCACATAGTAGGTAAACCAATATAGTGACCGACACAAATATTCTCAGGTTTGAGGTTTTTCTGTCTCTTAGCAGCCACAATTAACTAAAAGTGCACAAAAGAAAAGTGTTTGTACACCCAATAATAAGATTCTAGCTTTCAGTTTTCTAGTGTAGGTTAGGAATAGTTCACTGTAGACAGCTGAGACATGTTTCTTTTTAAAACGTACTGTGGCCTTGAGAACAATAATGTCATCACAGAAGCATCTATATTTCAGTTTTGTCTCACCAGAGGCCACAACGTATTCACAAATGAACTGTACACTGGCCCTTGATTCCCTACCTAGAGTAGACAGGAGTGACTCCACCTGTGCTTATTTATATATATATATATATATATACATACACTCCTCACATTTTTGTAATATCTTTTCATGTGACAACACTGAAGAAATGACACTTTGCTACAATGTAAAGTAGTGAGTGTACAGCTTGTATTACAGTATACATTTACTTTCCCCACAAAATAACTCAACACACAGCCATTAATGTCTAAGCCGCTGGCAACAAAAGGGAGTACACCCCTAACTAAAAATGTCCAAATTGGGCCCAATTAGCTAGTTTACCTCCTCGATGTCATGTGACTCGTTAGTGTTACAAGGTTTCAGGTGTGAATGGGGAGCAGGTGTGTTAAATTTGGTGTTATCGCTCTCACTCTCTCATACTGGTCACTGGAAGTTCAACATGGCACCTCATGGCAAAGAACTCTCTGAGGATCTACAAAAAAAATAAAAAAAATAGTTGCTCTACATAAAGATAGCCTAGGCTATAAGAAGATTGCCAAGACCCTGAAACTGAGCTGAAGCACAGTTGGCAAGGCCATACAGTGGTTTACGAGGACATGTTCCACTCAGAACAGACCTCGCTATGGTTGACCAAAGAAGTTTAGTACAGGTTTTCAGCATCATATCCAGAGGTTGTCTTTGGGAAATAGATGTATGAGTGCTGCCAGCATTGCTGCAGAGGTTGAAGGGGTGGGGGTCAGACTGTCAGTACTTAGACCATATGCTGCACACTGCATCAAATTGGTCAGCATGGCTGTCATCCCTGAAGGAAACCTCTTCTAAAGATGATGCACAAGAAAGCCCACAAACAATTTGCTGAAGACAAGCAGACTAAGGGCATGGATTACTGGAACCATGTCCTTTGGTCTGATGAGACCAAGATAAATTTATTTGGTTCAGATGGTGTCAAGCGTGTGTGGTGGCAACCAGGTGAAGTGTACAAAGACAAGTGTGTCTTGCCTACAGTCAAGCATGGTGGTGGGAGTGTCATGGTCTGGTGTTGCATAAGTGCTGCCGGAACTAGGGAGCTATAGTTCATTGAGGGAACCATGAATCCCAACATGTACTGTGACATACTGAAGCAAAGCATGATCCCCTCCCTTTGGAAACTGGGCTGCAGGGCAGTTTTTCTACATAACGACCCCAAACACACCTCCAAGACAACCACTGCATTGCTAAAGAAGCTGAGGGTGAAGGTGATGGACTGGCCAAGCATGTCTCCAGACCTAAACCCTATTAAACATCTGTGGGGCATCCTCAAACAGAAGGTGAAGGAGAGCAAGGTCTCTAACATCCACCAGCTCTGTAATGTCATCATGAAGGAGTGGAAGAGAACTCCAGTTGTAACCTGTGAAGCTCTGGTGAACTCCATGCCCCAGAGGTTTAAGGCAGTGCTGGAAAATAATGATGGCCACACAAAATATTGACTCTTTGGGCTCAATTTGGACATCTTCACTTAAGGGTGTACTCACTTTTGCTGCTAGCAGTTTAGACATTAATGGCTGTGTGATGAGTTATTTTTAGGGGACAGCAAATTTACACTGTTATACAAGTTGTACACTCACTACTTTACATTGTAGCAATGTGTCATTTCTTCAGTGTTGTCACATGAAAAGATAGAATAAAATATTTACAAAAATGTGAGGGGTGTACTCATTTTTGTGAGATACTGTATATAGATATATATCTATATATAGTGTATTTGGAAATTTAAATACTAAACAAGGTGGACTTTAAAGGCACGCAGGTAATAGATCTAAAAAATGTTATTTCATTTTTATCTCATTGTATTATTCAAGTATAAAAAATGAAGTGCAATTTTTACAAACAAACATACGTAAAAAACAGAAAATAAGATTCTTTATCATTATACCCTACAAAAATAGATATTGACACGACATAGCATATTACATAGCAAAATCCATAAATTAGAGCCAAAAAGGTTCTTAATTAGTCTTCCAACAGGAATATGGATATTCAGCAAACTGTGGGCCAAATATGAATCCGGGTATAACGGATTATTTTTCACTAGCTCAACATGTTGCACATGGAAAACGCTTCCTCAGGAGCAATAATTTCGTAACGATGGGTAGCTGTTAGATATAATCATATATAGAGCAGCCCAATTATATGAAAGGAAGTTTGAAGTAGCAATCGTAAAAATCAGGACATCACACCAATATAGGGCTGAACTTGAAATAGCCTTCTATAGAGCAGTAGCGATCAAGGCATAGAAAGACGCCCTGCCTATATATTCTAAAGGGGCTAGGAGTAAGCCAATCCAAAAATGGAATGCCTTGTAAATGGAAGTCAGCGCTGGCGACTGCCCTACCTGGATGATGATTATTTGACGCCGTTTGGCTCTGATTTATGGATTTTGCTATATAATATGTTATGTGGTGTCAATATCTATTTTTGTAGGTTATACTGATAAAGAATCTTATTTTCTGTTGTTTGTAAAAATTGTACTTCATTTTTTATATTTGAATAATAAAATGGCATAAAAATGAAATAATTTTTTTTAGATCTATTACCTGCGTGCCTTTAAAGTCCACCCTGTTTAGTATTTAAATTTCCAAATAAACCATTTTTGTGTCGCTGGCACCTTGCTATCTGTGCTTCCACAGTGTCACCCTGTGTAAGCACTGCTCTGAACTATACAAGTTATTTTCCAAAACTATATATAGTGTATACTGTGTATTTGAAAATGCCAAAAGATAAAATATTTGTGTATAGGAAAACAAATTATTCGAACAATCCTACCACTAATTATTTATTTTACTGTTCTGTCATAGTACAATCTGTTGTAGATCAAGTCACCAAGTAGGTAAGCACACGGTCATATAAACATGTACAAGCATTATTATGAAAAACAAAACATTTATATGCAAACAGACCTTGAAGATTACAGTTTGTGAACAAAATGTGCCAGATGGCAGTGTCCAAGACTGATTGATTATGTCACATTTTGATGATCCTTTGCTGGGGCTGTTTGCTGCGTTAGCAGACGTTGCTAGCCTCATGCCAATGACCTTGTTTTGCTAAACATGATAGGAGGTTAGCAAGCCATTGCTCATCCGAAATATGCATTCAGTGTCTTATTATGCAGATTCTCTTGCTAGGTCATTCTTCACTCTCTGTGTACTAGTATATACTGCTATGCTATAAAGGAAATGCTTTTTAAAATGATTAGTAATATAGATAGCTTTCTAGTTTACGCAAACTAAAAAACAAAACAAAGTTGTAATTAATTTAACTGTACAGGTTTACAAGGGTGTAACTTGTACCCACCAAGCCATGATACAAGAAATGGAACTTGGTAGGAGACAGTCAGCAAAAAGACAATTAAATCAGTCTTAATGGCATAACTGCTACGCAATTCACTGCAGGCCTTCAATCAGTTATCCTGATCATAATAAGCAGTACGAACTATGAGCATTCTAATCGGCAGATGGTCTGCAGATTCCTCTGGAACATAGGCTTAGTTAGAAACCTGATGACCATTATCTTTGCATTGTACAGCTTATATTCTGATGAAGGTTGCAGCCTTAGGGGTTTCATACAACAGAGCACAAGTGTAGCATATCTACCACTATACAATAAGTGACCCGATTTACTCATTTGATACAATAAAGAAAATTATAATAATATGTATATACTGCTTATATATATATATATATATATATATATATATATATATATATATATATATATACCGTATATACTCGAGTATAGGCCGACCCGAATATAAGCCGAGGCACCTAATTTTACCACAAAAAACTGGAAAAAGTTATTGACTCGAGTATAAGCCTAGGGTGGGAAATGCAGCAGCTACCGGTAAATTTCAAAAATAAAAATAGATACCAATAATGTTTTTGAATATTTATTTCAAAGAAAAACAGTAAACTATCTCTGTAAGTGTAAAAGAGGGTCAATAAAAACAATAACAATAACTTTAAAAGTACAAAAACCTTAGCTCATTCAGCAACCAAGCTAAAACACAAGAGTTAAAATCCTTCAAAACTGGATTCCTCATCATCTGTATGTCCAAACAGAGCTTCAGCATTAGCTGGTGTGAGATTATCAGCGTAGACATTGTCATCATCACTGAGTTCGCAGTCATCACCATCACTGCTGTCGTTCTCATACAAAGCGCTGTCTTCACTGCCATCCATAGCATTACTAATGCCACATTTCTTGAAGGCGCGTTGCACCATGTCCTCCGGAATCTCTTCCCATGCATCACGAACCCACTTTGCTATCAATTCTATGTCGGGCTTCATCAGATTTCCACCTTTTGTCAGTCGGGCTTGACCAGATGACATCCATTCATGCCACATCTTTCTCACACGGTCTTTAAAAGGTTTATTTAAACACACATCTAGCGGTTGCAATACAGATGTAAGCCCACCTGGAATAACGGCCAAAGTAACTTGAGAAGATTTTGCCATTTCTTTTATGCCATCAGATGTGTGGGCTCTGAACATATCCCAAACTAGCAATGATGGTTTTTTCTTTAAGGCTGCTCCTGGTCGTTCTTTCCAAATTTCTTCCAGCCATTTTTTTGTTCCGTCTTCATCCATCCAGCCTTTAACATGTGCGCGCACTGTAATTCGTGGTGGGAATTTGACCTTTTTAGGCAAGGTCTTTCTTTTAAAAATAATGACAGGCCGCAGCTTTGTTCCATTAGCCAAACATGACAGAACAACTGTGAAATGATTTTTTTCATTTCCTGTGGTTCTGAGAAAAATAGTTTTGTCTCCCAAACTTGCCACAGTTCTGTTGCTTGGAAGATCAAAGGTCATAGGTGTTTCATCCATATTTCCAATATCTCCCAGGTCATAGTTATGGATCCTTCTTTGTTTTATGATGAATGAATGGAATGACATCACTTTTTCATCAAGGTCTTTTGGCAACTTCTGTGAAATCTTTGTTCTTTGCCGCAAACATAGGCCAAACCTATTCATGAAGCGGGTACACCATCCTGCTGACGCAACAAATTTTTCAATGCCTGGTGCTTTTAATTTGTCATCTTTAGCCATCTGAAGGGCACGTAAGCGAATTCCCATGCGTGTTACGCAGTAACCATTTTGACGACACTCCATAACCCATTTATGCAATTCAGTCTCTAGAGCCCCATATGAAGTTGTTAAACCACGTTGAGCTTTTTTTGCCTTTGGAATCTTTTCCAAGTCAGCTTTCTTTTTCCGCCATTCCCTCACTTGTTTTTCATCAACACAAAATTCCCTACTTGCAATACTGTTATTGCTTTCTTCTGCTCTTGACACAACCTTAAGTTTGAAACCAGCTTCGAATGACCTGCGTTTTTCTTTTGGTCCAGGATTACCGGTAGAAGTGTTGGGATCCATTTCTAACAGGATAAAAAAAAAAAAGACTTGTTTGGGTACCTTTTGAGGCCTAATGCAGGCTGATATTACAGAAAGTGATGACATGACTGTTTTCATAGAGCAGCCTGTGTTAGGGCTCATAATATACCGTACATTCTACCAGTGTCCTGCCTGTGCCCATTAAATATACAGCCTGCCTGTGTCCATTAAATATACCGTCCAGCCTGCCTGTGTCCATTAAATATACCGTCCAGCCTGCCTGTGTCCATTAAATATACCGTCCAGCCTGCCTGTGTCCATTAAATATACCGTCCAGCCTGCCTGTGTCCATTAAATATACCATACAGCCTGCCTGTGTCCATTAAATATACAGTAGCCATTGTAATAATGCTCTGGATAACACATTAGACACATACCGGTATACAGCCTGCCCAATAAATATACAGTAGCCATTGTAATAATGCTCTGGATAACACATTAGACACATACCGGTATACAGCCTGCCCAATAAATATACAGTAGCCATTGTAATAATGCTCTGGATAACACATTAGACACATACCGGTATACAGCCTGCCCAATAAATATACAGTAGCCATTGTAATAATGCTCTGGATAACACATTAGACACATACCGGTATACAGCCTGCCCAATAAATATACAGTAGCCATTGTAATAATGCTCTGGATAACACATTAGACACATACCGGTATACAGCCTGCCCAATAAATATACAGTAGCCATTGTAATAATGCTCTGGATAACACATTAGACACATTTTTTTTGCGGCGCCTCGCCACGATTTCTTCAGATGTGGTCCACTGCAGTGCAAATCACATGCGGTCTCTGTGCGATGCGAGTTCATCCATACAGATAGTATGGCTGAATTGGCATCGCACGTGGCCCAAACTCACACAGGACCCTTTTTTGGTCCGCAGCAGAATCGGATCGCATGGGTGTTCACACCATGCGATCCGATTCCTGTCCGAGTTTGCAGATCGCACTGCGATATGCGAACTGATCTGGGGGTGTCATTAACATTTCATTGACACTCCCAGCAGTTCGCATAGTGCAGTGTGAAGTGCCGCTGGGAGGTATGCGATGCGGGAAAACACTGCGGATTCACGGCGTTCCCGCTGCAGTGTGAACCCAGCCTAAAGTGCAATTATTAAAATTATGTTTAAAAAGGCTGGGTTCACACTGCAGCGATGCGGGAACACCGCAAATCCGCGGCGGGTTCCCGCATCGCATACCTCCCAGCGGCACTTCACACTGCCCTATGCGAACTGCTGGGAGTGTCAATGAAATGTTAATGACACCCCCAGATCAGTTCGCATATCGCAGTGCGATCTGCAAACTCGGACAGGAATCGGATCGCATGGTGTGAACACCCATGCGATCCGATTCTGCTGCGGACCAAAAAAAGGGTCCTGTGTGAGTTTGGGCCACGTGCGATGCCAATTCAGCCATACTATCTGTATGGCTGAACTCGCATCGCACAGAGACCGCATGTGATTTGCACTGCAGTGCAGTGCGAATCACATCCGGTTCTCGTAACCTCTGCAGTGTGAACCCAGCCTTTAAGTACCGTACAAAATTGCTTAAGATTTTAAATTTTTTTTTAAAGATTTTAAAAAAACAATTACGGTACAAAAAAATTACAGGATTCTAATCTACAGTATCTACAGTATGACAGTATGACACAGTATGAGACAAAAGCAGGTTTTTTTTTTTCCATAATTTACCGTATGCCTCGTGAATTCACCTCACCTTTACTTCCATAGACTGGATTGCCCGGCCCCTGCTCTCTCTGCTTCTTTCTATGGTAGTCCTGTGTAGAGAGAGAGAGAGGGGATTGGGCATATCACTCCGCAGCACACAGTATCCTATGCTAATACTGTGTGGTGTGCGGAGCGCGTGCAGAGATTCCTCCGCGCCCGAAATAAAAGAAAGAGTCCCCCCACTGCAGTAACGATGTGCGGTCTGCGGAGCGGGTGCAGAGGCTGTATTCCTCCGCGCCCGAAACAGAGGAAAGAGTCCCCTCCCCGCTGCAGACATAGAGCACATCGAAGGAAAAAAAAAAACTATAACGAAGGGAATCGAAAGATGAGGGGATTGTGCTGACCGGCAAACTGACAGGCCATTCACGAGCGTCAGCCAGCGACATGGCCCCGCCCCTTTTTCTCCTCCAGCTCGGGCAAATTTTCAGTGACTCGAGTATAAGCCGAGGCGGCTTTTTTCAGCCCAAAAAGTGGACTGAAAAACTCGGCTTATACTCGAGTATATACGGTAGTTAACTCAGTTAATATCTCAGTTAATATAGCTCAACTTTATCATTTGAAAATAAATATTAATTGATATGTAGACACAAACATCTCTTGGATTATACAAAAGTGCAACCCCTATGCCTGAGAGCAATAAACTAAAGGAAAAAAAGTAGCTTTAAAAAAATAGTCAATACAATATGATATTCATCAGATAGCAGGCAACATACCCAACAAAGCATTGGTCACTAGGTATTAGCCTATATTAGCCTATATCTTAGGGTGGTTACTCCTGGAACAGATCCCACTCCCACATGGCAGATGGCAGGTGCGGCAAAATAAAAAAAAGTATATAAATACATCATATTTTCATGTTGGGAAGGGGTGCTGAAGACAAGGCTGAGAAAAGTAATGATGTAACAGTACAGCTGTTGCCTACATCCATCACAGAATGATACCCGGTTTCTGGTACAGAAAATGTTTCCATATCACTTCCTCTGCCTGTGATTTCCAAAGTTGTGTGCACATAGCATTTTTACTCCTCTGTTTTTGTCTCTCAGTTTTTCCAAATATGAGTACCTTGGGTACCTCTCTCTTGGCCCAACCATATACATATATAATAGGAGTTAAAGTGGTTTTAAATGATAATTTTCTTTTCCCCTAATGCATTCTCTGAATTAAGGAAAAAAAAAAACAACTTCCAATACCAGTCCTCCCCAGCCATCTCTAAAATTTTACCTAAGTTCTCTCTCTATTCAACATTGTCCCATGTGCAGCAGGGCTGCTCCTCTCTTTCTGCATTCACAGTAGTCTCTGAGAGCAGAGGGAACCATAGGCTCCTGCTGCTGTAAATCAAATCCTGTGAGGAGGGATCAAGGGACGTGGCCAATCCATGCTGTGTGTGTTTTTGGATGCACACAGCCTGGTTCAGGAACACACCCACATGTGTGCTACCTTGGCACACATCTTGCTGAGGGACAGTTGGAGAAGAAGGAGTGGACAGCATAAGAAAGCATCCAGAAAGCATCCAGAATAGGAGGTATAGGGCTGCTCTATGCATTTACATTGCACAGAGCAGGTAAGTATATCCTCTGTTTTTATTTTAAAATTTTGCAATTTAGAAAGACATGTTGCTATATATATATATATAGCAAAATGTCTCTCTCTCTCTCTCTCTCTCTCTCTCTATATATATATATATATGTATATATATATATATATATATATATATATATATACATATATATATATTTTTTTTATAATTACCACTACCCTAATGAGCTTTCATTTGCTGAAAATAATCGTTTTTTTTTATAGGTAACAACTATTTTTTTTTTTACTTTTTTTAATAGTTGGATACTTTTCACCATCTTGTTTACACATGTTTATACTTCTGTTCCATTGGTGGAAACCCATGCAAAATTTAGAAGTGAATTTAGGAAAATCAAATTAAAATGAAAAGCACTAACAGGCCCCATTATATTATAGAACATTTATTTTGTTCCTTGTTCTGCATTAGCTTTGGTGTGAGCTAAGCTGTTTAATGCACCTGGCAGCTAGACATGCAAGGAGACCAGACTTTTCAGTTTTTTGTAAGAAAAAAAAAAAACGAAAAACATTCAATCAGTATAGTAGAGTTCTTTCCTATTTACCTATTTGTTAACCAAAAAAAAAGTAGCAAAGGAAACAGAGATATAGTGGAAATGTATTTTCTGTTTTATCCTTGTAGAAATTTTAACGTGATATACATCTGCATTAATAAGAATGTGCTTGCAATTTCATCTTCAGTTATATCTGATCATTTTATCCATCAATGATTATATCCATTGGGTACTTGTAAAATGCTAATATATTCGAATAATTATAATTTTATAAAAATTTTATTGCATCCATAAGTAGCAAGTGTGAAATTAAGTTAGAATGACTGTATGCTTTTAACAAAAGACTGTTTCGTATTAGAAGGATATTAATATAATTGAACAGTTTAAACTAATGTAATAAGGGGAACGCACACACATTAATACTAAAATATTATATTCGCTCCCTCTCATGAGTAGCTGCAGTTGAGTTATACATTTAGATAATTATGTTCTGTAGTATTAGTAATTCACAGTTAAATTGAATTGCAGGAAGTGCAAATAAATTGAAAGCGTGGTCATATTTCTTGCTTTCCCTGTACGGCAAAACAAGAACGTATTGATGTAAGTTATAAAATCGAGCACACATATAAATTCCCTAGGCTGCAATTGGATCAAATCAGATTAAACTCGTAGCTCAAGCTATGTTAAGACTTTGCCATTGGATGGCAGTAACATTCTGCATCAATCACCCTATGTGATTTAAAATTAAATAAATAATTGTAAATACATCTTTTTTCATGTTAACAGCTGACTGCTAAAAGTGCTGCTGTATTTCAGGAAATACATAGTTTAGGTTCTTGAACGTAATGAAGTTCCAAGTCTAAGATTTTGTATATGTGTATTGATTTTTTTTTAATATGCAATCTAAGGCAAGGCAGAACATCTTATGCGAACCTCTTCTACTTTTTTCCTCTTTCTGTGCTTTCATTCCCCCTCCCACCTCCTTTTTGATTTGTTTTGTTTGCACACAACAAAGATGTATGGTTGTATTTATTTGTATATATTTTTGGGATTCATGTGAATGCTGGGGGTTCCCTGAGTCAGGGGTAATTTTGTCTGTGTCTCTTTTTCCCATGGTGTTGATCCTTCCCATGTGTCTTTTGCACCTGGCACATGAAGCCCCCTCTGGTCCTCGATCAGTGGGGGCAATATGGGAATCTAGGAGGCCTCCTTTTTTTTCCAGGAGTGTTTTCTTTTATTTCCTTCAAGATGGCATTGGTCTCCTGTTGAGCTACGTGTCAGTGCTGTTCCTCCTACGGCTGCCCTTTTTCAACATGACGGCTTGCAACCTTGCCAGTCCCGGGAATAATGTCATGACATGCGCCATGACGCACAGGATCATCTGTGACAGGGCTGGCTCTTTGGAGTTGACGGCAGAGATTCAATTTGAGAGACCTGTCTCCAATGATCAGTCGATTAATCCTTTGCATATTCACACCTGCGGTTCACATTGGTGCTTAGTTACACCCTGCTGGTTGGTGGTTTTTATACATGTGACCTCATTACATTCCCTATTTAAATAAAAATGATCCAGGGTTCCTTTATTGTTGTTCCTGGTGGAGGCAGCTGAAGGACTTTCCCTTGATTGTTTAATATTAGAGCCTTTCCATCTTATTTTGAAAAATCTTGGTTTATTTCTGGTAAGAAAAAACTAGTTGGGCTTGATTCCTTATTCGGTTTATTTTTTTTATATCGTTCATAGTTTTGAAACCTTATTCTTTTATTATTTTTTGAAGCCCTTACTGGGTCCTTTTATGAATTTTTCCCTTCCCTCTTCCCTCCTCTTTTTGTGCAGAGATGTCTGGCTCACTGTTTGGAAAAGGACTCCCCCCAACGCCCAATGGAAGTTATTAACCCAGACATTCAGGTATTTATCTACCTGATTTTTTATAAGCTAAAACTGAACCTGTATATTTCTGATATGTTTCTTACAGATGTTTTTTTTTGTGCCTTTAAATAGTATCTTTTTCATTATATATGCATATCCTTGTAGATCCCTTGTGCTTTGACACATGTGCACACCTTCTGTACAGCATTGCCCCTTGTCTCTGTGAACCTCCAGCATAATGTTTTTGGTTCTGGTATGAATTGTCCGAGTGCATCGTATCATCTTTACATGATTGTACTCTAAATATATGATACTTTTGCTATTTTCTGTTTGCCATACTGACAATTATGTTTATCCTAGTGATCCTATGGGGCTGCCATTCCCCCCCCCCCCCCCAGGAAGATCTAATTCATCAAAACGTGTCGGGGGCTCTGGATATGTGTAAAGGACATTGTGTTTTCACGCTGTTTTTCCATCGTTGTCATTGGGGAAATGTTATGAAACATTTTGATATAATGTAACATATTTTTTATCTTCAATTTGTAATACTGTGTATGTAGCATACTATTCCCCAAGGCTTTATGGGGCTATGGGGTTATTTTTAATGATATTCTAATTAAATATGTGATTTTATATTTTGTTTATTTTTTCACACTTTGAGGGTATCACAAAGTCCCATTTCGCTCCCCTTTCTTCCTCTTGGCAGGTTTATGCTATACTTTAAACTTAAAGCGGAGTTCAACCCAGAAGTGGAATTTCCACCTATCCGGTTCCTCCCCCCTCCCCTTGCCACAATTGGCACCTTTCAGGGGGAGCGGGAAGCAGATACCTGTCTAATACAGGTATTTGCTTCCACTCCCGGTGGATGATTGCTGCAGTATCTGCGGCGATCTATGCCATGTCCGGCCCCTCATCCATAACACAGGTCCCAGAAGACAGCAGGGACCAGTCAAAATGTGCAGTATGATTTGCGCATGCACAGTAGGGAAACAGGTGTAAATCCACAAGGCTTCACTTCCTGATTCCCTTACTTGAGATTCCGGCGCCTCTACCTAGAGCCGAGGAACGGGTCAGCTGCGGGTGAGGACATCGCAGGCGTCCTAGATGGGTGTCCTTATTTTAAAAGTCAGCAGCTGCAGTATTTGTAGCTGCTGGCTTTTATTTTTTATTTTTTGCAGGCAGAACTCTGCTTTAAGCCACGCTCCTCTGGTACTGAAGCATAGCACATTAACCTGATTTTTACATGGTTGCAGGGGGACCCCCAGTCTTGGGCTTTTATTCTCCCCTCAGATGACCCAGCCAGAGGGTCAGTTGAAGCTTTTTTCAAGGCCCTAGGTTTACTCTATGATGATCCCGACCATGCCAGGATAAACATACCGCTGAACAATATTGTTCTGATTTCTGCTGCTGGGCACCTGACTTAGAGTGAAACGACCCAGCTCTAAGAAGCCAGTTTAGGTTTGGCTTATCAGATTCTATCAAAGACTCCTTAGTAATTACCCTGAACCAAAGTTATTGAATGAAGCCTCAAACGTTTACGGGAAAGGCGTACAGAGAGGTTTGTCTTTTTGCCCCTAGTACACTGCCCACTTCTTCTTCATGAGAGCTTCTTGGGCCCTCTCAACCTCTCCTGGTGCTACCCATTCATCCTCTGGAGAAAAGGCTAGAACAAGATATCAGGGACTCTGCTTACTGTATATTGTGGCAACCATGGCCACAATGAATGACGCTGACAAAAGGGACGGGTCCCTGAAACATGTTCATCAGCCCACTCAATCCACTGACTTTGTCACTTCCAACAGTCCAGAGGGAAGCCTCACACACTGACAGCGGTCTGTACCCCTGGAGGTCTGGCATTCCACCTCCTGGCCCAGCGGTCCTACATCTCACAGTGCTGTTGAATGGATCTCCCACTCACCTTGCTGTCCTGAGTCCCTGTGAATCCAACTCCAGTGCTACTCATCCCTCCTAGTTTGCAGCATCGATCGATCAGCAGAGGGCCCAGTGCACATGCTGACAGCTTCTTGATCCACAGGGGTGTGGCATCCAGCTCAGCGGTCCCTGGTTTGTGTCTGCTGTTCACAGTTTTACAATTTTCACCTCTGAACTGCTTCCCAGAGACTGTTATGTATGTCTTCCAGTGATGTTTTAATAAACGTTGACATTTTTATTGATCCAGCGCCCTGGCTATTTGTGTCCACTTAGAATGATGTTGCATCAATCCTCATGTTTGATATTATGCCATTATGGTATAACAGTTATGTAAGCGCTGTCTCCTGTGTGCTGAAAATATTAGCCCAGCAGGATCACCCTCATGGAACGTATTTACCAATTCTGTTAACAGTAAAAGAAAATAGGAAAAAATATCAGCAACACTCAAATTAGCTCTTCTTGTAGTGTTTTTAATAATCAGTAAACTGACTGCATACAGCAACGTCTCTAACCCAAAACTAACCTTCCTTGATGTGTCCAACCACTCCTGGCTTGCTCATAAGTATATGTGAAGTCTATGAATCTGTGTGTGCAACAGTAAAAGAGAAAACAACTAAAAAATGCACTAAGTTTATCATATGAAAAAGAAAACAGCAGGTTCTGAATAAAAAAAGTTATCAAAAACCTTTTATTTTGTATTACCTAACTGTTTTTGGTTGTATATTTTTTAACACCTGTAATGCACATGTTCAAATAACTGTATCATACCAACTTTCTCTAGCAAAACTGCGTTCTCTGAAAAACTTTTAATGGGCAGTATCAGAAACAGTTTTTTTAAAGTGTAATATGGAATGTTTGACAGAATGATATGATCATTTCCTGGATGTGTGGATGGATTTGCTGATTCTTTTTACCTTGGTAAAATGTTCCATGCAACTTTTTAAGTGAATGGTTAGGGCTCTTTCACATGTGCATTTATAGTATTTATTAAATGAATGAATGAATGAATGAATGAAATACTTGTATAGCGCACAATGCGAACTGATTTGCCTCTAGGCGCTGTGGCGAGCTTTGATCATCAGCTAAAAAAGGAAGGTCTTGAGTTTTTTCCTAAAAGCCAGGTGATTTTCTTCCAGGCGGATGTTGATTGGTAGAGCATTCCATAGCCGAGGCCCTTGGACAGCGAATCTCCGATCACCCTTGGATTTATACCGGGCTATGGGCACGAGGAGGAGGTTTTTGTTGGCTGATCGAAGACTGCGGTTTGGTGTGTAATGCATTTGTGATGCATTTTAAATGCTACCAAATAGTTTTTCTTAACAATGGAAACGTAAGTGAATGTTTTTTTGTTTTGTTTTTTCAAGAAGGAGTGACTGGAAGAGAAGCAAGATGCCCAAATTAGTCTTTTCAACAGCAGATGACTTACATCTGTGATTGTTTTATTCCTCATATATGGAAAACATAGATCACCATTGGAGATATATGTTGTTGCAGGTAGTGGTAGGAGATAACTACTGCAGCTGTACCCTGCTTTAGGGGCGACTATGGAGCCTACAAGAAGTCCTAATGATGACACAGATAATGTCACTGGTATAGCCTGTACAGTCACAACATAGAAGCTGTGATGCAGAACACTCCTATATAATGCCCTGTAAGAAAGATCAGAAGCTACAGAATGCGTGATTCTACATTCTACTACTGGACATTGTGTTGGTTCTGCACAGTTACTGACACTCAATCACAGAGATCACAAATATAAATGTAACACTAACCCCCGAAGGAGCTGCTGGTTTTATTGGGCTTACCTTTACCTTCTTGACCCCGTGTGCGTCTAGGGGTTTCCCGAGGTAGATGGCCCAAGGAATTGTAGAAACTGACACTAGATCCACTTTTTAGGAAATGTATTTGAAAAGGTAGACAAGCAGTCTCTCAATGAAGGGTAGAGGGTTTAGGTAGGAAGTTCAGGTACTCTTGGAACTGAAAAAGATAAAGAGTCTCTCACTATAGAAATCCAGAGAATCACCATTCACAACTGGATTCTCACAGCTACCGGATAGACCTCCTCTCACTAGGCCTAGCAGCCGATAGAATGTTTAAGTAAAGCAAAGTCTCTGCTACAGACTTGAATGTAGAACACTTGAACAAAGTCTCTGCCACAGACTTGGATGTAACTGAGGGATGTAGGTAAATTTAGAGCGCTATCATATGGTACCAGTATCTCGCAGCCGGTCCGGCGATACTGTATGAGTGTAGATCCTTTAGTGTCCTTCAACTGAGCCTCCAGGCTCCTTCTGTGAAGCCAGCCTTGTGCATGGCCTTCTCCCAAAGAATCCTCCCCTGGGGGCTTCTCCAGTTGCTGGGCCTCTCCACAGACGAGATGGCACCGGACCACCATTGAATCCTCCTCTCAGTTACTTTGCCTCGGGCTATCCAGCCCCGAGACTTGAAATTGGGTGGATCCGCACCCCAGGCCATGAGGGCCATGGGGGCTGGTCAGGAGGACCAGGACCAAACAGACAGAAAGATCTTCTGGACCGGAACCCAGAAGCACGTGATCTCAGTACCTTAAATACCCTCTCCCAGAATGCACAGCAGGATGACACACCCACTGGGCTGGTTCCGAGAAATAATGGCACTCAATGTGTCTAACTAAACTGCATTCTCACACTTTCCAAAAGTGACAGCGACACCTGTGGTCAAGGAGAACCCAGTGCAATCCAGCTAGACTGGTACTGAAATCATAATTTGGCATAATCAACCCTAAAACCCAACTGTGATTTTAGGAATATTAAATTGAAAAAAAAACATAGCGAGTGCTCTTCAGGAGCCGGCGCTACATAAACAAAAACATTTCAGCACAGGCCCCTCTACATTTGTGCCACTGACCATTTCTGTAAGTAACACTGCTCCAAGGGCCACCAACATAAGGGGTGAACACTAATGATGACTTATGATCACTGTAAACCAATCACAATTATCACAAATGTAAACATAAAATGTTAACACAGTCCTCTCCTTCTACCTTTGCCACTGATTGCTTCTGTAAGAAGTACTGTTCCCAATGATCACCCATATAAGGGGTGCACAGCAACCACAACGGTGGAACACTAAGCAGTAAAAGGGTACAATTAGCAGCAAGAGTGTACCCGGTGCATTATGACAATAAATAAGTAACACTAACCACCAAAGTTAAGGGAATAATCACCACTGCCTGCCATTAGATATGGGGCGCTCACCACTGATGAGCAACATTTAAAGCGTAACTCCACTTTTGTTGAAAAAAAAATTCCCCTCTGGGTGATCTATGTACTTCACAAGGATTATAACAACCTTTGTTGCAGATTCCAACCTTTTGTTGTTCTGAAGAAAAACAGTTTGTTCCTCTGTGCCTCTGAGTGGTTTTATAATTATCAGTCAGCTGTGCAGCTGCAGGGCACTAATGAGGAAAGCTGCTGGGCCTGCATCCCTTTAGATGTTATCTCATATTGGGAGTATCTCACCAAAAATGACATTTTTGGTGCAGGGGATACCTGAAATCTGACTTGATACTTCTGGGAAAATTGGTGAGCCAATCATACAAGCAAGAAATTATGTTTTGGGTGGTGGTCAGTACACATTTTGTGTACAGAACAACTCCATGTAGCCATATTACATTGCATTTTCAGAAAATTACAGCGGCTGCAGATTGAAAAGGAAAGGTAATTATTAATAACACTCAATTACAAAATGACTTGTGTCGCAATTGTATACGTTATTTTATTTTTCTTTATTTGCTATTTTTTTCCCCCTTGGAAGTGGAGTTACCCTTTAAGGGGTCGCACACCACTGGCCACCACAATAAGGGGGCATTAACCCCTGACCACTGAAATCTGCAAGCTGTTCTGTGCATTACATAATCCTGACCCTTTCACTCTGACTGATGCACTCTATGCACTATGTCCTAAACTAAACAAAACTAGGATGTTGGTACTGTACTGGCATTTTACAGCCTCATTGAGATAGATAAGCTCCACTTTCATAATCTTGCCACCTCTTTCCTGTTACAGCAGCTATGTTGGCTGTCTAACAATGATTGCGCAGGTCCCAGAGTTAGAGCCTTTGCTTTCTATAATCAGCACTTAGTAACACTCCCTTTACCTCTCTTCTGTGTGTAAGAAAATGTGCACTGAGGTGATGTGGCCTTCCCTGATGTGCTATACCAAAATTTTTGTCCCTGGCCCCACTATACATACAAAAATATTACCAAAAATATTGGGATGCCTGACTTTACACGCACATGAACTTTAATGACATCCCAGTCTTAGTTTGTACCTTGGTTTGTGCGTTGGTCCAAATCATTTGGAGGGAACTCTTAAGTAGACATGTGCATTCATTTTCGTCCGGAAGCATTTTCGTACAAATTTCGGGTATTTTTGTTATCATTTTTTTTTTTACACTCAGTGAAATCAATTAATAGCCGTGGGACCCACCTCAGCTTTCAGCTCAGCGTCCCTTCCATGCAGTCACATCATTGTGGCAGGTTTTTTTTGTTTTGTTTGTTATTATTGTTGATATTGTTACCAAGCTTAATACTTTGCTTATTTACCATACCGTCCCTCACCGTCTAACACTCCCATCTTACCCCCCCCCCCCTTACCTCACCCCCCCCCCCTCCTCCTGCCTATCTGTGGACCACCTTTTCCTACTTTTTCTATTTGTACTTTATTTATATCTTATTTGTACCTTGTTTAGACCTTATTTGTACCTTATTTGTATCTTATTTGTACCCATTTGGGGCCTTATCTCCTCAACCCCTCTGAGATGAGCCATTTCTTCCTAAATTCTTGCCAGCACTTCCACTTCTCCCTAATTAGTGTGTTGCTCCTCTCTTCCAAACTACCTCTCAAACACTCCATCTTATAGGTCTCTTCTACCGTATCCACCCATTCCCACATTGACAGCACCTCCTTCTCTTGCCATTTTTTCGGTATTAATTTTTTTCCTGCGTTCAACAGATGAGGGACCACCAATTCCTTATATTGTCTGAGCCCAGTTCTTGTCCCATGAAATAACACTACCCAAGGATCAGCACTCACAACCTTATTTGTAATCTCTTTGATATATGCTAGGATTTGGTTCCAGTACTGTTTTATTTTTGGACAGCCCCACCACAGATGTGTCATCGTTCCCAACTCCCTGCATCCCCGCCAACATTCCCTAGCACTATCCACCTGAAATTTGCTTTTCTTTTGTGGCGTGTAGTACCATCTCGTCAAACATTTATAACTCATTTCCGCCGTTTTAGCGTCAACCGCCGAACCGTGAACTAATTTAAATATTTTTCTTAATATTACATTATCTAATTGTGTCCCCAGTTCCCTCTCCCATTTTTTGATGTACGCAGGTACCCCCAGCTCTACTCCCTCCAACAGCATTCCATACCATCTCGAAACAGTTTTCTTTGACGTCTTTGATATACATAGCTGTTCCAAGGGAGTTAATTCTTCCGCTGTTCGAATCCGTGGAGGCAGCTTTTTTATAAAACTGGAGAGCTGCGCGTACCTCCATCCATCTATTGCCATCATCCCTTTTTTTTGTGCCAACTCGTGATATGGTGCTATTCCCTCCCTTTTCATTACATCTTTTAATTGTACCTCCTCCTTAACCCAATTCCCTCCAATCTCCTGACACCCAGGTAGAAAATAATTATTGTTTTTTAATGCTATAAGTGGTGAATTGTATTTCCCATTAAATTGTCTATATATCTTATCCCATATCCGCAAAGTGTTTCGTGAAATATTATTCCCTTCTAAAAATACATTCCTCTCGTGTGGGGGATTCCAAATTTGCTTCTCCAATTGTGCTCTGCATATTCCGCATTCAGTCTAACCCATCTTTTCTCTGTGTTGTCCCTTTTGCTCCATTCACTCACTCTAGACAGCACAACTGCTTCATAGTAAGTCTGTACGTCTGGAATTGCTACTCCACCTCTATTCTTTGGTTGTCGTAATGTAGCGAAAGCCAACCTAGCTTTTTTATTTTTCCACACAAATTTCATTAGGATAGTTTTTAATTTTGACAAATAAACATTGGACAATGGTATTGGGAGCATCTGAAACCTGTATAAGATCTTGGGGAATATTATCATCTTTAATGAGTTTATTCTCCCCAGCCACGATAGTGGTCTATAACTACACCTTTTGCATTCTGCCTGTATCTCGTCCAATAGCGGGATGTAGTTGCTACGGTACATTTTTTTCTCTGTTTTTGACAGCTTTATACCTAGATATTTAAGTTCACTCCTCCACGGGAATTTCCATTCCCGTTGCATACTTTGCGCCTCTCGCTTGTTGATATTAATGTTCATTATCTCCGATTTATTTTGAAGTTTGATACCTCCCCGTACTGGTCCAATAGATTTAATAATTTTGGCATGGATGTCTTGGGGTTATTTAAGTACAATAATATATCATCCGCGAAAGCGGAATATTTATATTCTACTTTCTCCACTTTTACCCCCTCTATTTCTGATTTTTCCCTTATTGCTGCTAGGAGTGGTTCTAGGGAGAGCACAAACAGCAGGGGTGATAACGGACACCCCTGCCTTGTACCCCTCTCCATTTCAAAAGATGCTGACTCATACCCATTAACTTTTATGCGTGTCTTTGGATGATCGTACAACACCCTCACCCTCTGTATCATCTTCGGTCCTAACCCCATCCCCTCCATCGTCTTAAACATGAACCCTCAGTCTACTCTGTCAAAGGCTTTCTGCGCGTCCAGCGACAGGAGCAGACTGGGGGTTCCACCCTGTCGCATCTTCTGTAGCAGGAGAAGTGTCTTTATTCCGTTGTCCTTTCCCTCCCGGCCTCCTATAAATCCTGTCTGGTCTGGGTGGACCAGTGTTGTCATTAAATCCCTCATTCGCTCTGCTAATACTTTAGCGTATAGTTTTGTATCTGCATTTAACAGCGATATCGGCCTATAGCTGGTACACTGTGCTGGATCTTTACCCTCTTTCTGGATTAATGTAATTGTTGCCGTTAGATCTTCTTTGCTCATTCTATACTCTTCTCCTAGACCGTTCATATAACTGCAAAGTTTGGGAACAAGGGCCTCTCTAAATGTTTTGTAATAAAATGTTGTGAAACCGTCTGGTCCCGGGGATTTTCCTGGGGCTGATTTTAGAAGCGCTCTAACTATTTCTTCTTCCGATACTGGCCTTTCAAGCATCTCAATGGGGCTAATTTTAGGCAGTGTGATTTTCCCTAAGAATTCCCTGATCTTCTTCTCTTTTTCCCCGGTTTTTACTCCCTGATTTCTATCTGTAAATATCCCCTCGAAATATAATCTGAAGGTTTCCGCTATATCCTTGGTAGTAAACATCATGTTACCATTTTTATTCTGAATTTTCCCAATACAATTTTTCCCTTTTTTCTTTTTTAACATTCTAGCTAGAAACTTACTTGATTTATCTCCCCATATATACCGTTCCTTGGCCAACCCTTTAAACGCCATCTTGGTTTCTTGATCTAGAAGGTCCTTCAACTCAACCCTTGCGGTTAATAACTTTTTATGCATCAAGTCTTTTTGTTTCAGTCCTTTTTTGTGTTCCTGTTCCAAACAATGTATCTCTTCCATTAATTTTTTGATCTTTTCGGCTCTTATTTTTTTTTTTTTTAGATCCCATAGATATCAATATTCCCCTTATATATGCTTTATGAGCATCCCACAACGCATGGCCTTTAATTTCCGCTGTATCGTTATATGTAAAATATTGTTCAATTTCACTCGCAATTTTTGTCCTATCCTCCTCCCCAAGCAACAACTCTTCGTTCATCCGCCATATTGAGGGATTTCTCCCGACCCTTGAGATATTCAAGCATAATTTTACTGGGGCATGGTCCGAGAGGGTCATAACTTCTATACCCGTATCTGTTACATGTTCCAGCAACCCATGGTCTATGAATATGTAATCGATACGTGAATATATCCTATGAACTGCTGAATAGAAAGAGTAGTCGCGGACCTGCGGGTTCTTTACCATATATCCACCAATTGATTGTTATATAGCTTTTGTAATATGTTTTTTTGTGCTGCGCTTCTCACCTTCTTTACCTCCGATGAACTATCTACTTCCGGATTGAGGCCGAAGTTCATATCTCCCATCATAATTACATATCCTTTTTTGAAATTCATAAGTTTATTTAATATCTTATTTAAGAAGCTGATTGGATTGCTATTAGGGGCATATATATTTACTAAAGTACATTCCAGTTCTTCCAATGTACCCTTTAGAAACAGATATCTTCCCTCTGCATCACACATTTTTTCACTTAACTGAAATCTTGTTCTTTTAGAGAACCCTATCGCTACCCCTCTGCTTCTGGCCGATATTGTATCACTATAATACCAGACCGGGTAGTTATTGGAATATAATCTTATGTTCGACGTGAGGGAGATATGAGTCTCCTGGAGAGATATGACATCGGCCTCATACCGCTTCAGCTCTGCTAAGATCTTGTGTCTTTTTATTGGGGTATTCATGCCCTTAACATTATAGGACATGAATTTCATGCCGTCTGTTTTGTTGTTTCCCATCTATTTGCCCTGTCGCTCCTCTGCCCTACGTGGGTACTTTCTATCTTATTTACTTGGGTGGTCCACTTCTTCTTTCCCCCCCTGTCCCCTCTTTCCCCTATACTTTCCCTCCCAGACCTTACACCTCCACCCCCCCACCCCCACCTCCCACCCCGAGCCCCCCCCCCACTCCCCCCTCCCCCCGTCCCCTGCGGCCTATTTTCGGCCCTTGTTAGGTTGATGGTCGTGTATACCCCTACCATCTCCTAATCTATTTGTTGAGAGGGCCTGGGGCTCTTTCTGCCTGCGCCTCTCCCGCCTCTTCCCTTTAGACGAGAGGAATACCGTTCAACATCCCTTTAATACTTCATATCTTTCCTTATTTCCTTCCCCTTCACCCCCCTTCGTTTCCCCAGATCATCTTCCCCCCCTACTACATTGATCCTATTGTTTCTTCTTGCCAACCCGGGAGTGCAGGAGGGCATACTCCCAATTTCTCGCAGAATTCTTCCAGGTCTTCCGGAAAGCTCAGCTTCGCCGTTTTGCCATCTTTGTTCCCTATTAAACAAGCGGGAAAACCCCATCTATATTTAATATTCTGAACTTGCAGTTCTCCTAACAAGGGTTTCAGGAGTCTTTTCCTTGCAAGCGTCTCGGATGCAATATCTGGGAATATCTGTATTTCTCTACCTTCATATAATAGTGGGGTTTTTTCCCTTAGCTTTTTCCATATTGCTTCTTTCTCATCAAAAAATGTAAACCGTACTATTATATCTCTCGGTCTTTCCGTAACCCCAAATCTTGCTTTACCAATTCTGTGAATTCTGTCGATCCTTGGGGGGACTCCTGTCTCGTTTGCCCAACAAGGAGAGAGATGACTGTCCAATATTAATCTTAAATCTTCACCTTTTGTTTCCGGGACCGAGCGAATCTTCAAGTTTTGCCTTCTACTTCGGTTCTCCTGGTCTTCCAATTTGTATAGCGTGTTTCTTTGTATTTGTTGTATTGTTCTTAGTTGCTCTTTAACTTTGCTTAGCTCTATGGCTTGAAGGTCTATGCGGTTTTCTGTTGCTTCTACTCTCTCCAATAATCCTCCCAGGTCCTCTCGAAGTCCCCTGATATCTGTTTTAATTGCGTTTTCTAATTTTAGGAGCATCTCCGCCATTTCTTCCTTTGAAGGGGGATGATCTTCTATCCTTGATTCTTCCATTTTACTGCTCTCCAAATCGCTGTCTGGTATTGTATCCTCTCTGGCTTGATGAGCTCCTCCTCCCTTATGTTTGCCTGATCCCTTCTTGTGTTCTTGTATGGATGGTTGTCTCTTATCAGTTCCCAATTCTTTGGGGCTTGCTCCTTGTGTCATGTACTGTTGGATCGTCGTATCTAGGCCCTTATCTTTTAAATTTCATGAGGCCCCACTTTTCGACGCCTTATTCGCCGCTTTACTCATGTTTCAATCTCTATCAAACTTATATGGGACCTGGCACCCAGTGACTCTTTCCCTTTAATCCTAGGACCTGGGCGTAGCTGCTTCCTCCTGCAGTTCACCTTCTATACGACTGTTAGTCCTGTCTATCCCTTCGCTTCCCAATTTTACTTAGGGTCTAACCACCGGACCTCCTGCTGTATGTCTTTTGCCCTATTAGTTATCCACCAAAAGTCCTCCAGAGCTGACTTCCTTTCTTAGCGGATTTAATACTCCCCCACAATTTTTGTATTAGCGGTTTCCCACCGTGCTACCATATCTGTCTAGTAGGAGTACAGATGTCGGGGAGGCACTTTACTTAAGTCGGCTCAAACGTAGGGCAACCTTGGGATAAGCTGACCTCCCTCTGCGTAGAAAACCTGTAGGGCACCAGAAATAGCACCCTGATATGTTATCGTGGAGCTATACCGCCGTGCTGTCTTGTGTACCAGGCAACAAAAAAAGAGAGAAGAAAAAAAAAAGAAATCCGGGGGGGAATACATATATCCACTTAGGTACTTCCTCTAAACAACGCTGAGATATACAGTCCCATTTAGAAGGTTTGCCATGTCCTAGGAAAGATACGAATAGACCTGAGAATAGTTCCCTTGAATCAAATCATGCAACTTTTCCACCGTGCTGTTTTGTATATGCCATACAGCAAGCAATTGAGGTAGTCTACCATACACTGTTCAATTTATCTTTGCGGAGACAGTATATATCTATCCAGCGAGCCTGAGTTACGATCTGAGATATAGCTGACATTACATTCAGTCATGAGCATGTATGGCGGAACTACAATCCCAATTGAGGTTTATTCGCCCTTGCTGCAGCCTCTCCTGGAGGAAGCTTTAAATCAGATCCTCTTATCTGGTCAGCCCGGTAAGCGGTAAGGTGAGAAAATGAGTGGGGGAAAAATAAATTTATGTCTAATTCCACTGTATCCGTGCGCTCATGTGTGTGGACTGGTTTTCCAGGAAATGTCGCTCACAGACAAGTCCACTACTCTCAGCAGTAGCATACAGCAACAAATAAAAGCAAAACATAAAAGGCTTCATCAACATGCCTGTATGAAATTCCCCTTGCCGGCATATCTGTTCGTCCCCACATTTTGCTACAGCATTGTGCTCTCGGATCCCATTTCACGCTGTTCTCTTTCACATATATATATATATATATATATATATATATATATTGCACAACAATAACATTGTTATACTGATACTGTTACCGTCCTTTTCTTCCTTTTTGTCCGCTGTAACTCTCTCCTGCTGGTTTCCGTGTTCCTGAGATCCCCTGATGGTTCCTCCGCAGCCCCTATGCGAGGATGGGGGTGTCAGCCAGTGTGGGGGAGAGGGGGGGGTCAACGTCCCGCTACTGTTAAGCTTGGAGAAGTACTCTGCTGTGCACAAGGCAGCGGGATGTTGCTGCACCGCTTCCGATCTACCGCCCCGGGGGCTCGCATCTGGCTGGGCTGGGATCTCTCACCTCCTCGCTCCAAGCCATGTCCTCCTTCCCACTCGTCGGCGTGGTGCGCTTAGCGCTGGCAGGCCCCTCCCCTCAGGCGGACGCTATGTCCTCACGTCACGCACCCGCCCAGCCATGCTCGGCTTTGTTATCATTTTAACAAACAATAACGAACGTGCAGAATCAAAAAACCGAAAGATCTGACATAAACAAATGCATTATTTTCATTTTCGTTGCGACAACAGTTCGATATAGATAGGAGATTCAACATGACGCTGACAATAGCGATCTGTGTCCATCGAACCTGTGGTCGAATGTGCCCAACCTTAGCTCTATTAGTCCAAGATTATTCTACATAGAGAGAAAAGATTCGACATTATAGAGACAATAGCAAAAAAGGTTGAATGTGCCTGTGACAGACTTAGCCGGGACAGTGGCTTTTTGAGGGGACTAAATGCGAGCCTCTTGCCCACCGATTATGGGCCCTGGCCTTAGGGGGAACGGTGCTCTTTGTGAGTTGTGTGCCTGGGGACCCCTGATGGGGATGTTGCTTGGATTCAGGTCCATATCCCCCCCCCCCCCATGACACACAGACTCTGGATATGTATATGCCATGTTAGCAATAGACTGAATCAAACTCTTAGATGCTAATATCATCCACTCCAGCCACCTGTCTCTTGTCTTGTATAATGCAAATGAGTCTAGTCTGGCTTGACACAGATTCTAAAGAGTATTTCACTTATTGTTGTTTTGTTGTTTGTGCTAATTAACCCTGCAATTGAATGAAGGAGTCCAGTGTTGATTAGATAGTAAGCTCATGCTAATTAGGTTAGGTTTTAGTCATCCTGCTGTATATATTTGTGTAAGATCTCAAATAAAGGACTATTCCTGATGTACTCCAAGACTTGTGTTGTCTAGTTCTTGGGGGTCCTATAGCCAGATCCACTGGCGTCGTGTTCCAGGACTTAGGAAGCGGTATACTGACGGAAACACTCAAGCGGAGTGTGGGGGATAGGTTCCATCACAGTGCCTAACCTAACTCTATTAGTCCAAGATTATTCGACATAGAGAGAAAAGATTCAACATGAAGATTTGACGAAGCAGTCACCGCTGTTTCATTAAATGTGGTGACTCATCACATTTGGCTACCCGCTGGACTGCTCATGCGTGACGCCGCCATATGCGTTCCAACACTGTGGTGATCTGTGCTTGCGCAGAATGTTGTGGCCACACCCCTGAGTCCAGCTTCAAACCCCACAATCCAAGAGCACATAGAGTCAGATTATAATTATGCCGAGCGAAGCGAGGCTGTGCCCGAAGCATGGCGAGCGAAGCAAGTCCGTGAGGGGTCCTGTGTTGGAACGCATATGGTGGCATCACGCATGCGCACTCCAGCGGGTAGTAAAATGTGATGGGTAGCCGAATGTAATGTGGCAAAAACAAATTTCGGGAGTAACTAAATAAATGTATTTTCTGGACGAAAACGAAATCCCGAAACAAACTATTTCAGTGTGCACATGTCTACTCTTAAGGCGTCAACATACCAAGACATTTTGGACAATTTCATGCTCCCACTTTTGTGGAAACAGATTGGGAATGGCCCCTTCCTGTCCCATCGTGACTGCCCATCAGTGCAAAAACAAGGTCCATAAAGACACGTATGAGCGAATTCGGGATGGAGAAACTTGACTGGCCTGCACAGAGTCCTGACCTCAACCCAATAGAACACCTTTGGGATGAATTACAGTGGAGACTGCAAGACAGGCTTTCTTGTCCACATCAGTGTCTGACCTCACAAATGCGCTTCTGGAAGAATGTTCAAACATTCCGATAAACACACTCTTGAACCTTGTTGACAGCCTTCCCAGAAGCGTTGAAGTTGTTATAGCTATAAAGGGTGGGCCAACTCAATATTGAACCCTACAGACAAAGACTGTGATGCCATTAAAGTTCATGTGCATGTAAAGCCAGGTGTCCCAATACTTTTAGTAATATAGTTTATTTGTTGAACGGCTAAAGGTAGAAGGGTATTCAAATATTAGCACAATTTTATAATATTATTTATGTTAACCTCTTGAGTTCTGATACCAATTATAAATTGCAGCTGGCAGCAAGGGATTTGAAACTCCGCTTTTGTTGAGAAATAAAAACCACAAAACACCTCTGGGTGATCAATGTATATTGCAAGGACTTGTAGTAGAATCAAACCAGTTTCTGTTCTAAAGAAAAAGCAATGTCCTTCGAATACTGATTCCGGAATGGACGTGTGTGTTTCCATTCTAGTTAGGTGATGGACTTTGCAGTGTTCTAATAAGGAAAGTGGCAGAGTCTGCACCCTTTTAGAAGTAATTAAAACCTTAGGGAGTTTCTCATGAAAATACAATTCCTATTGCAGAAGATGCCTAAAATGTTACTTGTGTCTTAGTGCAGACCTCTGGGAAAATCAACAATTCAATCAGACAAGCGGGAAATTACATTTCTGGGGCATTATGTCCACAATTAGTATACAGAACGACTCCAAGGTGCTAACACCTGTGGTTCCTGGGCGGGGAAATATTTCTTCATGTGGCCCCAGGCACCTGTATCCATGAGGCCTTAAAACAACCCCGTCCAGTAAATACTGAAAATTAAACTAAACCAAGCCTGTAAAAGAAGGTGAGGAATTTAAATTGGCTCCTACATCCTTTAATAACATAGTAGCCAGCAGGAGGAACTACAGCAAGATCAGCAATGTGAGTAGATTTTAAGAAAAAGACCACCAGGAAGGTATAGTATTTACGTTCTTCATGTTGTTAGGATATTTATATATATATATATATATATATATATATGAGCAATATGGGGGAGCCGTTACATGCCCCAGTAGAAGTCCTATTAGGACAAAACGCGTTGGGCTTGGTTTCACTGCTCCCCATATTGCTTTTTACCTGTGATCACATTTTTCCCTTGTATATTGTTTTTTTATTTCAATGTTTTTATTGAAAGGAACAATTTTCATTTACAACGTTCATTATATACTCAGCATTGATAATACAAGTATGTAGTGATAATGAACCAAACAAAACATGAGACAGCAAAAAATTATGAGAACAGAAAAAAAAAGAAAAAGATTATCTACCCGTACATCATTCGATATACACAATATGGAAGCATGAAATAAGGTCAGAAGTAAAATATTGTTTAAGAGAAAATATAAAGAGAAGCGTGAGTATCCTAAATTGTCAATAAATGTCGATATCAGTGAGAATTATATTTAACCCAATTTTACCATTGCTTATCAAATGCTGGACCCCTCATAGCGTTGAGCGCAATGAGGCGCTCAAATGTGTAGTTCCTATGCACCATCCTAGTCACATCAGAGAGATTTATCACTGTATCAGATTTCCAGTAACGTAATATCAAAGCTCTGGTTTCTAATAAAATATGACTAACCATTGGTCTATATTTGGTAGGGAAGTTTTCTATTCCAATATGTAATAATGCCAGTTGCGGGGATGAGGAGCATTGATTCTCTGTGAGAGAGGAAATAAGTTTAAACACCTGGTTCCAGAGGCTTCTATCGTTGGGACAGTTCCAGAACATGTGTAGCAAATTACCTACTCCTCCGCAATTTCTCTGTGGGGACGCACCTAAGTAAAATTTAGACAATCTCAAAGGGGTATATTGCCACCTATTCAGAATCTTTAAAGTCATTTCCCAGTGTTTGATGCAATGTGTTGATGAGTGTATGGACCTAAAGGCCGACCTCCACTGAATATCAGAGAAGGCAACCTGTAGGTCCTTTTCCCAGCTGGACATAGCTTTTGTCCGTTTGAAAATAAGTTTGTCCTGCAGTTGGTTGTAACAGAACGAAATGCCCTTAGAACCTTCATCCTGACCAGAATAAAAGCGCCATAATGATCTTGGGACATGGATGTCCGGGTATGGAAGTAAATGAAGGAAATTAATAATGCGTAAACAGGTGTACAATTCTGCATATGGTAGATTGTAGTGTGCAGCTAATTGATCTACTGTTCTAAGTTTGTTACCTGCATAGACATCCGATAGAGACCTTATACCATAACCCATGAGAGATTTAACCAATAACATAGGTATTTTCTGTTCAAGTATGGTCCTAGGGATCTGTAATGAAAGTTTTTGGGTTTCTTCGCATTTAAGATTATAAAAGGCTCTCCACGCTAACATAGAGGCCTTCATAGGTGGAGAAAGGTGAGTCAAGTTCCATGAGGACCAACTGTCACTCAACAGCATTAGCTTTAGGTCAGCAGTAGGCGATAACGCTTCTTCTATATCCACCCATATTGGGGGTTCCGGAGAACCTATCCAATGTTTGAGAGAATCTAGTCTAACTGCCATTAAGTAGTCATGCAGGTCTACCATGCCTGCACCCCCAACCTTTTTGTGTGCTAATAGATTGTTGCGTGAACATCGTGCTCTTTGTCCTTTCCATATAAACTTCCAGCACATGTTGGATAACTGTGTAAGGAAGTATGCGGGGATATGGACTGGGAGGGAGCGGAATACATACAAAATTTGTGGTAATATTAGCATTTTGTATGCGGAAATTCTCCCCATCCAAGAGATTTCCTTCTGGGAAAGCTCTTTAAGTTGTTTTTCAAGTTTTGGGATTAGTTGAGACACGTTAGTTTTAACTAAGTTAGCTACAGAGCTGGTTAGCGTAATGCCCAAATATTCTATACCTGTATCGCTCCATGTATAAGGTAGTAGTGATTTTAGCTTAGCCTTGATCTTGGAATTAACCCCCAGGTCTAAGATCAGGGATTTATTAAAGTTAACTTTGTAGTAAGAGGCCTCACCAAATTTCGTGAGAACCTGATGTGCTTGAGGTAGAGATTGTAGTGGGTTAGTTAGGAGTAAAATCACATCGTCTGCGAAGAGATTTATGGAGTGTTTACTAGTGCCAAATTGAAAACCAGTAATAAGCGGGTGCGAGCGGATAGTTTCGGCTAGTGGTTCTATCATGAGGTTAAAGATGGTGGGGGATAGGGGACACCCCTGCCTGGTACCATTAGTTATATTGAATGTTTTAGACAAAAAAACAGCTATTTGCACCTGTGCAGAGGGACACGAGTAGAGTGCTAATATGGCAGAAAAGATATGACCTGAGAAACCAAACTTCGATAAGACCGATACCATGCATTGCCAATGTACCCTGTCGAACGCCTTCTCTGCGTCAATTGATAACAGCAGAGAAGGCATTCTGGCCAGGCCGGCCGAGTTTATAACATTTATGATTCTCCTGGTAGCATCAGAAGTCTGTCTCCCTCTCACAAATCCCATTTGGTCGCGTTTAATTAATGTAGGTATGATATTGGTCAATCTCCTAGCTAATAATTTGGCGTATACTTTTATATCGGAGTTTAATAATGAAATTGGCCTAAAATGCGCCGGAGTTGTGGGATCCTTCCCCGGTTTGGGAAGTGTGACAATATGGGCTCTCAGCATCTCTTGCGGGAATGCTGCAGTGGTAGTGGCTTTGTGAAACACCCGTTGCAGATGTGGTGTAAGGTCTGCTTGGAAAAGTTTGAGATATTCATTTGAAAAACCATCTGGCCCTGGAGATTTACCATTGGGAAGGCTAGCTATGGTTTGTTCAATTTCTGTGGCGGTGATATCCATATTAAGGTCTTCTAATTGTTGATTAGAGAGGGATGGGAGCTTTAAATGTTTGAGAAAAGATTGGATATTATCCATGGATGGTTGGGGTGTATTTAGGTCATCCTTGAGGTTATATAATGAGCTATAGTAGTCAGCAAATTGATTTGCAATATCTAGAGGGTTGAACAGCTTCTGCTGCGTTGCGGACTCATATAGAAACTGAATTTTGGTCTTCATTCGTGCGGCTTTAAGCCTCTTTGCTAAATATTTGCCTGCCCTGTTTGCATTGGAATAGTGATTGAGACATAGGCGTCGCAAGTGTCTATCGTATTGCTGTGCCAGATGTTCTCGCAAGGTTTCTCTAAGTCGGTTAAGTTTGTTAGTCAGAGCTTGTGTTGGGGTTTGCTTATTTAGTTTCTCCAAGTCGTGAATCTCAGATAGTAGGTTGTTTAGGGTCTATGTGTGTTTTTTTTTTTGTTGTGCGCCTAACTGAATAAGGACCCCTCTAATGAATGCTTTGTGTGAGTTCCAAAGAGTGTAAGGGTCAGAGACCCTTACACTCTTTGTAAGGTTGGTTGTTTATAAAAAAGTTTCTAATGTGCTGGGTTATAGTGCTGTTAGTGTCTGGATCCTGCAACAGATGTACATTACAGCGCCAAATGGGAGGTGAGGAGGAGACAGACCCTTCCGAAATGGCAATATAGATTGCCGCATGATCAGACCATGTAGTATCAAATATTTTAGTTTCTACAACTCGTTGTAATAACCATTTATCCGTCAGGAATAGGTCTATTCGTGAGTAAGATCTATGCCTATGCGAAAAAAAGGTGTAGTCCCTTTCGTTTGCGTGGTAACACCTCCACGCATCGAATAGTCCTTCAGATTGTATAAGAGGTTGTAGTGATGGCGAACCTCTAGATCTCTTGGCAGTTGTGTCCATAAGTAGGTCTGGTACAGAATTAAAGTCACCGCAGATAAGAAGATTACCATATAGCATAGGTGCTGCTTTCTTGAGTACCGTTTTGAAAAAACGAAGTTGGCGGTAGTTAGGAGCGTACAATGCAATCAGCGTGTATGGTTTGGAGTTAATGTCACCAGTCACAATTATATATCTACCTTTTTCGTCTAGAAGCGTTCCGCGGAGTTGAAAGGAAACAGAGTTGCTGATTGCCATAAGTACTCCGCCTGCTTTGCATTCAGGAGTACAGGCCAGAAAAACATGAGGGTAATTTTTGTTAGAACAGTAGGGTGCCTTGACTTTTTGAAAATGGGTTTCCTGTACGCAGAGAACGTCTGCTTTTTGTTTTTTGGCCTCAGCCCACAGGGAAAATCTTTTTGCGGGGTGATTTAAACCCTTGGCATTAATAGATAGGCAGTGAAGTACCATAGAACAAATAGAGAGTGTTTGAGTGTGTGGAACAGGTACTCACCACTGCTAGAGGTGCATAGACCGTGGCGCCACTATACATGGAAGGCGGGAGATTGGGCCTTATTCCTTCTGTGAAAAAAACCTTCAAATTTCCAGACTCACTGCATATATCGAGAGTAGATAACGAAACGGTGAAATAACTAGACAAGAAAAACAAGAAAATACCAAGAAAAAAAAAGAAAATAGTCAAAACAGCACGCTTAAGAAAAGGATCCATAAATGATCCGAGTGCAGATATAACTGCTATGAAGCACTAAGGAGGGCTGAGGAGCACTTAAGAGACAGCTCCAGTCTCCGGAGAAAGAAATTAGGAATTGCTTTCAGTAGATCTGGGGACTCCACCTTTGGGATTTCTAGGAGATCGTTTGCGGGTGACTAATTGACATTCTTCAGGAATGTGTTGCAGGTTACTTGTAGGCGAGCGGGATGAAGAGGGGTCTGGTAAGATGTTCCATTTCCTCAGAGCCTCAATCCCCTCTTCTAGTGTCGAGATCATGACCACGACCCCATTATGGGTGATGACCAGAGTCGCCGGGTACTTCCATTTGTGTGGAATGGCGTGGTTTCGCAGGGCCTTGGTAATGGTCGCAAGATTTCTGCGCCGTTGTAGTGTGTGTCTAGACAGGTCGGGTAGTATCCGCACGTCAGCATATTGAGGGGGCAATGCGTCTAGATTACGGGAGGCAAGCATCAATCTTTCTTTCACGTGGTAGAAATGAACTCTCAAAAGAACATCCCTGGGAGTTTCGACAGGGAGAAACGAAGGCTTAGGCAGCCTATGTATTCTGTCCCCTATTAGGTCCTGGGCTGTTAGTTCCGGAACCAACGTAGAGAACATAGCTTGGGCAAATTGTAGTAATTGAGTGGTTGGAACGGATTCAGGAATGCCTCTCAGCTTGATGTTGTTTCTCCTGGATCGGTCCTCAATGTCTGCGAGTTTGTCTTTCAGCCATTTAATGTCATCCCCGTGAGCCTCGTGAGCCTCCACCATGACATTATATGATGAAGCATATGTGCCCAGCTGCTGTTCCACTCTGCCCACTCTGATACCCAAGGATTATACTGATTTTTGACAGTCAGCTATTTCCTTCACTAGGTCAGCTTGTAGGGACGCCCTGAGAGACAAAAGCATGTCTTTTAGAGTGGATTCTGAGATTGGGGCATCTGTAGTAGCAAAGTCAGTGATTGGGTCTCTTGCCTGTGGTCCTTGCGTTACTGTGTGGGGTTGCGGCCTGCTTACCTCCATTTGAGCCTCAGGCTGGCTTGTCGGTCTATCCGGGGAGGACCTCCGTAATCTGGCTTTCGCTGGGCTGCGCGTGGATGGAGATTGATTACCCGATGAGGATCCGCTATGCAGACAGGTCTGGTCTGCGGAGATCCTTTGGTCCGGATTACGTAGGTTAGAGACCTCGGCCGGCTGGCGCGCACGGGAGCCGTCGCCATGTTGGTTAGGCCCGTTCAGGCCTGAGGTAAAGTACGCGTCCAGCTTGTGCGGATGCATAACGATTTTGCGTCTTTTACCCATCCCGCTGTGTAGTCTCGTGTCCGGGCTACTTGGCAGTGCCGATGGGTATTGTTTTCGGTACCGGTGGAGTCGGATGGAAGTCGATTTCTCCGGCGGACGAGCGGAGCTCTCACGCTACTCGTCCTGCATGGAGCTCGGTCGCCACGCCCCCGTATATTGTTTTTTTAAAATAGAAAACCCAGAGTTTTTTGACCTGCACCATTGGAATCCCTTTTTTCTTTCCATATCTCCTTGGATGTGAGTTTTTTTTTGGCCTTCTTTCCTGGTCAACAACTTCTCGTTGGCTGTTGGCATTATTGGGACTTCATTGATCAATCCCTGGACCTGTCTGGACCTCCGGAGTGTTCCTGTGGTTTCGATGATTTTGATATACATACCTGATTTCCAGTAAGAGTATTCAGCTTATCTTACATTGGATGTTATACTTGCTTGGATGTTGTACATACTCAACCCACCATCTGTTTTCATATGAGAACAACTATTTCACTGGTATGCATCTTGTCTTCTATTTGGACTGACCTACCTGGGACTTGTTCTTTCATTCATTTACTGATGGGACTCCGATTGTTGTAGATTTGAGTTGTCAGTGTTTTATTATCACTGTTTTAAATTTTTTAGCGCTACATTTCCACATCCCTTTATCTTATGAATTTTTGTCACATTTGTATGCAGCAGTTGTATTTGTTCACCCTCTCACTGGTTAGCGCAATCATTTTTTACACTTTGTACCTTCTTCATGGTTTAAAGTTTATCTATAGCCAAAATTTTTATTTTTGAAACATTTGTCCCCATTGGAAGATTTTCCCTCACCTCTCACCCTGGAGATAAAATGTTGGCTTTGCATACACAGTTACCTTCTTTCATTACTGATATGGTCACTTTAAGAAACTTTGAAAGGATTATAGATTACCTATAAAATATTTTCTCTATCATGCAAATTTATAGATACATATTCCATAAATTAAATAGTATATTACAAATGGAAAACAATGCTTTTCTTTATATGCATTATATTGCTATCAGATGAGAACACTCACATTTTAATAAAAAGTTTACGGATCATCTCGTATGCTAACAATGTATACGTATGTTTATATACAATGATTCATTCTCAACATAAATCAAGCGACACATTTGTATCCATTATGTAAATAACATAAGGAATTCCAATAGTGTATCAATGTTGTTGAGCAGATGGTATTGTAAGATTTACCACCCCATTACATTTGATGGGATTGAATTCATTTGTTTTTCTGGGTGTTCAGAGTCCTTTGCCTGACAGCCGGCATGCCAATTTGTCTTTTACAACAATTTTAGAGACTGCTTAAAAACGAACTTATCTAGAAATACAGTATATATGGGCAGAAAATGCAGGTTTGCATATCTTTTATCAAAGATTAACCTGTTCACAAACTTGGTCGTAAGTTTTTTTTTTTTTTTTTTTTTTTTAGATCACTATCATGTTTCTATATAGCATTGCATTTAAAGTCTAATACAGTATGTAATTATGGTAATTCTACATTATGGTGGTCATATGCAATACATTATTAGTGTTGTACAATGATGTCCAGGATGTGATAAATCATAGCAACCATTAAAACCCACCTTTCATCAGTTTAAAGCAGGCTATACTGTATAATACATGAACTCTGAAAAGTCAAATTTTAGGGTATCCCAAATGTCTAGACTAGTATTTTGCACAGTAGACAAATTATTGACTTTTCACGTGGCACAACTCTTAGAACTTTTCTTTGGGGACAGATAGATGATTTAAAGAAGAACTGGGATCTTTAGCTAGGGATAGTTGGAGCACAAGCTCCCCCATCAATCTTCATATTAGGAATACAAATATATAAATGCAATCTTATTAAACAAACAAAGAGTTGGAGTTTCAGGATGAGTACATCAATCTACAAATGTCATAATCTTATCCAGACTGGACCATATTGTAGCCAGATTGTTTGTTTTTTTTTAATGCTGACCAGCAAGTTTTTTTTTTTTTTTGTAGAAGAGGTGCTGTGGCAGTGGATAGAGAGGGTTTGGAAGGAGAAGGAACCAGAGAGGGACCCTCACCCCCTTCAGTCTCACCTCGATTGGTTGAGAGAGACACCCTGACAAGAAAGTGGGACCTGATCAGCAGAGGGCCTGAACAGAAGTCACCATCTGTGCTGCAGGATTGAAAGAACAGTGTGAGTAACCTCTACACCTTTTCACCCCCAAAGTCTACAGGGGAGACAGCAGTAGAGTGTGATATTCTCTTCTCTGTCTGACATGTCTGACACCTCTCTTCTCTGTCTGACCCTCCTCTTCTCTGTCTGACCCCCTCTTCTCCCTCTCTTCTCTGTCTCACCCCCCTCTTCTCTATCTGACCCGTCTGACCCCTCTTTTCTCTGTCTGATCCTCCTCTTCTCTGTCTGACCCCTCTCTTCGCTGTCTGACCCCTCTCTTCTCTGTCTGACCCCTTTGACCCCTCTCTTATCTGTCTGACCCCTCTCTTATCTGTCTGACCCCTATGACCCCCTCTCTTCTCTGTCGGACCCCTTCACTTCTCTGTAGGACCCTCTCTCTTCTCTTTTAGACCCCCTATCTTCTCTGTCGGGCCCCTCTCTTCTCTGTCTGACTCCCTCTTCTCTGTCTGACCCCCCTCTTCACTGTCTGACCCCTATCTTCTCTGTCTGACCCCTTTCTTCTCTGTCTGACCCCCCTCTTCTCTGTCTGACCCCTATCTTCTCTGTCTGACCCCTTTCTTCTCTGTCTGACCCTCCTCTTCTCTGTCTGACCCCTCTCTTCTCTGTCTGACCCCACTCTTCTCTGTCTGACCCCCCTCTTCACTGTCTGACCACTCTTTTCTCTGTCCGACCTGTCTGACCCCTCTCTTCTCTGTCTGACCCCCCTCTTCTCCCCAGGGCTCGAGTGCTGCGGGAACGCATGGGAACGGCGTTCCCGTACTATTTCCACAGCGGGAACGCCGTTCCCATTAGCTATCTGAGCCGGGCCGGCTGAGGCTATGCAGCGCGTAGTCCGCGCCGCTCCTCAGCCGCCGAGTGACTGTGCGTGCCCACGCCGAAGTCATGTGACCGGTTGCTAGATGCGGAGCGGCCCCTGCCTAGCAACCGGTCACATGACTTCGGCGTGGGCACGCACTGGCACGAGACCGTCAGTGTGACACACGCGCGCCGGACTGTCCTCCCGCTCCCCTCTACCCAGTGCCTCCTGTGGAAACAGCCGCTGCACTTTGAGTTTACTTAGTTCTTCTCCCCCCAGGACAGAAGGGAAGAGAATACCAGGAGGTCAGTCACTAGTAGTGTGTAAGTAAGTTGCATTCTGCAATACCCTGCCAAATTGCCAATACTCATCCATACTGCCAATACTCATCAATACTCTGCAATACCCTGCCAATACTCATCAATACTCTGCAATACCCCGCCAATACTCATCAATACTCTGCAATACCCTGCCAATACTCTGCAGTACCCTATCAATACTCTGCAATACCCCGCCAATACTCTGCAATACCCCGCCAATACTCTACAATACCCCGCCAATACTCTGCAATACCCCGCCAATACTCTGCAATACCCCGCCAATACTCTGCAATACCCCGCCAATACTCTGCAGTACCCTATCAATACTCTGCAATACCCCGCCAATACTCTGCAATACCCCGCCAATACTCTGCAATACCCGCCAATACTCATCAATACTCTGCAATACCCTGCCAATACTCATCAATACTCTGCAATACCCCGCCAATACTCTGCAATACATACCCTGCCATAACTCTGCAGTACCCTATCAATACTCTGCACTACCCTATCAATTCTCTGCAATACCCCGCCAATACTCTGCAATACCCGCCAATACTCTGCAATACATACCCTGCCAATACTCTGCAGTACCCTATCAATACTCTGCAATACCCTATCAATACACTGCAATACCCTGCCAATACTCTGCAATACCCTATCAATACTCTGCAATACCCTGCCAATACTCTGCAATACCCTATCAATACTCTGCAATACCCTATCAGTATCAATAATCTGCAATACCCTGCCAATACTCTGCAATACCCTATCAATACTCTGCACTACCCCGCCAATACTCTGCAATACCCCACCAATACTCTGCAATACCCCGCCAATAATCTGCAATACATACCCTGCCAATACTCTGCAATACCCTGCCAATACTCTGCAGTACCCTATCAATACTCTGCAATACTCTGCCAATACTCTTCAATACCCTGCCAATACTCTGCAATACCCTGCCAATACTCTGCCAATACTCTGCAATACCCTGTTAATACTCTTCAATACTCTGCCAATACTCTGCAATACCCTGCCAATACTCTGCAATACCACATCAATACTCTGCAATACTGTGCCAATACTCTGCAATATCCTGCCAATACTCTGCCAATACACACCCTGCAATACCCTATCAATACTCTGCAATACCCTACCAATACTCTGCAATACTGTGCCAATACTCTGCAATACTCTGCAATACCCTGCCAATACTCTGCCAATAAATACCCTGCCAATACTCTGCAATACCCTGTCAGTACTCTTCAATACTCTGCCAATACTCTGCCAATACTCTTCAATACCCTGCCAATACTCTGCAATACCCTGCCAATACTCTGCAATACCCCATCAATACTCTGCAATACTGTGCCAATACTCTGCAATATCCTGCCAATACTCTGCCAATACACACCCTGCAATACCCTATCAATACTCTGCAATACCCTGCCAATACTCTGCAAATAAATACCCTGCCAATACTCTGCAATACCCTGTCAATACTCCGCAATACTCTGCCAATACTCTGCCAATACATACCCTGCCAATACTCTGCAATACCCTGCCAATACTCTTCAATACTCTGCCAATACTCTTCAATACTCTGCCAATACTCTGCCAATACTCTTCAATACTCTGCCAATACTCTGCCAATACTCTTCAATACCCTGCCAATACTCTGCAATACCCTGCCAATACTCTGCAATACCCCATCAATACTCTGCAATACTGTGCCAATACTCTGCAATACCCTGCCAATACTCTGCCAATACTCTTCAATACCCTGCCAATACTCTTCAATACCCTGCCAATACTCTTCAATACCCTGCCAATACTCTTCAATACCCTGCCAATACTCTGCAATACCCTGCCAATACTCTGCAATACCCCATCAATACTCTGCAATACTGTGCCAATACTCTGCAATACCCTGCCAATACTCTGCCAATACACACCCTGCAATACCCTATCAATACTCTTCAATATCATGCCAATACTCTTCAATATCCTGCCAATACTCTGCAATACATACCCTGCCAATACTCTGCAACACCCTGCCAATACTCTGCAATACCCTATCAATACTCTGCAATACTGTGCCAATACTCTGCAATACTCTGCCAATACTCTGCAATACCCTGCCAATACTCTGCCAATACTCTGCAATACCCTGTCAATACTCTGCAATACTCTGCCAATACTCTGCAATACATACCCTGCCAATACTCTGCAATACCCTGCCAATACTCTGCCAATACACACCCTGCAATACCCTATCAATGCTTTTCAATATTCTTCCAATACTCTTCAATATCCTGCCAATACTCTGCAATACATACCCCGCCAATACTCTGCAATACCCTGCCAATACTCAGCAATACATACCCTATCAATACTCTGCAATACCCTGCCAATACTCTGCAATACATACCCTATCAATACTCTGCAATACCCTGCCAATACTCTGCAATAAATACCCTATCAATACTCTGCAATACCCTGCCAATACTCTGCAATACATACCCTGCCAATACTCTGCAATACCCTGCCAATACTCTGCAATACCCTGCCAATAGTCTGCAATACCCTATCAATACTCTACAATACACACCCTATCAATACTCTGCAATACATACCCTGCCAATACTCTGCAATACCCTGCCAATACATACCCTGCCAATACTCTACAATACTCTGCCAATACTCTACAATACATACCCTGCCAATACTCTGCAATAACCTGCCAATACTCTGCAATAACCTATCAATACTCTGCAATACTGTGCCAATACTCTGCAATACTGTGCCAATACTCTGCAATACCCTGCCAATACTCTGCAATACCCTATCAATACTCTGCAATACCCTGCCAATACATACCCTGCCAATACTCTGCAATACCCTGCCAATACTCTGCGATACCCTGCCAATACTCTGCAATACCCTATCAATACTCTGCAATACCCTGCCAATACTCTGCAATACCCTGCCAATACATACCCTGCCGATGCTCTGCAATACATACCCTGCCAATACTCTGCAATACCCTATCAATACTCTGCAATACCCTGCCAATACTCTTCAATACTCTGCCAATACTTATTCCTGTTTGTGGGATATTTTCTAATGGGCTGTGTAACAGAATTTGGAACAGGGTGTATTTGTGGTAGAAATTCCCTGCGAGGGAAAGATCATCACCCATTGTGTTGATTGTTTTGTTTGACACGTTATTTTGTTTTTGTAAACTGGCACTTTACAATAAATGTTGTACTGTATTTTCTGTGCAGTATATATGCATATGAGCGTACCTTTTTTTTTTTTTTTTTTGGTGGAGGAATGGATCTTGGGTGGGAGTTCCCACACTTTTTTTCCCAGGACTTGACCCCTGCTTCTCCCTCTCTTCTTTGTCTGACCCTCCTCTTCTCTATCTGACCTGTCTGACCCCATTGACCCCTCTCTTCTCTGTCTGACCCTCCTCTTCTCTGTCTGACCCCTCATTTCTCTGTCTGACCCTCCTCTTCTCTGTCTGACCCCTCTCTTCTCTGTCTGACCCCTCTCGTCTCTGTCTGACCCCCTTCTTCTCTGTCTGCCCCCCTCTTCTGCCTCTTTTCTCTGTCTGACCCTCCTCTTCTCTGTCTGACCCCCCTCTTCTCTGTCTGACCCCCCTCTTCTCTGTCTTACCCCCCTCTTCTCTGTCTGACCCCTCTCTTCTCTGTCTGACCCCTCTATTATCTGTCTGACCCCCTCTTCTCTGTCTGACCCCCATATTCTCTGTCTGACCCCTCTCTTCTCTGTCTGACCCCCCTCTGACCCCTCTCTTCTCTGTCTGACCTGTCTGACCCCTCTCTTCTCTGTCTGACCCCTGTGATCTCTGTCTGACCCCTCTGACCTCCCTCTTCTCTGTCTGACCTCCTCCTCTCACCTCCCTCTTTCCCTCCTCAGGGGGTGGGGCCCCATGATATAAACTCTACGGGGCCCCAATAATTTCTAACAGCAGCCCTGTGAGTGAGTGCACCAGTTTGGATGTGTCTTGACCTACCCCCTGTCATAAAGGGACCCTACACTCCACACTGACCTACCCCCTGTCATAGAGAGGCCCCTACACTTCACACTGACCTACCCATTGTCATAGAGGGACCCCTACACTCCACACTGACCTACCCCCTGTCATAGAGGGACCCTCACACTCCACACTGACATACCCCCTGTCATAGGGTGACCTCTACACTCCACACTGACCTACCCCCTGTCATAGAGGGACCCCTACACTTCACACTCACCTACCCCCTCTCATAGAGGGACCCCCACACTCACCTACCCCCAATCATAGAGGGACCCCTACACTGCTACACTGCATACTGAACGACCTGAGATGTAAGGAGAAACTCTGCTGGGGACACCTGAGATGTAAGGAGGACTCTACTGGGGACACCTGATGGCATCTGGTGGCAGGCGATGTGACAAGTAACACACCCGGGGATCCCACTGGTTCTGCATTGTGGTGTGTTGAACTATTTAATTTTATATTAAAATGTATTAATAATGCGCTTCAATCATCCTGACACCATAACAACCATGGTGTCAGGATGATTGAAGCACCAACACCAGGTGTTTGAAGTATCTTTATCTGCTGATTGTTAAACTTTCTGAAATACACATATTTCTATTGTGGTGTAGGATCTGGGCCTGCTGTCCCTCCATCCCTTTCTTTCACTTTCTTTCTCCCTTTGTTTCTCCCTCCATGTGCAGACTTTGTATATGATTCTATATATTGTACAGACTGTGTGTATGGTTCTATGTAATGTGCAGATTGTTTGTATGATTGTGTGCATGCTTGTGTGTTATGTGCAGTCAGTGTGCATATGTCTGTAAAATGTGCAGATTGTGTAGTGTGCATAGTGTGTGTAATATTCAATCTGTGTGTATATTTGTATGTAATGTAAAGCTTGTGTGTAATTTGAAAATGTGTGCTTGTATGTAATGTGCAGATTGTACACGTGTTTGTCTGTAATGTGCAGAATGTGTGTGGTGCAGTAGAGCTATGTGCATGTTTGTTTATGTTTGTTTATGTGGTTTAAATTATATATGTATGTATATAATGTGACAGGTGTGTAGCAAAAAAATAAACAATGCTCAGAAACGTCAACCCTCCTAGGTCCTTTTCTCACCTGTATGACAATGCACAAGAAGCAGAATATTATATATTATATATATATTATATATACAGTGCCTTGCGAAAGTATTCGGCCCCCTTGAACTTTTCAACCTTTTGCCCCATTTCAGGCTTCAAACATAAAGATATAAAATTTTTATTTTTTGTGAAGAATCACCAACAACTGGGACACGATTGTGAAGTGGAACGAAATCTATTGGATTTTTGAAACTTTTTTAACTAATAAAAAAATGAAAAGTGGGGCGTGCAAAATTATTCGGCCCCCTTGCATTAATACTTTGTAGAGCCACCTTTTGCTGCGATTACAGCTGCAAGTCGCTTGGGGTATGGCTCTATCAGTTTTGCACATCGAGAGACTGAAATTCTTGCCCATTCTTCCTTGCAAAACAGCTCGAGCTCAGTTAGGTTGGATGGAGAACGTTTGTGAACAGCAGTTTTCAGCTCTTTGCACAGATTCTCGATTGGATTCAGGCCTGGACTTTGACTTGGCCATTCTAACACCTGGATACGTTTATTTGTGAACCATTCCTTTGTAGATTTTGCTGTATGTTTGGGATCATTGTCTTGTTGGAAGATAAATCTCCGTCCCAGTTTCAGATCTTTTGCAGACTCCAACAGGTTTTCATCCAGAATGGTCCTGTATTTGGCTGCATCCATCTTCCCCTCAATTTTAACCCTCTTCCCTGTCCCTGCTGAAGAAAAGCAGGCCCAAACCATGATGCTGCCACCACCATGTTTGACAGTGGGGATGGTGTGTTGACGGTGATGAGCTGTGTTGCTTTTACACCAAACATATCGTTTTGCATTGTGGGCAAAAAGTTCGATTTTGGTTTCATCTGACCAGAGCACCTTCTTCCACATGTTTGGCGTGTCTCCCAGGTGGCTTGTGGCAAACTTTAGACAAGACTTTTTATGGATATCTTTGAGAAATGGCTTTCTTCTTGCCACTCTTCCATAAAGGCCAGATTTGTGCAGTGTACGACTGATTGTTGTCCTATGGACAGACTCTCCCACCTCAGCTGTAGTTCTCTGTAGTTCATCCAGAGTGATCATGGGCCTCTTGGCTGCATCTCTGATCAATCTTCTCCTTGTCTGAGCTGAAAGTTTAGAGGGACGGCCAGGTCTTGGTAGATTTCCAGTGGTCTGATACTCCTTCCATTTCAAAATGATCGCTTGCACAGTGCTCCTTGGGATGTTTAAAGCTTGGGAAATCTTTTTGTATCCAAATCCGGCTTTAAACTTCTCCACAACAGTATTACGGACCTGCCTGGTGTGTTCCTTGGTCTTCATGATGCTCTCTGCGCTTTCAACAGAACCCTGAGACTATCACAGAGCAGGTGCATTTATACAGAGACTTGATTACACACAGGTGGATTCTATTTATCACCATCAGTCATTTAGGACAACATTGGATCATTCAGAGATCCTCGCTGAACTTCTGGAGTGAGTTTGCTGCACTGAAAGTAAAGGGGCCGAATAATTTTGCACGCACCACTTTTCAGTTTTTTATTTGCTAAAAAAGTTTAAATTATCCAATAGATTTCGTTCCACTTCACAATTGTGTCCCACTTGTTGGTGATTCTTCACAAAAAATAAAAATGTTATATCTTTATGTTTGAAGCCTGAAATGTGGCAAAAGGTTGAAAAGTTCAAGTGGGCCGAATACTTTCGCAAGGCACTGTATATTATTATTATTATTATTATTATATATATATATTATTATATTTATATCAGGCTATTTACATCTATATTTCTTGATGCAGTGAGACTTGGAAAAAGGTGCATGAGTTTGTTTTGGTGCAGCAAGGGGCATTTTTTTACTTCAACGGGAGCACATGAAAAAATCATGTAATATCTATTTCTGTGCATTATGACAACAAGCCCCCACCTACACTGGCCACAACAAAAACCCATCATGCATAAATATGCTAAAGAAAGCGCAAAAAAAGAAACACATGAAAATGCAGATGCACAAAGCCTACAGTGCCTTGAAAAATGTATTGAAATTTTCCACAATTTTTCATGTTACCACCAAAAAAGTAAACAGATTTTATTGGGATTTTATGTGATAGACCAGCACAAAGTGACACATAATTGTGAAGTGAAACGAAAATGATAAATTGTTTTTTTTTTTTTTTTTTTTGGTGGTATTTGATCACCTCACCTTTTTTGTGCTATAAATAAAAAAAATACTGACGATTTTGAAAAAAACATCTCTTTTTTTACTTTCTGCTATAAAACCTATCCAATAAAAAATGAAAAGATTAAATTTCATCATAAATTTAGGCCAATATGTATTTTGCTACATATTTTTGGTAAAAAAAGTATATTGATTGGTTTGTGCAAACTATGGGATATTTTTATTTATTTATTTTACTTTTTTTTTTACTAGCAATGGTGGCAGACAGTGACTATTTGACACTTTTCAGTGCTAAAAAATAAAAAAATTTAAATAAAACTAGCTGGAAAGGGATTAACATCAGGGGTTATCAAAGGATTAACTGTGTGCCTAGCCAATGTTTCAGTGTACTGTGGGAGGTGCTTTTAATAGGGGAAGGCATGAATCCATGTTCTTGCTTTGCAGGAACACAGTATCCATGTCTTCTTTACTGAAGAATGGTAACCCGCCTTACATAGGCAGACTGCTGTTCTACCTGTGTAATGAACGATTGGCGGGTGCCAGCGGACATCTAGTCCACGGTACCCGCTTATCAGCTCCCGCTGTGCTATACTCTATGATTATACACAGTGGGAGCGAGGCGCGGCTAGACGCATGCGTGCCCCCTACCCGGAAGAGCCAGATCACGTGTATATATACTGTAAGTGATCCGGTGCAAAACTGCTGCCCTGTAGCAGTAAAACTGCTATGGGGTGGACAGCAAGTGTATAATAAATACTCTATCAGTGCAATGCGTATGTTAGGTTGTATGTTGCATACTCCTAACCAATGCACTCTGAATGCAGGGCTATGGGTTACATAATCCTGTTCACTCTGTTTGGGGGAAGTGCAGCAGTCAGGTGTATGAAGTTTAGCAGTCAGGAGTATTTAATGTACAGCACAGCTGTCAGTGCAGTGATCAAAAGTATGTAATATACAGTCTAGCGTGAAGAGAGCAAGGGCCAAGAATATATAAGCTATAGCGAAGTATACAGTAGTCAGTAGTGGTAAAAGAAGGGTAAAATAAACATTTTATGGGCTGGAAAATATTGGGGTTGGAGCAATATTAGAGAATTAACTAGTATACAGTAACTGAATAAAAAGCACACCACATACAGAACATACAGTATATGTATAGGAATGGTAAGTTTTCCTATAATACTTTATATTCCCAGAGTACTCAAAATGGCTTTACCGCATGCCAAACTAAATGCTACTGTATATTACAAGTGCTGTTACATAATAAATATGTGCGTTATCTGTGATCTTGATGGTAGTAATTGTCACAACAGGCTGCTGTGTTACTTAGGTCCTCACAACAAGATTGTCTTGAAGTGCAGTACTCTGCACACAGATAAAATAATAATTAGAAATTTGTGGCTTTAAAGCGCAAAGATTTCGTGAAACAACTCTGGCTTACTACAAATTACAGTTGTTACTACTAATAACAATTAAACCATAATTATGTGATTATGTTGGTTTATGTTAAAGGGTCACTGCACCTGCAACAGAGATTTAAGTTTTTGATAGAGGCTGTACAGTTAAACCACCTGATAGTTTTGTATGTCTCTTGGGGACTTTGTGAAATATTTACATTTGAATCTGCATACCTGCTGTGACTATTAGGTGGTTTGCCCTACTTTCACAAGTGGTTTCTTTAAATATATTTCATATTATAGAGAATGCAACAGCCATGGAAAAGATGTACAGGAAAACTCACAGCTCCAAGGAGCCCCCATACACACGGTCGGACATTCCGATGGAAAATGTCCGATTGGACTGCGTTGTCGGATAATCCGACCGCATGTGCGCTCCATCTGACTTTTTCCATCGGAATGTCAGACCAACAAAGTTTGATAGCTGGATATAAAATTTTCCGATTTTGTCCGATCGGTTGTAGAGAATTCCGATCGCACAAAGTGCCACGCATGCTCAGATCAAATTACGAGACCAAAGCTATTGGCTACTAGCCTGAACGTAGTCCCGTCGTAACAAACGAACGTAACGAATGATCAGATTTTCCGACAACTTTGTCCGACCACGTGTATGCAACACCAGTTTCAGACAAAATCCGTCAGAAAAAATTTGACGGATTTTGTGGTCGGAATGTCTGACCGTGTGTACGGGGGCTAAGACATGACTAAGCCCACCGGCGATTCTCTTTCAGGCAGAAGTGATCGGGGTGGCTATTTAGCCACTCGATCACTTCTGCGGGTGGTGGAAGGGGGTCCTACCCCCCTGCCGCCCTGCCTCTCTCGGGCTCCAGGGGTGGCCTGTGCATTGTGAGTGCACGAGCACCCCCCCCATCCATGCGCCCGATGGATGCCTGGCGCTTAGGAAGAGGCGGCACAGAGGAGACATGAGGATGGACATCAGGACTGGTAGTAAGTGACCCCCTGCGGGAGTGCTGTCAGAGAGCTGTGCGGGGGGTGTCAGAGAGCCGTGAGCAGGGAGAGGGTGTCAGATCCATGAGCAGGGGGGCTGTCAGAGCCACGAGCGGGGGGCATCAGAGCCATGAGGGGGGACGGTGGGCACAGTGGCTGCATATGATGGGCACAAGTGGCTGCATTTGATGGGCACAAGTGGCTGCATTTGATGGGCACAAGTGGCTGCATTTGATGGGCCCAAGTGGCTGCATATGATATGCACAAGTGGCTGCATTTGATGGGCACAGTGGCTGTGTTTGATGGACACAGTGAGGCTGAATTTGATGGGCACAGTAAGGCCACAACCAAACATGGGTATGGTCTGAACATGAGACCCATCCCTACTCTTAATGCCTGAAAAAGCTTTCCCTGTCAAATAGACCTCAAATTTGATCATAGCTATAGGTTTTTAGAGGTTGCTGCAGATACCTGCAATTGGTACCTATTTTTTTTATTTTTTTACGATAGACTATTTTTAAACAAACTTTATTCTTTTCCAATGTGTACAAAACTGCTGCCAAATATGTAAAATACTGTTTTCATTTCTTTGAATATGATTGGGTATCATTCACCACATTCACAAAGCCAAGGGAAAATTCCCTTGCAAAGTGCAAGTTCCCTTGCAAAAAAGCAGCCTATTTGCTTTAAGCTGGCCATTGACGTATCACAATCAAATTTTTATTAGTGTGTGGCTATCCCTGTTTGACAGAAGTCGATCATTTCAATGAGCAAGTTGGAAAACGTATCCCAATCAATAGCTGCATCAGTGTATTCTGATAGCAGCAGAAGTTTCCTCAGAATACATTGTCCCAGCAGGGAGGAATCTAACCATCCACCTCATTTGTGTGGATGGTGGAACCGGTTAGTTTTTTTTTTTTATCAGCCCACTGGCTTAACAAAAAAATGAGCCATGTAGGGCCAGATTTAGTAAATCAACTCCTATATCTCTCTCTCTAATAATTGTTTTGACATGTAGGTTTCAGATAAGAAGTTCCCATCATGTGTTTAATAAATAATAGCCTCAATTTTTGACAGATTTATTTTAATCACATCTGCAAATAAAATATGGGAGCTGCCATTGCCAACTTTTTTTAGACAGTAGGTTACAGGGTCTACAATTAAATACAGGCATACCCCACTTTTAAGTACACAATGGGCTTTATTTACTAAAGCTGGAAAGTGTAAAATCAAGCTTACTTCTGCATAGAAACCAATGAGCTTCTAAACTCAGCTTGTTCAATTAATCTTTGGTAATAAAATCTGGAAGCTCATTGGTTTCTATGCAAAAGTGAGCCTGATTTTGCCTATTCCAGCTTTAGTAAATAAACCCCATTGTGTACTTAAAAGTGGGGTATGCCTGTATGGGATGCCGGCCTGTAATCCCCATGTGTACAGTGGTGTTGTTTAGGGGAGAAGTCATATATTTAATAACACAAAAAAAATGTAGACAAAAAAACAGGAACAACATGGTGACAAGAGGATTATCCATGACATTACTGCATGCAAACAAGCTACCTGGTAGATCTAGCTATTTAACTCTTTAAGTCAAATATTGATACAACGTGAAGAACACATTCACATTTAGGCTCAGTTCACACTTGAATCACCTGCAGATCATGCAGGAGTGCTGTACGTCCCTGTTCTCCATCTCAGGGACGAATTGGGGCAGAATCTTTGCCTTAATTCAGCCTTGAAACGGAGCCAAAGATGCACAGCGTTTCTGTGCAGTGCGCTCCGCATCCGCAACGGAGATATGTGAACCGGCTCCATAGGGAGCTGGTCATATTCTCCTGCTATTTAAATTGGATGCAGGGAAATCTGCATCCAATTCACATAGGTGTGAACCCGGCCACACTCTAATCTAATTTAACCAAGAACCACGCGATTTTTTTCTTACCTCTCAGGACAGTGGTTGTGACGTTTAGGCCAGAAATCTATAACACTGTTTGCACCTGTGTAGTATCTACCTGTAGACTTTAACCTGAAGACTCGGCCTTAATTCTAGCATCTCTAGAGATCAAGTATAAACACATTACAGTCCAAATTGTGAGTGTGTGTGGAGAGGGGGGGGGGGGGCACTGTTGTATGGGTGGCAAACAATGAAAAGATTTTCAAGCCAGAGCATGTAAACATCAGAGGAGACTGACAATTTATTGGAGAGGTAAATAAGCATCTGGGTGGATGTAGGAGTTTAGGGTAGGCTAGTTGGCTTTGGGTTAAACCTTAACTTGTCTTATAATTTACTTAAAGTGGAAGTCCAGCCTATTCCTATCTAAGAATAAATCTGCTCCCACTTCCCTTCCAAACAGTTTTCTATCTCCCCTTTGAAAGGAAGATGTGTGTACCTAGTCAGCACAGTGGCTAAGTGGTTAACACTTCCACCTGGCAGCCCCAGGGTTATCGGTTTGAAACCCAACCACAGTGCCAACTGCCCAAAGTTTGCATGTTCTCCCTGTGCCTGTATGAGTTTCCTCCCATACTTCAAAAACATGCTGGTAGGTTAATTGTCTCCTTTCTAGATTGGCCCTAGTATGTGTGTGTGTGAATGTGAGTTAGGGAAATTATAAGCTCCTTGCGGGCAGGAACTTATGTGAATGGATATTCCATATGTAAAAAGGCTGTATAAATTGGCAGTGCTATATAAGTACCTGAAATAAATAAATACCTACCTGTTCTGAGAGAAATGTGGTCTGGTGACATGATTAGCTGTCAGCAACAACTTCAGCGTAGAGGAGAGACAGCAGACAATGGATGCCCTATAGTAGGTTTATGGGTGATGTCTGCAGCCATTGTCGGCAATCTCTCCTCTTCATTGAAGCCAAACGCTAGAGAGCTTATGTGACCTGATTCCTCTCAGGATAGGTAAGTGTAGACATCTTCCTAGAGTACATAGAAATGGGGTTGGGAGCAGGTTTAAGCTGGACTGGACTTCCACTTTAAAGGCCACATTCAGTCAAGTTTTCATTTGTTATGGTAGAGAAGAGAAGGATTAGAACCTCTCATACTTTTATTGCCATTTGTGTCCCTATTGGGACCTCTTGACAGGAAGTGATGGTAAATCTGTCCAAAAGTGACACAGACAAGAACAAAATATGTTTTTTTTTTGTTTTGTTTTTTAGTAGTGTGAGGCAGAATTGAAATCTCTGATAATGAAATCATCTTATGGTAGCCCCAAAGAGGTATAGGTTAAACAGAGGAAGCAGTGAGAGTAAAATAAATGTTGGGCCAACTTCCACATTAAAATAAACAATTTATTGACAATATTGGTAAAACACTATCAACACTTTTTGTGGCTAAAAACTAGCTATTTTGTCAGTATTTGTTCCTAGGAGACTTGGGGTACAATAATGCATTTCTATTTACAATATACAGTAACTTATCTAAATGCTTATTATACAGAACTAGATAAACAATGTGCACAAATTTAAAATATTTTTTTTGCTGTCTGTGGTTTCCTGTCCTGTTGACATCTCCCCCCCTCCCCCCATCTTTCCCCATGATGCCTAACTAGAGTTCATCAATGACCATTGATGCATTTTCAGGTTTTATCACTGTATTATAGGACGATGATATAATTCAGTCCTCATCCTTCATTTTTTTTCTTAAACCAGGCTTCAAACCTGCTGTTATTTTCTTTATACATTATTGTACTGAGGTATTGAATTTGTTAAATCTATCAGTTTACCAGTAAAGATCTATCCTTAAGTAGTAACATTGTTTTACTATCGTATTGAACATTTATAACAAGTGTTTAAAAAACAGTAGTACTTGCATTAATCTCAATAGGAATCTTCAGTGGTTGCTAAGAAACTGCACAGTCTTCACAATGTACTTATAGATATTCCAGCCAGCCAGCTCTGAGTCAACGTTTTGCCTCATACTGGGTGATCCTGTTGTTTGGTTTTTTTAAGCAATTTATTTGCATGCAGGTAAAATGTGCTGAATGTCATTAAATTTAACATTAGCACATCCTATGAAATAGCAAGTTGTGTGCTTTTCTAAAATGGCTCCCCTGACACCAAGGACCTTTCTCATAAACTGAACGAGCATATGGTTCTTTTTCACACGCTGTACAAGCTATAAGGTTTGCACACATGGCTGGTGAATTAATCTGTAGTAGTAGATAAATGCTGCACTAGCTCGGTTTTACATACAACAAATAATTTATTTTTTGATGGTTCCTAAGCATATCTCAGGAGAGATTTTGGTCTACTTTTCTTTACAGATCTTCTCTAAATCCTTAAGGTTTCTTGGCTGTCACTTGGAAACTTGAAGTTTCAGCTCCCTCCATACATTTTCTATAGGATTAAGGTCTGGAGATGGACTAGGCCACTCCATGACCTTAATGTGTTTCTTCTATAGCCACTCCATGTTTTGGGTCATTGTCATGCTAGAAGACCCATTCATGACCCATCTTTAGTGTTCTGGCTAAATGAAGAAGGTTCTCATCCAATATTTTACAATACATGGCCCCATCCATTGGCCCCTCAATGCGGCAGAGTCAGGCTGTACCTTTAGCAGACAAACAGCCCCAAAGCATAATGTTTCCACCTCCATGCTTGACTGTAGGGATGATGTTTTTAGGCTCATAGTCAGCATTTTTATTCCTCTGCTAAAGGTACAGACCAACTTTGTCGCATTGAGGGGCCAATGGATGGGGCCATGTATTGTAAAATATTGGATGAGAACCTTCTTCCCTCAGCCAGAACACTGAAGATGGGTCATGGATGGCTTCCAGCATGACAATGACCTAAAACATACCACCGAGGCAACAAAGGAGTTGCTCAAGAAGAAGCACATTAAGGTCATGGAGTGCCCTAGTCAGTCTCTAAACCTTAATTCTATAGATAATTTATGGAGAGAGCTGAAACTTCAAGTTGCAAAGCGACAGCAAAGAAACCTTAAGGATTTAAAGAAGATCTGTAAAGAAGAGTGGACAAAAATGGTTCCTGAGATGTATGCAAACCTGGTCACCAACTACAAGGAATGTCTTACCTCTGTGCTTGCCAACAAGGGTTTCTCCACCAAGTACTAAGTTATGTTTTGCTTGGGGATCAAATACTTATTTCACTCACTGAACTGCAACTTAAAATTAAAAATTATAGACCCTTCATTTCTTTGTAAGTGGGCAAACTTAAATAATCTGCAGGAGATCAAATACTTATTTCCCCCACTGTAGTTCTTCCCAATAAAAATGTGACATTGTTTACGCCCACTGACACCTAAACATTGTCCGCTCCCACTGGCCACAGTCTGGCCTCCCTAAAGTCTGAAGGACAGTAAACTGGCCCTTTTGTTGGAGACCCCTGGTGTAAGAGAAAATGTTGATAGGGACTCTGATGTAAGGGGGATACTGATAGGGACACTGATGTAAGGAAGGACATTGATGGGGAGCCTGATGTAAAAGGGGACTCTGATGGCCACACCGATGTAAGGAGAACTCTAATGTAATGTAAAGATGGACTTTGATAAGGTGACTGATGTAAGCAGGGAATCTCATGTAAGATGTACTAAGGCAGACTCAAATGTAATGGGGCTCTGATGGGGACCCTAATGTAAGGGGGTACTCTGATGTGACCCTATTGAATGGGAGGATTCTCATGGGACCCCGTTTGTAAGAAGGAAATTTCAAAGAAATCTGTTGTAAAGGGTGATTCTAAGGTGGACTCTGATGTAAGGGGGGCTCTGATAGGGACCCTGATGTAAAGGGGGCTTGGATGTAAGGAGGACTCCTAAGGCAGACACTGAAGGGGGGCTCGGATTAGAACCCTAGTGTAAAGAAGGAAGGGGCTTTGATTCAGACTCTCACAAGGGGAACTTATAAAGTGAATTCTGATGTAATGGAGCTCTCCTGGAAACCTTGGTATAAAGAGGACTCTGGTGAGGACCATGATGTAAGGGGAATTCTGATGTAAGGGGGGACTCATAAGGTGGACTCTGGTCTATAGGGGTATCTGAGGATGACTCTGATGTAAGGGAGACTCTAATGAGGGCACTGATGTACAGTAAATGGGGACACTGATGGAGACCTTAATGGAAGAGGGCTCTGATGGGACCCCTGATATAATGGGGGGCTCTGATGGGGACTCTGATTTAAAGGAGGACTGCTAACATGGGCTCTGATGTAAGGGAGGGGGTTCTGATGAAGGACCTGATATAGAAAGGGGGGGGCTTTGCTTTTTTTTTTAAAGTTCTTTGTCTTCTGTTCTGAATTAGATTCCAAAAATATCTGAGTTAATCTTATTTCTTAGTTAAATCTTATCATGGATTTTTTTTTCACCTGGGAATATTTATAGTGCTTAAAAGTTTGGAGCCCACTACCTTAAAACTGTTGTATACCTGCATAAATGTAAGTAATTTTTAAAAAAACCTGTAAACCTGTAAAGCATGACACCCCCACTCCCACCGCAGGGTGCATCTCAATGCAGCCTGGGCTCCAAGTACTCTTACATCTAAGCACCTTGGGTTCAAAAAATGTAAATGTATTATTCAATATATTTTAGTTGTACATATAATCTGGTGGCTCGATCAATTAAAATGCATAGATACTACAACAACACAGTCTTCGTTACATAATTCTCAGCTCTGTTCCTGTCAACCTGAGGGGTTTCAGTGTTCCTGTTCATCAACAGAGTGAGTGGGCCCATCTATTAATGGTAAAAGTAGATGTGCAGATACAGGGACTCAAGCACACACATCCCTCCAACAGATCTTTGTAAATAGAATAAACTGAGGGGGGTTTAACACTCCCATATATACAAAATGCATTCTGCTAAAGCAATATCACTAAGCAAAACATCATTGTTCATTTTCTTTACACCATCTGACCATACTTTTTGAACCACTTTACTGCTGTTTGCTTGTATCTATGAAAAAAAATGAATGAAAAGAAAAAAATATAGCTGGCTAAATTACCTGCTTTGTCAGGGGACAGTTTACAGCATCTGATACATTGAAGTTGTTCCCTCTAGCACTCAGCCTGGACTCTTCCTTGTCAGATCCTGAATGCAGAGTGAGTGAGAACTCACAGAAGAGCGGAGGATCTTGGGGCTTGTAGTCCAAATCCCCACTGGGGGATGATCGTCATGCATGGGTTACAAGTTCCAGTCAGCTGGAGTGGGAGAACAGAATGCTGGGAGAGGTGATAAACGGCCTGTGTTGGGGATGAGCCTGTCTCTTGGGACCACCACCTTCAGCTGGAAGCAGGAGTGCGAGTCCTGCTGCAGCCTAGGCAGCAAGGGAAGCCTCTGGTGGGAGTGTGTGGATGCATCCACCATCGGCAGCTCCAGTAAGCCTGGTGACAATCGGGAGGTCACTCTCACCACCCTCAGTACAGATCTGACTGATTTACTGCTCTGCAGGGTATACGGTCGAGCACCCCTTTCCCTAATCACAGCATCTGCAAGAGCTTGCTTCAGGATCTTCCTGCCATTCCTTTAAGCCTGGTATCATCTGGAATGGCAAGCCCACCATCTTTGCACCCCAAGAGACACTGCATGCAGACACCTTTACCTTGTTTCTCTCGCTAAAGCCATATTAAGGAGACACTTTACACTTTCTGTTACAACATTGGATACTGTTGTCCAGAAACTATATTGGGCCCTTGTTTGAGCTAGCTGAAGACACAGAACACCTGCAACAAAAGGACTATTCTGCTCCCCACCCCAATAAAGGGACCTTGGGTACCATACTTGCTCATGTCATTAATGAACTCTTTTGGTGTATAGTCTGTTGAAACATTCTTGAGTATCTGTGTTCATTTTGGGGCTCTGGCATCAGGAGGCAAAAGGGAGTAGTCTGGCACAAAACTGGTTATTCTCCTTCCCTTTTCAGGTTATTGGTTGTTGCTCTCTTTCCCATCTTAACTTTATGTTCATAATTATTCTGTTTATTCGTGCTAAGAGTTGATAATAGCATATTTACCTATGTCACTCCTTGTTGATTTTTATAACTGCAGAACTCTAAAAGTAAAGTAAAAGAATTACTCGATTACTGTCTAATAATTTGGTGTCTGCATAATTGCATTCAGAAATGTCAAAACCCAGGGTGCCAGAGGTGTCAGAGACTTGAAAGGTCAGTGCAACAATTGGTGCCAAATATCTCTAAGCAGCCCTCACGGGGGTTGCGTTGCACTTATATTGAACCTCTTGGTTATAAGCCCTTATTCCCGGAGACTGCACACGTATTGGTGTTCAGTTTAACTTTTTTTTGTACCTTCAATATAAATAGGAATAGTCTATCTTAAATTAAAATTATCTGGGAAGCTGCAAAGCAGAAAAAGAGTAGACTTCTAATATTTCTGATCCTGATAGAAAACTAGTGATGAGAGTAGATTAGTGATGGTACTAATATACTTAATTTCAATGTATAAGGACATCACAACCTTAGGCTCATAACTGTTCCATGGGTCAGTCTACAGGTATATGCAATACTGCATTGGCTGTCATCTGAGGGCAGGTATAAATTTTGCCAAGAATACTAGGATGGTATCTAAGCAAAAGTCCCTATATACTGTAGCTACCAGATCATGCTCCTCTATTTCCCCCTGAGTGTGCATGCATCCTTTGTTGCTTCTAGTAACAATTTGTCTTGATACCTGGTTCCTGCCTTCAAATTCTCTCAGTTATAAGGCAGCTGGGCTCTTGGAACCTTCTTTCAGGATGTTTTCAATTTAGGTCAGCTGAAATCCTGGATCCTGCTTCCTGGTTGCCCACTATTATAAGTCAGCTGAACTCCTAAATCCTGCTTCCTAATTGCTCTTAGTGATGGCCGAACGGTTCGCCCGGCGGTCGTTTCGCGGCGAATTTCGGCTGTTTGCGGTCCGCCCGTCCGGCAGACTATTGGCGCCATTCGCCGGCGGACTTCCGCGTTTACTGTGTAAAATAACTTTGACCTATGATGACACATCCATCATGGGGTACAGGACAGCCAATTGAGACATTACAGCACATGGACACTTGGACATTCCCCCTAACTTATAAATACACTCGATCCGACGGCCATTTTACATTCTTTCTTCTGTCACTATAGGGAGAGGTTGCTGTGTGGAGCAGGGAGAGATTACAGTGACCCAAATCGCTAGCTATTTGGTACACAAAAGTTCTTTTCAGGACTGGTATAGGTGTTAGGTGTAGTTCAGGATAGGCAGTGCTCTGCTAGTGATTGTTGCAGCAGCCTGAGTGTCTTTTGTCAGTTTAGAGAAAGGGACAGGACAGTGTGTGTCTGCTGTAGGGACAGTCAGTTTAGTCATCATCATTAGCTGTTACTATCAGGTCCACAAAAGTGCTATTCCAGTTATTGTTCCAGTAGCCTCTGTTTTGTCAGTTTATATAGGGACAGGCAGGAAGCAGTGTGTGAAGCAGTGAGGGTCAGTTTAATCAGTAGCTGTTACTATTAGTTCCACAAAGGTTCTTTTCAGGACTGGTATCAGTGGTATGGTAATAGGCTTGTACACGTATAATATTCTTTCTTCCAAATATAGAAAGAATATTATACTTGACTGCTGCCCTTCTGCTGCAGTCTGCTAATCATTCACAACCCACTTGTTCCACAAAGCTCCTTATAAGGACTGGTAACTTGGTCTGTCTAGGGTGCTACAGTATACAGTGGTGTGAAAAAGTGTTTGCCCCCTTCCTCATTTCCTGTTCCTTTGCATGTTTTTCACACTTAAGTGTTTCGGAACATCAAACCAATTTAAACAATAGTCAAGGACAACACAAGTAAACACAAAATGCAATTTGCAAATGAAGGTGTTTATTATTAAAGGTGAAAAAAAATCCAAACCATCATGGCCCTGTGTGAAAAAGTGATTGCCCCCTAAACCTAATAACTGGTTGGGCCACCCTTAGCAGCAACAACTGCAACCAAGCATTTGCGATAACGTGCAATGAGGCTTTTACAGCGTCCTGGAGGAATTTTGGCCCACTCATCTTTGCAGAATTGTCCTAATTCAGTTACATTAGAGGGTTTTCGAGCATGAACGGCCTTTTTAAGGTCATACCACAACATCTCAATAGGATTCAGGTCAGGACTTTGGCTAGGCCACTCCAAAGTCTTCATTTTGTTTTTCTTCAGCCATTCGGTGGTGGACTTTCTGGTGTCTTTAGGATCATTGTCCTGCTGCAGAACCCAAGTTCGTTTCAGCTTGAGTACACGAACAGATGGTCGGACATTCTCCTTCAGGATCTCTTGGTAGACAGCAGAATTCACAGTTCCTTTTATCACAGCAAGTCTTCCAGGTCCTGAAGCAGCAAAACAGCCCCAGACCATCACACTACCACCACCATATTTTACTGTTGGTATAATGTTCTTTTTCTGAAATGCAGTGTTCCTTCTACGCCAGATATACTTGGACACACACCTTCCAAAGAGTTCCACTTTTGTCTCATCGGTCCACAGAATGTTGTCCCAAAAGTCTTGGGGATCATCAAGATGTGTTGTGGAGAAATTGAGACGAGCTTTGATGTTCTTTTTGCTCAGCAGTGGTTTTCTCCTTGGAACTCTGCCATGCAGGTCATTTTTGCCCAGTCTTTTCCTGATGGTGGAGGCATGAACGCTGACCTTAACTGAGGCAAGTGAGGCCTGCAGTTCCTTGGACGTTGTTGTGGGGTCTTTTGTGACCTCTTGGATGAGTCGTCGCTGCACTCTTGGGGTAATTTTGGGTGGCCGGCCACTCCTGGGAAGGTTCACCACTGTTCCATGTCTTCGCCATTTGTGGATAATGGCTCTCACTGTGGTTCGCTGGATTCCCAAAGCTTTGGAAATGGCTTTATAACCCTTTCCAGACTGATAGATCTCATTTACTTTCTTTCTCAATTGTTCCTGAATTTCTTTGGGTCTCGGCATGATGTGTAGCTTTTAAGGATCTTCTGGTGGACCTTACTGTGTCAAGCAGCTCCTATTTAAGTGATGCCTTGATTGTGAACAGGTGTGGCAATAATCAGGCCTGGGTGTGGCTAGAGAAATTGAACTCAGGTGTGGACAACCACAGTTATAGTATGTTTTAACAAGGGGGGCAATCACTTTTTCACACAGGGCCATGATGGTTTGGATTTTTTTTCACCTTTAATAATAAACACCATCATTTACAAATTGTATTTTGTGTTTACTTGTGTTGTCCTTGACTATTGTTTAAATTGGTTTGATGTTCCGAAACACTTAAGTGTGACAAACATGCAAAGGAACAGGATATGAGGAAGGGGGCAAACACTTTTTCACACCACTGTATAGGGTTGAGTGAGGTACAGTCTGCCATTCTATAAGGACTGGCATCGGTCCACAATACATAGGGTTGAGGTGCACTACTGCTGACCGCTGCCCTATACTGCAGCAGTCCTTCATCGGTATAGGGACTGACGTACTGTCTGCTAATCACTCACACACAACCTACTTGGTCCACAAAAGTCCTTATAAGGACTGGTAACTTGGTCTGTCTAGGGTGCTACAGTACATAGGGTTGAGTGAGGTACAGTCTGCTATTCTATAGGGACTGGTATCGGTCCACAATACATAGGGTTGAGGTGCACTACTGCTGACCGCTGCCCTATACTGAAGCAGTCCTTCATCGGTATAGGGACTGGCGTACAGTCTGCTAATCACTCACACACAACCTACTTGATCCACAAAAGTCCTTATAAGGACTGGTAACTTGGTCTGTCTAGGGTGCTACAGTACATAGGGTTGAGTGAGGTACAGTCTGCTATTCTATAAGGACTGGTATTGGTCCACAATACATAGGGTTGAGGTGCATTACTGCTGACCGCTGCCCTATACTGCAGCAGTCCTTCATCGGTATAGGGACTGATGTACAGTCTGCTAATCACTCACACACAACCTACTTGGTCCACAAAAGTCCTTATAAGGACTGGTAACTTGGTCTGTCTAGGGTGCTACAGTACATAGGGTTGAGTGAGGTACAGTCTGCTATTCTATAAGGACTGGTATCGGTCCACAATACATAGGGTTGAAGTGCACTACTGCTGACCTCTGCCCTATACTGCAGCAGTCCTTCATCGGTATAGGGACTGACGTACAGTCTTCTAATCACTCACACACAACCTACTTGGTCCACAAAAGTCCTTATAAAGACTGGTAACTTGGTCTGTCTAGGGTGCTACAGTACATAGGGTTGAGTGAGGTACAGTCTGCTATTCTATAAGGACTGGTATCGGTCCACAATACAAAGGGCTGAGGTGCACTACTGCTGACCGCTGCCCTATACTGCAGCAGTCCTTCATCGGTATAGGGACTGACGTACAGTCTGCTAATCACTCACACACAACCTACTTGGTCCACAAAAGTCCTTATAAGGACTGGTAACTTGGTCTGTCTAGGGTGCTACAGTACATAGGGTTGAGTGAGGTACAGTCTGCTATTCTATAAGGACTGGTATCGGTCCACAATACATAGGGTTGAGGTGCACTACTGCTGACCGCTGCCCTATACTGCAGCAGTTCTTCATCGGTATAGGGACTGACGTACAGTCTGCTAATTACTCACACACAACCTACTTGGTCCACAAAAGTCCTTATAAGGACTGGTAACTTGGTCTGTCTAGGGTGCTACAGTACATAGGGTTGAGTGAGGTACAGTCTGCTATTCTATAAGGACTGGTATCGGTCCACAATACATAGGGTTGAGGTGCACTACTGCTGACCGCTGCCCTATACTGCAGCAGTCCTTCATCGGTATAGGGACTGGCGTACAGTCTGCTAATCACTCACACACAACCTACTTGGTCCACAAAGGTCCTTATAAGGACTGGTAAGGTATAAGGTACTACAGTTCATAGGGTTGAGTGAGGTAAGTCTGCCATTCTATAAGGACTGGTATCGGTCCACAATACATAGGGTTGAGGTGCACTACTGCTGACCGCTGCCCTATACTGCAGCAGTCCTTCATCGGTATAGGGACTGACGTACAGTCTGCTAATCACTCACACACAACCTACTTGGTCCACAAAAGTCCTTATAAGGACTGGTAACTTGGTCTGTCTAGGGTGCTACAGTACATAGGGTTGAGTGAGGTACAGTCTGCTATTCTATAAGGACTGGTATCGGTCCACAATACATAGGGTTGAGGTGCACTACTGCTGACCGCTGCCCTATACTGCAGCAGTCCTTCATCGGTATAGGGACTGACGTACTGTCTGCTAATCACTCACACACAACCTACTTGGTCCACAAAAGTCCTTATAAGGACTGGTAACTTGGTCTGTCTAGGGTGCTACAGTACATAGGGTTGAGTGAGGTACAGTCTGCTATTCTATAGGGACTGGTATCGGTCCACAATACATAGGGTTGAGGTGCACTACTGCTGACCGCTGCCCTATACTGAAGCAGTCCTTCATCGGTATAGGGACTGGCGTACAGTCTGCTAATCACTCACACACAACCTACTTGGTCCACAAAGGTCCTTATAAGGACTGGTAACTTGGTCTGTCTAGGGTGCTACAGTACATAGGGTTGAGTGAGGTACAGTCTGCTATTCTATAAGGACTGGTATCGGTCCACAATACATAGGGTTGAGGTACACTACTGCTGACCGCTGCCCTATACTGCAGCAGTCCTTCATCGGTATAGGGACTGACGTACAGTCTGCTAATCACTCACACACAACCTACTTGGTCCACAAAAGTCCTTATAAGGACTGGTAACTTGGTCTGTCTAGGGTGCTACAGTACATAGGGTTGAGTGAGGTACAGTCTGCTATTCTATAAGGACTGGTATTGGTCCACAATACATAGGGTTGAGGTGCATTACTGCTGACCGCTGCCCTATACTGCAGCAGTCCTTCATCGGTATAGGGACTGATGTACAGTCTGCTAATCACTCACACACAACCTACTTGGTCCACAAAAGTCCTTATAAGGACTGGTAACTTGGTCTGTCTAGGGTGCTACAGTACATAGGGTTGAGTGAGGTACAGTCTGCTATTCTATAAGGACTGGTATCGGTCCACAATACATAGGGTTGAAGTGCACTACTGCTGACCTCTGCCCTATACTGCAGCAGTCCTTCATCGGTATAGGGACTGACGTACAGTCTTCTAATCACTCACACACAACCTACTTGGTCCACAAAAGTCCTTATAAAGACTGGTAACTTGGTCTGTCTAGGGTGCTACAGTACATAGGGTTGAGTGAGGTACAGTCTGCTATTCTATAAGGACTGGTATCGGTCCACAATACAAAGGGCTGAGGTGCACTACTGCTGACCGCTGCCCTATACTGCAGCAGTCCTTCATCGGTATAGGGACTGACGTACAGTCTGCTAATCACTCACACACAACCTACTTGGTCCACAAAAGTCCTTATAAGGACTGGTAACTTGGTCTGTCTAGGGTGCTACAGTACATAGGGTTGAGTGAGGTACAGTCTGCTATTCTATAAGGACTGGTATCGGTCCACAATACATAGGGTTGAGGTGCACTACTGCTGACCGCTGCCCTATACTGCAGCAGTTCTTCATCGGCATAGGGACTGACGTACAGTCTGCTAATTACTCACACACAACCTACTTGGTCCACAAAAGTCCTTATAAGGACTGGTAACTTGGTCTGTCTAGGGTGCTACAGTACATAGGGTTGAGTGAGGTACAGTCTGCTATTCTATAAGGACTGGTATCGGTCCACAATACATAGGGTTGAGGTGCACTACTGCTGACCGCTGCCCTATACTGCAGCAGTCCTTCATCGGTATAGGGACTGGCGTACAGTCTGCTAATCACTCACACACAACCTACTTGGTCCACAAAGGTCCTTATAAGGACTGGTAAGGTATAAGGTACTACAGTTCATAGGGTTGAGTGAGGTAAGTCTGCCATTCTATAAGGACTGGTATCGGTCCACAATACATAGGGTTGAGGTGCACTACTGCTGACCGCTGCCCTATACTGCAGCAGTCCTTCATCGGTATAGGGACTGACGTACAGTCTGCTAATCACTCACACACAACCTACTTGGTCCACAAAGGTCCTTATAAGGACTGGTAACTTGGTCTGTCTAGGGTTCTACAGTACATAGGGTTGAGTGAGGTACAGTCTGCTATTCTATAGGGACTGGTATCGGTCCACAATACATAGGGTTGAGGTGCACTACTGCTGACCGCTGCCCTATACTGAAGCAGTCCTTCATCGGTATAGGGACTGGCGTACAGTCTGCTAATCACTCACACACAACCTACTTGGTCCACAAAGGTCCTTATAAGGACTGGTAACTTGGTCTGTCTAGGGTGCTACAGTACATAGGGTTGAGTGAGGTACAGTCTGCTATTCTATAAGGACTGGTATCGGTCCACAATACATAGGGTTGAGGTACACTACTGCTGACCGCTGCCCTATACTGCAGCAGTCCTTCATCGGTATAGGGACTGACGTACAGTCTGCTAATCACTCACACACAACCTACTTGGTCCACAAAAGTCCTTATAAGGACTGGTAACTTGGTCTGTCTAGGGTGCTACAGTACATAGGGTTGAGTGAGGTACAGTCTGCTATTCTATAAGGACTGGTATCGGTCCACAATACATAGGGTTGAGGTGCACTACTGCTGACCGCTGCCCTATACTGCAACAGTCCTTCATCGGTATAGGGACTGACGTACAGTCTGCTAATCACTCACACACAACCTACTTGGTCCACAAAAGTCCTTATAAGGACTGGTAACTTGGTCTGTCTAGGGTGCTACAGTACATAGGGTTGAGTGAGGTACAGTCTGCTATTCTATAAGGACTGGTATCGGTCCACAATACATAGGGTTGAGGTGCACTACTGCTGACCGCTGCCCTATACTGCAGCAGTCCTTCATCGGTATAGGGACTGATGTACTGTCTGCTAATCACTCACACACAACCTACTTGGTCCACAAAAGTCCTTATAAGGACTGGTAACTTGGTCTGTCTAGGGTGCTACAGTACATAGGGTTGAGTGAGGTACAGTCTGCTATTCTATAGGGACTGGTATCGGTCCACAATACATAGGGTTGAGGTGCACTACTGCTGACCGCTGCCCTATACTGAAGCAGTCCTTCATCGGTATAGGGACTGGCGTACAGTCTGCTAATCACTCACACACAACCTACTTGGTCCACAAAGGTCCTTATAAGGACTGGTAACTTGGTCTGTCTAGGGTGCTACAGTACATAGGGTTGAGTGAGGTACAGTCTGCTATTCTATAAGGACTGGTATCGGTCCACAATACATAGGGTTGAGGTACACTACTGCTGACCGCTGCCCTATACTGCAGCAGTCCTTCATCGGTATAGGGACTGACGTACAGTCTGCTAATCACTCACACACAACCTACTTGGTCCACAAAAGTCCTTATAAGGACTGGTAACTTGGTCTGTCTAGGGTGCTACAGTACATAGGGTTGAGTGAGGTACAGTCTGCTATTCTATAAGGACTGGTATCGGTCCACAATACATAGGGTTGAGGTGCACTACTGCTGACCGCTGCCCTATACTGCAACAGTCCTTCATCGGTATAGGGACTGACGTACAGTCTGCTAATCACTCACACACAACCTACTTGGTCCACAAAAGTCCTTATAAGGACTGGTAACTTGGTCTGTCTAGGGTGCTACAGTATATAGGGTTGAGTGAGGTACAGTCTGCTATTCTATAAGGACTGGTATCGGTCCACAATACATAGGGTTGAGGTGCACTACTGCTGACCGCTGCCCTATACTGCAGCAGTCCTTCATCAGTATAGGGACTGACGTACTGTCTGCTAATCACTCACACACAACCTACTTGGTCCACAAAAGTCCTTATAAGGACTGGTAACTTGGTCTGTCTAGGGTGCTACAGTACATAGGGTTGAGTGAGGTACAGTCTGCTATTCTATAAGGACTGGTATCGGTCCACAATACATAGGGTTGAGGTGCACTACTGCTGACCGCTGCCCTATACTGCAGCAGTTCTTCATCGGTATAGGGACTGACGTACAGTCTGCTAATTACTCACACACAACCTACTTGGTCCACAAAAGTCCTTATAAGGACTGGTAACTTGGTCTGTCTAGGGTGCTACAGTACATAGGGTTGAGTGAGGTACAGTCTGCTATTCTATAAGGACTGGTATCGGTCCACAATACATAGGGTTGAGGTGCACTACTGCTGACCGCTGCCCTATACTGCAGCAGTCCTTCATCGGTATAGGGACTGGCGTACAGTCTGCTAATCACTCACACACAACCTACTTGGTCCACAAAGGTCCTTATAAGGACTGGTAAGGTATAAGGTACTACAGTTCATAGGGTTGAGTGAGGTAAGTCTGCCATTCTATAAGGACTGGTATCGGTCCACAATACATAGGGTTGAGGTGCACTACTGCTGACCGCTGCCCTATACTGCAGCAGTCCTTCATCGGTATAGGGACTGAGAGTTTTGTCACAGGGTCATTTAAAAAATGACAGGCAGAGGAAGAGGCAGGCCCTTCCCCAGGGGTGGTAGGGGTAGGGCAGGAGCAACAGGCTTGAGCCAAAGCGGGAAGTTGCAGAAGGTGCGTCCAATTACTTCAAAGGACGCACCAGACTTGGTTGAGTGGCTCGCTCAGCCTTACTCTTCTGCACCCTCCTCATCCTCTCGATCTGCACCCTCTTCTTCACTCTCTGCTATGTGCACCCCCAAAGACATTACCACCAACAACACCACCACCACCACCACCACATACCTTCCGCTTGAGTCACAGGAATTATTTTCTGATCCATATCAAGACATTTCTGATGCGCAGCCACTCTTGGTATTGGATCAGGAAGAGGAGGCAGCAACAACCGCTTCTCAGCAGTCTGACGACAGTACCCAGATCAGCCCAAGGAGGAGGTTGGTCCCCAGTGTTGCTGCCTACTCCGAGATCTCTACTTATAGTGGTGGGGAAGGTGACGTCGATGATGACGTGTCTAGTGATGTCACGTGGGTGCCCACAAGAGAGGAAGAGGAGGGGAGTTTAGAGGGAGATATGGACCAGCAGATAGGAAGGAGAAGCAGGAATAACTTACATTGCACAGGAGGGACAAAGCGGACTGCAAATGTATCGGGAGCGAGTCATCGACCATGTACGGTCACATCTGGCGCTCCCATGACACCGGCACATGGCTCCGCAGTGTGGGCTTTTTTTAACGTGTCCGCTGCTGACAATAGCGTTGCCATCTGCAATCTTTGCAGTCAATGCATTAGTCGCGGTAAGCCCAACACTCACCTAGGGACTACCGCCTTAAGAAGACACATGAGCAGCCATCACCGAGCCGAGTGGGAGCAACGGAACACACAAAGCCACACTGCAGGCTCTCACCGTCCAGCCTCGTCTTCTACTTCTCCTTCTCCTCTCTCCTCACAATTTTTCTCCACTCCACCTTCCATCACGCCAAGCTCACGTTTTTCTGAAAAAAGGCAGGCTTCCATGGGCCTAATGTTCGAGCGTAAAAAAATTATGACGCCGGATAACCCTCTTGCCCAACGGTTGACGGCTGGCTTGTCAGAACTGATAGCCCGCCAACTACTGCCATATAAACTGGTGGACTCGGAGGCCTTTCGCAAATTTGTGGCCATTGGAACACCACAATGGAAGGTCCCAGGAAGGAAGTATTTCTCAGAGAAGGGCATCCCAGAGCTATATGGCCATGTTCAGCGGCAAGTGAATGTATCTCTGGCACACAGTGTCGGTGCCAAGATACATATGACCACAGACACGTGGTCTAGCAAACACGGGCAGGGAAGGTATATCACTTTTACTGCCCACTGGGTGAACCTTCTGACGGCCGTCAAGCATGTAACCCGTGGCAGCCATGTAGATTTGGTTTTACCGCCACGGATTGCATGCAGGCCTGACTCTTCTTCTCCTCCTACTCCATCCTCCTCCCTCTCCTCCTCAGCTGACTCCTCCTTTTCCGCTGCTAGCGTCTCTTCCACTGCGCCGCCCAAGCTCCCCAGAACCTATTTGACATGCCAGGTGAGACATTGCCATGCCGTGCTGCGTCTGTTGTGCCTGGAAGCCAAGAGCCACACTGGCCCGGCACTCCTTTCAGCTTTGCGTTCACAGGCAGATCAGTGGCTAACACCGCTAAATTTGACAGTTGGTAAAGTGATGTGTGACAACGGTGCCAATCTGCTTAGCGCATTGAAACAGGGCAAAATCACGCACGTGCCATGCATGGCACACGTCTTAAACTTGGTCGTGCAGCGATTCCTTGTCAAATACCCTGGGGTCCAGGACATCTTGCGGCAGGCAAGGAAAATCTCGGCCCATTTCAGAAGCTCTTACACGGCCATGGCTCGCCTTGCTGACATTCAGCTGTGACACAATCTGCCGGTCAGATGTCTTATTTGTGATTGCCCGACGCGATGGAACTCAACCTTCTATATGCTTGATAGGCTGCTCCAGCAGAAACGTGCAGTTAACGTCTACCTGTATGAACTCTGCGGCAGAACCGGTTCTGGGGAGCTGGGGTTTTTTCACCACGCCAGTGGCTGCTCATGCGCGACACATGCAGACTTCTGCGCCCATTTGAGGAAATCACCAAACTGGTCAGTCGCAGCCATGGCGCCATCAGTGACATGGTACCTTATGCCTTTTTTATGGAGCATGCATTGTGTCGTGTCATTGATCAAGCTCTGGAGGAGCAGGAGCGGGAAGATGAGGAAGTCGCAATGCTGGGTGAATTCCCAGGGGGGGGGGCTACTCTATTTGAGACAAGTGAACAACAGGAGTCTGAAGAGGAGTCAGAGGAGGATGGTGCCGGGGCGGATGAGGAGGAGCAAGAAGAGCATGCTTTAAACCTTTCTGGGATCCCTGTTGTGCGTGGATGGGGAGAGGAGAATGAAGAGGACGACATTATCCTGGATGATGAGCAGGAGCCAGGCCACCACACCGCTTCCACTTCAGTGCAAATGGGGGCCTTCATGCTCCAGTGTTTTAATAGGGACCCCCGTATAAAAAGCATAAGGGTCAAGGACCAGTACTGGGTGGCAACGTACTTAGACCCCCGGTACAAACACAAAATGGCGGAAATGCTACCGCCATCACAGAGGGCTGTCAGAATGCAGCACTTCCAGGCCTTGCTTCGAGAAATGCTGCATTCTGCTTTTGCGTGCACTGGCAGAGGAGCAATTCCCACTCCCAGAGAAGGAGTTGCGGGTACCAATCCAACAGCGCCTGCAAGAAGAGGCCGGTTTGAAGATGTGTTGGTGACTTCGGATATGAGGTCATTCTTTCAGCCGACCGATCGACAGGTGTCACCCGGATCCAGCATCAGGGAACGCCTAGACCGTCAGGTGTCCGACTACATCGGGTTAACGACCGATGTGGACGCTCTGAGGAGTGATGAACCCCTGGACTACTGGGTGGGCAGGCTTGACCTCTGGCCAGAGCTTGCCCAATTTGCAATCGAACTGTTGGCTTGCCCCTCATCCAGTGTCCTGTCCGAAAGGACATTCAGAGCAGCAGGGGGGATCGTGACCGATAAGCGTACTTGCCTAGCTCATGACAGTGTTAACTACCTCACATTTCTAAAAATGAATGAGGCATGGATCTCGGAGGAATTCAACACATGTGACCAGTAGATCATGTATATGTCTATAAACAATTTTTTTAATAGAGCACAGAGACCTTCTTTCTTCATTTGGCTCACGTCCTTGTCCAAAAAAGGCACACCGTACTATATGCCCGTACCCTCCTCTTTGAAGAGGTTGAGCGGTGTCATATTTCTACTGGGGCTGCTTATTATGAGGGGCTCCCACCATCCCTGTGCTGTGCTGACATCCTACTGGGGCTGTACCTCTGCTGTGCATATTATGAGGGGCTCCCACCATCCCTGTGCTGTGCTGACTTCCTCCTGGGGCTGTACCTCTGTTGTGCATATTTTGAGGTGCTCCCACCATCCCTGTGCTATGTTCATTATGAGGGGCTCCCACCATCCCTGTGCTGTGGTGACTTACTCCTGGGGCTGCTTATTATGAGGGGCTCCCACCATCCCTGTGCTATGCTGACATCCTCCTGGGGCTGCTTATTATGAGGGGCTCCCACCATCCCTGTGCTATGCTCATTATGAGGGGCTCCCACCATCCCTGTGCTATGCTCATTATGAGGGGCTCCCACCATCCCTGTGCTATGCTGACTTCCTCCTGGGGCTGCTTACGGTGCAGGTGTCAGTGCAGTATATCACGGTGCTGATGTCAGTGCTCTCTATCACGGTGCTGCTGTCAGTGCTGTATATCACGGTGCTGGTGTGAGTGCTTTATGTCACGCTGCTGATGTCAGTGCTCTCTATCACGGTGCTGCTGTCAGTGCTGTATATCCCGGTGCTGGTGTGAGTGCTTTATGTCACGCTGCTGATGTCAGTGCTCTCTATCACGGTGCTGCTGTCAGTGCTGTATATCACGGTGCTGGTGTGAGTGCTTTATGTCACGCTGCTGATGTCAGTGCTCTCTATCACGGTGCTGTTGTCAGATGACTCTATCACGGTGCAGATGTCATTGCTGTATGTCACACTGCTAGTGATCATCTCCTGCACCCTCTTCTTTGCCTACCTACCCTGGTCCCTGACCTTCCCTCTCCTCCATTGCCTTCATGTCCTGAATTGTGGCTCCACAGTCCTGAATTGTCACAACAATTTCCCATATAAAAAAAGAATGCTTGTAGTTGTCGATCCCAGATTCCCCTCATACATGTGTTATGCCATTGGCCATGTGGTGGGACTATGTTTGCACAGCTATTAATTATTTTGTGGCTGCAAATTTGACCTGTAGGTTTGCGAAGTTCGCCTCCCATTGAAGTCAATGGGGCCCGCCGTGAACGTTCCGGTTCGCGAACTATCGGCCACGTTCGCGGTCCGCGTTCGCGAAACGTCCCGTCGGAAGTTCGTCCATCACTAATTGCTCTTAGTTTTAGGTCAGCTAAACTCCAGGATCCTGATTCCTGGCTGCTTTCATTTATAAGTCAGCTGGTCACCTGAATCCTGCTTCCTGGTTGCTCTCAGTTTTCGATCAGTTGAACTTGTAAATCCTGATTCCTGGTTGCCCACTATTATAAGTCAGCTGAACTACTGAATGATGTTTCCAGGTTGCGCTCAGTTTTTGGACAGCTAAACTCTTAGATTCAGTTTCCTGGTTGCTTTCAGTTATAAGTCAGCTAAACCCATGGACCCTGCTTCCTGGTTGCTCTTAGTTTTAGGCCAGCTGAACACCTTGATCTTGCTTCCTGGTTGCCCACTTATCTAAGTTAGCTGAACTCTGTTTCTTGGTTGCCTTCAGTAATAAATCAGTTGGACAGCTGGATCCTGCTTCCTGTTTTTTTTTTTGCTCAGCTAGACACCTGGATCTTGTTTCCTGGTTACTTTCAGCTATAAGTCCATTTGACACCTTCATCCTGCTTCCTGGCTTCTCACAGTTGTAAAATAGTTGGACTCCTGGCCCCTTTTTCTGGTCTCTCCAGAGCATAACTTAGCTTTCCTTATGGCTTTTGAAACTTGGTAGTCTCCTACCTGCCTGAATCTTTTTGACCACAGTATGTCTCTGTCTTACTACCATCACTAATAGGATGAACTCACAAGTGTAATCTGTCGCTGATTAGAAAACAATTAAGACGCTAAAAAGAAAGTCCCAGCATATGGATAAAAATAATATTGTACTTAAGCATGAGTTATAGGACAATCAGGAAAGTCCACAATTTCAGGGCTAGCCTTGTTGGGAGGAGTGGAAGCTGCCTCCAGTACATGCAAAAAAGAGAACAGGCATCTCTGAGTATAGACTGTAAAGCAATTTATTAAAACTAATAAGAATATCATTCACATGAAGATGAAAAAAACAGGTATTTCACAGGAGAAATACTATTTAGAACACATCAGCGGGTGTAAGGGCTTGGTCATCTATACTTGTATGGCTGTTCCGGTCGGCTGGATGGGCAGGTATGGGAAGAGCTCAAAGCGAGGGCTGGAACTCATGCTGGAATGCAGCATCAACCCAGATGACATCACAAGATCTTGACGCATTTTGGAGCATGTGCAGGGTTTCAGCCCAAGAACTGACACTCAGCTGCATCTAATTCTTCTTACTATGTGCAAAGGTCAAGGCCTAATTTATTATGCCTAGTACACATGGTCGGACTTTGTAAAATGTGCAATCGGAGCTTGTTGTTGGAAATTCCGACCGTGTGTAGGCTCCATTGGACAGTTTCCATCGGAATTTGTGTGGCCCAAAATTTGAGATCTGGTTCTCAAATTTTCCGACAGCAAAATCTGTTTCTGTAAATTCTGATTGTGTGTACACAATTCCAATGCACAAAGTGCCATGCATACTCAGAATAAATTACGAGACAGAAGCGCTCGGTCTCGTAAAACTAGCATTTGTAATAGACATAGCACATTCCTTACGCTGCAAATTTTGAAATCTTTTAATACAGCACATTCTCTTCTTCTTTAGAATGCTAGAAGAATGTTGTTTTGCTGCTCATATTCTTTCTTTATAATTTCTCATGAGCTCATGAATAATATTATTATTATTTTTTTCATCAGATCTCAATTTTTTTCTATTGCTCTCCATAATATTATTTCTCATTTTGTGTGTCAAGTTACCACAATACCATTATTATCTTGAATTTTTTTACCTCAAGGAGGTTGGTTGGTGTCCCTTGTTAATTTGACCTTGTATTTTAGAAATGTACCTACCTACTCACAAACAAAGTGTCCTTTTTTAAGTAAAACACACAGGTAAGTGTTTATGAAAAATAAATATCCATTTATTGTTGGTCATAACAAAATAAAGAGGAATGCAATGTTGGAGAAAACTGTGAAATTTGTGAAGCCTTTGTACCCCAGTGCACACATCTATTAATTTACAGTCAAAATTGGTGGCCTGAGGAGTCCATATAATAGTGAGCACAATCTGGTCCAGGACTACAAGAGATCAGGAACAGCAGCAGGTGACATACCTGTCCTCAGGCTGTGGCCATGCCACAGCCTGAATCTTTTGTCAGACCAGACTGAACCCAGGCCATCACTCCCTGGTCTTCCTTATATGCTCCCTTCCAGTCTGTGGCTCTGGTGTTGGAGGTGTGGCAAGAGGAGGAGGAGGGCCATGGTTTTACTCACAAATGTGGCTTTGGCTTGTGAGTTTGCCCCTTAAACCCTTATTTAGGGCTTGAAAGATCACTTCCTCACATAAGAGGCGTTGGCCCTCCTCCATTTCCAGCATTTGCAGGCTGCCATGTAGGCGCAGTCCTCTTGAACATTGGGGGGATTTCTGAGGGCTGCAGTAGCCTTCAGAAATAGGCCAATTGCTGCCTCATTCAGGTTCTTCCTGGCACTTTTTTGTGGAAGGCCAAGGGGAGTGACCTACTATTCAGGCAGGCTACTGGGCCCAGCTACCTCCTCCTGGCTGCCACTTTCTATGGCCTCCTCCTGGCTGAGGCTTTCTTGTGTAGGAAAAAGGGACATCGTTTTAGTTTTTGGTTCATCCATCACACACAATTTTCTGCTCATGACGGTTTCAAATTGAATTTAATATATAGAAAAGATTATCATTCCAGCATTTTTCATTCTTGTCACAATCATTTGTGGCCACTACTGTCTATTGATATGTAAAACACGTTGGGAAATCAGAAATAAGTTATCAAAACTAACATATATTTAACCTGACTCAAGCTGGGCTCCTCTACATGTGGCTGCCTGGAAGGCACAGGTTGATCATCAGAAGCCTCAGCTAGGGGGGAAGGAAGCCTTGAAAGAAGACAGGAGAGTGCTGGCCTGGGTTCAGTCTGGCCTGCCAGAAAATGAAGCCTGTCATAGTACCACAGCCTGGATACATACATGTCATCTGCTGCAGCTCTTGATCTCAGGGAATCCTGGACCTTCTTGAGCTCCCTAATATAAGTGCTCCTCATGCCACCAATTAGGACCTTCAAATAGGGGATGTCTGCTGGGCGGATCATTCACAAATTCCAGCAATTGATCTTTGGCTTATTGTTATAAAAGGTGTGGTTTGTCTGCCACAGACAGGGCAGCTCCCTGTACATATCAATGAATATGGGGATAAAGTCCTCATCATTGAATAGGTCAATTTTCTCTGCAAGACACAACAAAAGACAAACCCAAATGTCAGGTGAAACTCTCCTAATCTTGACCCAATATAGGCCTCAATCTATAAGCAGTATAGGCCACTGATGGACCAACTTCAAAGTGTACCTTCGTTATAATGATCATCGCTTCTGTTACTTCGTCCCCGCTCACAGATTGTACATATGACGCAAGCATGTTCCGCTTTATATACACTGCAAATGCGTGAAACTCCACCTGCCCTTTGACGTTCTCTCTAGTCTATTCCCTAGCTCTTGTCATTTGGTGCAGTGGGAGAGCACATGGCGGAGAGACAACAGCTGCATGCAGAGGAGAGCACCAATGACAAAAGGCCGGAGCCCCAAACTCCCCTTGATCCCGGGAGAAATTGAGGACCTCAATTATGGCCTTTATAGAGATGGTGGAGACGGTGGACATCTTCAAGAGGCCCGACTATGATGGGAAGTATGGACCTTACCCAAACCCAAATGTGAGAAAGGCCAAGATCATGCCTAAGGTTGTGAAGAGTCTGCACAGGAATTTTGGGGTACGGCGATCCAAGGATCAACTGAGGAAACAATGGTTAGACTTCAAATTGAGGGAGCAGGATCAGTTCAGAATAATCAAGAGAGTGCTGCAAAAAAGTAAGTATTTTGTTGTGTGTTCCTATTCTTCTTAACATTCGCACTGCTCCATGTGCTTTTCTTTACTGTCGTACATTTTAAAATGGCAACTTTCATGTTCATGGACACAGTAATCAATCATAGGAAACATTTTTTGTTCGCCCACTTATAAGATGTTTTAGGCAGATACAGGTTAACTACATTTGTTCATGTCTATTTGTATTAAAATAAGTTTGTTGTCTAGATGGGTTTGTAACTAGAATGAAATGAAAACTTGATTCAGTGTAAGGAGAGGACACTCAGCAGCTGTTTACACATCTGGATGCAGGAGCACTAGTGTGGGACATTAGAATCAAACTTTTTAGGGTGTCCATGTGTGAAACTTGTGCAAAAAAGGAAGTGTTCCAGCTTTGAAAATAAAATAAAAATGTCTTCAGCTTGGAACTCTGCCAAAACAGACAATTGTACGACACCTACAAGCAATGTTTTATATTCCTATTTCTGCCCTCCAATATCTGTGTGCTAAGTATACCTTTTTTATTCACATAGGGAAGAAAAAACTCAGGATGTCTGAGGACCCCAGGGACCCCCCACCTCAGAAAGAAGGGAAAGTCACCAAAACACAAGCAGAGGATGAGGAGGGAGAGGTTTTGGAAGTGTGCAAAATTGTCACCACAACAGATGAGTGTCTGAGACCACAGCTTCAGGTAAGATATCTGTCCCTGCATATTTATAATACATGGTGTTTTTTTTTAAGGTTATGTGGATGTTATGGAAGAAGAATCTAATTTCACCAGTGAAAGTGCCCAGATCCTCATCAGGGAGAGAATGGGTTGCAATCCCGATTTAGAAAATCTAAAGCAAAACATCAATGATGTTCAACAAAAAATGAAGAACGTCATTGATGTTTTAGGGAAAATCTATTTAGATCTAATTTCGTGTATTTTTGGTTTTAAAAAAATGTTTTAAAGTATTTTAAAAGCCAAATTTTGAAGATGCACACAGTGTGTCAACATGGGCTATCTTCCATCAAGGGATATCAATGTACGCGTTTTGTGGGGGAAACCCCTTCCTCGCTAATAAAGTAGCTGAGAGGAAGGGGTTGCACCCCCAAAACACGTCCATTGATCCCCCATGATTTCTTCAAAATGTGGCTTTTACAGGGGTGACATCACTCCATCTGATGAAGGCAAGATCAAACTGCAGTTTGACTTGGGTTTATTTGTCTAAATTGGACCTCTGCATCAGTCTGACTAGACTGTGAGATGTTCAGCCTGGCCACAGGGGGCACTGTCTCTTGTGGCAGGCATGGAACTATGGTCTGGTTAGGTGCTTAAGTTACTCTCTTGCGGAGCCAGGTCAGTGGGAGTGGCCCTCTCACTGTGCCCTCTGGGAGAGGGTATTTAAGATGCGGACGTCATGTGCTTCGGGGTTCCTGACCAGTATGAAGTGTTGATTACATGGTCCTGGTCCTCCTGACCAGCCCCGCTATGGCCTGGGGTGCGGATCCACCTGACTTTGATGTCTCTGAGGCAAGGAAACTAAAGGAGGATTCTGAGGTGGTTGGGTGCCGTCTCTGGTTCGGGAGAGACACAGTGCACTTCAAGCATTCCAGGGGAGGACTCTTTAGAAAATAACCACGTACGGGTTGGTTTTCTTAACAAGAGCCTGGAAGGGCTGAAGTAACTGAGAGAATCCGGTCTTGTGGATATTGCCAAGCAGGCTGAAAGATCCAGGTATCCTACAAGTGTTCTGAAGCTTAGTTTCTCTACATGTTCTGCAACAACGTCTGTGACAAAGACTTTGTTCCTGAGTGAGCACCTTGTTGGCTGCTAGGCCTTGTGAGAGAGGGACTGTCCAACTTGAGTGATCATCCAGCTGCGAATGGCTATTCTCTGGATGCAGTCAGTAAGCAAGTTCTTTAACGTTTTTGGACATTGACATTAAGAGTACCTGAACTTCCTTTTCCAACCCTCTGATCCCAAGTTGAAAGACTGTTCAATGGTTTGAGTTTTGCAAATAAAATCCATTCAAGTGGATCTATTGTCAGTCTCAAGTTACTGGGCCATCTGCCACGGGACATCCCCTAGACGTGCAACAAGGAGAACGGAAGGTAGCGGTAAGCCTAAAAATAACCAGAAGCTCCTTCGGGGGTTAGTGCTACATATATATATATATATATATATATATATATATATATATATATATATATATATATATATATATATAAAGAATATTGTATTTGTATGAATAATATTATTAGTCGTCTGAAAAGAGACAGCATGAAAGTAAATATTAAACTAAAAAAATAAATTATATAACTAAAGTGAACAGAATTCCTAGAGAAAACATCAATGTTACTGAAGCTGATGAACATTCTAAGATCTACATTTCTTTATTTTTTCTGCAATGTCTTATACTAGATCTTGTTTATTGGTTCAATTTAGATTTCTCTTCATCCCTTTCCGCTAATGCAGCTTCTTCTTTTAATGAAAAATATTACACACTTTCTTAGAAAATCAATGTTGCCATGTCGCAGCACATCTATTTGTAGATGAACTTTATTGCTGTCCTTTTTCATGCACACAGCAGGAACACTGGGTTAAATGTAACCAGTCCGCTCAAAGTATTTTAGGGCTCAATGGATAAATTGCAAGAAACCATAATAAGTAAAATGTGAGTACATTGAAAAGGTCAACTACTACATTGATCTGTGATCCAGAGTAACCTTAGAGTTATAAGCCATCTTTTGTGCATTTATAGATACTAAGTCAGAGAGTCAAAAGTGTTTTATTGTGTATTTTAACAATTAATAGGTTTATTACATCTACACCTTTATGCCACTTAAACTAAAAGCTATGGCTTCAGGAACACACTGTGAACAGAGGAAAAATCTATACCTGTTTATTATGTCATAAATAAAAGGTTTTACATATGTGCTTTGTTATTAATAATATTCACATGTTCAGGTGGCTGACTTAATTGAATAAATTGAAATTGTTACACTGCTGACAATTCAGATAATGGAATGAAAGGTGCCATATTGTAAGATAAAGGACAAGGCCACATAGTAGGTAATAAGCTTAATTCTTGTCCTGGTTATTTAAAAGAATATTTTTTTATTGTGTAAAAAATATAAAAATGTTGGTTTATTGGTGCACACTGTGATGATAAATAAAAAAATAATCTGTAGAATTATTTTAAGGATGTAATTTCACTGTGAAATTTACAAGTAACCTAAAGTGATTCTAAAGTCAAAGTGTTTTTTTTTACCCTAATGCATTCCCTGCATTAAAGGGGTTCTAAAGGCATAACACAAATGCATTAAGATAAAAAAAAAACAATGAACACACAGAGCAGCGGCTTGGCTTGGTTGCGACTATAGCAAGCTGTGGCTCCCGCTGCTGTCAGTCAGACTCCTGTGAGGAGGGAAGAGGGGCCATGACTTTCCAGCACTGTGTGTGTCTATGGATACACACAGCCTGGCTTGGAAGTGTGCCCACAAAAGTGCCCCCATAGCACATGGCTTGCTATAGGGGGCACCTGCAGGACGAAGGAGCAGACAGGGCCAGTGGGAGACCACCAAAGAAGAAGTAAGGCACAGTTTAAGTGGGTAGGTATCACCTCTTGTTTATTTTAATAATAAATAGAAAAAAATGCCTTTACTATCACTTTAAGAAAATATTTAGATGCTTCAGAGTCCCCATACAGTCTCAATATTGGGATATATAACTTTAATCTAATCTGTCCATAAGTATTCACAGACAACACTTGCAACTAATTGATTTCCTTTACATACTGTATAGGATTAAATATATTTGTGAGTTCTTAGATTGTTAATATTACTGTTTCCAAGTACACTGAACTTCAGGGGAAAAGCTAAATACACAGTTAGAAGTTTTACCTGTCAATGAACTGATAATATAGCATCTTGTTTTGTTTATTGTTTTCACACCTCGCAGACAAAATAGCCATATTTTGACCTATACTACAGTAGCAATACAACTTGGTTAAAAAAAAGACACCCCCAGCCTGCCGAACCCTATCCACACAGGAAGTGCTGACAGAGGAATCAGCAATTGTCTTCTGAAATCGGGGAAGGGCGGGGGAAGCCATCTCCGTTGGGACAAGACTGTGAGTATAGCAGCCACTAGCGATATTCACATGAGAATCCAGAAGGCTGGTTGAACACAAGTTGATCGATCAATAAACTTGTTACATTCAGCCTGCCCAGTAACAGTTCGAATCTTGGCCGGTTCCTACTGAACCCGGCCGAGATTCAAACCATGTATGGCAAGCCTAAGTGGACATTTGGAGGCAAAATGACTGAGATGAGTAGATGTCACCTGATTAAGGGTTTGTGTACATGCACATTGTTTACCTGCATTTGACTTAATGAGGTTATACAGTATATTTTAGGGATGAGCCGAACACCCCTCCCCCCCCTTCCGGTTCGGTTTGCACCAGAACATCCGAACATAAAGTTTGTTCAAACAAACACCATTAAAGTCTATGGGACACGAATGTGAAAAATCTAAAGTGATAATTTTAACGGCTTATATACAAGTTTTTGCCCTAAAAAGTGTTTGGGGACCCAGGTCTTGTCCCAGGGGACATGTATCAATGCAAAAAACAGCCGTTTTTTCGGGAGCAGTGATTTTAAGAACTCTTTAAGTGAAACAATAAAAATGAAATATTCCTTTAAATATTGTTCCTGGGGGGTGTCTATAGTATGCCTGTAAATTGGCACAGTTTTCCCATGTTTAGTATAATACCACAGCAAAATTACATTTCTATAGGAAAAAAAGTCATTTAAAACGACTTGCGGCTGTAATCTGTCGGGTTCCGGCAATATACATGAAAATCATTGAGAAAAACGGCATGGGTCCCCCCAGCCCATTACAAGGATCTTTGGGCCTGGTATGGATATTAAGGGAAACCCCACACCCAAATGTAAAAAAAAATAAAAAAATTGCATGGGGGGGGGCCCAGGCACTATATACTCTAAACAGAAGTATATACTGTATACTATACAGTCTGCCCTAAATACTCTGCAGCAAATTGAGCCTTAGGTGTTGAAGGTGCCAGAACACATTAACCCCCCAACAGTTACGCTTGTTGGGCGCAAGAACGGGCCCTGCTATGAAATATTATATTAAGACTTCTAATTACATGCCCCTGTTTAACAGGGGCAGAAAAATTGGGCCTTGGGTGCTGGTGGTGCCACAACACTGTCCTCAGAGTTACTCTTGGTGGGCGCAGGAACGGGCCCTGCTGTGAAAAATTATATCAAGAATTGTAATTACATGCCCATGTTAAACAGGGGCAGAAAAATTGGGCCTTAGGTAGTGGTGGTGGTGGTGGTACCACAACACTGTAACCCCTCCCAGTTATGCTTGTTGGGCACAGGAACCGTCCCTGTTATGAAATATTATATCAAGAATTGTAATTACATGTCCCTGTTAAACAGGAGCAGAAAAATTGGGCCTTAGGAAGTGGTGGTGGTGCCACAACACTGTAACCACTCACAGTTACGTGTGTGTGCCTGCCACAAGCTCGGTGACCATGCCCGAGGGACTCGGGGACTTGTAAACAGCATCTCCCCATTCTGCCTAGTGACAGGACACTGATCATCTGTTCCTGTCATGGGGAGCAGCGATCAGTGTCATGTCACTGCTAGCCCATCCCCAGACAGTTAGAATCACTGCTCAGGACACACTTAACCCCTCCCCGCCCCTAGTGGTTAACCCCTTCACTGCAAGTGACATTTTTACAGTAATCAATGCAATTTTATAGCATTGATCGCTGTATTAATGCCAATGGTCCCAAAAATGTGTCAAAATTGTCCAATGTGTCCGCAATAATGTCGCAGTCATGAAAAAATTGCTGATCGCTGCCATTTCTAGTAAATAAAAAAATATTATTAATAAAAATTCCATAAAAATATCCCCTATTTTGTAGAAGCTATGAGTTTTGCCCAAACCAATCAATAACCACTTATTGTGATTTTTTTTTTTTACCAAAAATATGTAGAAGAATATGTATCGGTCTAAACTGAGGGAAAAAAAAGGTTTTTTAATATATTTTTGGGGGACATTTATCCCTTTCCCGCCGAGCGTACGCACATCTGCGTACTCGGCTTCCGGGGGTTATACCGGGATGATGCCCGCACCTGCAGGCATCATCCCGGTACCGTTTTTTACAGCAGGCGATTGGCTATCCAGGCATAACAACCGATGCGGCTAAAAGCCGCTCGGCTGTTATGCCGGAGGAGCGGGAGGGGACGTCCCCCCCTCCCGCCGCCTCTCGCCGCTGTTACCGGTGCTCCCGCTCGATCGGGAGCACCGATTAAACATCCGTCGGCTCTGGCTGCTGGGGAGGAACTGGAACGAAGCCGTAATCTGCTTCGTTCCAGTCTCCTCATCGTAAACACGGAAGCGACGTCATGACGTCACTTCCCGTTTACTCGGCTGCCAATGGCGCCGGTTTTAAAAAAATATCCGGTATTCAGAATCGCCGTTTTCGGCGATCTGAATACATTGAAGTGTAAAGGAGGGGTGGGGGGTCTTTTAGACCCCCGATCCCTCCATAAAGAGTACCTGTCACCACCTATTACTGTCACAAGGGATGTTTACATTCCTTGTGACAGCAATAAAAGTGATCAAATTTTTTTTATTTTTTTTTTAAACAATTTAGTCATTTAAAAATAAATAAAATAAATAAAAAAATAAAAAAAAAATTTTCAAAGCGCCCGCCGTCCCCGCGAGCTCGCGAAGCAAAGAAAACGCATACGGAAGTCGCGCCCGCGTACGTAAACGGTGTTCAAGTCACACATGTGAGGTATCGCCGCGATCGTCAGAGCGAGAGCAATAATTCTAGCAGTAGACCTCCTCTGTAACGCTAACCTGGTAACCGTAAAAAAAATTTAAAGCGTCGCCTATTGAGATTTTTAGGTACCGTACTTTGTCGTCAATCTACAAGTGCGCGCAATTATAAAGTGTGACATGTTTGGTATCTATTTACTCGGCGTAACATTATCTTTCACATTTCGCAAAAAAATTGGGCTAATTTTACTGTTTTGTTTTTTTTATATTCATGAAAGTGTCCCTTTTCCCAAAAAGTTGCGTTTAAAACACCACTGCGCAAATACCGTGTGACATAAAATATTGCAACAATCACCGTTTTATTCTCTAGAGCCTCTGCTAAAAAAATATATATAATGTTTGGGGGTTCCAAGTAATTTCCTAGCAAAAAATATGGATTTTAACTTGTAAACACCAAATTCCAAAAATAGGCTTAGTCATGAAAGGGTTATTATAGCAAAAAAGTAAAAATAATGTGTTTTTTCTAAATTGTCGCTCTTTTTTTGTTTATAGCGCAAAAAATAAAAACCGCAGAGGTGATCAAAAATAAGGACATCAATTTTGTTTGGGAGCCAAGTCACACGACAGCGCAATTGTCAGTTAAAACGGCGCAGTGCTGAATCGCAAAAAGGGGTCTGGTCAGGAAGGGGGTAAATCCTTCCGGGGCTGAAGTGGTTAATTGGAGCAATCTATGGTTAAGTCCTTTTCCATCTGACCTGTTGTAATTATTTGTTTATGCTCTTTTATAGTTGGATATTGTTAGCAGAACTGATCTAGCAGGAGTGATCTGTTAATGTCCTCACTGGCCCCATAAGCATTAGGTGCCAGATCTCTTTGGATGATAGGAGTTGTTCCCCTTTGGATAAGCTAACCAGGTACATTAATAAATATTTTTATTGTTTGTTCCTTTTTTTTTTTAATTGAGGGAAATTCTTCCCAGCCCTCCGACAATTTATTTATTTTTATTTTATTTATTTTTTTCCTTTATTTTGTGTTTGGGGATATTCTCAGTTTTCTAATATGAGTTGTTTTGTGGATATTTTTTTAGGGGTCTTGTATATATTATCCTCTTGGGGTTGGAACCCTGCCAGCTAATGCTATTGAGCCATTATATATTATATAGGAGAGGTTAGTTTAGGGGACTCTTTTGATATTAATATATTGTTGGATGAATGAAAGTATTTTGGAATATTATATTGGTTATTGTTCTCACCTAGGGGCTGCGGTGTATTGGCATCCCCATATCTACTCCTCCATCTTTCCTCCTTTTTTGACATGAGTATATCGATTCTCTGTTTTTTGGTGGAGTAGCTATCTTGTGTAAGTCTGTATGCTAAATTAAGTATAGTTCTTTTTTTTTTTTTTTCTGAGGACATTTTGATTATTATGATATTTTCTTGCATGAGATATGTGTACTCCATACCTGTTTGACATGAAACTATCCTCAGTGTCATGTGTTTCTCCTCCCGGTTCTTAATATGAGGTTTTGTTGTTGAAAATCACTGAGTAATCAGTTCTGAAGAAGTTATTAAGTGAAATGCATCAACCATCTCTGTGATATTTTTTGTAACTATTGTATTGAACCTTACAATTAATTGGATGTTTTTATCACGTGTGTTTTCTATGTGTAAATTTTGTATGAATGTATTCTTTATTAACTTGTGTATAAAATCCCTCTCTGGTACCGCAATAATCCATCATGTTGGTTCTCTATCTATGCAAAGTTGAATAAGGATGAGGCACCCCCATAGCCTTAATGTTCTTTTCTTTATAACTGCCTGAAGTAGATTAGAAACAGTACACCACGGAATGCACTGTAGAATGTAGATCTCTAGGCTATATTGACTAGATGCAATATATATATATTTATATATACTAGACTGATTGTATATACTGTATATATATTAAATACACTGCCTGAAGTAGATTATTATTATTACTATTATTATTAAAATACAGGATTTATTATAGTGCCAACAGTTTACACAGCGCTTTACAATATAACAGGAGACATTACAGTTACAATACAATAAAATACAAAAGGATTAAGAGGGCCCTGCTTAGAAGAGCTTACAATCTAATAGGGTGGGGCAGGTGGTACAAATCTGTAACTGTGGGGAATGAGCTGATGGAAGTGGTAGAAGATTAGTTGGAGACGTGATAGGCTTTCCTGAAGAGATGAGTTTTCAGGGATCACCTGGAGGTAGCAAGGGTAGGGGATAGCCAGACCAGTGGCTGTAGCGAGTTTCAGAGGATGGGAGAGGTTCTATAGAAATCCTGGAGACGAGCATGGGAGGAGGAGACAAAAGAGCTTGAGAGTAGGAGGACTTGAGAAGAGCCGAGAGGACGATTTGGGTTATATTTGGAGACAAGATTGGTGATGTAGCTCAGGGCAGAGTTGTAGATGGCTTTGTATGTTCTGGTTAGTATTTTGCTTTAATTCACTGGGTGATTGGGAGCCAGTGTAGGGATTGGAGGAGAGGGTTGGCAGACACTGAGTGGATGGTAAGGTGCATAAGTCTGGCAGCAGCATTCATGATAGACTGAAGAAGGGATAGCCTATGGGGAGGCAGGCCAATGAGAAGGGAGTTGTAATAGTCAAGGTGAGAGATAACAAGGGAGTGAATGAGGAGCTTGGTGGTTTCATTTGTTAAAAAGGGGCGAAATGTTATGGAGGTGAATTCTACAAACTTTTGACAATGATTGGACTTGGGGCTGAAATTACAAATCAAAGTCTAGGATTACACCTAGTACCCTGGCGTGGGGAGAGGGACTGATAGTTGCATTGTTGATTTTGATGTAAAATTCATGGAGGGGGGCATGGACCGGGGGGAATATTAATAGCTCAGCTTTAGAGAGATTCATTTAAGGAAGTCATGCGACATCCATGCTGATATGTCAGTTAGTAAGTTAGCAATGCAAGAGGAGACTGAAGGAGTGAGGTGAGGAGTAGATAGATAGATTTGGGGGTCATCGGCATATAAGTGGTATTGGAAGCCGTGGGCGGTTATCAAGTGACCAAGGGAGGAGTTGTATATAGAGAAGAGAAGAAGTCTAATAACAGAGCCTTGGGGGACCCCACAGAAAGGGGCAATGGAGAGGAGACAGAGTTGTAGGTGACACTGAAAGAGCGCTGTGATAGATAGGCAGAGAACCAGGATATAGCAGAATCTCGCAGGCCAAGGGAATGTAGTTTATTGAGAACGAGCGGGTGGCAAAGGCCGCAGAGGGGCATTCCGCGGGCGCTCAAATTTCCAGTGAACACCCCATAATGTTCGATATTCGGTGAATGGGTAAACACCCGATGTTTGAGTCAAACTCATGTTCGACCCGAACATCACGCTCATCCCTATTATACATTTTTTTTTTTACGTTTACCTTTAAAATTCTAGCATTCTAAAAGATTCCAGGAAACTTTTTCCACGTTTGCATTCATATTTGTTATATGTTTCTGTTCACAATGCATACCCCAAAAAAAATCCAGCTGCCCAGTCCCTTATAAACTAAAGAAAACAAGCAGGATTTTACAATGCTGGATGTTCTAGAATACAGCACCTAAAAAAGGTAGGCTGCATGTTTATGATATATATGTATATATGTAGCACTGGTATTTTTGCCATGTAATGCTATTAATAGGACCATGTTAATAGACACTGAGTGGCTGAATTGCATGCTGGGTAGGTAATAAAAGACCCAGTGCAGCCATTTTCAGTCTCTTTCTGCTAGGACGCGTGGCCTGCCTACAGGGATCTGTGTGTAAGCGGTTGGAAGAGCTGCAGCCTACATTGTGTGGAGTGGAGCAGTAACTACAGAGAGAGCCTTATCACAGTCAGCTGGAGCAACAGTGCGATCTAACCGGAGGATCCAGAGTGTCTAGCTGAAGAAAAGAAGACAAGAGACTATATCCCTTACTGTAAGGCCTTACAGTGTTGCTACTACATACTAGAAACTGTAGGGGGAGCTTTGAGTAATTATGCTGCATTATACCATCTTGCTTAAAGAGGAAGTAAACCCTGATGGGTTTACTTCCTCTTTGATTCCCTGCAAAGGTAAAGCATAATGGACTACTATGCATCGCATAGTAGTCCATTATGTGTCACTTACCTGACACAGGAGCCAGCGAAGTCACCGCTGTCCCCTGTAGTTCCGAGTGTCCATCTTCTTGGTGGGTCTCACTGATCTGGCGCTGTGATTCGCCGGAGCCCTGATGACATCACTCCCGTGCATGCGCACGGGAGCCGACACTCACGGCATGTCGCCGCGATCTGCGGCTTGCCCAGTGCGCCTGCGCACCGCTGTCTACAGCACATGCGCTGTAGACAGCGGTGGCTGTCTTTGGGTAAATATCTCCTAAACCGTATAGGTTTAGGAGATATTTCTTGGACCTACAGGTAAGCCTTAATCTAGGCTTGCCTGTAGGTCAAAGTTGGTTGTAAGGATTTACAACCACTTTAAAACTGTGTAGAACATTAAAGATATTATAGTGTCTGCTCAGTGTGCTGGAAGTGGGAAGGTGCCCAGTGCTGAGATCTTATTGCCTGAGCATTAGTCCCACTTGGAGACACGCCTGCAGGAGCAATCCAGGTAACCCTTGTATGATGGTCATTCACAACTATTTGTTTCATTATTGTGTTATAATTGTATGGCATTACAGTTCTTATATTTAATGTTCAACCTGTTCCAGTAAACTTATATTTTGGTTTAACACAATCTACTGTGATGTTTGTTCATCCTTCAGACAGGTGTAGCAGTGTATACCCAGGTGACAACACAGGTAAAGTGCATGTGATCTGTGATTATTCAATTGTCCTTCTATTATTGGGTTTCACACCAACACTGTTACATAGCTGTGTCAAGCGGGTTGAGCCAATTTGTCTAGGGCCGCGTACACACGGGCGGACTATTCGCCCAACTTTGTCCGCTGAACAGTGTTTCAGCGGACAGTCCGCTCGTGTGTGGGCTTCAGCGGACAGTTTCAGCGGACAGTTTGACGAATAAAGTTTTTCGGAATTCCCGTAAGACAGTCCGCTGAAACTTGGTTTGAGCGGACAGTCCGCTCGTGTGTAGGCTTGTTCGACAAACTAAGTTTCGCGCATGCTCAGAAAGGATTTACACGGCGAAGGTTGCATTTCAGTGTATTGGACGTCGTATTTTTCGACCCGCCGTACGTGCCGTTCACGTCATCGCGCACGGTTTCAGCGGACTGTTCGTTCATCGTGTGTGGTCAAGTCCGCTCATGCAAATTTTGAGCGGACTGTTTGTCGGATTGTTTGACAAACTAAGTTGGGCGAACAGTCCGCCCGTGTGTACGCGGCCTAGGGGTAAGAGAGCAGATTACAGGCCTGATCAAACATCAGCAGCTCCTTCGAGGGTCAGTGCTACATATGAATGAGAATATGCAAAAAATATAAAGCAAGTTTTATCCTGATTTTACTGCAAAAGTGGAAATACACTTTAAATTCGAGTGTGTCCTGAATTGTTTACTATTAACCACTTAAGCCCCGGACCATTTTCCAGCAAAAGGACCAGGCCCCTTTTTGCGATTCGGCACTATGTCACTTTAACTGACAATTGCGCGGTCATGCAACGTGGCTCCCACAAAAAATTGGCGTCCTTTTTTTCCCACAAATAGAGCTTTCTTTTGGTGGTATTTGATCACCTCTGCGGTTTTTATTTTTTTGCTCTATAGACAAAAATAGAGCGACAATTTTGAAAAACATTCAATATTTTTTATTTTTTGCTATGATAAATATCCCCAAAAAATATAGAAAAAAAGTTTTTTCCCTCAGTTTAGGACAATACGTATTCTACATATTTTTGGTAAAAAAAAAATTGCAATAAGCGTTTATTGATTGGTTTGCGCAAAAGTTTTAGCGTCTACAACATAGGGAATATTTTTATGGCATTTTTATGGCATTTTTATGGCATTTTTATTATTTTTTTTTTTTACTAGTAATGGTGGCGATCAGCGATTTTTATTGTGACTGTGACATTATGGTGGACACGTCTGACAATTTTGACCCATTTTTGGGACCATTGGCATTAATACAGCGATCAGTGCGATTAAAAATGCACTGATTATTGTAAAATTGTCACTGGCAGTAAAGGGGTTAACCACTAGGGGCAATGTAGGAGTTAAATGTGAGTGTGTGTGTTTTTTTACTGTTGGGGGGGCATGGCTTGGCATGTGATGCCACTGATCGTCTTTCCCTATAACAGGGAACAGACGATCAGTGACAGCCACACTAGGAAGCACAGGGAGAGGTTTGTTTACACTTACCTCTCCCCGTTCTTCAGCTCTGTGACCCGATCGCGGCGAATGGGTCCGCGGGTCCCGCGGCCATGATCACGGAGCTCTGGACTGGGTTGTGAGTGAGCCGCCGGCGGCGCACGCGTGACCCACGACTGGGCTCTTAAAGGGCAAAGTACCTGTATGTGCCTGTTCCCAGCTATGCAATTCTGTACATCAGTGTGAGGTGGTCCTTAAGTGGTTAAAGGATCTGTATGGTTGTCTCTGCCAGATAAAGACAGCTTCTTCAAGGTTTGTTTATGAATATTTTTATTGTTTGCTGATTGATGAACAATGTATTTGTCGACTGTTTTTTAGTTTAGTAGTATATTAGGTTCAATTCACTTTGTAACTTACTATTTCCGATGCCTCCATGCCCATGGAAAGTTTATACTCTGTGCTCTGGCGGAATACAAACTCTCAATAGGATGCACAAAAATGCACAAAACATGCAAGGGCCTGGCACAGAAAATTTTGACAGGTAGCTCTGCAACTTTGCAGGTGGTCTCTCATTTGATCTGGGACAGTCAAGCCAAAGTCTTGTAGAGAGGATGAGGGAACATCGAAAAAAAAAATAAGTGTAACTGCAGCAAAGGCACAGTTAGACTTTAACACAATATCATGACACATCTCTCCTTTCCTGTTAGGATAGAAGCATGAATTCATGAACTCCCCAATTCCAAACTACAGTGTCTTGAAGAAGCATTCATACCCCTTGAAATTTTTTACATTTTGTGACGTTACAACCAAAAACTTAAATGTAATTTATTGGGATTTTATGTGATAGTGGTACATAATTGTGAAGTAGAAGGAAAAATATAAATGTTTTTCAAAATTGTTTACAAATAAATATCTTTATTTAATAATAAAAGTGTGGGATACATTTGTATTCACCCCCTTTACTCTGATACCCCTAACTAAGATTTAGTGGAACCAATTGCCCTCAGAAGTCACCTAATTAGTAAATAGATCCACCTGTGTGTAATTTAATATCAGTATAAATACAGCTGTGCTGTAAAGCCCTCCGAGGTTTATTAGAAAACCTTAGTGAGCAAACAGTATCATGAAGGACAAGGAACACACCAAACAGGTCAGGGATAAAGTTGTGGAGAAGTTTAAAGCAGGGTTAGTTAATCAAAAATATCCCAAACTTTGAACATTTCACAGATCACTTTTCAATCCATCATCTGAAAATGATAAGAGTATGGCACAACTGAAAACCTACCAAGGCATGGCCATCTCCCTAAACTGACAGGCCGAGCAAGAAGAGCATTAATCAGCGAAGAAGGCCATGGTAACTCTGGAGGAGCTACAGAGATCCACAGCTCAGGTGGGAGAATCTGTCCACAGGACAACTATTTGTCGTGCACTCCACAAATATGGCCTTTGTGTAAGAGTGGCAAGAAGAAAGTCATTGCTGAAATAAAGCCATAAGAAGTCTCATTTGCAGTTTGCGAGAAGCCATGTGGGGGACATAGCAAACATGTGAAAGAATGTGCTCTGTTCAGATGGGACCAAAATTGAAATTTTTGGCCTAAAAGCAAAATGCTTTGTGTGAAGGAAAACCAAAATTGTAAATCAGTGGGGATGGTGTGAAACCGGTGGCATCATCCTGTTGTGGGGATGCTTTTCTTCAGTAGGGACAGGGAAGCCAGTCAGAGTTGATGGGAAGATGGATGGAGCCAAATACATGACAATCTTTGAAAAAAAACTGTTAGAATCTGAAAAAGACTTGGGACCGGGGAGGAGGTTCACCTTCCAGCAGGACAACGACCCTAAACATACAGCCACAGTTAACATGGAATGGTTTAGTGCAAAGCATATTCATGTGTTAGAATGGTCCAGTCAAAGTCCAGACCTAAATTTAATTGAGAATCTGTAGCATGACTTGAAAATTGCTGTTCACAGATGCTCTACATCCAATCTGACAAAGCTTGAAATATTTTGTAAAGAAGAATGGGCAGAAATGTCACTCTCTAGATGTGCAAAACTGGTAGAGACATACCCAAAAACACATGCAGCTGTAATTGCAGCAAAAGGTGGTTCTACAAAGCATTGACTCAGGGGGGCTGAATATAAATGCACGCCACACTTTTCAAATATTTATTTGTAAAAAAAATTAAAAAACATTTATCATTTTCCTTCCAATTCACAATTATGTGCCACTTTGTTTTGGTTTATCACATAAAATCCCAATAAAATACAAAAAAACAAACATTTATGTTTATGGTTGTAACATGAGAAAATGTGGAAAATTTCAAGGGGTAGGAATACTTTTCAAGGCACTGTACATCTTTATGCTTATATCATGAGCCAAAAAGGTTTTGGTCATTAATGGAAGGCAGGGCAGAGTTTTGAGGGCTTTTAGTGCATTCATCCTGCATTTAATATCAGTTAGAACAGCTTCTTGGATAATTTATTGAGAGGTGAATTTGACCTGCAGTAGACCACCTCGTTATTTACATTTGACCTCCTTCTAACCTGCATCATGCTGAATCAAGCTGCTTTTGCTGTCCCATGAACTTTTATGACAAAGGAAAACCAGTTCTGGTGCCAATAAAATGCCATCGACAAAGGCCCCAAAGAGTGACATATTTATAAGATGGTGTTAGCAATTTCTCCTGTACATAAAAGCCCTTACTTCATATATCTATTAATGGACAGCAAGCAAGACAAAACATTCACATTGATAGATGTTATACCCTTTTTCACTTTTATAGAATATTGCATTGATTAATCCCTGCAGCCACATTTATGTTCTGTTTTGTCTGCTACCTGTCAATAGGCAAGAAATCAAGAGAAATCTTGCTGATGAAAAAAGGGTTTAGGTTTCTGCTGATCCACCCATCGTGGATATACGTCACTACTTTGCTTTTTTTTCCACAATAGTTTTTATTGAAAAGATTTTTGGTTATACAAAACAAAAAGGATACATACGTCAGAAAATAGTATGACTAAGAAAAGGCATACAACATGTAACAATCATATCAGGGGTTGGACAATTAATTCAAAATTATCTTTAGTGTCATCAGTTTTAGGATGGAGTATAACATTATCCGTTTCATGTCACACGACAACAAATTACACTCAGAGGCGTAGAGGAACTAACATATGTAACAAGGGAGAGAAGTAGGACAAAAGGAGACAGGATAAGAGGGGAAGAGAAAGAAGGAAGCAGGGAAGGGTGAAGAAAGAGCAAGGAAGGATGGAGAAGATTAGTGAGTAGGTGCTTGTATAAGTATCGGATAAGTATCGGATGAGCCTCTATGTTTGATCAGGTACATTCCAAAATAATCAACCAGTAATATATATTACGCCAGGAAGGAAGATCATTAAATTTTAATAGATAGTCTTCAGAATAGTTATTCTAAGGGGTTCACGCAGGGAGCTGTTCCAGCCAGACTTTCCAGGACCGCAAAACCTTTCCCTCCGACCCTCGTTTCCGGGCCAGGAGGATTTCATATGTGGAGGTGATCTGAAGAACATGATATAAATCAGATATATTTGGCGCTATATCACTCCTCCAACGTTTTGTTATAAGAGATTTAGCAGCCAAAAGTATATGGATAACCACAGTGCGGAGATCTGGCGGGAAGAGCTCCATACCTATGTTCAAAAGAGCTAGACTTATACTAGGGGGGGTGAGCATTCCTGTGGTGGAGGAAATCAAACGAAACACTGAGTTCCAGAAACTGTTTAGGTTCTTACAAGACCATAAGATATGTTGAAGGCTACCTATGTCACCACATCCTCTCCAACATAACTGTGAATGGGCCTGGGAGAATTTGCTCAGACGATAAGGTGTCAAGTACCATCTCAGGACAATTTTTTGGTGAAGTTCCCAGTGTGTAATACATTTGGTAGCATTATATAAAGTCCTAAATGCGGATTGCCACTGTTGAGTGGTATAAGAGGTTGCCAGGTCCCTCTCCCATTTAATGTGGGATGATGTTTTAGAAAAGACTGTTTTTTGTTGAAAAAGTAAGTAGAATATGGATATTCCCTTCTTTTGGGTCTGTGTTGAGGTAAAATATTTCCACGCTTGTTCATGGACATACAATTTGTGGGAGGGCAATGACCCAAAAAAATGGGAGATTTGACCATAGGGGTATCTGTCTCGGGTTTGGAGCCCATATTGTTTGTCGAGAATATCGAAAGATTTTATAGAATTGTCTTGAAATAGGTCAGCAATAAACTCAATTCCCTTATCCCTCCATCTTCTAGTGGGTGTATTGGGAATAATATCTGCCAAGATGTCTATAGGGATGGGGGTATCAATCAGATTATCCCCTGAGGAGGGGGCAGTGCAGAGAGCTCTCCACGCCTGCAAGGAGGCTTGTATAGTCAGCGGTAATCCTTTAAGTGGAAATGGTTTCCACATATCTATCACCAACATAGATCTCAATGTTCTAGTAGGGCTTAACGCTTGTTCAATGGCTCCCCATGGGGAGATCTCTGTATCCCGAAACCACTTTTTGAGTTGAACGAGCATCGAAGCTCTATAATAATCTAGAAGTACTGGGTAACCCACACCTCCTGCATTTCTATGCTTCATTAATTGGGCCTTTGAGCACCTAGGCCTTTTAGATTGCCAGACATAGTTAGTAAGGATGGCGTCAAGTTTTTTTAGGTGTGTGGGTGAAAGAGGTACAGGTAGTGTACGAAATACGTATAGGATTTGTGGCAGGAGGAGCATTTTAAAGGATGCCAATCTTCCCGACCAGGTGAGTTCTACTTTAGAGATCCGGGTGGTTTCTTTAAGCAACTGGTCGGAGAGCAGGCGGTAATTTATATTGGCCAATTCCGTTGGGTCGGCAACTATCCTGAGACCTAAATAAGTAATGCCATCATCGCTCCAGGTATATGGGAGTGAGTTTTGTAAGGAGTTCCTGAGTTTCGTAGGGACATTGATCGGTAGAATTAAGGATTTGGAATAATTTATTTTATAGTATGAAATTTGGCTAAAGTTCTGTAGGACAGAGTGGGCGGAGGGTAAAGAGTGTGTGGGGGCGTCTAGAAATAAGATGACATCATCCGCAAATAAATTAATCTTGTGGGAAGTGTTACAAAAGGTAAAGCCTATTATATCTGGATGTGATCTAATTTTTTCTGCAAGGGGTTCTATAAGTAAGTTAAAGATAGAAGGTGAGAGGGGGCATCCCTGTCTAGTGCCATTCGTGATTTTAAAAGTTCGGGATAATGAGTTGGAGGTATATACTTGAGCAGAAGGTGACGAATAAAGGGCCAGGATAGCCGATAGTATGGGTCCAGCAAAGCCAAATTTCTTAAGGACATGGATCATATACCCCCAATGTATCCTGTCGAACGCCTTCTCCGCATCCAAAGAGAGGAGCAGAGAAGGCGTCCGACAGGATTTGGCATGTTGGAGCAAGTCGACAACTCTCCGCGTAGCGTCAGAGGGTTGTCTGCCTGTTGTAAAACCTGATTGGTCAGGGTTGATTAAGGAAGGGAGAATGTCTAGAAGTCTCAGGGCTATAATTTTTGCATAGAGTTTAACGTCAGTGTTTAGGAGAGAAATAGGGCGGAAATTCGAGGGGGTATCTGGAGTTTTACCAGGTTTAGGGATTGTGACCACATATGCTTTAAGCATCTCTGGAGGGAAGGAGGCATTTAGAATCGCATTGGAGAAAACAGCTTGTAAAGTCGGGGATAGTAGTGTCTTGAAAACTTTATAGTAATCGTTTGGGAGGCCGTCGGGTCCTGGAGATTTGCCTAGGGGCAGTGTATTGATGGCCTTTTGAATTTCCGTCATTGATATAGGGGCGTTTAGAGATGTCAGCTGTGCATGGGATAGGGTTGGGAGTTTAAGATTTTGTAAAAAGGCCTGGATACCGTCTTCCAGGGGTTGAACTGTATTGGGGTCTTTGTCAATATTGTAGAGAGAGGAGTAGTATGTGGCGAAGGCATCTGCTATACCCTTAGGGTCCGAAATTTTGGCACCTTCAGAGGTGTTTCTGATAAAGGGGATTCTACTGCGTGTCCTATGTTCTTTCAATTTGTTAGCAAGTAATTTCCCGGCTCTATTGCCATATGCATAATGATTAAGTCGTAAAGCTTTGATATATTTGTCGTGAAAACTTATAAGTAGTCCCCTCAGTTCATAACGGAGAGCCGTCAACCTGTCCGCCAAAGAAGCCCCAGGAGTGACCTTGTTTTGAGCTTCAAGATTTTTAATTTCTTGAAGCAGAGAGTCTAATTTGGCTGATCTTTGTTTTTTCAATTTTGAGCTAAGTTGTAAGAGTATACCTCTCATATATGCCTTATGGGCACACCACAACGTCATAGGGTCAGAAACAGAATTGGTGTTAATATCGAAAAATTCCTGTAATGTTTTTGTTAAAGAGGTCACAAGACTGGGTATCCGAAGCAGACTGGAGTCGGCCCTCCACACAAAATCACCCATCGGGGCATCCTTCTCCGCTACCACAATTGAAACTGGAGCGTGGTCGGACCAAGAGATATCATGGATAGCGGAGGAGGATGCTGCCCTTAACAAATTTCTATCCCCAATAATCATGTCAATACGCGAATATGTGTTATGCCTGGCTGAGCGGAAGGAAAAGTCTTTTTCGCCAGGGTGTTGACACCTCCAAATGTCATATAGTTCTTCTGAATGTAGAGTGGACTGCAGTGTAGGTAGAGGCCTTTTGGATTTGGAAGTAGTGTCGATAGTGTAGTCCGAAGTGATATTGAAGTCGCCCCCAATTAATAGGGTACCTTGTTTTACTGCGGCCACTTTTTTCAACAGCCTTTTAAGGAATCTCAACTGATGAGAATTAGGGGCATAGAGGCTGACTATTGTATAGAGCTTACTGTTAAATTCTCCAATAACAATAACATAACGGCCTTCTGGATCGGCGATAAGAGACTGAAGGGTGAATGTTACCGAGGCACCAATAACAATAGCAACACCTTTATGTTTATGTGGCACCGAAGCTTGAAAAACATGGGGGTAGTTCCTGTGTTTAAGTCTATGCTGGTCCTGTGGTGTGAGATGCGACTCCTGTATGCATAAGATGTCAGCTCTCAATTTACTGGCCTCTTTCCAAAGAGCAGCCCTTTTAGCTGGGTGGTTAAGCCCATGTGCATTGAAGGTAACAACTTTCATCATTTGTAAAAATCACAAGGGGAAGATAGGAGTAGGCATACCCGTGTACTAGTGCGCGGATAGAGGTCATCCGATGTCCAGTTGTGGAGGTGGTCTTCAGAGACAAGACGAAAAATCCGGAAGAAACGACAAAGTCCATCCTGGGAAGAAGAGGTGAAAGAGAGGGAGCAGGAGGGAAAAGAAAAAAAAAAACCTGCGTACAGAGAAAATAAGAAAAAACTTAGAGCTACAACATGCTCAATACTAAGAAAAGGGCCTTGTGCATGGGCCCGTGGCAGAATTACTGCACTAAATGTCATGGGGTGTGTAAGCACTCGGTGGCATACGTGCTGTTAGAGCCGGGTGATCACATTCTTAGTGGAATTTAACAAGGGAGAGATCAAGTGTGTCTCCTAGAGGAGACAGCCTTGTGTTTTCTGGACACGACCTGCCAGGTCTTGCTGATATCCAGTGAAGGCGGAGAGGAAGCGTGTGTCTCAAGTGGAGCTGGGAGGATGTCCCAAGTGCGGAGAAGCTGTAGCCCTTCTTCCAGCGAATTCACTACAGTCACTCGTTCGTCTTTGGTAATGAGCAGTTTAGCAGGGTATCCCCAGCGGTATATAATGGCATGATTGCGCAGGGCCTTAGTAATGGTTACCAGGGCTTTGCGTTTTTGCATGGTATACTGAGACAAGTCCGCAAAAAGTTGAACATTTGCATAGCATTCAGGCGGTTGCTTGTTTTTGCGGTATGCAGACATAAAACTTTCCTTGATATGGTAAAAGTGTACTCTCATGAGGACATCTCTAGGGATGTTGTCTGGTAGGTGGGACGGCTTGGGGATACGATGGATCCTATCGATTACCAAGTCAGAAGCAGATGCGTCCGGAAGAAAGGAGTGCATCATATCTTGTGCGTATTGCAGTAGCTGACCTGAGGTGATCACTTCGGGGACCCCTCTCAACTTGAGATTGTTGCGGCGGGATCGGTCCTCGAGGTCGGCGACCTTTGACCTAAGCCATGCCACCTCGTCGGCCTGTTCATTGTGGGCATCTACCAGTGAATTATATGAAGAGGCATAGTCTCCCATTTTCTCCTCTACATGTGACACTCTTTCGCCCAGCTCCCCCATGTCTGCTCTAAAGCTTCTCATACAGTCCATTAGGTCTGCGTGGAGGGAGCTGCGAAGGGACACTAACATGTCTTTCAATGTGGTGTCAGACACCGGTTGGTTTGTGGTAGGAAAGGATTGAAGCGTTTCTGCTAGCTCCCTGGTGTCGTCTAGGTCAGCGCTCACCTTTTCGTCGTTTGCATCCACCGACAGTCTGGGTTTAGACTTCGCCGGGCTTCGGGACATAGGAGTGGAGACATCTGGGGGATCGCGGCGAGCGGATGCCCGGGATCCTGGGCTAGGCGTGGAGGTGGAGGAGCCGCTGGATGTGGGCGACGGAGCGTCTCCGGCGCCATCTTGGAGTAGGCCTCGGTCTTTTTGCGGGAAGAAGTGTTGTAGTTTCTGCAATTGCGAGACTCCTTTTCTCTTCTTGGCCATGGCTAAGGAGTGAGGGATGTTTCCCAAGCAGGTGGTACCGGAGTGGAGTCGAATCGCTCTCCTTTAAGGGTTGTTTTCCCGGACTCTAGCACGGAGCTAACTGCCTACGCGTCCATGCAGTAGCTCGGTAGCCACGCCCCCCACTACTTTGCTTTTAATACAATGGTTATGGCAGCAGATAGCTACCATAACCCCGATATTTTTTTAAACGGCGGGCAGTCTGCTTTAACATAAAGATTACTTTTATTGGCTGCTGGAGAGGTACCCCTCTCCCTCTTGCCACGTCCCAGTGTTCTCTGCCACTTACCAGAGCTGTGGATAGTGGCAGAAATGATCAGATTGTTGAGATGGATGGGCAGGAAGTCGAGTCAGGGCAAGATGGCCCCCACTTGACTTTATGCCCTAGGAGGACCGGAGCGGTGTCAAATGTCACTTCCGCACACTGGCCTTAAAAGGACAATTTAAAAAAAAAAGTGTAAATGTGGGATCTGAGGTCTTTTTGACCCCAGATTTTACATTACCGGTTCCCAACTGGCCACTACAGTTTTACTGCGGCAGAATGGCTCCCTTGGGCAAAGCTGTATGTCGGCACTTTAAGATGCTGTAGGAGGTCTGGGCACCCATAATTGCTCGTGACAGAGCGAGAGTCGGGATCTTTGTGTGTAAACACACAAATCTGGGTTCTCTCAGGGGAGAGGAGACAGATCATGTATTCATACTAAGTATGAACACCAATCTCTTTCCTCCCCTAGTCAGTCCTATCCCCCCACAGTTTGAACATACCTAGGGAACAAAGTTAACCCATTGATCGCCCCCTAGTGTTAACACCCAGGTGATTGTGATAAAGGGCCTGATACTGACATCCTGCCCCCTAAAAGGATATTAACAAAAATAAAAACACCCACATCACTAAAAATCCTTTATTAGAAAAGTCCAACATTAGCCACATAGTCCAGTATTTTAGATCCAGATCCAGATTAATCACGATGAGCGATGCTCCAAAATGTTGACCTGCGACCTTGGCAGCCCACTAACATTACCATGCTGCCCCACATCTATTCCAGTTGCAAATGACAGGTCTCCAGCACTACTGAATATGAACTCAGCCTGTGACATAATTGACCAAATATGGTCATGACTATATTTTATCAATGATCTCACCCAAGATCTCCAGCACTGTAGTTTACATTCCAGCAGCATCTGGAATCTGTTATGTCATTTAGAGGCACCACAGATACAGCTGCAAAGTGATAGACATTTAACCGATGTTTGTTTACAAAACATAAACCAAAGAATTAGGTGATCAAGCTGGCCAAATGTTGTTAGTTTGTTCACCTGTTCAGCAAACTGCAGACAATCTGAACCCCAAAGTGCCTCCTTACTTATTGTCTGCCCTTTTTAGCTAGTTTTGGTATTTTCCCCATGGCTGTTGAAGATCCAGGATGGCCATTTTCTAGGTATCCTTTTGATGTCATGCTCTGGAGTGGGGAGATGGAGATCTCCTCTAATTGTTTCTACTGGGCTGACTTTAAGGTGAAGCTATGGATGTTGCCACTTCTCCACATCTCAGTACTTAAGAGAGGGATTCCGCCCAAAAAAAAATATTAAAAGCCAGCAGCTATAAATACTACAGCTGCTGACTTTTAATAAATGGACACTCACCTGTCCCGGGTTCCAGCGATGCCGGCAGCCGAGGCCGATCGACCGCTCGGGCCTCGGCTGCTGCCGCCACCATTCGAAGTGAGGGAATCATGAAGTAAAGCGAATCGGCTTCACTTCCCGGTTCCCTACTGCGCATGCGCGAGCCGCGCCGCGCAATAGGAGATCTCCGCGCTGTCACTGGGAGCCGTGTGTGTCCCAGCAGACAGCGCGGCAGGGCAGGAAATGGCGTAGACTCCCGTGGGAGTCTATGCCCGGAAGTGGGTGAAAATACCTGTCTTTGACAGGTATCTCCACCCCCCTCCCCCCTGAAAGGTGTCAATTGTGACACCGGAGGGGGGGGGGGGGTTCCGATCAGCGGAGGTTCCACTTTAGGGTGGAATCCCGCTTTAAACATCCACATGTAAAAATACAGCTCCTGTGTGTGTATAAAGTTTGGCAATGCTACTTGCTAATTTAAAAGCCATAGCACAGTGCTGTCACCTGATTTCAGGGTGTGGAGCCTCAAGTGCATTTTGGGCAGTATCAACTGGTCTATTTAAAGACTTGCTGCGCACTATATTTTATCCAACTAGATTAGAACACATGGACATTTAAACCCTTATTACACCTCTTTTTGATTATTAATCATACATTCAAGTTTTTGTGAGTGATTTGATAACACAGAGATGTGTTGGTATCATACATCATATTTGATAAGAGAAACTGTAAAAAAAAAAAGTGGACATTTTTCTCAAAGCTGATTAGATATTTGGGATGAACATTGGTTCACTGTGTCAAAGATAAAATTTCCTCTATAATAAATTGACTTTGAAGTAATATAACATCAGGAAAAGGTTATGATTATGCAAAGACACACAAATCAAGTGCATCAATATCTTACTTTATCCTTCCAATATTGATTTTTAAAAGTAGTACATCTATGTGACATGTAACACGTTGAACTTACAAGGTTCATTGTTGTCTACAAGACTGATCTAAAGCACTTACAGAGCATTTTAAGTGTGCAAGAAGTTATTTTATGCTTGATCTACCATGCCATGAAACGCACAGACTCTCCTTGTTAAAGTAGAATAAATACAAGTTCAAATGTATTGCTGAACAGCAAGTTAGTCAGAAGAAAACATCTGATTTTACTTTTCACTGGCCTAGCTATGACATGAATTTTGATTCCCTCAACTTATAAAGGCTTGTTGAAAAGCCGCTAACAGCAGATCAGGTGGAAAACATGATAAAAGCTCTTTGTTGTTACATATGAAACATATTAGTTACAACTGTTTCTTTACACGCTAATTGTTCTTACCTTACTACCTGGGGGCATGTTCATGTACTTTTCTAGATTTAGAGCAATTCCAAGAGGAGCGATTTATAATTTAATATTCCCTCTGTTCTTTGACCATTTCTATAATAGCTTCAAATGATCTAACGAGAATTTTCAGTGCAACAAAGTTACTGTTTACCCTAACAATATTTTTTTGCACTAAAACTATTTTAAAATGATGTATATGTGTTTGCTAATTTTTACTTTTTATGCTGTTATAAATGTTCAATTTTCAGTTGTAGTGCTTTTACTGTATTTGATTATATTATATTCTATTAAACAGATATACATTTGAAGATACAGTATATTTAACAATTATTTCATTGTCATTTCATACAACAATCAATCAAAATTCTTTGCTGAATATGTATCCTATGAAATGCATTGGTACAGTTCCCCCATAGCAGTGCCCAACTTTCCATGCCTATTTTCACAATAGCTTGCCTAATTAGCCCTAAAAATGGCCAGAATCAACTAACAGGCTGAATTTGGTTTCACTGAATTTCAAACAGAATTTGCTCATCCTTAGTCCAAGGTAAGTATTTTTCATTTTAAAAATGCTTATGTTTCATAAGCTTTCAGGTAAAGTGTTGTCTATTTGGGGGATGGAGGGATGTCTTCAAAGCAGACCTTGAATTTTTCATGCAAGGTCTGCTTTAACCTTGAATATGTGCAACTGGTGGAATTAACAGAGGAAGCAGTCTGATTTCGTATACAGAAATCAACTGTTAATATTAGATAACAGATGCTCCCTGCCATAGGCACCCAATTAGGCATTTCTATTGCCAAAACTAGGGGATTTACAACAAAAGTCATGCACTTACTAAAAATAGTGATAACATTTCAATAATAATAAAAATACATTCCACGAAGAGTTGGATTTATAGTCCGTGCAGTAGAAAATTGTTATAAAACCTTTAGATTAAATCTAAAAATATTAAACCCTGTTTTTGGGATGCTGCAGCAACCAAATGGTAATGTACAAAATAAACATAAGGGAGTTGAACCCTTCTGCTAACTTATATAGTGGAAGCAAAAACAGAGAAAAGCAATGAAAATGAACAAGCCTTCCAAAATTCTTCATAATTTAGATTCTGTAAAAGTACAAATTATTTATAAATGAGAATGGTTAATATTCATAAACTCGCTGTGTGTGAGTAGGCAGCTTAAGAACACTTTGTAGTAGATTATATACAGCTTCAGAGACAAATTTAGTGTTTAATCTGTTGACAATTTACTATTTCTTTTCTTCAAATCCTGCCACACATAATAAAGAGATTTCTTTGCTTATTGATCTCACTTCTGCATTCTTGTGTTTTTTTACTTTACCGAAGGATGTGGCAGGAAAATTATACGTATTTTATGTCTTATTGTCTCCTAAGCTGGAAAATAATAAACCTCTTGTAAACTATAAAGAAATTGTAAAATTACTTCATGATTAAAGGTTTATTACATTCTATAGTATTGAAACCGATAAATAATTTTGTCCCATTTAGCTGTAATTGTACTTGTTTTGCTGTGGCTGACTAGAATAAAACAGAAAGCCTGAGGGAAATGCACTGTACAGAATATATTAGCAATGTTTTATAAGCTTCTTCTTTTAGAGAAAAAAAAACATTTAAGAATACAAGATGTTATTGTGTTGTGGTAGAATGTCAGGGCTTTTGACTTGTGCTAGCACTGACTTTGAGACAAACTTTGATGTATGCATGCATTATGTGTAATGTTCGGAACTCATATTGAATTCTATTTGCTTTTCCATATACTTCCTTATTGCTTCAAATGAGAAGAACCAATCACTGACTTCGGGTGTCATCAGTGTAAACAGAGACATCAAGATATGTTTACTTGGGATCTCATGCTGTGCTCGTGATTTTGTCATCAAAATGTGTTAGCCAAAGGTAGAGAGGTTATGCCTCATCAGTGGTGACTGATGACTGGTGACAGCATTTGACATGGCATAAGTGGTTTCCTGGTGCAAATAATATATACAAAAAACAATTCATTTTCTTTATTGGGGTAGCAAACGTGCCACAAGCTGTGCCTCAACATATGTGTTTGAATTTCACATGGAAATAGATAACGACAATCAAGTTATTAAAGTTATATTTATTAGGACTTTTATACAAATAAAAAAAGTAAAAAAAAATGGAAATGAATAATTAATATAGGTTTCAAATTTGCTTGGTGTAAAAAAAACAGATATGATGTGTAAAAGATATATTGTAGAGTAGCAGAGCATAGTATTAAATTGTAAAAAGTAAGCCTTGTTGCAACTGATATCTAAAGTCCTTCATATCTCCTCATTCAAGAGAACTTGGATTTTAAAAAAACAATAGAAAGTCCCATGGTTGGCTCCAAAACAGCTAGAAAAAAAAGTCCTACATTGTGAAGATAATTGGATCTCAAGCATCCCTAGTCAAAAGGTAACTAGGCAGCTTCCTGCTTCCCGATTCATCAAGGGAGACTTAAAGTGGAAGTAAATTCTTATTTTTTACATGTACCTACAGGTAAGCCTATAATAAGGCTTCGCTGTGCGGCCAATCAGAGGGCCAGAGGACACTAACCCAGAAGGACTAGCTCATTCAGTCTTTACCTTGAAAGGTTTAAAAGAAAATAAATTTGGTGCGGTTTTCTACCACTTTAAAGAATCAAACTTCCTCCTCCTTAACAGGGATGAGCAAATCTGTCTGGGCTTCGTTCGGGGAAGTTTCAGCCATTTTCAAGACTAATAAGCAAGCTCTCACTGGGGACCTTGGGCAGTTCTATGGGTGACATGTATCAAAAAAAATATACACAAATCCTTGACATATTATGCTTAAAGCAGTGGTCATTAACCCTGTCCTCAGGGCCCACTAACAGGTCAGGTATGCAAGATAACTGAAATACATCACAGGTGATTATTATTATTATTATTATTCAGGATTTATATAGCGCCAACAGTTTGCGCAGCGCTTTACAATATGAGGGCAGACAGTACACTTACAATACAAATCAATACAGGAGGGATCAGAGGGCCCTGCTCGTTAGAGCTTACAATCTAAAAGGGAGGGTCAAGTTGAAACAAAAGGTATTAACTGTGGGGGGGATGAGCTGATGGAGAAAATGAAAATACAGTTAGGTGTGGGTGGGGTAGGCTTCTCTGAAGAGAAGTGTTTTCAGGGATCGTCTAAAAGCTAATAAAGTAGGAGATAAGCGGACAGATTGGGGTAGGGCATTCCATAGGATTGGGGAGGCTTTGGAAAAGTCCTGGAGGCGAGTATGGGAGGAGGTGATGAGGGAGCTAGAGAGCAGGAGGTCTTGAGAGGAATGAAGAGGACGAGTAGGTTGGTATTTAGAGACTAAGCTAGTGATGTAGCTGGGGGCAGAGTTGTGGATGGCTTTGTATGTAATTGTTAGTATTTTGAATTTAATTATTTGGCTGAGTGGAAGCCAGTGGAGGGACTGACAGAGAGAAGCAGCAGACACCGAGCGATTGGTAAGGTGGATGAGTCTGGCAGCGGCATTCATAATGGATTGGAGAGGTGATAGACTATGTAGAGGTAAGCCAATGAGAAGGGAGTTGCAATAGTCGAGGCGAGAGATGACCAGCGAGTGAATTAAGAGCTTTGTTGTCTCATTGGTTAGAAAGGGGCGTATTTTGGAGATGTTGCGGAGGTTGAGGCGGCAGGATTTGGACAGTGATTGGATGTGTTGCTTGAAGGAGAGTTCAGAGTCCAGGACTACACCTAGAACCTTGGCATGAGGGGATGGGCTTATGGTTGTGCCATCAATTTTGACAGTGAGATCAGGGGAAGGGGCATATGGGGGAGGAAAAATTATAAGTTTGGTTTTGGATAGATTGATTTTGAGGAAGTGGTGTGACATCCAGGCTGATATATCTGATAGTAAATTAGTGATACTTGAGGAGACAGAGGGAGTGAGCTGAGGGGTAGAGAAATAGATTTGGGTGTCGTCAGCATAGAGGTGGTATTGGAAGCCGTGGGAGGCTATCAGTTGACCCAGGGAGGAGGTATAGATTGAAAATAGGAGTGGTCCAAGAACAGAACCTTGGGGGACCCCAACAGAGAAAGGAAGAGGAGAGGAGGAAGTAGAGTTGTAAGAAACGCTAAAGGTGCGTTGGATAAGTAGGAAGAGAACCATCGTAGAGTACAGTCACGGAGACCAAAGGTGTGGAGTTTTTTGAGAAGGAGGGGGTGGTCAACCGTATCAAAGGCAGCAGAGAGGTCCAGGAGGAGGAGTACAGAATAATGTCGATTGGTTTTGGCCGTTAGTAGATAGTTTGTTAGTTTTAGGAGAGCAGTTTCTGTGGAGTGTTGAGGACGAAATCCAGACTGAAGGGGATCAAGAAGGCTATTATCAGCGAGGTGGACGCTCAGTCGGTTGTAGACCAGACGTTCGAGTAGTTTGGATAAAAAGGGGAGCAAAGAGATGGGGCGTAGGTTGTTCGGATTAGATGGGTCCAGTGAGGGTTTTTTAAGTATGGGTTTGACAAGTGCATGTTTTAGAGAGTTGGGGAAGATGCCAGAAGAGAGGGAGAGATTGAAGATGTGAGTTAGAGAGTGTAGCATAGAGTCAGAGGGTGAACGCAGCATTTGCGAGGGAACAGGATCCAGAGGGCAGGTGGTAAAGTGGACATTACCAAGTAGTTTAGCAACTTCGTCTATAGTGGTGGGGTTGAAATACATCACAGGTGATATAATTTACTGAGTGATTGTCGTATTCTAGTCTGCATCTCCCCAAGGTAATACATAAAACCTGGCCTGTTAGTGGGTCCTGAGGACAGGGTTGATGACCCCTGGCTTAAAGGAAGCCTTCAAGTTGCATGTGGTGTTACAAAACAGTCATTTAGGCATGCAGCCTGTGTGACTAGGAAAGGGATTCCGTTATAAGCTCTAACAAGCAGGACCCTCTGATTCCTCCTGTAATGAAATGTATTGTAACTATACTGTCTGCCCTCAGTTTGTAAGGCACTGCGCAAACTGTGCTATATAATTCCTGTATTATAGGGTTGTGCCAAACACCCCCCCCCCCCCCCCGGTTCGGTTCGTGGCAGAACATGCGAGCAGACCGAAAGTTTGCGCAAACATTCGAACACCGCTAAAGTTTATGGGACCCGAACGTGGGTACCGGCAATATGCATAAAATGTATTAAGAAAAATGGCATGGGTACCCCCCCAGCCCATTACCAGGCCCTTTGCATCTTGTATGGATATTAAGGAGAACCCCGCACCCAAATAAAAAAAAGAAAAGGCCCTATATACGCTGAAAAGCAGCATACAGGCAGTCCAAACAAGACAGGGACTGTGGGTTTGTTCTTAAGTTGAATCTGTTTGTAATTTGCAACAGGTACATTTTGTAAGTGTAGCTCCAGCCAAAAAATCTATTTTTAAGCTTTTTAGATAAAGGGAAGGGTATCACCCATGTAACATTTGTTTTGCTGTCTGTGCCCCTGTTCAGAAGATTTGACCTCACTTTCTGTCCCAATGACAATTGGATTTTGAAAATGTGGGATTATTAGGGAAACAAGGATTGGTGATAAAGCATCAGTGGAGACACCTTTTTCCCATATTAACTCTTACAGAAGAGAATTTCCCTTCCTAGGGGTAGATTTCCTCTCACTTCCTGTTGTCTCTGTGTGTAAGTAGGAGTCGTTTGTAAGTTGGATGTTTGAAAGTAGGGGGCTGCATGTACATACTATACGGTCTGCCCTATATACTCTGCAGAAAATTGGGCCTTAGGTGTTGGTAGTACCAGAACACTGTAAGCCCTCACAGTTACTCTTGGTGGGTGCTAGAACGGGCCCTGCTGTGAAATATTAGATCAAAGATTGTAATTGCACGTCCCTGTTAAACAGGGGCAGAAAAATGTGGTCTTAGACAGTGGTGGTGGTGCCACAACACTGTAATCCATCACAGATTCTGTTGTTGAGTGCAGAAACGAGCTCTGCTGTGAAATATTAGAACAAATATTGTAATTACATGCCCCCGTTAAACAGGGGCAGAAAAATTGTGCCTTAGGCACTGGTGGTGGCACCCAGAAACAAAAAATGTTCTTAGACGCTATCAACATGAACATTGAGGAGGAATAGGATAGTCACTCAACATAACAGGATAGTCACTCAGCATAGGCAGTCTTCAAGGGATCTAACATTCATAGAAAAATTAATCGGTTACATCAGCATCAGGTGTTTGGTAGCTGGTGATCCAAGACTGATTCATTTTTATGAAGGTGAGCTGATCGACAGAGTCTGTGGACAGGCATACTCTGTGATCGGTTACAAAGCCTCCAGCAGCACTGAATGTGCATTCAGAAAGAATGCTGGATGCAGGACAGGTCAGTAGCTCAATTGCATATTGTGCAAGCTCTGGCCAGTGATTCATCCTTAAGACCCAGTAACCCAGTGTATTTTCGGTCGGAAAGGTCTCCAATTCTGATCTTGCACCTAAATATTCCTGCACCATGTAAATCAGACACTGGTGATGGTTGCTGGAACCAATCAGACCTTAGGGCTGCGGACTAAAGAATTGTCTGAACGCATCAGTCAGACGGCCACCTTCTCCACCGCTCCTTCTGTGACTGACTGAAGCATCAGCAACACGTTGTCCAGGAGGACCAGAAAATTGTAACCTCCCAGACTCTAGAAACACATTGCACAAACCTTTCTGCAAGGCCTCCTGAAGATGTTTTATCCTCCGCTCCCTCTGCAAAGGCCGGATAAGTTCCGCAACCTTACCCTTGTAACATGTATCAAGAAGGGTTGCCAGCCAGTAATGATCCCTCTCCTTGATACCACAAATCCGAGGGGCCTTTCACAGGCTTTGCAGGATTAGGGAGGCCATGCAGCGAAGGTTTGCTGAGGAATTAGATCCGGAGTCCTCTGGGTCACTAAGGATGACATGATCCACAGCCACCTCCCCCCAGCCACGTACAAGTCCATGGGTTTCTGGTGACTGAAAACAATCCCTTGAAGACTGCTGCTGATGCTGAGTGCTGGGCTCCACCTCCATGCTGACACAATCTTCCTCCTCCTCCTCTTCCTGTGTGATTCCTGTGTGATCGGAGGGCCAGAAGGAATACTGTCTGGATAAAGGGGGCCTTGACAGGTAAGGAAGTCCTCCTCTTCCTCCCTCTGTTCTGCCTCAAGTGCCCTGTCCATTATTCCACGAAGCATGTGCTCCAACAGGAAGACAAGAGGGACAGTATCACTGAGGCATGCACTGTCACTGCTCACCATCCTTGTGGCCTCCTCAAATGGTGACAGGACAGTGCATACATCCTTGATCAGTAGCCACTGGCATGGAGAAAAAAGCCAAGTTCCCCTAACCCTGTCCTGGTGCCATACTCACACAGGTACTCATAGGTACTCATAGATGGCCTTCTGCTGCATCTGCAGCATTGCCAATGTTAAATTCCACCTGGTAGACATGTCAAAATTGAGGCGGTTGGGCAGGTTGCATTCCTTTTGAAGGTCAGCCAGCCGAGCACTGGCATTATATGACCGGCGGAAATGACCACAGACTTTCCTGGCCTACCTCAGGAGATCCTGTAAGCCCAGGTACCTGCTCAAGAACCGCTGCACCACCAAATTAAGGTTGTGAGCCAAACAGGAAACATGAATCAATTGTCCCTGTTGGAGGGCAGAGAGGAGGTTGGTGCAACGGTGCAATCTGCTGCACACGTATCAAAAAAGACCCACACCAAAGAACTTTTCAAAATATGCAGGGAGTCAGCAGTGCCCTGCACATGCGGAGCTCTGCAGTGTGATGCAGTCAGGTGGCTGCCCTTAAGCTGGCCCCTGGAGGGCATCCTGCCTCATTGGATATGTGCCTCCTCCTCCTCCTCTCTTCTATCAGGCACCCGTATAAAGTCAGTGACCTCATCATTCCCTCCTCATCACTGGAGCAAACCTGGCAGTATGCTGCAGCTGGGGCAACATGACTGCCAGTTTCTTCTCCTTCTTGGGCACTCCCTCTCTCTGGGCTCACGTTACTGCCTTCCTCACCCGGGTACCATCATCGGAGCCTTTAAAATGCTGTGCATCCTCCTGCAGCATGTACCCCACACTGCGGTAGAACAGTTCGGGGGACTCCCCCGTGCATGATGGTGGGGCTAAGAAAGGAGTGACTGATGACATTGAGCCAATGGAATAGGCCTCTTTGGCAGCTGCATTGAAAGGCAAACTAATCTGAGCCTGGGTGACAGAGGATGAGGACTGCTTAGTTATCCACTCTACCAACTCTTCTGCATGTTGTGGATCAACACTTCCAGCTGCCGAAAAAAAAGGACAAGCATGCTCCACGGCCACGTGCTGAGGATGCACCATGTCCATGACCAGCACTGCTGGCTGTAGACACTCTTTTAGTGGCCTGTGAGCTTCTGCCTCTCCTTGGTGGCCTTCCAGACATACTGCAAAATTTAATTAGCAAAATATTGCCTGAAGTTTACTAGAAAAAGTACACCATGAGTGGCCTGCAGTCAGATATAAGCTTGGCGTGACTAGAATGCAGTGGATATATATATGTAGGAGACTGTGTATATATAATGCATTGCAGAGCACTGAGTCACCTGCCTGAAAGTGTATTTGCAAATGTACACCAGGAATGGCCTGCAGTCACATATAGGCTTGGCTAGACTAGAATGCAGTGGATATATATGTAGGAGACTGTATATATATATATTTTATGCACTGCAGCTCACTGAATCGCCTGCCTGAAAGTATATTTGAAAATGTACACTAGGAATGGCCTGTAGTCAGATATAGGCTTGGCTAGACAAGAATGCAGTGGATATATATATATGGGAGACTGTATATATATTTTATGCACTGCAGCTCGCTGAATCACCTGCCTGCCAGAAGTATATTAGAAACAGTACACCAGGAATGGCCTGTAGTGAGATATAGCTAAACTGTATGCAGTGGATATATATATATATATATGAGACTGACTGTATATATATTAAATATACTGCAGCTAACTGAATCACCTGAATCGCCAGTCCATCACCTGTTTTAATTGATCAAAGTCTTCTGTACAGTAAAGTGGAGGAGCCTGACGAAGTATCTAGCGAAGGGTTGAGGGCCAGATTAAAATCTCCCCCGACAATAAGCATACCCGTGTGAAACGTGGTGAGAAGTTGTAGAGTGTCTCGAAAGAAAAGAATTTGCTGTTTGTTTGGGGCATAAAGGTTCACTAGTGTGATGGGCTTGTTGTACAGTGGGCCTTTCAAAAAGTGATAATGTCCATTTACATCCAGTAGTGTGTCTTGGATTTGGATAGGGCAATGTCTTGAAATCAAAACAGACACCCCCTTGGATTTAGAATCGGTAGTGGTAACATGATATGCAGTGGGATAAAACTTACTGCGTAGATTCAGTATGTTGTTAGATTTGAAATGTGTCTCTTGAAGGAAGACCACGTCTGCCTTGGATCTTCTTAAGAGTAGAAGTAACTACTACAGTCCCTGAACATTTAATGAGTATGGCTTGACATGGGGGGAAGATTGATTGGCCCTGGTGTGGGACATAATGCAGTGGTATGTCAGCAAACCGGAGTGATGTGTTAAAGAGAGAGTCAGGGATATGGGGGGGGGGGGGGGGTTGAGGGAAAGTGGTGTAGGGGGATATTATATTAGGAAGTAAGAGCTCCAAGACAATAACCCGAGAAGAAAATGGACCTGCCCCTAGTTAAAAATAGGTCAAAGGTGGTAAGGTACAGCGTAGAGCCAGTGATTGTTGACCCAATGGAGGCAAACACTATACCCTACCACTGAGTGGGGGTTGGAGGGATCCAAATGGGATAGGAGTGAGTGAATGTCTGGTCAACCCATCACTACAGGTAACAGTTATGTGTGAGAAAAGGTCTAAAGAAAGTGTGTACAACACAGAGTGATGGTGAAGTAAATGTACGGTCAGGGTATGATGCATCGCCGCAAAATTCTGACTTATGATCCAGATGCCATTGGTATCCATAGAATATCAGGGGAGGGATATCAGTAGTGCCCAAAACCTGAGGTCAGGAAGTACGGTTCACTTAGTAAAGCATGTGTGAAGGCCTAGGTAAAATCTAAATCAGACAATCAAACTATAACTTAAAAAACTACATGAACAACAACTGAAGGGACTCCAAAACATCAAAACCTTACATTTTCAGGTAGAAATAAGAAATAAGAAACAATCCTACCCAGCATCCAAAGGTGATTTTATATGAGTAGTGTAGGGATAAACATAGAAAACTAGACCGTCTAAGAAATGGGTGAGTCGTAGGACATGTAAGAGGGTTGGGTTATAACATTGGGGTATTGCTCCATCTATGGTGAACCTGGGGGATGAGTGGCAAGAGTTTCTTAAGGTGGAGCACACTACATGACCTAGAAGCCCTAGTTGGAGAAGGCGATACAGGGTGTAAGGAACCAGTTTATTGACTCACAGCAGAGGTATAACATCGCTGACGTGGGAGCAAAACAGACTCCTGAGTTGCCCATTGTGACTTGAGAGTATCAACCCCAGTTGTGCCAAGTGGTTCCGTGACTTAGTGGGGGGGGGGGGTGCTGCTGAGTAAGCACAATGAGGCTGCGGTGGCAGACAGATACTCCAATCTTAACTATTAGGACCCTGGGAACTTGGTAGTTTCTTTGCTGTTGGGTGACTAATATGTAGTACTGAGGATTCCCTATAAAGTTGGGAATGACTCAAGTTTACCCCCTGAATGCCCAAGCAGGGGATATTGGTGTGAAGGACAGTTGTGAGAGGGAGACCCCAGCACCCAACCACCAGTACCGTGTATTATATTGCTTTTTCCAGATTCACTACATGCTATTGATGCCCCTGATACCAATGATGAGAGGTCTATCAAAGCTGCCGCCACATGTGGTACCGTGTATTATATTACTTTTTCCACATTCACTACATGCTATTGATGCCCCTGATACCAATGATGAGAGGTCTATCAAAGCTGCCGCCACATGTGGGAAGAGCAAACGTTCCAAGCAAACACTGTCTGCAGCGCCTGTGATGTCACACAAGCATGAAGTAGAATGCAGTATTCGTGCATAGGGCCGTTGCACAGAGGGAACCCTGACTGAATGGATCCACATCCTGGCATGTATGAGCCAGGGGCCATAGAGTTCTAAACGAAGGAGAGGATGGTCTTGGGAAAAAAAAAAAGAAGAGTGGGGAAAAAACACTTATCTGTGGTGATCATGACCAGTCACATTAAGCGTGCAGGACTGTCTGTAGGATGATCAGTAGTCTCGTCGAACCCTTCTTGAGTGTGGAGAGTCGGTAGGGCTCGAGCTGTTATGGGATCTGCGGGCTGAAGCTTGGGATCTGCTGCCTGATGGGGATTGCCATTTGCGATACCTGGTTTCTTGAGCCTCCATAGGTTCTTCGTGGCGTGGCTCTCGTTTTGTGATGAAGCGACGGAATTCAGCATACCAGTTCGGGATGTCTATCACAGGAATTCTCAGGGTTTCACAAAAGGGTTGGAGTTCCTCCGGCACCCGCAGCATGTACTGCCCTGGTTGGTAGCTGAGAGGCCAAAAGGGAACTTCCACCTATAGTTAATGCCTTTGGTGCGCAGGGTGTCCAAAAGGTTTTCAAATCTCTCCTGTGTTGCAAGATGATGCCGAAAAGGTCTTGATATATGTGAATGTCTGAGCCCCCATGAGAAAGATGGATCCTGTTTCTAGCTTTTCTCAGTATTTCTTCCTTCAGCCTGTAATCAACAAGGCAGAAGATCACGTCCCTGGGGGGGATCTCTATGACCGTCTGCATGGGCCTGTCAAGTAGGTTGTTGAATAAGCCAGAAATGGTTGCCGTGAGCTGTTCAGTGTCAACCGTTTCAGAGAGACCACGGACCCTCAGGTTATGGCATCTGCCCCGGTTGTCGAGATCCTCCACATGCCACTGGATGTCTCTTAATTGTAGGGTGTGCTCATCCACCTTATGGGTCACTCGGCGGAGGACTATGTCATGCTGTGCTGTGGACTTCTGCACTGCCTGCACCCTGTCAGAGATGGCGCAGATGTTTAACTGTAAGTCAGCTATAGCCGTTGACAAGGTGTCCTTAATATCCACTCCCACCACTCAGAGATCACAGAAGCTGGTTTGTTGTTGTTGGAGGATAGAGGCTTCCCCTGAGTCCTGTGTGGATAGAGTACTCGACATTCCAGTCAGCGGCGGGGCCAGATTCTGTGAGGAGCCTTGGCAGCAAGCCGCCATGTTGTGTCTCTGCATCCAGAACAGCTCCAGGATATTCTGGGACAAACTGCCCATTTGCCTGCAGGATGAGCGGGATTGTGAGGTGGAGGAGTTCCACGAGGCTGTCCCCATAATTGTAGGGCTATCTGGGTGAAGATGGGCTTCCTATGCAGCGTAGAAAACCTGTAGTGACGGGAGCTCCGGTCTCAAGCGGCCATCTCCCTGTGAGGTCAGACCACGCCCTGTGTGTGTGTATATATATATATATATATATATTTATTTACACTGCAGCTAACTGAATCGCCTACCCAAAGTATATTAGAAACAGTACACCAGGAATGGACTGCAGTCAGATCTAGCTGAACTGGATAAAGTGGATATATATATATATATATATATATATATATATATATATATATATAATGAGACTGACTGTATATGTTTATTAAATACACTGCAGCTAACTGAATCACTTCTGGGTGCAGACGTTTTTAACAAGCTTTAATACACATAAATTAGTCAAACTAACATTTCAGCAGAAAGTGATAGGCATAAAAGTATAGACATGGTTATGTCACGGTGGCGATCCTGAGTCCTGGGCCTTGTAGTTCCTCTGTCAAAATAGTCTGGTCAGGGAGGTGTCCACTGTTAAGATGGTTATGCCAACTCTGGAAGACAAACTTGAGGCGCAGGGAACAGCAGGCTGCAGGGAAAGATGTCACCAATAGTGGATGCGTTTCTTGAGTAGGCACGCTGCAGTGTACTGACAAGCCGCACTCCTTTATCAACAGACATAATGTGGATACTCTTATATGATCTAAGAGGTGATTGAAGGAAAATTTAGCGTAACTGCATTTATTTTATAATAATCAGTTTCCATTTTGTTGTCTTTCTAGCATCCATTTTAAAACAGTTATGCACACTTTTTGTTTGCAAGCTAATCTAGTTTCATTTATCATGTTTCTGCTAATCTACTTGCTATTTCTTAGAAATAATGTGACTTTTTATAAATGAGAAAACACATTGAGTTTCGGTTCTGTCATAGATTATGATTCTGTCTTATTGGATAATTGGTATGATGTACGGAGGGTTGAACCTTCTGATACATTTTTTTCAATGCCTGTATATATACTACTACTACTGAACAAATACATGTCAGATTTGCTCTGACGGACTCTGCCATTGTTTGTGTCAGTGTCACAATGGGTTCATCTCCAGGCCTCTGGGGATTGAAAGTCACACCTTATATAGAGGTATCAAGGGTCAATCTACCCCTAGACCATAAACATCCTAACAGATATTATACAAAGCCATATATAAGGGGGTTGAAGGGGAGGTGAAGGGAACAAGTGGACGGAACCAGGGAGTGTGTATGGTGGAACTGAAAGACATGGGTGGAGTGCAGTTTTGAACAATTGAGACACATGAAATACTGGAGGTGAACTGTGTTGAAAAATAAAAGTCGGGTTGAACTGGGCTGAGAACTGGATGGGACCGTAATGGAAATGAAAATTAGGTGAATGGATATGTATAGTATTGAAATAGTATTTAAACAGCCAGCTCCCTGGAACATGGTTTCTGTTCTAATATGATGGCAGCCCTGCTTGCTCTGGACTTCCAACCCCTTCTCACCATCCGTACATAGACTTATATAGACTGTGTATATAAAACAAAACGGATTGACCACAGATCTATGATTGATCATTTTACAGTTTTATTGCAGATTTTTATTCGGTTTTATTATGGTTTTAGTTGTTGAGCCTCCACTTGTTTTATTTGTTTTATTTAACTGAAGCACCTGCCTGTCTGAAGTATATTAGAAACAGTACACCAAGAATGGCCTGCAGTCAGATCTAGCTAAACTGGATACAGTGTATATATATATATATATATATATATATATATATATATACACAAGCCTGTAGTATATATATATATATACTACACAGGGCTGACATGCAGGTGGCCGTATATAATGTGGGGCGTGGACTTAACCCCCTGAGACATAATTGGCTAAAGGCACCCTGTCTTTGGCCAATTATAGCTCTCTTTGCTGACGGCGCTGTGATTGGCCAAAGCATGCGGGTCATAGTGCATGCTTAGCCAATCATCATGCAGCAATGCAATTGTGGGGCGTGACTCACTGCTCGAATTTGGTGCGAACGCCCCATAATGTTCATATTTCAACGAATGCTCGAACAGCCAATGTTCGAGTTGAACTCATGTTCGACACAAACATAAAGCTCCTCCCTGCTGTATTAAAATAATAAAAACAGTAGTGAGTGTTCACCCCCCCCCTTTCCTGTAACAGACCAGGCCACTTGTCTATCAACATTGGAGGGGTACTTTGCAAGGGAAATTTCCCCCCCTTGCTTAGCACCTTTGTCTCAATGTTGAGGTACAATGTCTCCTTTTCTATCTCAAATGCCCAAAGAAGGATTTGGCATTAATATAGTGGGCCCTATGGCACAATGTAGAAGCCCCCTCCCAGGGGAATGATTATAAGGGTACATTATTACCGTTTACCTATTCCCACAAACAGTTAAACATAAATGAACATATATACCGTATGAAAAAATCCTTAAAATAAATGAGAGATGGACCATATTTCGTCAATGATGTCACCAGAATCCCAGGTGCTGTTTTTTACATTAGAACAGGCTCAGAGGTTCTGGGTGATGTCACTAACCAAAATGGTCAATTAAAAAATAAAAGGAAATAAATGTCTGGTGCTCAGCACACAGGAAAAATAAAATTAAAATGAAAAAAATTTAGACAAATTGAAATAAAATAACCAGAGCCGAAAAACTGCTTCTAACAGTTATTGTTGAGAAACAGTATCTGTTCATATATATTGTACATAAAAAGTACAAATAAAGAAACAAAAAACAATTGATAGCTATTCAAATGACAGCTAGTAAAAGGAGGCTGTGAGCAATATCTAATTAATGGTAAGCTGACTACAGGCTGAGCTAGGCTGCCTAGAGGGGCACCAAGCTGACCATAGTGTAGTAAGCAAGTTTATTGTAGAAATCAAAAGAGATAAGCATTTCATTCATAAACAAAAGTAGATTAAACAAAAAAGTCTTTTAAATCAGTGTGCAGTCCAGACATCTGTGGAGATGAAAGACTAGATCGCTGTTCCAGGCCGCTATTCCAGAGCCACTGCAGCCAGGCACTATAGACAGGGGAAGAACCTCAGACTGAGGAAGGAGGTGAGTCCTAGGCTCCAAATTGCATTTCCTGACAGCCTTTGCGACTACACATGTCCTGGCAAAGAAGCACATAATTCGGCAGTGTCTTCTGTGTTGCACAGAGGCGAACCTTCCTCTGTCCTCTGTCCACAGTATCTATTTATGTTCTAGTAGCAACTGAAAATGATGTATTTACTCTCAATTAATTCCCGGTGACACTCATAATCGGGACAATTAGAGAGTGACTCTCCCCAACAAGGACAAAGACAGCAATGAAACACTGATAGTATTTTTTACCGTTTACCAATAAAAAATGGCTTTCATCAAAAAAAATGTTACTGCACTCAAAACTTTATGCAATCTCTAACTTAGGCAGCCCATATATTATGTATTATACCTCAATTTCCCCATCCACACATTCAGTGTGGAAGGGGAACTCCCTCCCACTGTGGTATTGTATTCTGAGAGCGGAGAGCTTCCACTTTTAGAATACAATACCTTTTTGCTTCTTTCATTGCATTCAGTGATCTAGACATGAAGCTAAATACACACCTAAATATACAGCATATAGGAACTGTACATCTGACTGAATAATGAAAGAGCAACAGCACAGTCATATGTCATCACTCTGCTCTCTCCATTTACTACCATGTTCACAGTCCAGATGTGTATACAGCACAGACTTGAGAGCGTATAGGGTTGATCCCTCTTCTATTCTGTCCTGATGAATTAGAGTTAGGTATAAATGTTATTATTTATTGGAAATGTAGTTGTCTGTTCATTTTTTATCTTTCTGGAATTCAGCTGAAGTCAGTGTAAACATTGAGGGGAAAATAGTGATGTCAGGGGATGAGTTTTTTTTTCCTGTGATACTAAGGAGTGGCCTAGAAAAATTATAACGGTAAAGCTAAATGACATTAATACCTAAAAATGCACATCAAAGGAAAAAAAATGTAAATAATCATCTCCAGTAGAACAGACTGGGTAATTAGCATTGTTTAAATGGCAGGCATCTAATGGATTGCCTCATCTACTAGCTCTGTAAAGCATTACATTGATTTTAATAAAGCAGTACTCCCACCCAGCTCTTTCAGGCTCATTGGCATGTCTTCAGGCCAGTAACACTCTCCAAAAAGGAAATTATACAAATTCATGACATTAACAACTGTAAATGTTTAAAAGATAAGTGTTCTTTTTAGTGAGCTCTCCTTGTCTACCCTATCCCTCTGCCGTTCTAAGTATGTATTCATTAAGCTTGATTAAACACTTTGCCTCATTGGATTCCTTCCCCTGTCACAATTACAAAAAGCAAACTGTGTGTGTGTTTGTGTGTGTGTGCATACTTTTTTTTATTTCCTATTGCCCAGTGCCTCCTTTTCAGCCTAAGCAAGAATGACATGCCCCTGCTCCTGAAACCTCCTGGCCTATGCATGTCACATATCCCAGGATTCTGCAGGATCAAGGACTTATAGTGCTGGAGGATGGCCCTTGCACTGCATCATCAGGGCTGGCTGCAAGAACTCAGAAGATAGCATTGTAGGACTGAAAGAGAGGAAAATAGCAGAATGAGACCTTGCCTACAGTAGCATAAAAGTGAATGACAGTAGGAAAGTTCTGGACTTACTGGGTATATGAGTATGTAAATTAAGGATAACCCAGAAAATCAAACAAGAGGTGATAAAAAAATCATCACAGAAAGGTGAAGTTACTCTGTAGTTAACTGCTACTGCTTCGGGATCTTTACTGTGAAGTTTGTCTGGAACTACGCAGCTTTTCTTCAAAATCTATGCAGTCCTTTATTTTGTGCCCTTTCTCTCTCTATCCTAAAAATCCATGGTCCAGACTCTACAGATTTTAATGCAAGGTGCATCATTAGGGCAGAATTTCTATTGAAGCATATCAAGTGCAGCTAATGCATGCAAGAAGGGCTACAGTGAAGCAAGCGCTATGGCTTAAGGAAGCATAATCTATTATAAATATGGCCAGACCAAGATCAATCTCTATAGAGATGTGGTTTAGAGAAGCATAACCTATTAGAAATATGCTGAGAACAGAAAAGATCTCCACAGAGCTGTGGTTTAGGAAAACATAATCTATTAGAAACATGTTAAGAATAGGAAATGATATGCAACTAAAGACAGTGCACTAAACATGCACTTATTCCTTAAAGTTACACATGATACCATATACAGTAAATGACACTCAGAAACCATTTATCGTTTTGGAGATGGTTATTACAGAACAGGTGAAGGAAGTTCAAACAACACACAATTCATTAACAGATTTTTCATGTGATGCTTCTGTGTTTTAAAAACAATGTTGATGTATGTGTAGTCCAGCCAGTGGTTTAACTGGAAACCTGAATACCTACTGAAAAACAATTAATGTGCACTACTAGGCATGAACTTGAAGGAACATAGGTTAAAGCCCAATGAAGCCTTAATCCATATAATTTCAAAAAAAGCTAAATATAATGTAAGACCTAAAGCCAGGGAATCTCTATGATGAGGAATATAGAGTCTGCCATTGCTGACTGCCTACTGCCTTGCTGTTTATAGACATGATACTTTTTTGACTTATGGACCTGGTACAAGCTAGTGAATTGAGATAAGAGTTGGAACAGCTGACCTGCACACTTATTTAGGATCACTGATCCAAGAAAGTAATGGTCAGTATAGGCCAAGCAACTGAGATATTCTAAAGGAGATGCCAGCAATTATACCCTACATAAAGGTCCTTTCAGCTGTGTATCTCTCATAAAAAAACATTTTACTTTGTGTTACCTCTTTGCATGGTAATACACAACACTCTGCGGGGTGCCATTCATTAACACTGACACCCCATGTGGACAGTAGAGTAGATGCCGGTGAACCTACCTTGCAGCACACTATAACACATATACCATGCATTGTTAAGCACAGCATTAAAAAAGAAAGTGTAGTTCAAATTTTCATTCTATTGTTCTTCATTGGCAATCCATTCAAAATGAATACACTGCCTAAGCAGAATGCACATTAACAAAAAAGAATATTAACATGCATGCAATAACACACTGTAGCAATAGAAGCAAATGTGTGTGTGTGTGTGTGTGTGTAGGGGGGGGGGCACTATTTTTTTTTTTAAACGGCAGTAGCCAAAGTGTGGTGACCCTTCTATCCAAGTAATCCATGTCAAGGCTGATGAAACCTGCGTCCTGTAGCTCAATTTTAGAAATGCCAATTGAGATAAACACAACCTGAAATTATATACGTTTGGTAGTTCTTATCCTGAGCAGAGTTTTCTTGTAATATTATATAACAAGGAGAAACATTTTACCTATAATTTATAGTAGAGATTCTGCGATCAGGGTCACAGTTTTTGAGCAGAGAATTACACAGCTAAGTGCCTACAAACTAGATTATGTCTTCATAGACTGCCAGCTGTGCTAAATGAACTTACTATAGAAGTTTTATAAGTCTTTGCTAGTCTTTCTATGTTTTAGGTAGATCCCTAAGGTCTGAAACATAATTTCATTCTTAGGGCATATTGTGAAATTACAGCATGCACTAAAAACTTTTATATCATCAATAAGACACATTTTCAGGAGGAAAAAAAGGCAACAAAACAGAAAAGCGAAGAGTTGAAAGAATGTGCTATGCAGACACACCAATCTACAGTATACTATCTTCACATGTCTCAGATAAGGACATATCATACATATTAATTATAAACATACGGAGGATTACTTTATAGAATGTAAGAGATGTGAAATAAATTGTATGCAATTCCTGTCTAATGTATTTACTGTGAGATAAAAATGGGTCATTTGCTTCACTCTGACATCATTTTTACTATTGATCAACTTAAATCCTCTAATAGTCATTACTTTCCATGTCTATTCTTTTAAGGGAAGCCTGTCATAAAATTGCCAAGAAGAATGACATTTTGCTGACCTTTCTTTAAAATGTTGTTTGACTGGCTGTTATGAACCAGATTCTGTTAAGAGGAAAGTCAAATCAGTTGGCTGAAACTCATTAGCAGGAAGAAACCCACATTACACAAAATATCAGGATCCTAAGGGATGTGGTAGAAGTTTCAGGCACAAGCAAAGTTCCAAGAAACAACCAGGTACATCATGAAGTGGAGAACATGCATAGACATAATCCATTGATGAAATTGTGAAAGGAGTTGTTAAAGACTAACAACATGGAGTAAGAAACCTATCAGATAGTCTGATCTGAAGTGCTATCTAGGGATCAAAAGAAAATAACTGGGGGATGGGTGATTAACCACTTCCCACCCGGCCAATGCATATATACGGCCAGGTGGGAGCCGTCTACTCCTGATAGGCCGTTCAGGAACGTCCTTCAGAAGTAGTGGGATCGCGCGAGCGTGCCCGTGCAGCGGCGCGATCCCGATGTGCTCGTGTCACCCGGACACGGCACATCTCAGATCGGCAGGAGGGCTCTGTGATTGGCCCTCCTGATCACATGACGGCTGTGTCCAATCACGGCCGTCATGTGATGTAAACAAACAGCCGGTTGCTAGGCAATCGGCTCTCCTCTCCTCACACGGAAGTCATCGCTGAGGAGAGGAGAGCAGAACGCTGCAGCCGGCTGATGATCAGTGAGTATGAGCTGTTTTTTACAGCTTTTTACTCACTGATCATCAGTCTAGTGTCAACACACAACACACCACACAGTACAAACACAGTCCCCACATATGTCCCCAAAACACACATGTCCCCAAAACATACATGTCCCCAAATAATAAAAACACACGTCCCTAATAATAAAAACATGTCCCCCACATATGTCCCACTAAAATCACATGTCTCAATGATTATCTGCACACATATGTACGTGATCACCTGCACACATATGTACATGATCATTTGCGTACATATGTCCCTGATCACACAAACCAATTATTATACACTTAACGGAATTTTTTTTACCAAAAACATGTAGCAGAATACATTTTGGCTTAAATTTATGACAAAATTTGATTTTATTGGATTTCTTTTCAAATAGAAAAAAGAAAATATTGGTTTTTTTTCCAAATTTCCGCTTTTTTTGCGCTTATATCGCAAAAAATAAAAAACAGAGTCGTGAATAAATAACACCAAAATAAAGCTCTATTTGTGCGAACAAAATGATAACCATTTCATTTGGGTACAGTGTAGCATGACCACGCAATTGTCATTGAAAGCGCTAGAGCGATGAAAGCTGAAAATTGGGCTGGGAAGGAAGGGGGTGAAAGTGCCCTGTATTGTAGTGGTTAAGGAAACAATGGCAAATGATGGTAAAAGTAATGACAAACTTCCTCTAAAAAAAAAAAAAAACTTTGGTAAAGAACTGTTTTACAAAAAAAAGAAAAGTGGATTATTAAAAGTGTCAAAAGAGAACTTTAACTGAGTGGCAGTAGTAAGAATGATCCTTACACAGTGTGTTTTCTGGGTTCCAATTATCTCACTCCCTCAGGCTCTGTGAAATTGCATAAATAAAACCACTACACGTCTACATGAAATAAATAAATTATAATCCTGAGGACCATCACCACACCAAAGCTCCAATTAATTATTTTTTTTAAAAAATATTCATTGTTGGGAATCCAGGGTACCCTTATTTTTATACATTTTACTTACCTAGATGGGCTCGAAAGACTATCCCCTCAATATAAAAGTAATTAGCACCAATCTGATAACTCATCTGTTAGTTAACAACAGATTTTGTGTATCCCCTGGGAGGGAGGGAGCTATAGAGCTGCATATATCCACTTAAAGTGACTGTAAAGTCTTGTTTTTTTATTTTTTTTAATAAAAATAACAAAACTGTTATACGTACCTGATCTGTGCAGTGGTTTTGCACAGAACCGCCCGGATCCTCCTGTTCTCGGGTCCTGACTGGAGCTCCTGGCTCCTCCCTTCTGCTGAGTGCAACCGAGCTGAGCTGCAGCTCTGCGTTTTTATTCAGACACTGAGCGGTGGCCAGCCTTGCCCCCTCTCTATCCTGATTGGCTAACTGACTTTGATTGACAGCAGCAGGAGCCAATGTCACCACTGCTGTGTCTCAGCCAGTCAGGAGGGAGAGTCCCGGATGACCAAGGAACTCATAGACATCTGATATGAGTTGGGGCTCAGGTAAGTATTAGGAGAGCTGAGGTACTGCTGCACATAGAAGGCTTTTTATCTTAATGCATAGAATTCATTAAGATAAAAAAAAACGTCTGCCTTTACAACCACTTTAAACATTAAGGGATGTTAATATAAACATCTGTAGTTTAAAAAAAAGGTTATTCTAGCCCTAGCCTAGGGGAATACTGATCACATAAGAAAAAGAAAATGGGTGGCCTCACAACATGTAAAGTTTAACCACTTAAGGACCGCCTCATGCCGATGTACGTCGGCAGAATGGCACGGCTGGGCACAATCACGTAGATGTACGTGATTCTTTAAGTGCCCAGCTGTGGGTTGGGAGCGCGCCACCGGCGGCACGCTCCCGACCCGGTCCTGTGCTCCGTGACCGTGGCCGCGGGACCAGCGGATCCGATCACCGCTGGTGTCCCGCGATCGTGTCACAGAGCTGAAGAACAAGGAGAGGTCTGTGTAAACAAACATCTCCCCATGCTTCCCTGTGTGGCTGTCACGATCGTCTCTTCCCTTTTATAGGGAAGGACAATCAGTGACGTCACATGCCAGGCCACGCTCCCCTACGATACAAAAAAACACATAACGTCATACATAACACTACACTGCCCCCTAGTAGTTAACTCCTTCACTGCCAGCATCATTTACACAGGAATCAATGCATTTAAATAGCATTGATTTCTGTATATCTGACAATGGTCCCAAAAATGTGTCAAAAATGTCCGATGTGTCCGCCATAATGTCGCAGTCACAATAAAAATCGCTGATCACCGCCATTACTAGTAAAAAAAAAAAAATATTAACAAAAATGCTATAAAACTATCCTTTATTTTTTAAACGATATAACTTTTGTGCAAACCAATCAATAATCGCTAATTGCGATTTTTTTACCAAAAATATGTAGAAGAATATGTATCGGCCTAAACTGAGGAAAAAATAAATTTATATATTTTTTGGGGATATTTATTATAGCAAAAAGTAAAAAATATAGAATTTTTTTCAAAATTGCCGCTCTATTTTTGTGTATAGCGCAAAAAATAAAAACTGCAGATGTGATCAAATACAACCAAAAGAAAGCTCTATGTGTGGGGAAAAAAAGGACGCCAATTTTGTTTGGGAGCCACGTCGCACGACCGCGCTATTGTCAGTTAAAGCGACGCAGTGCCGAATCGCAAAAAGGGGCCTGGTCCTTTGGCTGCAAATTGGTCCAGGGCTTAAGTGGTTAAGAAGCACTTTTATCGTGCACCAAAAAGAGTAGTCATGATTAGACAGTTTTATCAAATAAACCTTTGGCATACAGAAGGCAAGACATTTTGCCTCCTGATACCCACTTGTAAGTCTTTGCTCCAACACTTACAAGTGGGTATCATAAATATAAATGTATATGGATGATATAACAATGCTGAGGACAATTGTCCAATGCAACAAGAGTATTCCAATATTCAAAGGGTTGAGGGATGAAAAGCAAACTTAATAAGTACAGAAGCATCTCTATTGTGACAAGTTATGGAGAAAAGATTTTATTATGACAAAATGTCTGTCCAAGCTAGTTTAGAAGAAGGATACCAGTATGTACAGGTATATACAGTGCCTTAAAAAAGTATTCATGAGGCGAATGGGCGGCAGCTCCTAAGATGGCTGTGACCTTCTAGAGCTCTGCACCAATCCAGTCCACTAAAGCCTGCTGTAACCATCAGGACGCCTGCCTAAGCAGTACGCAATGGAAGGGATACATACCAGGAATGCTCCAATGACCCCAGCCTTAGTCAGGAGAGACCTCTCTCACCAGATGAACTCCGCCGCTGGCCCCCTCAGCTACACCAAAATGGCAACCACCACTCCACAAGGGAGAAACACTGATGCTGAGGCAGATGAATCCATAGCTGTCCAGGTTGCAACTCCTCCATCCATGCCAGACACAGTGAGTCTCCCGCACATGAATCGCTGTTGGGGATGGGCTCCTGATGACTCCTATGAATGATCCTTTAGCAGGACTACTTACTTGTGAGGGAGATACCTGTAACAGCACTCTAGTACCCACTGACTTTCCCTCTATAATGGTAGCCCTCTCTCAGATGCTATCCAGAAGTCTTGCACTAAATGCTGCCCAAATCACTTCATCTGTCCACGCAGACCTGCAGCAATTGGGTAGGAGGATTGAAGTCATTGAAAAAAAGGCAGATCAATCTGTAGCCAGAATCAATGAAAATTCTGCCAGAATTTAAGACATACAGGACCAACTAGAATCCACACTATCTAAGATCGATGACCTGGAGAATAGGTCCAGACATTATAAGTTCAGAATAAGGGGTCTCCCTGAATCTGTGAAAGATGTCCTGCCAGCAGTTAAGGCCCCCTTTAAAGGGCTCATTCCGGACATTACTGAACACCTCCTGGAGCTTGACAGAGCCCACATAGCCTTACAGCCCCCCTTCTCAGATGGCCTCCCCAGGGACATTATAATCAAACCTAATTTGTCTCTGTCAAGGAGGAAGTGATGATAAGATCGAGAATGGCTGACACCCTCACTACACAGGGTCATACAGTTGAGATATTTGCTGACCTCTCACCCTACACGGTACAGAAGAGGAGATCACTTAACCTCCCTGTCAGTATGATTATTTCAGATTTTTGGTGCTGAAAGTGGTACCATTATTTTGCATGGAAATTTGGCATTTTGTATTGTAGGCCTGTAATTCTTAGGAATAACACACTTAAATCTGTCTAAACAAGAGTCTAGCAGACATCCCAGGTATGATAAAGTTTGAAAAACAAAATCATAGATTATAATATAAAAAATAACTTTAAATAATTATACCAAATAATAATATAATAATAATAAAAATTATTCAATGTAATCAAATCAAAAACACTGAAATTTGCTCAGTTGCAGAATCATCGCTGTCATTACTTTCAGTGTTTGATGACCGATCTCCCCACAAATCACTATTGCTCAATTCTGCAAGTGATACTAATTTATTATTGCTGTTTTCTAGCTAAAACCACTTTTGATATAAAGGGACGGTTTTCGTTCAATTTTCCGAGAGTTCAATTTTCCGAGAGTTCAATTTTCCGAGAGTTCAATTTTCCGAGAGTTCAATTTTCCGAGACTATGTACCAAAGTTGATTATGGCTGTAGATGTTATGTGTATTTCGCCTTTATGTCAAATGCAATTGTTTCAGAATAAAAACTTGTTCAAAAAAAAAAAAAAAAAGGGACGGTTTTCGTTGCTATGGACAATCTCCAGATTATTGAAGTCAGGGAACATGGGGGTGGTGGTCCCTGAGGTCTGGGCGAACAGACCACCTTTGGTATTAAAAAATCCAGAAGAGGCTCTTTTCTTTAAATCCTCCAAACACTGTGGAGGGGACATGGTCACCCACTCAGGGTTGACCAGTTTCATTACTTGGGTCACCTTTGGGTCCCCATTATTCATGGCTGTACTGACAAAAAGTTGTGGACTATCTACATCGCAGGCTAGATAAATCTTAAAAAGCCGGGAAACAAAAGAATAGAAATCTTCTACTGGCTGCTGTTTACACAAAATCAAATCATGTATTGGCATTTCTGGTTTATAGGCTTTCCTCCATGCTGCGAGAAGATTGTTCCAAAGTGAGTGCCAGTCTTCCTCAATCTCATATAATTTACTAGCAATGAACCATTTTGATACAGCTATATCTGCCAAACTTCCAGGGTCTACGGCACTTATTATGACTTCCAAGTCTTCTAGTGACATACGTGCCCCATTCGCAGTATCTTTTAAGGAAATTAACTGCTGCTCGGGGATCTTTTCTAGGCTTGGGACAGGTTTCTTTAATTTCCCTGACAGTACCTAATGGCAGCGGAATTTGGACTTGCGTGGTCCCCATGGTAATGAGGGGTAAAGCAAGTGTAGCTGCTTTCTCAGAGTCAGTGGTGACAGGGTTTCCAGGACCTGTAAGGCCGCGTACACACGCGGGGACTGTTCGCTCAACTTTGTCCGCTGAACAGTGTTTCTGGGGACAGTCCACTCGTGTGTGGGCTTTCAGCGGACAGTTTCAGCGAACAGTCTGCTGAACAAAGTTTTTCGGAATTTCCGAAAAACTGTCCCCTCGTGTGTAGGCTTGTTCGTCAAACTAAGTTCCGCGCATGCTCAGAAAGGATTTACACGCCGAAGTTTGCATTGCAGTGTATAGGACGTCGTTTTCTAGTCCCGTCGTACGTGCCGTTCACGTCATCGCGCACGGTTTCAGCGGACTGTTCGTTCGTCGTGTGTGGCCAAGTCCGTCCATGCTAATTTTGAGCGGACTGTCCGCTGAAACTGTTTGACGAACAAAGTTGAGCGAACAGTCCCCGCGTGTGTACGCGGCCTAAGGGAGACTAGGGAGGTGTTGACACCCCGTCTTTTTCCTCGTCCTCTTCAAGGTCCAGGCATGTCTGCTCGTCCACAGAAGGGGCTTCAGGCAAGGATGTTCTCTCTCCTCCTGCCGCCTGTCCTCCTCCTCTTTCTCCCTCTGCTTTTCTTCCTCCATTCTGCCAATGACTTCTGTAGCTTTTCTGTCTACTTCTTCTTGATCTAACCATGTTTTCCCTTTGTGGTCAGTAGGGATGAGCCAAACACCCCCGGTTCGATTCGCACCAGAACCTTCGAACGGACCTAAAATTTGTATGAACTTTAGAACCCTATTAAAGTCTATGGGACTCGAATGTTCAAAATCAAAAGTGCTCATTTTAAAGGCTAATATGCAAGATAAGCAACAGACAACACCAGCAATAAGGGGTATCTTCAGGTGTATACTGTGCTGGAGGCACACACCACTCACTTTAACTCCTGCAGATGCCTGTATTAGAGAACACCAGCAATAAAGGGTAGATACAGGTGTATACTGTGCTGTGCTGGAGACACACAACACCCACTAACTCTTGCAGACTCCTTAATTAGAGAAAAACAGCATTAAAGGGTAGATACAGGTGTATACTGTGCTGGAGGCACACAACACCCACTTTAACTTTAAGATGCCTGAGAAAAGAACACACTGTCCCTGCCTATCTAGCTCTTTCCCTCACGCCAGAACACACTACACAAGGCCGCCTCGCTGGCAGCCTTATATAGTGTGGGGCATGTACTAAACCCCCTGGCCACAGGCATCCTGCCTGTGGCCAATTATGGCTCTCCTCTCTGCCGGCGCTGTGATTGGCCAAGCATGCGTGGTCACAGTGCATGCTTGGCCAATCATGAGCCAGAAATGCACTGCCATGGTGTAGTACATTGTGGGCCGTTTGTGCCACATGAATTTGGTGCGAACGGTCCACAAAGTTCTGAATTCGCCGAACAGACGAACGGCCGATGTCCGACTCGAACATGCGAGCTCATCCCTAGTGGTCAGCTATAGCAATTAGTGCACACATGGTCAACTCTAGAGAGGGGTAAAGTTTTTTCTTTGGTTTCCTTTCTGTATCAGTTTTAATCAGAACATAGGTGGAGGGAGTACTATACGCACATACCCTTTCAAATCTTCCCTGTTTGAATCATAGTAAGGGGAGTGGACAGGGGCAGAGGCAAATGTTTGCTCTTGAGGGGGCTTGTCTAGGGGATGAGGGAACCGTTTTCTATATTCCTTCAATGCTTTAGACCATATTTTACAGCATTCAATCATATATTTTTTATCATAAGGGAACGGTGGATAATTATACTGTCTATGTTGCCCACACATTTTAGTGACCGCCTCCCCTTCTTCTGCAGAACATGGTCTGCATTTGGTTATCCCCGAAATTTGTAGAACATGTGCTCTAGTTAATATGTTTTTCCAGAAGGGTTCAGTATAATGTTTTCTATAGTTCCCAGACATGAAATCTAAGGGAGTGGGCTGATCCGGCTTACCTTACGAACCTCCCTTTCCCGGCAGATTTCCCATGTTTAATTCTTATACTTTAATTTATATTATAACTCTATTTATACACATCAATTGCAGAACACACAATCAATGACTTAGGGCAAACCACAAATCTTTCACCAGTTCTAAATTCAAGAGTACTCCTGACACCTTTATCTGTTAGACCTTCTTGAAATTCGAAGGTATGATATATATTGAACCTTAATGTCTGTATCCGCGGTACCCCTTCACGGAACAAAGGAAAGGTTGTTCCTATCTCAGCCCCTCTTTCCTGTGCTCGAACTGGACTCTGGTGGTCAATGGAAAAACTCTCTGACCGGTCGGGTAGTCAAGACACCATACACAGTGTGTGGATGATCAAGAATACAAAGGTTTATTCCGGCTTCACAGAATAATATGCAATAAACAAAAAAGGGTCGTATAGGGGGAAGGCCCCATAAACAACCAATCACATTTAAGCATTTAAGGTTAATAGGTAGTAGTTAATAGTAATAGTAGAATAGTAGTAGTCTCTATGCAATCTACTACACATGGAAAAACTTTATGATGTGTGGAGATGCCAACACGCGTCTGAAAGAGACTATGCATATTTCTGTGCTAGGCACAGAACTTACTCGTGTAGAGATGTCTTTAATATGGACAAATGGTTACTGCAACATGTATCTGCATCAAAAATTCATGGCGTCATGTAGTCTGACCATGCAGCTATATCCATAACGATAGCCGAAAAGGGTGTCTCCCCTCCCATCTGCATCTGGCGATGCAATGTCAGTATCTTACAAGAACCCACTAGCTGAAAAATCATTAAAAACAAGTTGTGAGAATTCTTCCAGTTGAGTGCTCCATTAGTAAACATTCCTTTCACAGTTTGGAATGCCCATAAGGTGTTAATCTGAGGTATTTTGTCCAACAAGGGACCAGAGCAAAGAAATGTTACAATCTCAAACTTAATACTCTCACCTCTGAAATCCACAAATTAGAATCACAAAGCAAACACAATCTTACACCTAATATCTCAAATAACCTTCATAAACTTAGAGAAGACTTAAGAACACTCCTGTCACAATGATATCACAAATGCCTAAGACACTTATGCCGCGTACACACGATCGGACTTTCCGGTAGACTTGGTCTGGCGAACCAGAATCTGGCAGACAATTCGATCGTGTGTGGGCTCCAGCGGACTTTTTTTTTGCCCAAAAGTGTAATGGACAAAGAAATAAAACATGTTTCAAATCTATCCGACGAACTCAAGTCAGGCAGACTAAAAATTGTGAAAACCGTTCGTCTGTGTGCTAGTCTAATGGACCAAATACAACGCAAGGGCAGCTATTGGCTACTGGCTATTGAACTTCCTTGTTTAGTTCCGTTTACATCATTGCGTTCAAAATTAATGGACTTTCGAATGGACTTAGTCCAGTCGTGTGTGGCCAAGTGTGTTCGTTCGTTCAGAAAGTCCGTCGGACCTCTGCCAAATGTCAGTCGGGAAGACCGTCGGACCTAGTCCATTGAAAAGTCCGGTTGTGTGTACGCGGCATTAAAAGCACACACACCACCGCAAATAGAGCAGGCAAATATCTAGCCAACAGGGTCAAAGCAGTAAAATCCAAATCAAGAATAGCTCATCTTCTCCACCCTACACTTAATCACAAGTTTATCAATCCTCAGGAGATTGCAAACCAAATTGCTGAGGGGGGGCCTGTACAATCTCCAAGGGTATTCTCAGACACATCAACCCACTAAAGAGAGTATTAAAAAATTCCTACACAAACATCACCTACCATCCATATCAGACTCCCAACTACAAGAGTTAAATTCCTCCGATTACTCAAACTGATATAGAGCGACTCATAACAACCCTACCAAATGGAAAATCACCCGGACCAGAAGGATTTTCTAACGAATACTATAAATTATTAAGCCCAATATTATCCCACCATTTGTATAAGGTGTTTACTGAGGCAGCACCTTCCTCCTCTTTCCCTTGGGAAATGCTCAAGGTATATATAATTACACTTCCAAAACCAAGGAAAGACCCTACCACACCAGCTAATTTCAGACCTATCTCATTATTAAATTCTGACTTCAAAATCTACGTGAAACTAAATGCCTTACTTACATTATCCCATCTTTAATACAAAAAGACCAGATCGGGATCATCAAGGGGAGACAGACTTCTGACACTACCAAGAGAATATTGAACATTATGCACTATGCAGAAAAATCTTGAACGCCTTCTCTGCTACTCTCGATTGATGCAGAGAAGGCGTTCGATGGAGTCCATTGGAAATAGATGCCTATGGTGCTAACAAAGTTTGGGTTCACAGAATCCATTTTATTGGCAGTTATAGCATTGTACTCTCAACCCATGGCACAGGTATACACATGGGACCTATTGTCCAAACCATTCACAATATCAAACGGAACTCAACAGGGTTATCCCTTATCCTACACCATATTTAACCTAATGATTCAACCTCTTGCTGAAGCTATCAGAACTCACCCCCTCATAACGAGGTTTCAATTCCCCTTACGTTAACATACCATCAACCTTTTTGCGGACAACGTCATACTTAACCTACCCAACCCACACTAGTCTCTACCTGTAGTTCATTAAGTACTATCTAAATTTTATGAAACCTTCTACCATAAGATCAATTTTTCGAAATCTCAAATTATGGACCTTAGCCTTAATTATTTATCCAAATGAGCTCTCAAGAGTGCTCTCTTATTCAAACAGAGTTCCCAGGGCACTGTATTTAGGTGTCATCCTAACCAGTAAATCCTCTGAACTGCCCTCATCAAACTGTGTCCCTCTAATAATCTATAGTAGACTAGCCTCCTTTAAAATTATGATACTACCCCAAATTCTCTACCTGTTCAGATCACTCCATATTCCAGATTACTATCTTAGGACCATGTCGAGTCTCCTTAAGAACTATGTATGGCAGGACAAGAGAGCCCAATGCCCCCAAGCTTACTTAATTCCACATAGGTCCCTAGGAGATGCAGTACTGGTGGACATATGGGACTACTATAGGGCTGTCCACATGGAACAACTTAAATTCTGGCTCCGTGACACAGATCTCCATCTGCGGAAAGAAATTGAATTACCTATTTCCGACCCCCAGTCTATTCTGCCTAATAATTTGTGATTCATGGAACCCATGGGATATCTCCAAACTCCCTCTACCATCCCAAACATCAATATTAGCATGGAGATCACCAGTCTTTTCTCTATTAAAGAGTACAAGGGGCCATCAAACTACCCCCTTAATATCCTAGAAAGTATAATCCCATCACTCTCTACTAAACTCTTCCCTACAAGGGTATAAACTTCATGCAAGATTTCATGCAGGGTACTAAACCCAAATCAGTAAACACCCTCATGGCAGATTTCAAGCTCCCTAGAGAGGTTTACTTTACATGAATGAGCATTACACACTTTCTGGCCAAACACCCCATTCTGACCATCCGTGTACCCTCCAATCTTTGGGACTTTTACTCACAAAACAAGATGACCAGGGGAATATCCCTTTTCTACAATGCCCTGCGGAACAAAACAATTTTTCAAAAAGCCAATACCATGCTGAAATGGGAAGCAGACCTCCAATCCCGCTTCACCCCTCACCAATGGTGTTCTGCGCTGGACACGATATATAGGGTGTTGCACTGCATAGCCCACTGGGAAATGACCATAAAAATCACCCACAAATGGTACTACACCCCATACAGGCTAGCAAAATTCTCCTCATTCACATCTCCATATTGCTGGCGTAACTGTGGCCAAGTAGGTCATCTTCTCCATATCCGTTGGGAGTGTCCTATTGGACACAAGTCTTTAAGTATGTAGCATCGATTACCAGAATTCTCCATCCTCCATACCTAGCACTCCTGAATATTGGGATTAACCTTTAGCCACATTCCTTCTTTTTTTGTATAAATCTATATATAATTGTTTCTAGGATATTGTAATTGAATTTGGAATATCTATCCTCTTTCCCCACCTTTCTTGTTGGTTTGTTCCTTTCCCAAGCCCCTCCAATTTCTTCTTTCCCATCTATATATCTTATTAGGTCATAGTCGCTTACCAACGTCATCATGGCAGACTTTTGTGGACAGGCGTGGGAAGGTCTGATGACCAAAATTGAGCTATCCCACCAGACTTCTGGTATCAAAGAAGAAGATCTAGCTAGGTCATTTATTAGACTCCAACAGTTAGTGGAAAAAAAGTGTGTTTCTTTTGGCACAAAAAATATTTTGAAAAATATTTGGAACACAATATCACACCCTGGGGTTTGCGTATTCAAATTTTCACCAATTTGAAAAAAATTGATGATAATTTGAAACTTCTATGGGAATCTAACCTACAGACTTGCTCCTCTCGTATGATCACCATTCTCTGTTCTCAGTATGAACATTAGATCTCCCTACTTAATGAAAAGATACAAAAATGGGTTGTCGAACATACTTCAATAGCCTCTTCGCCTGTGTTTGCTCAAAAAGAAAAGTATATTAAAGAAATTATTGAAAAATACACTGCGGATATTATCAAAACCAAACAAAACTACGTTTTTGCGGGAATCAACTGGCGCACGAGGGAGGGTACGCATATAGATGGAATTCTAGTACCCCACCTAGACCCTTTCTGAGGGAAAGAACTTTTGCATCCCTCAATGAAGATAATATCCCTAACATTCCACTTCTTATCGGGACCTCTCTAAAGACAGACTACCTAAGAAAAAAAAGGAAACTCGGATGGTCAATCCCTAGAATCCTTTAAATGTACTTTTGGGATAACACAAAATCATAGACCTCCTGGCCCTCCAAGCGGTTCTCGATCACAACCACCCATGCCATACTCTTCCTTGTCTAATCTTGCACCCGGAACTTCCCAACCAACTTTAAATATGGATCAAAATCCAGTACTATCTGCATGTATATCACCGGGCACCTCTACAAAGGTAGACACTTCAAACACTATATTTCCTACTTTGCAATCTCCATCTTCTGATCTTAAACTGGCACCCATTTTTTTAGGGAAGGCACAGGAGGTGGGCATCTGCACACCCCTGGATGCCTTTCCCCAACAGATAGGAGAACAAATCAATTTGAAATAATTAATCTGTCCTCACATCGGCTGTCTCAGTCAGAGTCAGGTCCTTCAATTGGGCCTGACCTTCTGTCCGGATTCCGATGCAGACCGATTTACAATTATTAAGGATATTCACCTATTTGCACGTAAACTTGTGTTTAAAACTTTTTATGATAAATCCACACAATCATGTTGAATAATAATCCTAATATCTGGACTTTTGTCCAGCAAACCACACGAGAAATAGAAAAGATTCAATGTCTTGAGACCAAATTTAATAAGCTTTCAAAAAAGTAACAATGGGCATTAATTTCTGTACAAAACAATTCATCAATAATAATAAAACCAGCCGATAAGTGTGGCAATTTGGTAATAATGGATGTTAAAAATTGATGAAGCTATGTGCTTAGATATTTTGCAAAATAAAGATTGGTAAAGACCAATTACCAAAACTGTGATTGAGCATTATAATAATGAATATTACAGTATTATTGCGAAAGCCCACCATCAAGGCATTATTAATGTTAATACATGGAATTTTCTTTTTGTAAAGAACCCAAGAATTCCAACTTTTATGCTCTCCCAAAAACGCACAAATCTCTAACCTAACCACTGGGGAGACCCATTGTGTCCGGGTGTAAGTGTTTGACTGAAAATGCTAGTAGTCTTGTGGATCAATATCTTCATCCACATGTAATGTCACTTCCTATACCAAGGACACAATGTATTTTCTAAGGAATATCGAAGGGATGACTCCCCCTCCCGTCACCCGGTTGGTGACCATTGATGTTGAGAGTCTATACAATACTATTCCAACAAGGGTTTATCAGTAATTGAAAACCAGTTAAAGGACCAGGGGAAAATTAGCAGATTGCTACAATAAGTTTGTGGTAAAACTTTTGAGATTTACTCTTACCCGTAATGTCTTTGTATTTGGATCCTCCCATTAACTCCAGGTGCAGGGGGTTGCAATGGGGGCATGTTGTGCCCCATTGTATGCCAACCTGTACCTGGGGGGTGGGAGAGGGAACTCTTTGCCAGGGATAACGTGCCGGAGTTGCTCAGCACGTTGTCATATGGCATCGATATATCGATGACATACTTATGTTTTGGACCGGTACCAGGCAGGAATTGGATTTGTTCATGATTGCTATTGGAAATAACCAATTTAATTTGAAGTTTACTATGTAAATTGTGATCTTGCTAAAGTTATTTTTTTTAGATTTTGAAATATTTTTTAACACTGTTGGATCTTTGGGTACCTCGCTTTATCGCAAACCGTCGGCACCAAACACTATTTTGCATGCAGCCAGTTCACATCCAGTTTCATTAAAAAAGAGTATACCATACAGTCAATACCTTCATATACGAAGGAACTGTTCAAGTGATGAAGACTTCTTGAAGGAAGCACATGATCTGCATTCCAGATTGCGCAATAGAGGATATAGTCATAGTTGTCTAAAAAAAGCTTTTAACAAAACTCGTAAATAAAACAGAAGTTCCCTCGTCTATTCAACTAGAGATAAGGAATCTGAGGAATGTCTCCGAATTATTACACCATACTGTAAACAACATCATCAAATTCGTGCAATTCTGAAAAAAAATTTGGCCCCTGCTTTCAGCAGAACCAGTGATTAATAAATACATTAAACCACATTCGGTTATCACTTACAAAAAAGCAAAGTCTATTAAAGACAGGGTAGTACACACCCATCACAACGTAGTGTCCACCGTAGCTTCTGATGTTGCACGGACCTTCTCTTGTGGTGACTGGGATGTATGCCATTTTATTAGTAATAGTAGTGACATGGCCAAATTCACTCAATTAGACATAAGGTAACCTGACAAACTACTGGTGTGATTTACATTATGCAATTCCGGTGTGGCTGTTATTATATTGGCAAAACGAAACGTCTATTTTTTAAAAGAATTTGTGACCATGTGGGTCCTATCGCTAAGAAAAAAATGGTAACAGCCATAAGCACACATGTAGGCTTGTATCATAATTTGATTCACAAATGATTTATTTTTCTGCTCTTGACCACCTGCCCCTAGGAGGTAGTGTGGATCGAGTTTTACTTCAGCTTGAGACCAGATGGATACATAGCCTTCGGGATACAATTTATCTTGATATCAATGAAACCCCCCCCCCCTTTTCCTCCTCCCCCTTCCCCTCTGTTCCCCTCCTTTCCCATTGTTTCTTTCCACATTTCCATGTATTTCCATATCCTAATTCTCTATTTTTTTTTGAAAAGATAACAATCATGGATCTTAAGAATAATATGCAATAGTGAGTTTTGTGAATGTTTCTACTATGCAGTATGCATCTATTATTAATTATATTTATGTGTAGTATGTTTATTATAAACATTGAAATCTGATTGTATAAACAAATTTTTCTATATCTATGAGATGTATACGTTTTGAGCTGAATAAAATGATTTGTATGCGTCTCCATTCTATTGTCCTCACCACCTAAGTCTTTAAGGTCATTGGACCTTCCTCCTATTCTTTCATCTTTCTTTGCCTGTCATATATTTTCATACTTCCTCGTCCTTTCTCTTTCCAGTGTTTTCTCTAATTAACATCCGTCACTATAGTCCCTTCACTTTTTAGTCCTTCTTCCCATTACTTTATCCCCCCTCCTCTTTCCACGATTACATTCACTTTATTTATTTTTTAACTGCCTTCTGACACCTGGTGACTTGAAGGCAGAGATGGAGGACTGAGGAGCGCCCACTAATTGTGCTATGTCAGCTGCTCCAGCACCGCACTCTCTTACACCTATTGCTCGCTAGGCATTTTGGGTAGTTTCGTTTTTTCACCCTGGGATGCCTTCACTTCAGGTGTGCAGCACGCCACCCACTAATTACATGGGCGGCGTCTGCACACATAAATAGAACCCTTCTCATTCACTCATTAGACACTGGAGGGGGTTGTCACATTCTGTCCTATCTTCTGATTTAAAGTAGTCATTTTCATTCTTTTTTACTGCTGGCTCATGTTTTTTAGTACTCTTGGTTTCCTGCCTAGGATGAAACACTGTTGCCTCTTATCCTCTTATCCATTGATGTTACATGAACTCATTTGCATTTATAGTTTTGATTTCAGCCTATTGCTGTCTGTGTTGATTTTCCCTGCCTGCAGTAGGGACAGATGATCTGTAATTAGGCTTATATGGTCCTCCAAATATATAGGTTGACCAATAAATACATTATTATTTTCAATATAAGCAATCTTTGGTCTTAATGAGTAGAAATACGTATTTATTTTTCATATTAATATATGAATATTTTAAGATTACAAATTCTCATTCTGGTCTACATTTCCCAATCAGACATGATTGTGTTACATAATATTGTGGCACCCCTGGTCTCTTTTTAAGACCCCGTTTTTTGCAGTCTGTAAGTATTCCCATCACCTCTTTTATCACAGCATGACTAATTTTCTTTTTTTTCTTTATCACAAACCCCCTTTCACCTCACATTTTCCTCCCTTCATTTGGTTTGGGGTTTTCTTTTCCTTTTATTTCTCTTCCTTTTCTTCTCCTTCCCTTCCCATCTCCCCTTTCTTTTTCCCAATTCCCTTTTCCTCCCTAGTCATTTCTCCCTATCCCTTTTGCTTTCCTTCTCCTTATTTCCTTCCTTCCTATTTCTTCCTCATACCTTTTCCCCTTTCTTTCTCTCCCTCTCCTCCCTTCCCACATTCCTTCCCCAACTTATTTCCAACCCTATCAATATCCTTTCTCCCCCCTTCTCCTTTCCCCTCTTCCTATTCCCCTCCTTTCCTCCCTAATTTGCCCCCCTTTTCCCATTCCCCCTCCCGTTCCGCCTTTCTCTTTTTCACCTCATTCCTTTTCTCGTTATATTTTCCCTTCCCCTTTCCCCCCTTCTACCCCAAACCCCCCCCCCCCCCATTTTCTTCCTCTCATCCTTCCCTCCCCTTGCCCGACCACTCCCTTTGTTTTCCCTACCGCTCCCTTCCTCCTTTCCTTTTCCCCCCTTTTTTTCTCCCCCCTTCTCCTTTCCTTTCTCCCCCCCCATCCCCTTCCCTACTTTCCCTGTCTTTCCTCTCCTTCCTTTCTTTCCCTTCATTTTTTTCTATCCCCTTTTCTTCCTTCTCCCATTCTCTTCCATCTTCCTTTCCCCCCTCCTATCTCCCTTCCCCCCTTTCTTTTCCTAATTCATCTCTGGTTAATTCTTTCTTTTTGTATAGACTGGCCCCAGCCTTTGGTCGTGGGCTTCCTCTGGCTAGTCTTTTGAGCACAGCCCAGTGTCTGTTTTTCCACTCCACTTACTAGTGGCTCTACATCAGCACGCAGGTAATAAACCCTGGTTGATGGGTAATCAACAGATACGGACTGTCAAGACACACATCTCTTTGTATACTGGCATTGTCTTGAATATTTATAACTGTATTTTTGTGTTTGTAGTCCCACATCTACTTTGACTTTCAACAAATATCCCCCGAGGAAGCCCCAGCGGGTGAAACATGTCGGGACACAATTGCTGAAAGACTTTGATTTATCTACCCTTATGATGTGTAACTGTATTGCTCAATGTTGGGTATAGCCATCTCTATTGTTTTTAAATGTCTGTATTATTGTTGAATACAGTTTGTTATTTTTTATAAATGCTATGGTTTCTTTTTTGGCACCCTGAAAGTCCCATTAAGATACCTTTCGAAATTCCCATTGCATGACTATGCAATTGTCATTTGTCAGTAGCACAGTGCCATAAGCAAAAATCTTCCAGAGGTCAAGTGGTTAATGTACACCAAAATGCATTCAGGTTGCCATATTGCACTGAATTTCACACAGAATTACAGTGCTGAATTTTGAAAAGGAAGGGTGATATTTAATACCATTCAATTACAATGTGGCATGTGTAGCACTTGTATATGCTATATTAGCTATATTTTTTCCAGTGGAGTTACCTTTAGTTTTCCAAACTGCTGCCTTTCTGATACTGCAGTTCTCATTTCATTGTCTTAATATCAAGTAGACCGTAGTTATGTCAGTCTCTGCTGACAGTGGGATAATTCTACTATTTAAAATCTTGACCAGATTTTTCCAGATTTGTCCAGATGAGATGGAAACGTCTCTTTTTTTTCATGTCTGTCGTTGCAATCAGCTCAGGCGAAGAGATAAACATGAACTGATAGGGCCTAAATAGTCTGTACAAATGAAAATGTAATTATATTATTAAATACAAACAGAGACAAAAATAATACTGTATAATAGACCCAGGAAACATAAAAATTAAAAAAACATTTATTTCCCTTATTAACTACAAGATATTATAATATTTATTTCTTAGTTCAACCTACTCAATCTGGAACATCTCTAATTCTGTGAATATTAAGTTTTCCTCCAATAATCTATCGTATGCACCCTGCACAGATTTTATCTCATGTTGATTCCTTTAAAATTTAAAGATGTTATCATTTCCACACCTTTTGCTTCATGTAATTGCTGCTCCTGCTGGCGGAACATACTTTAAATAAATATAAATAAACAGCTTGGACACTGCTTGCAACTATAGCCAAAATAAATATGTACATCTGTGTTTTAATGGCAATGTCTTCATCTTTGTGCTGTAATTCTGGTTTGGGAAGATTTTTCTTGCATTAGTTTTGGCTGAGATTACATTATTCCTACAAGTAAACATTCAGTTATGCATTAATCAATAATTTAATTGCATTGATCAACAACACCAGCATTTAACAGCACCATCATTTATGTGCAAGGAACTTCCACTTTATAAATAAAGATATTTGTGAGGCAAGGTTATTTTTATTTCAGCAGTGCATTAAAACGTTCAGAAAACAAATTATTTTATACAGCATGTCACCCGTGATTTAGTCAGAACATATACAAGAACAGTGTAGACTGTGCACATTGTGTTAATCTTAAAGCTAAATACACTGGGGGGGGGGGGGGGGGGGGGGTGTCACAGCTAATGTAGCCGGAAGCTTCTGCTTTATGCTCAGCCATCACTCTGACCATTAATCCAGTGGATTCCCTTCTATTCTGTGACCTCACTAGTTCCCACTAACTGAGCCGATCGTGGACTTCCCGGGCTACACAGCGGTGCTTTCCTTTGGTGCCTACGCCGTGTCAAGGAGAGGAGCAGCAGCCCAATCCGTGCCAGACCAAGCTGGCCAAGATGGCAGTGAGCTGTCTCATGCGGCAAGGGAGCGGTACAAATAGGCGGCCCACAAGCTATTCTTCAAGGCTGCACGTAAGGATGCTTCATTGCTGTCAGCTGTACTGGATGACAACCAAGCGGGAGCGGATGATACTGTCCCACTGGAGGATCCTACCACACCGCTGCTTACTTGGGGTAATGTGAGTACCCCGGTAAGTAGTTCTGCCATGAGGTTAGCTTCCCCATATGATGTTCTGCCATGAGGTTGGCTTCCCCATATGATCAGGATGATCCTGAACCAACTCTGAGAGACATTATGGCGGCCGTCACCTCATGTAACACCTCTCTAGCTGCACTGACCTCAGAAATAAAAGGGGTAAAACAGAATTCTCTTTTGCCCGACAGGACATGCAGAAACTGTGAGACTGCACTGCTACACTGGAGGGGAGAGTCAGTACTTTATAGAGGATGACTGGGCCCCCATACAACGCGTTGTGCACTACAATGTGGTTACTGTCGCTAAACAGGCCGCCCAGATTTGACGACATGGAAAATATGATGCAGAGAAATAATATCCGGGCCATAGGTACACCGGAAAAATCTGAAGGGAACCTAATGCACTTTATTGAACAGTGACTCCTTCAAATCTATGGGAAAGGCTCCTTTTCTGTTTTGTGTTGAGCTGGCGCACAAAGTACCCATGCGGCTGCTACCGCCGGGCATTCCCCTGCGCACATTTCTATTTAAATTACTAAACTACAAGGATAGAGATCTTATTCTCTCAAAAGCCAGATCTCTAGGGAATGCTTTGGTGATGGCTAACGCCAAAATCTCGCTATTCCCTAATTTCTCTGTGTAAGTACAGAGGCAAAGAGCACAATTTAATGATGTTAATAAATGCTTGAGGGCCCTCAACACACAATAATTCATGCTATACCCTGCTTGTCTTCGTGTGGTGGCCAGAGACCAGGTCCATTTCTTTGAAAAACTGCAACTGGTGTAACAATGACTGGATAGAGGAAGAATGAGCCATCTGGGAGGAAGCGGCGAACCATAAGCAAGCTGTTTGAAGGGCCGTGTTGTTATTACACATCTTCTGCAACTTTTCGCAGGGATCATGGTTGTCCATTTCAGTTCTGCCATTGACAAGGCGGTTGCCCTGAGAGATAGGTGTTAACTTTCACATGATGGTATTACCTGTTGTGACACTTTTGCGTGTGAGACACCCAGGAAGTCTGGCCAGAGGCCCTGTCCCCTCAGACTCCAAGGTCCCATCGGGACAAAGTAATCTCCACATGTTTTCTGCAAAGGCCCTGTTGGTCTCTATGTTAATTTTTACAGTGACTCCTAGCCTTACTTGGGGCTCAGGAGGGGCATTGCCCTAACTAATCGCTGATCCAGTGACAAAGCCGGAAATCTCTTGCATTTACCGGGTGATTTTTTTCTATACAAGGACAATGCTGTGGTAATCCTTTGTGTCCTATAATGTGTGCCTATATTCCCTTACGAGTTATGTTTGCTCGGCAGTCATCTCTTCTTGATATGCAATGGCTAGATCTCATGTAGTGCTTAGTTGAAATGTGAGAGGCCTGGGTAATAGCGTGAGAAGGCTGGCTGTAACTCACATGGCTAAATGCCTACGTTTCTCTGTACTCTGTCTGCAGAAAACACATATGCTTGCAGATAAGACTACACAGTTTTCTGCCCATATGTTCAGCCTGCAATTTCATTCCATGTATTCATCATTCTCCCGGGGAGTGAGTATACTAATCCCCCAGTGGATTCCCTTTTCATGTCAGCTTTCAGTAGTAGACAATGATGGGCAGTATATTTTCTTACCATGCAACTTAGATGGGTTGGATTGTATTTTGGCTAATGTGTATATACCTCTTCCCTTTTCCTCTGAAGTTCTCAAGATTTTGACGGGTTTCCTAGCCCGTCACCCTAATGTTCCAGCTCTCATTGTGGGAGATTTTAGTAATTATTTAAACTTTGAGCTAGACAAATTTACAATGGCACATTCCCGTCAAACCTCTACTGGGGGACTGACATCATTCGCCAGTCTTCTAGCAGAGATGGGACTCCATGATGTATGGTGGTTTAGTCAAACTTACTCTTGCCACTCTGCCTCACACAGGGGCCTCTCCAGAATTGTTCTTGGCCTTTGCAATGAGGAAATTCTTCTATGTATTGTTGATGCCCAGTATGAACCGAGGACGATTTTGAATCACTCCCCATACTGAGCTCAAATAACTACCTCAGGCCCTCATAAACGTACGTATTAGAAGATAAACCCATTTTGTGTCTCTTTGTTCCCCATTCCTGATCCAGTAATTACCACTCTAATGGATTTTCTTAATGTAAATAGACATGCAACGCCCCCTGGCGTGTACTGGAATACCCTTAAGGCTTTTACTCCGGCGCCAGTTTATTAAATCAATCACCTCTGTAAAGACCAAGACCAAGGCTTGGGAAATGTCAGTACTGCAGGAGGTTAGCAAGGCAGAGGCTGTCTTTATTGCAAATCCCACAGACCAAACTGAGAGACGATGGCTGAAGGCACAAATTATGGCTAAGCAAATTACTTTTTAACGAAGGTTGAAAACAGAAGGTTCTTTCTACAACAAAAATGTTATGAGGAAGGAGAGAACACTGGACACATTGGCCATGATGGCTCAGTCCAACAGGGGTCCCTTCTTCATTCCTGCTGTTTGGGACATTTCTGGGACAGTGGTGAGTTCTCAGGCTAATGTCCTGCAGACCTTTTTGGCTTTTTATTCAGATCTGTACTCCTCTAAGGTCTCTTGTACCCTCTTATCAGAGTGTGCATTAACACAGCTCTCCTGGTCTGATAGAGACATGTTAAACGCCCCCCCCCCCCACACCACAGAAGAGCTACTAGAGGCATTGGCCCTTTCACTCCCTGGGGAAATCTTGGGGGGCGTATGGGTTGCCGGCAGAGGTCTACAAAAAATATTCTGAATCTATGTTGCCTCAATTGAAGCAGACTTTGACAAAAGGCCTTGAAATTGGGCCACTTGCCTCCATCAATGTCAGAAGCTACCATTTTCCTCATACTTAAGCCAGGCAAGGACCCTCTTCTTCTGGACTCCTATAGGCCGATATTCTTATTAACAACAGACGTAAAACTCCATAACCTTGGCTACCCGTCTAGAGTCTGTTATCCAAAAACTCATTCACCGAGACCAATCAGGATTTATTTCTTATAGGTCAACAGCGTTGACTATTAGGTACCTATTTCTCAACTTACAGATCCCAGTAGACAACCCAGACAATAGGCCGGTGCTCTTCCTTGATGCTGCCAAAGCATTTGACAGCGTTAAGTGACCATACTTGTGAGAGGTCCTGAGACACTCCAGATTGGGGGAGGAATTCATTAAATGGGTAAAACTGTTATAAACTAATCCAGCCTGCTAGGCTACACATCAATAGGGATCTCTCTGACTCTTTCAGTCTTTACAGAGGCATGAGACAGGGGTACCCGTTATTGCCCTAGTTGCTTGCACTAGCCCTGAAACCTTTGGCAGAGACAGTTTCACCATTGATAGTGGGTTTTATTAGAGGGCCTGTAGAGGACAAGGTGTCAGGGCTGGGCTCAGCCCTTCCTTCTCTGAGCTGGCTGCTCAGCTGTCAGCCAATTGCCAGCTCCTATCTCTCCACAGTTAGTGCAAATTCCACTGTGAACAGGTTAAGTTCCTGGGTTATGTAATTTCCATTGCTGGTTTTTCAATGGACTTTCAGCAGTCCTACAGTGGCCCCAAACCGTGGCTTTACATCTCCTGCAGCATTTTCTGGGCTTTGCCAACTATTATTGGTAGTTTATTCATAACCTCTTGTCTCTGGTCAAGCCCCTGACTGATATGACCAACAAAGACGGTAACCCACAGAGTGGATCTTCGTAGTCTGTTAAGGCCTTTGAGAGTCTAAAGGCTGCCTTTGTTTCTGCTCCTGTGTTGGCACATCCCGATCCTACGTTACCTTTTATCCTTGAGGTTGATGCTTCTGAGACTGGTGTTGGCCCCCTTCTGTCTCAATGTCTTACCTCTGAGAGCACTATGCATCCATGTGGCTACTTTTCCAAGAAATTGTCACCTGCGGAGTGCAGTTACGAGATTGGTGGCAGAGAGCTGTTAGCGATCATTTTAGCCCTAAAAGAATGAAGAAATCTCCACGAAGGTACCAGTGTGCCGGTTCTCATTCTTATTGACCATAAGAATCTCACATTCTTATCTGAGGCTAAATGCCTCTCTCCCAGAAGGGTACGATGGGCTCTTTTCTTGTCAAGTTTCAATTACATTGTCTCATTCTTACCCGGTACTAAGAATGTAAGGGCTAACGCTCTGTCACAAGAATTTTCCTCCACTTCCAAGATGGAGTCGGTCCCAGTTCATGTGATTCCTCCTGATTGTATTCTGGCTACAGTTTGCACCAGTCTCACTTCTACTTTTGGTGATAAAATTCTTGCTGCTCAGGTCCCATGCTCCTCCTGAGAAACCTTGTGACCGCTGCTTTGTCCCAGAGAGTCTCAGTACTGCCGTGCTCCAGACATACCATTCTCCCAAGGTTGCTGGCCAACCTGTAAAGAATCAACTCTTTTGAGCCATTTCCCAATAATTCTGGTGACCTAGTCTACGTGTTGATGTAACTGGCTTCGTAGCTGCCTGTTCCGTGTTTTCTCAGAGTAAGACTCCACGACACCTTCCAGTGGGCCTCCTACAACCAATACCCAATGGAGAGAGGCCCTGGACCCACCTGTCTATAAATTTCATTGTGGAGTTACCCAACTCCCAGGGCAACACCGTTATCCTTATGGCGGTTGACCGGTTCTCAAAAATGTCTCATTGTATTCCACTTAAGAAGTTGCCCACTTCTAAACAACTGGCTTCCATTTTTGCTCTGGAGATCTTTCACTTACATGGGCTACCCAAGGTGAACAGGGGTAGTCAGTTTGAGTCCCGGTTCCGGCGAGCCTTTTGTGCACAGTTTGAAATTCAGCTTGCTTTTTCCTTTGCGTATCACCCGAAGTCTAATGGGGCAGCAGAACAAGCCAATCAGTCCTTAGAGCAATTCCTACTTTGCTATATTTCTGACCATCATAACAACTGGTCAGACCTATTACCGTGGGCAGAGTTTGCTCCCAATAGCACATGGAATTCTGCTTCCTGATTGTCCCCATTTATGGCGAACTATGGTTTCCAACTTTCCATGTTGCCTGACTTATTTGTTCAGCAGAGTATTCCTGCATTAGAGGAGTATCTCTGTGGTCTTTGTTCCACTTGGGCACAAGTCCAGGAGGCTTTGCGACATGCTAATGATAGGTACAGACACCATGCTGACCGCAGCTTCTGTGTATGCTCCACAACTCCCCTCAGTGGGTTCCCTGTAAATGGTTTGTACGCATTGACACCCTTTTCAGAAGCTTTATCTGGAAAAAGAAGATAGCTAGAATTAAATTATCCACACTTCAATACAGTAGGGACCAGAGGGGGCTGCCAGTGCCTAACATGAGACTCTACTTCCTGGCCTCACAGCTTTAACACCAAGGTGGATGGGGGGAGGAGGGCCTAACAGACCCAATCCATAAATTACTTTTTCCTGATACGCTGAAAATTCCTGCTGTTTCTCATCTTGAGGCCGGTCTATCTCAGTACACCACTTCAATGCCATACTTTTACTAAACAAGCTCTGGACCACTTCAAACTTAGCTTGGGCATGTCAGGCTTCGTGGAACTTACCCCATTATGGCATAACTCCAGCTATACATAACTGTGCAAACTGGAGGGGTTTCAGTCCTGGGAGGCTCTGAGAATTAGATACATCTCTCAAATGTGCAGCCAGGCTATTCTGAAGTCCTTTATGGACTTGAAAAAGAGTTTGAGCTGCCAAAACACAAATTCTATAGATACCTCCAACTCGAAGACACTATGCAGTCCCAGGTCTGACAGTCACAGATGGAACTCACTGAATACCAGTTAATACGAGATATACTTGTCACTCTGAATAAAAAGAGCATAATCTCATTCATATACCACTCTCTCTCCTCGAGGAGGCAAGATGCAGCTAGATTAACATGAAGACAGAGATGAGAACAAGACCTGGGTGAGATAGGAGGTGAGGATTGGGAAATGTTTTTGCAATCTATGCCCCTCATATCTGTCTCCTCATCATACAGGCTGTCAGGGACATGGCTGTCATGGTGCTGACAATGCCGCTTCCAGAACACTCATGGATGCCCACAGAGGGTCCCAAGACGTGCAGGAGCATGCGCCGCGCATCAGCACACATTGGCGCATACCGGTGAGCATCGGCGCACAACTGGCGTGAGAGACGCTGGCTCCAGTGGCCCTATTTAAGCCAGCATGTAACCACATGACATTGCTGGATTATCTCCTCAGCTCCTTTGTGTACCTTGACCTTGCTTCCTGATCTGAGATACCCATTGTGACCTGGCTTGCCTTGACCTTGCTTGCTGATCTCCTTAACTGACCCTTGGCCTGCTCCTGGACTCTGCTTCTGCTTCCTGATCTCCCGGCTTGACCTTTGGCTTGTACCTGGACCCTGCCTGTGTTTGACCTTGGCTCACCCCTGTCTATTCTCTGGACTGATCTATCTGTGTATGACCCCTGGCCTGGCTCCTGGTTTCTCCATTCATCTGAACACAGCAAGTTCTGCTCCACCTGCTCCGGCCATCCCTCAGCAGCCAAGCTCATCGAACTGCAAGCAAGCACCTGGCCAACCATGCTTTTTTTGGCACCGTGCTTCCTGTTCCCAACTTCCGGAATAGGCTGCACTTAGCCACAAGGGGAGCCCTCTTAGCATCTCGATCTCCATACAGGCACCTGACACAGGCTTTCTCATTTATTTATCTTGCAAAAAACATACCGCACACGGTGCTGCTTCACAGTTGGGGTAGGAGAGAGTCCCCTCTGTGCCTCAAATGTGAGGGGGCTAATGGTGACTTTGTACATTTGCTGTGGCGCTGCCCGGAACTTTTTAGATATTGGAAAAATGTGACTAATATCATCTGTTTATCAACCCACTGTTCCGTTGACATGTTTACTGGGTACGGTAGATGAGGAACTGTTTATTCCTCCAACTAATATAGCAGTACTCAGATTGCTGTATATTGCTCACAAGTAGATTGCTTATCTATGGTTATTGTCACATGTTCCAATGACGAAACAATGGATTCAACAGGTAAATGCAATTTTTATTAAAGAAAAGCTAACATATCAATATAGAAAAGCAGCTAACACATTTTATAAAATATGGCAGCCATGGCTGAACACTCCAGGCCTGGCACCTTCCCAGCTAGTGCTAGAGCGCCTGCTCCAGCTGTAATCCTTTAGTGCCACTAAAATTGTACTGTTGGATCTCTTATTGGGTACACCTAATGGTCATCTGGCTCGAACTTGGTTCTACAAATGATCGGTCGGTCTCACTAGATGGCAAATAAATTTGGTCGCTAAAGACTTAAGGATCGCTGTCATGGTACTCCACCCTTCTCCTTCTTCTGTTCTATTTATTTGTTTGTTTGGTTGGTTTGTTCACCTTCTCGTTGGAAGGTAATTAGTTCCCCTACATTGTCGGTGTACAGCTGACTATTTTTGTGTCAATCACTCAGTTGTCAGTCCACCTTGTATATCCAGGGTAATAAAATTGGAGCAAAGGTACAGTTACTAGGAATGTGTGGTGTATGAAAATGATAACAAATATTGTTTTGATTTCACCGTATATGCTAATGTTTCTTCTTTGCTGTAATCTTTATTTACTGTACAAATGCCTTTGTGACACAATAAAAATGTCCTTTTCTGAAAAAAAAAAGAAGCTAAATACACATACATACCGTACATGTTGTAAAGCACTGTGCAAACTTGTCTCTTCCTCCCTTTCTCTAGAGTAGATGAAAGAAAAAAATGACTATGAAGATTCCTCGGATATATGAAATAATCCTGGCCTGAAACCAGGAAGTAACTGAAGAAATCTTTGCCCAATCAGTGCTTAGACTGCACTGTGCAGCGCATTTTGGGGCACTCTGCGGGTGAACATCCTGCCGAGAGTCCTGCAAATTTGGATGTTCGCCGAATAGGAGAACAGGTAATTGTCAGGCCAAACTTTTACTGAATTGTTCACCCTACACCTCTAGCAAGGCATAACTATTAAATATTAAGGAAAACGTAAATTTTTTTTTATAAAAATGCCACTATAAAATATAAATTTAGCCCACCAGGGAAGCACACGGGAGGGGGGGGGGGGGGGGTTGGGATCGGGCATGCAAAAGAAGGAAGCCGAACCTGGACAGGAGGGGCGATGAAGACGGATTTTACTAAAATCGATCCCCTCTATTTTTCTCCTGCAGCAGCTGAATAGTGGCAGGAAGGGGAGAAGGAGAAGCCAGTGCAAAAAATAATTGTTGATCCCACCAGAAATCTTATGAGCTAATAACTTCCTGATGAATTTGCTTCTGCACCCTGTTAACACTTAGGCTCTGTTCTCATCTAGATGTATTTTCGGGTGTTTTTGCAGAGTTCATGCAGCGTTTTTGTACAGGTGTTTTGAAGTTCAATGGGTCACCAATGTAAAAGAATTAAAATGCCTGTAATCTGCCAAAAAAGAAGTTCATGTACTTTTTTGAGCGACTGGCATTTTGCTTTAGATGACAGAAGTGAACAGGGGCCATTGAAATTAATAGGATTTTTCTTGTTGGGCATTTTTAGAGCTGAGGCTTAGAGCAGAAAAACACCTAAAAAATGCCTAGGTGTGAACGGAGCCTTAACATTTTTCCAAGCAATTCTATGGTCTATGGAACATCCCCCACTATATGTTATAAAGAGTGGGGAAGAGGGGGGGAGGGGGGGATGGGTGGTGGTCAATTGGCCAGAGCTGTTCAATCGAGCTGTTCAATCGCCTCTGGCCGATTAAACATCTTACAGACCGTCATACCTGGCTGCGCTCTCGCGGCTACTGTCGCAACATCAGTAATCCCAGAGCTGGGGATGTATGAGAGGTCTCCCTCTACACATCAGGCTCTGACACACAGTATGTGGCATGCATCAATGCAGTCATTAAGACCCCTTTCACACTGAGGCATTTTTCAGGAGCTTTTTTAGCTAAAAATAGCGCCTGCAAAAAACGCCTCCCCCTACAGCCCCAGTGCTTTTACACTGGGGCAGTGCACTTGCAGAACTAGAAAAAAGGTCCTGCAAGCAGCATCTTTGGGGCAGTTACACCACTCCTTCACCGCCCCTGCCATTGAAATCAATGGGCAGCGGTGCTTTGAGGATGCTTTTAACCCTTTTCTCTGTCTCTAGTGGGGTTAAAAGGCAAAAAGTGCTGCTAAAATGACCGTGGTTGCACTGTCAATGTGAAAGGGGTCTTATTGCCTTATTTCTAGTGCTCAGTACTTTAATCCAAAAGAGCTAATGTACTGACTAAAATGGCTGCCATATCAGCAACATTTTCCAAAGTTATTTTTCCTTCACAGTATGAAAAAGAGCAAAATTAAACTTGAGCGAAGCAACTTTATTCTTGAATAAGTAAAGTATACCTTACATCTAAAATGAAGATATTAATGTCTTTCTTTAGCCTAGTAGCTATTACAGGGACACTTATTAAAATACTTTCCTGTCATAATTTTCAAAGTAAATTACAACTTATGTACTACATGTCATGGTCCTCAGTTAGATTTTAATCACTGAAGTATTTGACATGTTTTACAAGTTTTTCCTCTTCACTTATTTGCTGAAGAACTAGCTAGCTGAGCATTACAAAATGCCTATTTAAAATCTGATATATATGTATATCTTCAGATATCTTCTTTTTAACACTCTTTTATACCCTGTAATGCTTGAGACTGTAATGGTATATATATATATATATATATATATATATATATATATATATATATATATATATATATATATATACATATATATATATTTAGGTCTATGGCAGTAGGGATCCTTATTGTTAAAAAAAAATCTAACAGTTATTTTTAGACAAGTCCATTGAGATCTAAAAAAAAAAAAAAACTTTTAAGGCTGAAATAAAGATCTTATTCCTTGCTAAAGCTTTTTGAATTAAATCTGTTGTCTTTCCTGATGAAGTCATGTGACCCTGTCAGGGGTGGGGGTTTACCGGTGAACATTGTCACTCATGGAGAGACGAGAGAAAACAACATGTCTTTTTGCAAACTAATGCAAACTACTGACAATCCATGCATATTGATGCATGAGTGGTCATATTTCCACTTTATAATGTGAGTTTTATTTTGTGGGAGTGTGTTAATAAAATCTATAAAAGGTGAAGCACTATGTAGTGTTTTTCTTTTGTATGCTGCCGAGTGGAGATACAAAGCAAGAGAGCTAGCTGCGTATACATGAGATCTCCTTCAAGGCAAAAGGGCAAAGAGGTGGGAGAATCCCAATGCAATTTACCAGTGTATGAGGTGGTGTCCAGTGTTGAAGGATAACAGTGGGTACAGTGGAGTATGTAAAGATCCCATTAAAGGGTACACATGCTTTATTTGACCTTACATTTATATGTAGGTCAATTATAACAGGTGAGAGCACATCTAGTGGAAGTGGAGCACTGATCTGTGAAAGAGTGGTATTGTGCACATATGTAGTGATATAATTAAAGTAACATATAGCAAGTTATTAACCACTTCCATATACCACATACCGGGCCATAGTAAAATGACGCCAGCAGGAACACTCTCCCATCCTGGGCGGGCGTCATATGACGTCCTCCTGTTCTCACCGCAGCAATTGGGGATGAGGTAGCCCATTCCAGATCAGTGTAAAGAAGCAATAAAATTGTCTCTTTACCATGTGATCGGCTGTGTCCAATCACAGCCGGTCACATGCACTGTCCTTGAGGCTTGTCACCCTGACACAGCCCATCCAAGATCATGGTAAAGAGCCAATGAAATTGTCTCTTTACCACATGACCGGCTGTGTCCAATCAAAGCCAGTCACAGAATGTAAACAAACCGCGGTAACGTGCTGTTACCGGGTTCTCCTTCTCGCACACCGATGTGAGAAGAAAATTTCGGTAAAACAGCTTGTTACTACTATATATATATATATATATATATATATTTATGTATGTATATATATATATATAAATAAAAAAAGCCAGTGGTGATTAAATACCACCAAAAGAAAGCTTGTTTTAGTACAGTGTTGCATGACTGAGTAATTGGCATTCAAATTGTGAGAGCACTGAAAGATGAAAATTGGTCTGGGCAGGAAGGGGCTATAAGTACCCTAAATGCCATAATCCAGGTATCATTTTTTCCCTCAGGCACCAGTCTTTCTAATAAAAGTGCTCTGAGTGGTGGATTCACCACTGGGTCACTTTTCCTGTGGTTTTCGTGCTTACCTGATGGATCGGGAAGCCTGTAAACTGGTGGGAGCTAGGCATAGAGATGAAAAAAATTGGGTTTGAAAAACTGCTGGGCAAGAACCGTGTGACTTGAAAAATTGCAATGACCGCCATTTTAGTCTCTAGGGCCTCTGCTAAAAAATATGTATATTGTTTGGGGATTTTAAGTAATTTTCTAGCAAAAAAATTCCAGAAAAGTATCAGAAAAAGGCCTGCTCCTTAATTGGATATTCAATAACACATGGTGGAAAAATTAAACACATGATAAACTGTGTTAATAAGTTGTGATATTTTTTATAAAAGCATTACACCAATTTTTTGTTTTTATAAACTTGCTAATGTAACACACATAAGAGCAGCTCATAGGTTCTATACATGATACTCACAAAATATAACAGGAGTTGGCTACCACTTCACAATTTGTTTTATTGTAAAGAATACATTTTAAGATTTTTTTTGTTATAGAACTGAATCAGAACTGTAGTGTCTCTTCATATTGGGGCTTCAATTCCCATTCATTTTTTATGGCTCCCCTGGCAGTAGAATGGGCACCAAACATAAGATTAGGGATGAGCCGAACACCTTCCAGTTAGTTTCGCAGCAGAACATGCGAACAGGCAAAAAAATTGATGTACCGAGGGCCCAAGACATCAGGACCGAAGTACACATCCAGGAACTGGCACATTTTCCAACATCATCCATCACCAGTAGGAATATCAAATCAGGACATCCTAAAGCAGGGATATGCAATTAGCGGACCTCCAGCTGTTGCAAAACTACAAGTCCCATCATGCCTTTGTATCTGGGTGTCATGCTTGTGGCTGTCAGAGTCTACCAGGGCCTGGTATAGATTTTGTTTTGGGGGGCGTGGGGTTCCCCTTAATATCCATACCAGATCTGAAGGGCCTAGTAATGGACTGGGGGGAACTCACAGCATTTTCTTCAATGATTTTTATCTATATTGCCAGGATATTGATGGGATACAATACATTACAGCAGCGAGCAGTTTTAAATGACATTTCTTCCTTTAGAAATGTAATTTTGCTGCTCTCATCCATTACACTATGTATGGCCACTATGTAAGCAGACATAGCCCCCTGAGCCATAATTTGCCAAAGGCACCCTGCTTTTGGCAAATTATGTCTCTCACAGCAGAGCACGCTGTGACTGGTCAAAACATGCAGGTCAGGTGCATGCTTTGGCCAATCAGCAGCCATCAATGCACTGTGATCTTGCAGTGCATTATGGGGTGTTCCGCAGGCACTTGAATTTCCCACGAATGCCTCATAATGTTTATAATTCGGCGAACGGGCAAAGAGACCGATGTTTGAGTCAAACTTACGTTCAACTCAAACAGCAGGCTCATCCCTACATAAGATCTTTTGATTTTTAATAATTATCGATATCTAAGGGCAAATTTAGAAAGCAACAAATGCAATATTCATCAAACATTCCAATGTGGTTAAGCATTCCTTGTAATTTAAAACACACACTCCAGGAAAATTCACCTGCAGTGAATATCTGGAAAATATCACATTCACTGCTCTCTAAATACACCTTCTTAAGTCTGCTGTACATATTTAGTTTTACCTATAAACTGCATGCTTACGTCATAGTCTCTACATAATAAAACATCTGAGAAAACGTTCCTTCACTCCTATTCTTCTATTTCTTCTATTCCATGGATTGACCCTCCAAAAAATATATTGCTATTTGCTTTTTAAAAATAATAGGTAACATGTAATTACTGTTGTATAATTTTCAGTATTTAAGGAAATACACAAGTGTTTACCGTACTTTGTTAAAGGGCTGAACAAGGTTCATTATTTTTTGTATAAAATATTGTATAAAATATTAGTGGGCATTTATATAGATTTTTTTTTATTGGGGGTAAATATTTTTCTCCATGTCAAGGTGGAAAACTCAGTATCATTGAGACTTCACAGGCATTTAAACATGAGCAGTTTCTCAGTGCATCTAAATTTTCATTGATAAATACTTGATTAAACTCTTGTAAAAGTACACTCTGTATGTTTAAGTGATGTTATAAAAAAAATCACTTATCGGAATAAAATCTATTTGGTAGCTGGCTCATCATCATCAACTTCTGCCCCATTTTCTAAATAGCAATGCATGGAAAGTGCATAACATATTTTCTTTCCACGGGAGGTAGTTATGAAAAATTAGAAGCTGAAATATTTTCTGATGGTGTAAAGATCCCAGCTGTCATATGGGACAAAGTGATCAGATTTCTTATAACCAAGGACCCCATGGTGCATTTGAGAGTTCCATATGGTCATCCAAATGTTTCAGCTAAATCCACCTAAAACATATCATATGAATTTTTACAAGCAGAAAATAAAACTCTTCCTGTCAAGAAGCAAAAATTTAGAGTTTTAGAAACAAAAAAAGCTGAAGACTCACAGTTTTCAAATAATTAAGCAACTATAGTTGGAATGGTTGCTTTGTGGTTTATAATCTTAATAGTTTGTAAATGTTTTTTTTTACTGACATTGGAGTTATTGTAATATATATAGGGATCAAAATGATATTCTGAACAATGTTCATTTTACCTAATTGTTTGCACTTAGAAAAAGCTCATCATTGTGTTTTGTGATTAAATAAATATTTAAAATTTGTGTATGTGAGGTTATTTTATAAAACATTCAAGTGTGTGTATTTTTTCCTTTTTTTCCTTTTTCCAAATGCTATGTTAGTTGAATTATTAATATCACAACTTTAGACAAACCATTTCCATTGGCATAAGTGATGTCTGCATGAGCTATGCACCTTAAATGACCAATGCATAATTTATTAATTTATAAATGTATGTGTCGATGAAAGAATTTGTCGTATGTAACTGTCAAGTATACATCTGTTTCCCAAAACAGGGAGCGACTTAGCCAACAGCTGCCTAAAACAGTGATTCTTCCTACAAGACATAGAAAAATAAGGGTAATTTGCTGAAAGTACTCTGTACCTTTATTTGTCTATATTACATATGCAAATATTTTCAATATAAGCAGTTACAATAGTATGAAAAATGCACTTAAAGATAAACTCTTTGGAAAAAAATTTAGTAAAAAGTTTAGATATTTGAAATTGTTCTTATTTTATTTTATGTTTTAAATTTTTTTTTACTCGGTTGTAAAAAAATTGAATATTTTAGGGTTCGCGCTGCCTTATGTTGTTGTATAGATATACTTAAATGCATATTATATGTGTGATATGAACCTTTTCCAGTTCAAGTAAGGGTATTTATATCAGGTTTTATGCAGTATTTGTAGTCGATTATTTCAGATATCTTTAAGAAATTTAAATACATGTATTTTTTTCCTCTTCTGTGTCATTAAATTTTTAAACCAAGTTTATTTCACATATTCTATCCTTGCAGGATGTTTCAAATGGTATAATTTTGAATCAGCATAAATCATAAAAAACCCTTTTGATTTGGATGTTGTATTGGAATAAGATACAGGCACAAGTATCCAAAGCAGAATCTCAGAAGTATGATCCATTACATGAAAATCTTTTATTGTAACAACTGAAAAATGTACTCGTGCCAGCAGCAGTGCACAGCCTGACTAGTTTTGCAGGTAGTAAGTGCTTTCTCTAGAGTGCACACTTTTCTTTTCTTTTACACTGACATGTATTTGGAGAGGCATAGCTCTCATCATGTCCAAAGCTGTAATAAATATGCCAGGAGCATAAGCTTTGTTGGGATGAGTGTGCTTTAGCTGCTGAGCTGAATAGGTAATTTTGTTGCCAGCTCAGTTCTGCATTAGCTTAATACATAAAAAGAAAATTTGTATCTAACTTATTTTAACATGTATCTGTATATATTTTTTTCGTTTTGAATAGTTATAATCTCTGTTTTTTTATTGTTTTTGTCTTCACTTTCTGCTTTTGAGACCTTGGGCAGGAAGCCAACGGAGATACGTACAGAAATAATAAAAAGTAAGTAAATAAGTCTATGTTACTTTCTGTATGCTCACTGGGGACACCCTAGGGTTGATTTACTAAAACTGGAACCCTTGGAATCCGGTGCAGCTGTGCATGGTAGCCAATCAGTTTCTAACTTCAGATTGTTCCCTGGAAGCTGATAGGTTTCTATGCAGAGCTGCATCACATTTTGCACTGTTGTACTTTATTAAATTAACCCCTCTATGTCTCAAGGCGTGGCATGATGTCTGGAGACAGGAAGGGATGAATAAGGGCACTGCCAGAAATACAATTTTTGACAAATGTTCTAACACTTTCCAACTAATCTAAAACTAAAATGGTTCTGACTGTAGGTAGGCTTACGTTTGAATGAAAAATAGAGGTACAGAGATACTGTGAGAGCTGAAGTCATGAAATAGTGTGAAAAAAAATGCAACCTACCACTTACCATTTACTAAGGAAGTATGTAAGGCTGGTGTGGCAGCACGCAGGTAAAATCACCTGGTTGTATTCAGGATGGGAAATATGTGTGTCCTAGATTCAGGCTTTATGCAGACTTTTACAATTAGAGGGGAAGAGTTAATGAGCCCAGCTGTAGTAAGTGGGCTCATTAAGACCTCTACAAAAAACCCCAGCATGCATAGGGAGATGCTCCATCCTGGAACCAGTTTTGTGTTGTATAGACTGGGGAGTGTGATATCTGTTCTGTGCAGTGAGTTAACGCCTGTGTGGCAAACCTTTACAACAGAGGCAGGGACTGGTACAGCACAAGGCTGCACCCAGTTGTTAGACAGGGAGTCTACGTGTGTAGTTAGAGGTCAAGCTGACCAGGATTTATTTTCTTGTTTTATTTTGTTTGGCTGTTATATGTATCATTGCATGTAGCCTTAATAAACCGGATCTTTTGTTTTTTGCACCTACACCGCTGTCTGCTGTGCCTGACTTTGTGTTGTGAACCCATCCAGGGGGTCACACACACCCGCTACCGAGCTAACCCCCTCACAGTTGGTGGAGAATTTTGGCAGTTTTTTTTCAATTTTTTTTTTAAAAAGGCCAGCATGGAGGAGATACTGAGACAGCTGGCTCTAGCAAATGCAAATCAGCAGCAAGCAAATGCAAATCAGCAGCAAACAAATGCGGCTTTACAAAAGAGCCTTGCAGCCCAGCAGAAAGCTCATCAGCAGAGTATGGAAGCTCAGCAACAAGCCCAGCAGCAGACAAATGCAAATCAGCAGCAGATAAATGCAACTTTGCAGCAGAGTTTGGAAGCTCAGCAACAAGCCCAGCAGCGATCTGAAGCCCGCTTCATAGACCTGTTGCAGAAGCAAGAGCAGAATTTTCAACAGCAAATAGAGACATTGATACAGCAACGTCCGCAGACCAATGAAGCAAGTGGTTACAATAATACCGCATCCTTTGGTGTGAGCCGTTTACTGACAAAAATGACTGGAGAGGATGATCCGGAGGTGTTTTTAACCACATTTGAAAGGACTGCTGAAAGGGAAAAGTGGCCTAAGGAGCAGTGGGCTGGACTGGTGGCCCCTCTGTTAACTGGGGAATCGCATAAAGCTTATTATGACCTAGAGCCTGACCAAGCAAAAGACTATGTGGTACTAAAAACAGAAATATTGGCACGGCTGGGTGTCACCCTGGCCGTCCGGGCTCAGCGTGTGCATAATTGGACTTTTCAGGTTGGAAAACCCCCCAGATCTCAAATGTATGATCTCATTCACCTGAGCAGGAAGTGGCTGCAGCCAGAGATTTTGACCGCATCAAACATTGTGGAACGTGTGGTTATGGATCGTTTCCTGAGAGCTCTTCCTACTGCCATCCAAAAATGGGTAAGCCATGGAGACCCAGAAAATGCAGATAAACTTGTGGATCTGGTTGAGAGGTACTTGGCTACAGAGAACCTGACCACCTCTTCCAGGGACTCATGGACTTTCCCCCCTAAGACCAGATCATCCCCAGTGGCGGGTAAGATGACTCCAAGGGGTGAGGGTGGAGAGAGTGAGAGGGTGGGAGTTCTACCTAAGGTCTGGCGGGAGCAGCCCAGGAAGCCCATGCTGCAAGAGGCAGCGAAAAAGATTATTTGCTACCACTGCCGGCAAGAGGGACATATTGCAGCCAATTGCCCAGTTGTGGATGAGCCTATGCAATGTGACTTTATAAGGGAGAGACGTCAGTCGCTGTTTGCGACAGTTGCATGCACTGCCATTCGGGGACCTGAGAAACATTTATGTAAAATGTGTATTAATGGTAGACATGTTGATGAGTTGCTAGATTCAGGTAGCCTGGTAACGTTGATAAAAGCTAAATTAGTTACTACAGAGGTCTCTGGGAAGAACAGGGTGGCTGTTATTTGTGTGCATGGGGACACCCGAGAGTATCCTGTAACTTCAGTGTTTTTTGAGACCCCCAAAGGTAACCTCTCTCATCAGGTGGGGTTAGTGTCTCACTTACCACATGATGCTATTGTGGGAAGTAATTTTCCAAAATTCTGGGAACTCTGGGATTGTCCTGAGCCCCCCACTGGTGCCCCTATAAACCAGGAAGATGACCAGAGTTCCTCTGGGAGTGGTGAGGACTCTCCTGAATTTCCCTTGTTGGTATTGGCGGGGGAAACTCGAGAAACTGGGGAGGAGCCAACATCCTCAGATGAAAACATGCCGTTTGTGGAGTTTTCGGATCTTGAGGTTCACAGGGAAAATTTTGCCACAGAACAGTTAAAAGACCCCACCCTAATAAAGGCACGGGAAAATGTGGTGAAAATAGATGGCGAGTTAGTGAACCCAGATAAGACTTGCACTTATGCGTACTTCACTGTGGAAAGGGACCTGCTGTATCGAGTGGCTCAAAGGGCAGAAGAAACCATTGAGCAACTTGTAGTGCCCAAACCTTACAGGAAGTTGGTGTTAGAATTGGCCCATGGGCAGATTCTGGGAGGTCATCTGGGGACAGAGAAAACCAGAGAGAGGGTATTGCAGAGATTCTATTGGCCTGGGGTCATGAAGGAAATAGAAAATTATTGTTCCTCCTGCCCTGTGTGTCAGAAGTCGGCACCTATGCCACATTTCCGTAACCCACTGGTACCTCTTCCTATCATTGAGGTCCCCTTTGAAAGGATCGCAATGGATTTGGTAGGTCCGATAATGAAGTCCGCCAGGGGGCATCAGTGCATTTTGGTTATATTGGACTATGCCACCCGTTATCCGGAAGCAATTCCTCTCCGAAATACCTCGGCCAAAACCATAGCCAAAGAGCTATCTCTTGTTTTTAGCCGCGTGGGTATTTGTAAGGAACTGCTTACGGACCAAGGTACACCCTTTATGTCCCGGGTTATGAAAGAATTATGCAAGTTGTACAAAGTGAAGCAATTGCGTACATCTGTGTATCAGCCCCAAACAGATGGGTTGGTTGAAAGATTCAACAAAACCCTAAAACAAATGTTAAAGAAGGTGGTGGATAGAGATGGAAAGAATTGGGATTGTCTAATACCCTATCTGATGTTTGCCATTAGGGAGGTACCCCAATCCTCTACGGGTTTCTCACCCTTCGAGTTGCTCTATGGGAGACACCCAAGAGGGCTGCTGGATATCGCCAAGGAAACTTGGGAAAATTAGAGTTCTCCTCACAGGAGTGTGATTGAGCATGTTGCCCTGATGCAAGATAGAATTGCACAGGTAATGCCAATTGTAAAGGAACATTTAACCCAAGCGCAGTTAGCACAGCAGAGAGTGTACAACCGTGGGGCCAAGACACGTACTTTTTCCCCGGGGGATAGGGTCTTGGTGCTAGTCCCTACGGTTGAAAGCAAATTTCTGGCCAAATGGCAAGGTCCATATGAAGTAATTGAAAAAATTAGTGAGGTGAACTACAGGGTTAGACAGCCAGGAAGGCGAAAGCCGGAGCAGATCTATCACGTCAATCTGCTGAAAGCCTGGAGGGATAGGGAATCCCTAGTCGCAGAGACTTTATCACAAGTACAGCCTAATTGCTTAGTTCCTGAGGTTGGAATAGCAGACACCTTATCGAAACCCCAACAACAGGAGGTTAAAGAGTTTGTACTTCGTAACAAAGAGATTTTCTCTGATCTTCTGGGACAAACATCTGGCGTAGAGCATGACATTATCACCCCGCCAGAAGAAAGGGTAAAACTAAAACCTTATAGAATACCAGAGGCCCGACGGGAGGCAATACATGGGGAGGTTCAAAGGATGTTGGAATTGGGTGTGATAGAGGAGTCCCAGAGTGACTGGTCCAGTCCTATCATACTAGTGCCCAAACCTGATGGGAGCTGGCGGTTTTGTAACGATTTTCAACAATTGAATAAAGTTACAAAATTTGACACCTACCCCATGCCGCGTATAGATGAGTTGATTGACCGGCTGGGAACAGCCCGATATATGACAACTCTTGATCTCACCAAAGGGTATTGGCAAATTCCCCTGGCCGAATCGGCCAAGGAGAAAACTGCGTTTGTAACCCCAGATGGGGCATTCCAATATAAGAGAATGCCGTTTGGGTTACAGAATGCACCGGCAACATTCCAACGGAAAATGGATAAGATTCTGAGGCCCCATCAGAAATATGCTGCAGCTTACCTGGATGATGTGATTATCCATAGCACAGACTGGGTCTCACATTTGCCAAAAGTACAAGCAGTCCTAGACTCTATCCGGGAAGCTGGGTTTACGGCCAATCCAAAGAAGTGTACCATTGGACAGGAGGAGGCCAAATATCTTGGGTACACTATTGGGAGGGGGGTGATAAAACCCCAAGTCAATAAAGTCGAGGCCATACAGAGTTGGCCACGCCCCAACAGCAAGAAACAGGTACGAGCCTTTCTGGGAATCGCTGGCTATTATCGACGCTTCATTCCCCATTTTGCTTCTCAGGCTGTGCCCCTCACCAACCTGACAAAAGGGAAAGAGTCGGTCATGGTTAAATGGTCCCCAGAGGCTGAAGAAGCATTTCAGTCCTTAAAAACAGCCTTATGTAGCCAGCCAGTGTTGTACTCACCAGACTTCTCTAAGGACTTCGTGGTACAAACTGATGCATCAGACGTTGGGTTAGGAGCAGTGTTATCCCAGGTCTGGAACGGGGAAGAGCACCCAGTCATTTACCTCAGCAGGAAGTTGAAGTCCCATGAGGTAAATTACTCCACGATTGAGAAGGAATGTTTAGCAGTGAAGTGGGCTCTAGATTCTCTTCGGTACTATCTGCTAGGTAGGCACTTTGACCTGGTGACTGATCACGCTCCTTTAAAGTGGATGGCTCAAAACAAGGAGACCAATAGAAGGGTAAATAGGTGGTTCCTGGCCCTACAGGAATTTAACTTTACAGTTAAGCATCGCCCTGGTGTTAAAATGGGGAATGTGGATGCTTTGTCTCGGATACATGCGTGTCTGGCTGCTTGTGTTACAACCCCAAGGTTGAAACAAGAGGGGGGGGTATGTGGCAGCACGCAGGTAAAATCACCTGGTTGTATTCAGGATGGGAAATATGTGTGTCCTAGATTCAGGCTTTATGCAGACTTTTACAATTAGAGGGGAAGAGTTAATGAGCCCAGCTGTAGTAAGTGGGCTCATTAAGACCTCTACAAAAAACCCCAGCATGCATAGGGAGATGCTCCATCCTGGAACCAGTTTTGTGTTGTATAGACTGGGGAGTGTGATATCTGTTCTGTGCGGTGAGTTAACGCCTGTGTGGCAAACCTTTACAACAGAGGCAGGGACTGGTACAGCACAAGGCTGCACCCAGTTGTTAGACAGGGAGTCTACGTGTGTAGTTAGAGGTCAAGCTGACCAGGATTTATTTTCTTGTTTTATTTTGTTTGGCTGTTATATGTATCATTGCATGTAGCCTTAATAAACCGGATCTTTTGTTTTTTGCACCTACACCGCTGTCTGCTGTGCCTGACTTTGTGTTGTGAACCCATCCAGGGGGTCACACACACCCGCTACCGAGCAAACCCCCTCACACTGGCCACAGATGATACCAAGTGTTGATTAAAAAAAAAATGATTTTCCTATCTGCACAAGTGAGGTGGATGGAGGATGGAGAAATGTATTTTGACAGTGGGGATTCCTCCTCTGTCAGAATACACTAATCAGTGCTGCAGTCAATTGGCTGCAGCAGCTAATTGAATGAAAGTTTACTATCATTCCCAATTGACAGATGTTGATTGTTACAATGACCATAGAGGGATCTAAATTTGACTGGTTTATCCAGCTTTGGAGAATTCTTACATGTAGAAGGCTGCCCAGAAGTCACCGAATGAGACTTCCAAGAGTTAATAAAAGGCACTGCCCTGGGAAGACTTATGCCACTTACACACAACCGGTTTTCCCATTGGAATAAACTCAGAAGTAGTGATGGACAAACTTCCGACGAACGTTACGTGAACGCGAACCACGAACGTGGCCAAAAGTTTGCGAACCCCATTGACTTTAATGGCAGGCGAACCTTAAAAACCTCCAGGTCATATTTTCAGCCACAAAATACTTACTAGCTGTGCACACATAGTCCCACAACATGGACACTGACATAACAAAAGTATTAAGTGAATCTGGGATCGACAACGACAAGCATTCTTTTTTTATCTGTGAAATTTAGACAATTCAGGAGCGCATGAAGGCCATGGAGGAGAGGCAAGGTCAGGCCAGGCTATGAAGGGGGTTCAAGAGATGATCAGTGCCACAGTCAGGGCAACACAGTCCTGTGCAGTGTCCCAGTGTGCCAACCTGTGCTTGAGCCCCTCCCTCTGCCCAGCCCTTACCCCCACCTATGCAGGGCTCCACTGCGATGGTCTGGAGGTGCCAGTCCAGTGCTGATCCTCAGCCATGGTGCTGGCACTGCCTGCTGATTGGCTTCTCTGCTGCTATCTCCCTCACTGTCTGAAACCAGCACAGCGATAGAGACTCAGCACTGACACCAGCACCGTGATAGAGACTGAGCACTGACACCAGCACAGAGATAGAGAGCACTGACACAGCACCGTGATAGAGAGCAAAGCACCAGCATCGAGTTAGAGAGCACTGACACCAGCACCATGATAGAGAGCACTGGCACCAGCACCATGATAGAGAGCACTGACACCAGCACCGTGATAGAGAGCACTGACACCAGCACCGAGATAGAGAGCACTGACACCAGCACCGTGATAGAGAGCACTGACACCAGCACCGTGATAGAGAGCACTGACACCAGCACCGAGATAGAGAGCACTTCTGCAATTTCCCACTTTGGCTCAAGCCTGTTGCTCCTGCCCTACCCCTACCACCCCTGTGGAAGGGCCTGCCTCTTCCTCTTCCTGTCATTTTTTAAATGACCCTGTGACAAAAGTCTCTAGAGAAGTGCAGTATGTATGTGGAAGAAGGTATATAACACCCCGCTTCAATCGGTAGTTTTGGGGGGGACACTGGTCTATCACACCAGTTATAATACTTTTTTTTAAATTGCGTTTGTCACTCTTTGTAGTATCGCTGCAGAACTGATCAGCAGTCACAATGCTGCACAGTGGAAATGCACTATACTATGCTTTCTATATGTGCAAGTATTTTATACGTGTATTACACCCCTATATACTGCACACCAAATAGTACACCTATACCAGTCCTTAAAAGGACCTTTGTGGACCTAATAGTAGCTAGCTAGTAGTTAGTGAATTGCAGACTTGGTCAGCACTCAGCAGCACAGAAGTCAGCAGTGCACCATTATATACTTTGTATATTTGAAAGAAAGTATATGTTTTCTATGCTTTCTATATTTGCAAGTATATTATACGTGTACAATCCCATATATTGTACACCTATACCAGTTCTTAAAAGGACCTTTGTGGACCTAGTAGCTAGTGATTTGCAGACTGTCCCTGCTCCAAAACACCAAATTGTCCCTCAGTCCCTACACTGATAAAAGACAGCTGCAGAATCGGTCAGCACTCAGCAGCACAGCAGTCAGCAGTGCACCATAATATACTTTGTATATTTGAAAGAAAGTATATAATACGTGTACAACCCTATATACTGTACACCTATACCAGTCCTTAAAAGAACCTTTGCAGACCTAGTAGCTAGTGATTTGCAGACTTCCCCTGCTCCAAAACACCAAACTGTTCCTCAGTCCCTACACTGATAAAAGAAAGCTGCAGAATCGGTCAGCACTCAGCAGCACAGCAGTCAGCAGTACACCATAATATACTTTCTATATTTGAAAGAACTTATATTACACATGTACAACCCTATATACTGTACACCTATACCAGTCCTTAAAAGGACCTTTGTGGACCTAATAGTAATAGCTAGTGATTAAACTGACTGCCCCTGCTCCACACAGCGTCCTTTCCCTACACTGACAAAAGACAGAATGTAAAATGGCCACCAGATCAGGTCTATTTATAAGGTAGGGGGTATGTCCCATTGTTCATGTGCTGAAATGTCTCAATTGGCTGTCATGTACCCCATGATGGATTTGTCATGGGTCAAAGTTCTTCACAATGTAAACGTATATGTCCGTCACGCGAACATCGCCAGAATTCCACCGGTTTGGCGAATCGCGAACGAGCAAAATTTGCAGCAAACCGCAAGGCCATCTCTACTCAGAAGGTTTTTCTAATGGAGTCCCGACGGAGTTACGCTGAAATTGTCTTGTGTACACACGATGACACCAAAGTCCAATTGTTAAGAATGCGGTGACATACAAGGACTAGAAAAAGGAAGTTCAATAGCCAGTAGCCAATAGCCTCTATCTTGTACTTACTTCAGAGCATGTGTTGTTTTTGGTCCATCGAAACAGCATACAGATGCGCGGGTTTCCCGATAGCAATTGGTTCCATCGGAAATATTTAAAACATGTTCTATTTCTAGGTCTGTCAGAATTTTCGTAAAAAAAGAGTCCAATGAGGCATACACATAATCGGAATATACGATAAAAAGCTTCCGTCTGACATTTTATGTCGGACATTCCGCTCGTGTGTATGCGGCATAAGAGACTTCCTTGGAGTGAGAGACTGCTTTAAAGTGAAAGAGACTGCCCTGAAGTAGGACATTGTCCTAGAGAGGCTAAAAGTGATTGCCTGGGGTGGGGGTGGAGTGAAATTGCCTTGCAATTATTGAGAGACATTTGGGCTTAAAAAAATTGTGCAAATATTGAGTTAAATTATCAGGTCATGTGAAAAGCATGTGCACATGCTTGGGTATGAAAAATGAACAAGAATTTTCTTTTCACATGCAAAAAAAAGGGAGAAAGGCTGGTTCCATGGAAGTTGGCTAAAACATTGTTTTATTATATCATGTGAACAGTCAAAAAAGCCAACATGTTTCAGCCATCAGGCCTTAAAGTGATTGTAAAGCCTTGTTTTTTTCTTTCTATAAAAATAACAAACATGATATACTTAACTGCTCTGTTACAGTGGATTTGCACAGAGCAGCCCAGATCCTCCTCTTCTCAGATCCCTCTTCTGTGTTCCTGACCCCTACCTCCTGTTGAGTGCCCCCACAGCAAGCAGCTTGCTATGGGGGCACCCAAGCCAAGCTACAGCTCCTTGTGTTCATTCAGATATGGAGCTGTGGTTTGGCCCCACCCCTCTCCCTGATTGGCTAACTGACTTTGATTGACAGCAGCAGGAGCCAATGGCGCTGCTGTTGTGTCTCAGCCAAACAGGAGGGAGAGTCCTGGATGGCTAAAACATTCATGGACATCTCTGGACAAAGATGGGGCTCTGGTTAGTATTAGGGGTCCAAGAGGGGCTGCTTCATACAGAAGCTTAATGCATAGAATGCATTAAGATATAAATAACCTTCTAACTTTACAACCCCTTTTATCATGGCTCTCTTTTCTCCATTTTTTACATGGATTACATGGAGGTTTGCAGAGACTTCACAGGCTGAGTGCTGTGTTCTGGAGGCTCACCAGGTATTGCACAGGAGGTAGTAGCTCGGATGCACCTGTTCCAATTCTTTTCACATGATTGGATAATTAAAGTGAATATTCACACACATTTTAAGTGGATATAGTCCACTTTTTTAGTAAATCAGCCTCACTGACTCACTCCCCTAAAGAATCTGTAAGATATGAGACACAGGGGGTTATTTACAATAGCAAAACCCACTTTGCACTGCAAGTGCACTTGGAAGTGCAGTCACTCTAAATCTGAGCGGTAGATCTGAAATGAGTGGAAGTTCTACTGATTTTATCATCCAATCATGTGAAAGCTAAAATGCTGTTTTTTATTCTCCTTGCATATCCCCCTCGGATCTACAGTGACTTTACTTCCAAGTGCACTTGCAGTGCAAAGTGGATTTGCCTTTAGTAAATAACCCCCACTGTCACAAAGAAAGAAGATTGATAAATGTTTTACTTACTAACATATTGCAGGGAAGTGTTCTATTTCTCTTGCAGTCTGAACTAACTTCAGAAACTTAATCATGTAAGCAGAAATATCAGTTTCAGGGGACAGATCTCTGTAATCAGACTCCACAGGAAAGATTCAGAATGTTTCCCTGTACAACGCTGCACATAAGTGGCATGCAACCACGCTATCACTAATACCTAAATACCTAAAAGTACAAATCAAAGCACAAAAATAAAGCATTTTAAATGCTTACTTATAGTGTTTTTCCTTTATGAAATTTGTTTTTATCCACTTGCAATGTGCCTTTGAGCTTGCTAGAAAAATGTAATAGTCTACTCCCTAACACAGCCCTCTCTCTCCTTGTATGTGATCATGTTTTAATTTCTCTCTTTGTTATTCTCTGGGTCCTTTGCCCCTCCCTTCAATATCCTAAAAACCTTTTATATAGCCATGAGTGGTAGAAGAAAAGGGAATACTGTTTAGTGAATTAAGTGACAGCTCTGAGTATACTGGGACTGCTGACATCACATTCAAGACAGTAGAGCCCAGCAGCGGTCTCAGGGCTTTTGGATGTCTACGCAAGGGAGAAGTTTACAGATAAACAACACAGCTAAAATATGTTGAAGATACAAATAGTCTTGTCTATAGATTTTTGTTGAAATTATTGGCTCAAGTTCTTTAAATTAGTGAGAGTCTCTCCCTAAACATGCATGGTCCTACCAGACAGATCCTTCCTTCAGACCCTATAGCAGCCATATGAACTGCTATAGTTACAGTTATGGCCTTGATCTTTTGGCGAACCCCTAAAACTATTTTGTGAAACTTTTTATCTCCAGTTCAACACTAGAAACACTCCTTTGTGTTAGTTCACAAAGTGTTCTGAAGCAAGTGACCTGCTTTAACCACTTACGGACCACCGCGCGCTGATATACGTCCTAACTTTGAAGAGGAATATCGGTGTTTCAGCAGCAGCTAGCTGCTTCGGACGGTGGGCCGCTTTGCGATAATAGTGGTCTCCGCAGTGGATTCATCACCAGATCACTTTTATCGGCAGCGGGAGAGGGGCACCAGCTCACTCGCTGCTGTGCTCCAGGGCCCTCCGCCGCTTACATGAGCCAGCGGTGGTAGCAGAGGCAATAGGATCCTTTCTCATGCTGGGTATGGAGACGAGTGAGGGAAAGATGGCCCCCACCCGTTTCCATACCATTGTAGGGCAGAGGTGACGTAAAAATGGCACTTCCACCCATAGATCTTTAAGAGGCATTTAACCACTTTCAGACCGGAACATTTTGCTGGTCAATGACCAGAGGTCTTTTTACAATTTGGCACTGCGCTGCTTTAACTGGTAATTGCGCGGTCATGCAATGTTGTACCCAAACAAAATTTGCGTCCTTTTCTTCCCACAAATAGAGCTTTCTTTTGATGGTATTTGATTGCCTCTGCGATTTTTATTTTTTGCAATATAAACGTAAAAAGACCGCAAATTTTGAAAAAAAATGATATTTTCTACTTTTTGTTATTAGAAAAATCCAATAAACTCAATTTTAGTCATACATTTAGGCCAAAATGTATTCAGCCACATGTCTTTGGTAAAAAAAAAGTCAATAACTGTATATTTATTGGTTTGCGCAAAAGTTGTCACATCTACAAACTAAGGTACGTTTTCTGGAATTTACGCAGCTTTTAGTTTACGACTGCCTATCTCAATTCTTGAGGTGCTAAAATGGCAGGGAAGTACAAAACCCCCCCAAATGACCCCATTTTGGAAAGTAGACCCCCTAAGGAAATTGATAAGTGGCATGTTGAGCCCATTGAATATTTTATTTTTTTGCCTCAAGCGATTGAAAAATGACAAAAAAAAATGTTTTTACACAAAGTTGTCACTAAATGATATATTGCTCACACATGCTATGGGCATATGTGAAATGACACCCCAAAATAAATTCTGCTGCTTCTCCTGAGTACGGGGATACCACATATGTGGGACTTTTTGGGAGCCTAGCCGCGTACGGGGCCCCGAAAACCAAGCACCGCCTTCAGGCTTTCTAAGGGCGTAAATTTTTGATTTCACTTCTCACTACCTATTACAGTTTTGAAGGCCATAAAATGCCAAGATGGCACAAAACCCCCACAAATGACCCCATTTTAGAAAGTAGACACCCCAAGCTATTTGCTGAGAGGCATGTTGAGTCCATGGAATATTTTATATTTTGCCACAAGTTGCGGGAAAATTACAAACTTTAATTTTTTTTTATTTTTTTTCACAAAGTTGTCACTAAATGATATATTGCTCACACATGCCATGGGCATATGTGAAATGACACCCCAAAATAAATTCTGCTGCTTCTCCTGAGTGCGGGGATACCACATGTGTGGGATTTTTTGGGAGCCTAGCCGCGTACGGGGCCCCGAAAGCCAAGAACCGCCTTCAGGTTTTCTAAGGGCGTAAATATTTGACTTCACTCCTCACTACCTATTACAGTTTTGAAGGCCATAAAATGCCAAGATGGCACAAAACCCCCACAAATGACCCCATTTTAGAAAGTAGACACCCCAAGCTATTTGCTGAGAGGCATGTTGAGTCCATGGAATATTTTATATTTTGCCACAAGTTGCGGGAAAATTACAAACTTTTTTTTTTTTTTTCACAAAGTTGTCACTAAATGATATATTGCTCACGCATGCCATGGGCATATGTGAAATGACACCCCAAAATAAATTCTGCTGCTTCTCCTGAGTACGGGGATACCACATATGTGGGACTTTTTGGGAGCCTAGCCGCGTACGGGGGTCCCGAAAACCAAGCACCGCCTTCAGGCTTTCTAAGGGCGTTACAGTTTTGAAGGCCATAAAATGCCAAGATGGCACAAACCCCCCCAAATGACCCCATTTTGGAAAGTAGACACCCCTAAATTTAGGGGTACACTAGTGAGACTAGGTAATAAATGGCGGGTGCCCTGAAACTATAAAAAAATAACTAACCAACCAGCGTCACCTGTAACAGTTATATGGTGATCACTGGTGAAAGGGTTAACTAGGGGGCAATCAGGGGGCTTTATGCGGTAGTATATGGGGGTCCCTGGCGCTATAAAAAGCTGCGGCGAACCTAAATACCTACCTGCCTAACTAGCGTCACCTGTGACACTAATACAGCGATCAGAAAAACAATCGCTTATTAGGCTGGGTTCACACTGGAGCGATGCGGGAACGCCACGAATCCGCGGCGGGTTCCCGCATCGCATGCCTCCCGGCGGCAGTTCACACTGCCCTATGCGAACTGCTGGGAGTGTCAGTGAAATGTTAATGACACCCCCAGATCAGTTCGCATATCGCAGTGCGATCTGCAAACTCGGATCGCATGGTGTGAACACCCATGCGATCCGATTCTGCTGCGGACCAAAAAAAGGGTCCCGTGCGAATTTGCGGCGGGTGCGGTCGAATTCAGCCATACTATCTGTATGGCTGAACTCGAATCGCACAGAGATCGGATGTGATTTGCACTGCAGTGCGGTGCGAATCACATCCGTTCTCATAAACCGCTGCAATGTGAACCCAGCCTTAGTGACACTGGCGACGGGGGGTGATCATGGGGTTAAACCTTTATTGGGGGGGTTAAGGGGGTACCTTAGAACTAAAGGGGGCTAACCCTAACTGCCCTAACAGTTATTACAGTCACAAATGACACCCACCGGGTGATCAGGGGGTTAAACCTTTATTAGGTAATAAATGGCGGGTGCCCTGAAACTATAAAAAAATAACTAACCAACCAGCGTCACCTGTAACAGTTATATGGTGATCACTGGTGAAAGGGTTAACTAGGGGGCAATCAGGGGGCTTTATGCGGTTGTATATGGGGGTCCCTGGCGCTATAAAAAGCTGCGGCGAACCTAAATACCTACCTGCCTAACTAGCGTCACCTGTGACACTAATACAGCGATCAGAAAAACGATCGCTTATTAGGCTGGGTTCACACTGGAGCGATGCGGGAACGCCACAAATCCGCAGCGGGTTCCCGCATCGCATGCCTCCCGGCGGCAGTTCACACTGCCCTATGCGAACTGCTGGGAGTGTCAGTGAAATGTTAATGACACCCCCAGATCAGTTCGCATATCGCAGTGCGATCTGCAAACTCGGATCGCATGGTGTGAACACCCATGCGATCCGATTCTGCTGCGGACCAAAAAAAGGGTCCCGTGCGAATTTGCGGCGGGTGCGGCGCGAATTCAGCCATACTATCTGTATGGCTGAACTCGAATCGCACAGAGATCGGATGTGATTTGCACTGCAGTGCGGTGCGAATCACATTCGTTCTCATAAACCACTGCAATGTGAACCCAGCCTTAGTGACACTGGCGACGGGGGGTGATCACGGAGTTAAACCTTTATTGGGGGGTTAGGGGGGTACATTAGAACTAAAGGGGGCTAACCCTAACTGCCCTAACAGTTATTACAGTCACAAATGACACCAATGCAAAAAAAAAAAATGACATTGGTGTCACTGTGACTGGGGAGCAGGGGTAATTGGGGGGGGTGATCGGGGGGGGGGTGTGAGTGTGCCTGGCATGTTCTACTGTGTAGTGTCGTGTTGGTGCAACTCACCGATCCTCTCTCCTCGGTGTCGGAACGAAAAATACCGACACGGAGGAGAGATTACATCACTTCCTCTCCTGTGTTTACATTACAGGAGAGGAAGTGATGTCACGGAGCATTTTCATTCGTCGGGAGCGATCGCGAGGGGGTGGCCATGAATGAATGGCCGCCCCCTCATCCCGGATCGCTCCCGAACGAATACCGACCGCCGCAGGCACCGGGGGGGGGGGCCCAATCGGGCCCCCCACCCGTGGGAAGGCAGGGACGTACAGGTACGCCCATATGCCTGCCCGTGCCATTCTGTCGACGTACATCGTCGTGCGGCGGTCGGCAAGTGGTTAAAAAAAAAATTCATGACAATTATCTTTTTTTTATTGCATTTTAGTGTAAATATGAGATCTGAGGTCTTTTTTACCCCAAATCTAAATCTCATATTTAAGAGGTCCTGTCATGCTTTTTTTCTATTACAATGGATGTTTACATTCCTTGTAATAGGAATAAAAGTGACACCATTTTTTTAAAAGAACAGTATAAAAATTAAAAAGGTAAAATATATAAGGAAAATTAAAAAAGGAAAAGGCGCCCCGTCCCGCCGAGCTCGCTTGCAGAAATGAACGCATGCATGAGTAGCGCTTGCATATGAAAACGGTGTTCAAACCACATATGTGAGGTATCACCCTGATTGGTAGAGTGAGAGCAATAATTTTAGCCCTAGATCTCCTTTGTAACTCAAAACATGCAACCTAAAGAATTTTTTAAACCGTACCTATGGAGATTTTTAAGGGTAAAAATGTGTTGCCATTGCATGAGCGGGCACAATTTTGAAGTGTGACATGTTGGGTATCAATCTAGTCATCGTAACATTATCTTTTTTCACAATATAAAAATTGGGCTAACTTTACTGTTGTCTTATTTTTTAATAAAAAAACGTGCATTTTTTTCCAAAAAAAGTACGCTTGTAAGACCGCTGTGAAAATACGGTGTGACAGAAAGTATTGCAATGACTGCCATTTTCTTCTCTAGGGTGTTATAAAAAAATGTATAGTGTTTGGGGGTTCTAAGTAATTTTCTAGCAAAAAAATATGTTTTTATCTTGTAAACAACAAATCTCAAAAAGAAGCTTGGTCCTTAACCACCTCGCGCCCGCCCTATAGCCGAACGACGGCCGTAGAGCAGGCGCGTTCGTCCGGGAGGCCGTCCCTGGACATCCTAATGTTTACTTCCGCAATGCGCGCCGCCACGGGCGCGCATCGCGGAAGTTCTATGTTCTCCGTGTCCCCCGGGGACAGGCAAACACAGATTGCTGTAAACGGCCAATCACAGCGGCCGTTTACAGCGTGATCGGCGTGTCCAATGGGAGATGATCTCATATGTAAACATATGAGATCATCTCTCATCGCCGCTCTCTCTCCTCACACAGACAGTGTGAGAGGGGAGAGATAACCGGCTGCAGCGGCAGCTGTTCTGCCTTGAGTTGAAAAAAAAAAGTAAAAAAAAAAGTGACATCCTCCCCCAGCAGTGCCATCCTCCCCCAGCAGTGCCATCCTCCCCCAACAGTGCCATCCTCCCCCAGCAGTGCCATCCGCCCCAGTGCCATCCACCCCAGTGCCATCCACCCCAGTGCTACCTGCCCCCAGTGCCATCCACCCCAGTGCTACCTGCCCCCAGTGCCATCCACTCCAGTGCTACCTGCCCCCAGTGCCACCTGCCCCCAGTGCCACCTGTTGTCAGTGCCATTTGTCCCCAGTGCCATCTGTCATCAGTGCCACATATAAGTGCCATCTGTCATCAGTGCCACGTGTCATCAGTGCCACATAGTGCCATCTGTCATCAGTGCCACGTATTAGTGCCATCTGTCATCAGTGCCACGTATCAGTGCCATTTGTCATCAGTGCCACCTGTCAGTGTCACGTGCCATCTGTTGTCAGTGTCACGTGTCATCAATGCCACTTATCAGTGCCATCTGTCATCAGTGTCACGCGTCATCGGTGTCATGTATTAGTACCATCTGTCATCGGTGGCACGTATTAGTGCCACGTATTAGTGCCATCTGTCATCAGTGCCACGTATTAGTGCCACGTGTCTTCAGTGCCACGTATTAGTGCCACGTGTCATCAGTGCCACGTATAAGTGCCACGTGTCATCAGTGCCACATATTAGTGCCATCTGTCATCAGTGCCACATATTAGTGCCATCTGTCATCAGTGCCACGTATAAGTGTCATCATTGCCACGTATCAGTGGCATCTGTCATCAGTGTCACGTGTCATTGTCCTGGTGCTTCAAAAGTGTAATAAATAGTCAACAAGTTAGATGTGTAATTTATGTTCCTAGAACACATGATGGCGCTACCTGCATGTTGGGCCTCTCTATGTGGCCAGGCTGTGAAAAAGTCCCACACATGTGGTATTGTAATACTCAGGAGGAGTAGCAGAATTTTTTGAGGGGTGTCATTTGTGGTATACACATGCCACGTGAGAGAAATAACCTATTACAATGACAATTTTGTGGAGAAAAAAAAATATGAAAAATCTTAATTTTGCAAAGAATTGTGGGAAAAAAATGACAACATCAAAAAGCTCACTATGCCTCTTACTAAATACCTTGGAATGTCTACTTTCCAAAAAGGGGTAATTTGGTGGGTATTTGTACTTTCCTGACTTGTTCGGGTCACAAGAAGCGAGATAGGCCACCAGTACATCAGATGTGATCAATTTTGTGCGATTCACACCACAGCTTGTAGACTCTCTAACTTTCACAAAGACCAAATAATATCCACTAATTTGGGTTATTTTTACCAAAGATATGTAGCAGTATAAATTGTGGCCAAAATGTATGAAGAAAAATTAATAATTTGCATAATTCTGTCACAGAAACAAAGAAATATGCGTTTTTTTCAAAAATTTCAGTCTTTTTTCATTTATAGAGCAAAAAATAAAAACCCCAGAGGTGATCAAATACCACCAAAAGAAAGCTCTATTTGTGGGAAAAAAAGGACAAAAAATTAATTTGGGTACAGTGTTGCATGACTGAGTAATTGTCATTCAAAGTGTGAGAGCACCGAAAGCTGAAAATTGGTCTGGGCAGGAAAGGTGTTTAAGTGCCCAGTAAGCAAGTGGTTAAGTGGTTCATAAAACGGCACAAAAATATTCTAAATGTGACCATTTCATAACAGAGGCACTAGGAACTTTGAAACTTGTATGTGCAGCAGGGTTGCCAACTGTCAGTAAATTCATGGACAGTTTGTGCAATCTATTTATGGACATTCACAGATAGATATAAAAATTATGGATTTTTACAACTGACAGTTCGCAACCCTGACATGCAGTTAGAGGAAGGAAAACTTCAAACATTCTCACACAGCAAGGCTTCCCTCAATAAGCACCTGACAGTAGCTCAAACCATAGACGTAAAGAAGAGAGCACCAGACCAAAACTAGATGAAATAGTTCAATATAATTGTAGTAAATAAGTCCAACATAATTTTGGTATATACTGTAAGTCAGATAAAAACAAAAAAATTTGCCCTTGAAGAACCCCTATCAGGGCTACAATAATAAATGTAAAACATAATCATAATGTCTAATAATGCATGCATATAAATTCTATATCACATAATTCTACAGAATAAAACTGTTGTATGAACTTCTGTGGTCTTGTTTCAATTAGAAATTTTAAAAGGAAAAAAATTAATATTATAATGTATATATACTACAAAACTGGTCCAAAAAGATTTACACACCCACTCTTCAAGTACCACTTGGTTCCAGTAATCCATGTCCTTAGTCTGCTTGTCTTCAGCAAACTGCAGGTTTTCTTGTGCATCATCTTTAGAAGAGACTTCCTTCTGGGATGACAGCCATGCAGACCATTTTGATGCAGTGTGTGGCATATGGTCTGAGCGCTAACAGGCTGACCCCTTTAACCTCTGCAGCAATATGTCTATTTTCCAAAGACAACCTCTGCATATGACGCTAAGCACATGCACTCACCTTCTTTGGTTGACCATGGCGAGGCCTGTTCTGAGTGGAACCTGTCCTGCTAAACGGCTGTATGTTCTTGGCTACCATACTGCAGCTCAGTTTCAGTGTCTTGGCAATCTTTTTATAGCCTACGCCATCTTTATGTAGAGCAACAATTCTTTTTTTAGATCCTCAGACAGTTCTTTGCCATGAGGTGCCATGGTGAACTTCCAGTGGCCAGTATGAGAGAGTGAGAGCGATAACACCAAATTGCTCCCCATTCACACCTGAGATCTTGTAATACTAATGCCCTGTACACACGGTCGGAATTTCCAATGGAAAATCTGTGATTGGATCGTGCTGTCGGAAAATCCGATCGTATATGGGCTCCACTGGACTTTTTCCATCGGAATTTCCGACACACAAAGTTTGAGAGCAGGATCTAAAATTTTCCAACAACAAAATCCGATCGTTTAAATTCCAATCATGTGTAGACAATTCCGATGGCCACGCATGCTCAGAATAAATTAACCACTTGCTTACTGGGCACTTAAACACCATTCTGCCCAGACCAATTTTCAGCTTTCGGTGCTCTCACAATTTGAATGACAATTACTCAGTCATGCAACACTGTACCCAAATGAATTTTTTGTCCTTTTTTTCCCACAAATAGAGCTTTCTTTTGGTGGTATTTGATCACCTCTGGGGTTTTTATTTTTTGCGCTATAAATGAAAAAAGACCGAAAATTTTGAAAAAAAACGCATATTTCTTTGTTTCTGTGACAAAATTATGCAAATTATTAATTTTTCTTCATAAATTTTGGTCACAATTTATACTGCTACATATCTTTGGTAAAAATAACCCAAATTAGTGGATATTATTTGGTCTTTGTGAAAGTTAGAGCGTCTACAAGCTGTGGTGCGAATCGCACAAAATTGATCACATCTGATGTACTGGTGGCCGATCTCGCTTCTTGTGACCCGAACAAGTCAGGAAAGTACAAATACCCCCCAAATGACCCCTTTTTGGAAAGTAGACATTCCAAGGTATTTAGTAAGAGGCATGGTGAGCTTTTTGATGTTGTCATTTTTTTCCCACAATTCTTTGCAAAATGAAGATTTTTCATTTTTTTATTTTTTTCCACAAAATTGTCATTGTAATAGGTTATTTCTCTCACGTGGCATGTGTATACCACAAATGACACCCCCCAAAAAATTCTGCTACTCCTCCTGAATATTACAATACCACATGTGTGGGACTTTTTCACAGCCTGGCCACATAGAGAGGCCCAACATGCAGGGAGCGCCATCACGTGTTCTAGAAGCATAACTTGTTGACTATTTATTACACTTTTGAAATACCAGGACAATGACACGTGACACTGATGACAGATGGCACTGATACGTGGCAATGATGACACTTATACGTGGCACTGATGACACGTGGCACTGATGACAGATGGCACTAATATGTGGCACTGATGACAGATGACACTAATATGTGGCACTGATGACACGTGGCACTAATACGTGGCACTGATGACACGTGGCACTAATACGTGGCACTGATGGCACGTGGCACTAATACGTGGCACTGATGACACGTGGCACTAATACGTGGCACTAATACGTGCCACCGGTGACAGATGGCACTAATACGTGGCACCAATGACGCGTGACACTGATGACAGATGGCACTGATAAGTGGCATTGATGACACGTGACACTGACAACAGATGGCACGTGACACTGACAGGTGGCACTGATGACAAATGGCACTGATACATGGCACTGATGACAGATGGCACTATGTGGCACTGACACGTGGCACTGACGACACGTGGCACTGACGACACGTGGCACTGGGGGCAGGTGGCACTGGGGGCAGGTGGCACTGGGGTGGATGGCACTGGGGGCAGGTAGCACTGGGGTGGATGGCACTGGGGGCAGGTAGCACTGGGGTGGATGGCACTGGGGGCAGGTAGCACTGGGGTGGATGGCACTGGGGGCAGGTAGCACTGGGGTGGATGGCACTGGGGGCAGGTGGCACTGGGGTGGATGGCACTGGGGCGGATGGCACTGGGGCAGATGGCACTGGGGCGGATGGCACTGGGGCGGATGGCACTGCTGGGGGTGGATGGCACTGCTAGGGGAGGATGGCACTGCTAGGGGAGGATGGCACTTTATTTTATTTTTTTACTTTTTTTTCTTTCACAGGCAGAACGGCTGCCGCTGCAGCCGTTCATCTCTCCCCTCTCGCACTGTCTGTGCGAGGAAGGAGAGCGGCGCTGAGAGATGATCTCATATGTAAACATATGAGATCATCTCCCATTGGATACGCCGATCACGCTGTAAACGGCCGCTGTGATTGGCCGTTTACAGCGATCTGTGTTTGCCTGTCCCCGGGGGACACGGCGAACACAGAACTTCCGCGATGCGCGCCCGCGGCGGCGCGCATTGCGGAAGTAAACATCACGCCGTCCAGGGACGGCAACCCGGACGAAGGCGCCTGCTCTACTGCCGTCATTCGGCCATAGGGCGGGCGCGAGGAGGTTAAGAGACCACAGCTATTGGCTACTGGCCTGTTTATAGTCCCCACATACATGTTGTACGTCACCTCGTTAAGAACTTTGTCCGACCGTGTGTATGCAAGACAAGTTTGGCACTAAATCCGTCGGAAAAATCTGATGGATTTTGTTGTCGGGATGTCCAACCGTGTATACAGGGCATAACAGTCACATGACACCAGGGAGGGAAAATGGCTAATTGGGGCCAATTTGGACATTTTCACTTATGGGGTGTACTTACTTTTGTTGCCAGCTGTTCAAACATTAATGGCTGTGTGTTGAGCTATTTTGAGGGGACAGGAAATTTACACTGTTATACAAGCTATACATTGTAGCAAAGTGTAATTTCTTCAGTGTTGTCACATGAAAAGATATAATAAAATACTTACAAAAAATGTGAGGGGTGTACTCACTTTTGTGAGATACCGTATATATGTATATTCATACACTATATTGCCAAAAGTATTGGGATGCCTGTCTTTACACTCACATGAAATTTGATGGCTTAGTCCGTAGAGTTCAATATTGAGTTGGTCCACCCTTTGCAGCTTCAACTCTTTTGGGAAGGCTGTCCACAAGGTTTAGCAGTGTGTCTATGGGAATGGTTGACCATTCTTCCAGAATTGCATTCATGAGATCAGGCACTGATGTTGGACGAGAAGACCTGGCTCACAGTCGCCACTCTAATTCATTCCAAAGGTGTTCTATCGTGTTGAGGTCAGAACTCTGTGCAGGCCAGTCAAGTTCCTCCACCCCAAACTCTGTCATCCCTGTCTTTATGGACCTTGTTTTTCCACTGGTATGCAGTCATGTTAGAACAGGAAGGGGCCATCCCCAAACTGTTCCCACAAATTTGGGAGCATGAAATTGTCCAAAATGTCTTGGTGTGCTGACGCCTTAAGAGTTCCCTTCACTGGAACTAAAGCGCCAAGCCTAACCCCTGAAAAACAACCCCACACCCTAATCCCTCCTCCACTAAATGATTTGGACAAGTGCACAAAGCAAGGTCCATAAAGACATGGATGAGGGAGTTTGGGATGTAGGAACTTAACTGGCCTAAGTCTAGACCTCAACACGATAGAACACCTTCCCAGAAGAGTTGAAGCTGTTATAGCTGCAAAGGGTGGGCCAATTCAATATTTAACCCTACGGACCAAGACTAGGATGCCATTAAAGTTCCTTGAGGTTCCGGTTCCGGCGCCGCATGGAGTGACTGCTCTCCTCCTCGGCTCCCGCATCACGGCCCCCAAATCTGCTATTAAATCCCGCTGAGCGGCCGGGCACCTGCGGAACACCCCCCCGGAGGCATCCCACACGATCATGGACCGGTTCCTGGAGAAAACCGGACCGCGAGCACACGCGCCGTCCGCGACCGCGGCGCGGCCGCAAATCGAGGCCCCGGCTTCGGCCTACTCGGCCCCCTTCTCTCCACAACGCGCAGCAGACATGGAGGTGAGCGCTGATACTGTGCCCCCCCCTCTCCACAAGCACTACCAGCCTCTCCAGCCCCTCCATCACAGAGCAGCCTCTCCACGCAGCCTGCAGGGGACTCCACCACAGAGCGCATTGCCCAGGCCGTGGCCGCACTATTATCCCCCATGATCACGGCATCGGTGGAAAAAGCTGTAAATGCTGGCATGCAGCAGCTCAAGGCCCAAATAGGCGAACACCACACCAGACTGAATGATTTGGAACACCGTCTGTCGGACATAGAGGAAGAACTTTACCAGGCCCAAGCCACGGAACGCTCCCAGAACAGAACTAATCAATATGTTCTACAGAAGCTTGATGACCTGGAAAACAGGGCCAGACGGAGCAACCTGCGATTCGTAGGGATCCCCGAGTCGCTACAGTCTTCGGAGCTGTCTAACTTCTGCGCGGTGCGCATCCCAGAAGCCCTTGGCCTTCCCGGCCCTTGTACGGTCGAACGCGCACATCGTATGGGTCAACCGGCACCAGAACGCAAGTCACCTAGACCTATCATCGCAAAGTACCTAAACTACTCAGACAAGGCCCTGATCCTGCAGAAATTCAGGCAAACACGCTCTCTACAGGTCGATGGGATCAAGGTCCTAATCTTTGCCGATTATTCCATCGAGGTCTCCAAGAAAAGAAAGGCATTCCAACAGGTATGCTCGGAACTCTTTAATATGCACCTTAAATTTTCCCTGGCCTTCCCGGCTATTCTTCGCCTAAAGGCCCCGAACGGTGACCAACTATCTTTCCAGGACCCCTCTGAAGCCGAAGCTTTTCTCCGCTCCCTACACCAGGGTACACACCCTCACACCCCTTCCAAAGCATTACCGCTCAACCGCGCCCTGGATCAGAGGAGCCCCCGGAAGGACTCACCCAAACGCTTCAGGTCTGCTGCCCCTGATACCCGCCATCGGGACGTCCCTCGTTGATGACATTTCAGCCCTCCTGGATCCATCTCTCCTCACCTTTTAGGTGACCTTCTCGCCAGGTCCGTCAACCTGACATATTTTTGTGAGTTACTATGTTGTTATTTTTTTCCTTTTTCTGTTATCGCCCAAGCTTGCTCACGGTCCAGCCTGTTGATACTTGACTACCTCGGCCTTCAGCGCTGCCCCCATCCAATGGGCACACCATCAGTGCTACTGGCTACCTATGTTCTATTTGACGCCCTGGCCTAACTATACCAGGAGTTCCCACCGCTCCTGATCTCGCTGCTCTTTTTCTTTTTTATCTTGCGGCCACCTGCCTTATCTTTTTTTTTTTTTTCTTTCTCTATATAATACCGTATTTTTGTTTCCTTTTTTGTGATAGTGCACTCTGCCTTTCCTTTTATTATTCAGTTTCTTTTTTCTCCACCCTTGGGTCCTCATATATGTACTGTTTTACACTAATGTGGGTTTGTTGCTTTATTACGTATGTTTATTACACTGTGCCTTACTCCTCCTGGAATCACTGCGTATGCTTACTGCCGCAACATGGCACACGCCCTTTTTGGCTCTAGGGGCGAACCCGCACCCTTGCTCGATTTTTTTTTTTTTTTAGACACATTGCCCGGACGCTCGCGTCCTATACCTCTGGGCCGTGCACTGGGGGCTGGCCTACACAGTGACTCCATGCGGAAAAAAGTGAAGTTCTCTCCAGTGTATATGTTTATGTTTTTGTTTATATTTCAATTTGCTCCACTCCTTTACTGCCCCCCTCCCCCTCCTTCCCTCAGTGCCAGTGTCTCCTTCCTGAACATCCTATTTCCCTTGTCCCACATTACTTCCAGGTCCATTTTCTCCCAGCAACAATTTCTTCTGCCTTGCCCACCGGCTGGCGATTATTTTCTAAAGCCTGCCCATTTCTTCTTCTCGTCACCCCTGACATAAGAATAGTCTCATGGAACGTGAAAGGCCTCAGATCACCCAATAAGAGAATGAAAGTACTCCGACACCTAAAAAGGTTGAAAACAGATATCGCCCTATTGCAGGAAACCCACTTGTCCGCCCCAGATTTTCATCGCATGCGGAAACTCTGGGTCGGCAAAGTCATAGGCTCCGACGCCGTTAGTCGCAAAGCGGGTGTTCTCCTATTAATCCACAAGAACCTCCCGTGCGAGGTGCTGTCCACACACTCAGATTCCCAGGGCAGGCTCCTCTCGCTCCACGTCCGCTTGGGGACTAAGGAACTAGTGATCACGAATGTTTATGCTCCCAATAACCCTACTAAGACTTTCTATAGTGACTTGACTTCTTGGCTACTCCAGACCTCCCAGACCCCCCATTTAGTCGGCGGTGACTTTAACGACATCTTGCACCATACAGGCGACAGGTCCTCCCCCCCACGTCGCAGGGCGACTAGTGCTCCGTCTACTCCCTCCCACTTTGCTTCCACCATGGAATCTCTCCGTCTTCGCGACCTATGGCGTCTATCTCACCCAGCGGACAGGGAATACACCTTTTACTCACACCCCCATAACATGTTCTCGAGAATCGATTATTTCTTTGGCTCTGACGATCTTATACCAAATTTGTCTGAAACTGAAGTGCTCGATATTGCTATCTCTGACCATGCCCCAATCTCTGTTAGTCTTGCTAACTTAGATCTCCCACCTCACCCAAGACTGTGGCACTTCCCCTCGTATCTCCATGACAACCCAGACTTTCAACACTTCATGGCAAACTCCTGGCGCGAATACTCGGAGGCAAACTCCCCCCATTCGGACTCCCCCAACCTCTTCTGGGATGCCGGCAAGGCGTTCCTCAGAGGTCAGATCATCTCATATGCCTCCTCCTTCAAAAGGAACGCACTATCTCATTACAAACGGGCTAGTGCGCGACTACATTTAGCCCAAAGGTCCCTCTCTACTAACGACTCCCTTGATAACAGAACCGAATGGCAGGCGGCCAAGAACAGTTTCGACACTTGGGCAAACACACTTGAACAAACTAAAAGATCCCAACTAGACGCGACGCTCCACAAGTTTGGTAACAAGGCGGGCAAGCTACTGGCGAGGCTATGTAAGGGCCCATTCCACCCGACGCACATCACTTCCCTCAGAGACGCTAATGTGATGTACAATCTACCCCACAAGCAATTAACAAGGCGATGTTAAACTACTATACGTCCCTCTACGCCCCAGACCCCATAGATAGTACTGCGGCTCGTTCTTTCCTCGATAAGGTATTGTTATCTAAAGTTACCCCTGAACAACTAGAAGCGCTCAATGCCCCCATCTCCCTTGTCGAAGTTTCCTCCACTATTCGTAAACTAACCCCGTCCAAAGCTCCAGGCCCCGACGGGTTTACCAGTGAATTTTATAAAACCCTCTCCTCCATTACAGAACCCACTCTCCTAAAGGTGTACAATGGCATCTGGTCTGGTGGCCCATATCTCCCTTCTGGAAACCAAGCCGTCATCAAACTCCTATCCAAAAAAAGGAAAGACCCGCTTGACCCAGGTTCTTACAGGCCGATCTCCCTTCTCAATCTGGATGTAAAAATCCTTTCCAAGATCATAGCCACGAGATTAGCTGCCATTGTGCCCTCCCTCATACACCCTGCCCAATCTGGCTTTGTGAGAGGCAGAACTGCCACCTTGAACATACGTAAGGTTATGCTTGCTCTGGAACATGCTAAGAACAATCCGGATGGGGACTTTGCTATTATAACTTTAGACGCGGAAAAGGCCTTCGACAATGTCAGTTTTGAATGGCTCTCTATGACTTTATCTGAAATGGGTTTCTCGGGGCATTTCTGCCATCTCATCAAAGCCATGTACTCATCCCCAGCAGCCAAATTAGTCGCGGCTGGAGTTCTCTCCGATGAATTCCTCCTGCATAAAGGCACTCGTCAGGGCTGCCCACTCTCCCCTCTCCTATTTAACATCGCCCTAGAACCTTTATCCAGATACCTGTCCCAATCGGCTCCTCTCCACGGGATTCGTATTGGTCAACACGACCTGCGCACCTCTCTTTTTGCCGATGATGTGCTCATCTTCTCATCAGACCCCGCTTCTGACATGCCTGTTATCAAAGAGGTCTTTGACGTTTTTATATCATGCTCAGGGCTACGTATAAATTATGGTAAAAGTGAAATCCTCCCGATAGGGTCCTCTCGCAAACCCCCCTGGACACAACATTCTATCTTTTCAATCGCCAACTCACATATCACCTATCTAGGCATTAAAATTGGTAAATTACCTTCCTCCCTTTACCATCTCAATTACCCCCCCCTGATCACGAAAATCTCTCAAGAAATGGTGAACTGGATGGATATGCCTCTCTCGCTTCTGGGAAGATGCCACCTGCTAAAAATGGTTAGCTTTGCCAGGCTATTGTACCCACTTCAAACTATTCCTTTGCTCTTTCTCCACAAGGACATAAAAATTCTAGAATCAGCTTTTTCCTCCTTTTTATGGAAAGGAAAACGCCCACGCATAGCCCTAAAAAAGTTGCATCTTCCCAGACGCGAGGGGGGTATCAGCCTACCTAATGTAAGACTGTATAACCTGTCATGCTTGCTACGTACCAGTCTGGACTGGATCTCTCAATCCTCCAGATACTCCAACTACTCTCTGGAAGCTGCTATGGTCTCTCCACTCTCATTGACAGCACTCCTTCACTGCAGGTGGAAGTCAGTGCCGTCTCTGTTTCAACACAACCTCCTACTCAGGGACACTGCCATAGCTTGGAGGGAAACCAGAAAATGCCTTAAGCTCCCCCCTTTCATCTCCAGACACCTTCCGATCCAGGGGAACCCTACTTTTTCCCCTGGCCTACTCCACAAACCGTTCCACATCTGGAAAGAGAAGGGCATCATCAATTTTGCTACCATCTGCGATCTTGAATCTGGGCACCTATCAGCTATTTAAAGGATATCTGCAACGATGAACGTAAACGTTTCCCCCTAACCTTCCTGGACCGCCTGCTCAAGGACGATACTTATAAAATTTCTGACATCTACACACCGCTACTCCAGCAGGCCGCTCCTCAACTGACATCCTCATCAGCCGCCAACTGGAAGAAAGACTTCCCTGATCCAGATATAGTGGATAAAATCCTACATGGACTCAACAAAGTTTACCGCCTAACCCTGAACGAGCTCTGGAGAGAAATGCAACTAAAAATTGCCCACAGGGCCTACCTTCCCTTCCTGCCTTCTAAATCTGACCAGGACAGCACCAAGTGCCCCCTATGTCTTCAGTACAGGCCCTCGCTGGCCCACCGCTTCTGGTCCTGCTCCTTCATCTCTTCCTTCTGGGATCAGATCCTCTCCTACATCTTTAAAGTCACCCTGCTGAAATTGCCAAAGGACCCCCTCCTTCTCATCTTTGGATACTGGGACCCTCTCCTGCTTCCATGGTCTTCCACCACCAACCGTGCGCCCCCAAACGGCGCGCCCTCCAAACCCCCCCATGTGGACTGGTCTCTGCTGTGCCTTCTCCTTGCCAGGAAATCCATTCTAAAGAGCTGGACTTCTTCTCTCCCACCCTCTGTCGCCCAGACGCAGAAGGAACTCCTTTCACTCCTCTACAAAGATCGCTTCAATACAAACTACAGGGACGAAAAAGCGAAGTCTCGTTTTTATGCGAGATGGCTTCCCTTCATATCTGACTCTCTCCCTCCGGTGGACATCCTCAACTTGGACAACTTCACCTTCTCCTATTTTGGCACTAATCTCCCAATCCCGGGGTTGGTTTCCCCCCAATCTACCACTTGTGCCTCGCCCAGCAGCCAACTAACCCCTGGACCATCTCTCTGAAATCCTCCTACCCTAGAAACTCTACCTGGGAACCCCGTATCCCTCTTCCCCCCCTCCCTTACCTGTTTTTTTTCTCCTTCATGTATCTGCCTACTTTCCCCTCTTCACCTCCCTCTCCTCTCTGTGTTTCTTTTTTATTTCTCTTTTTTTTCTGTTTTTTTTTCCTTTCTTTTGATAAATCCGACCTATTACTCCCGTTCCTACGATCTGTTATATTGTTATTTTTGGGAAATGATATTCCTGCTGTTATACATTCATATTACTTTTGCAACTGTCTTTTTATAAGATCCATCCAGTCGCTGTTAGTACGCCGCTCTATCACACTAAATTCACTACTATCCGCTTGGTTTTAGGTATTTATGTTTATGGTCTTAGTTTATTACGATACAGTCGCATTCTGCTCCAATTTTCTTATGCACCTCATCTGCGATGATGGTTCCGAATTCTCGCACTTATTTTTTGTTGCATTTGTATTGTTCTCTTTTTTTATTTCTCAATAAATACTCTTTAAAAAAAAAAAAAAAAAAGTTCCTTGAGTATGGGTAGAAAAATCTGATAAGAATCTTTGAGATTGAACCTACTGGATATACTTACCTGTTAACTGACTGAAGAAACAGCTGCAAATATTTAAGCGCTGGGCTTTTTGAATTCACAAACTAAAATTCACCAGGGGGCATTATTGTGGAGTCTAGCAGCTGTTTGTGGACTCATGAGTGCTGGTTAACTCTAGGTTCACATCAGTGCTGTTAATGCATTTTTAAGGCGAATATTGTGTTGTATTTTGCATTTTTAATTGTACTTTTTTATGCGTTTTCCATTTTGTTTATTTCTCTTTATTTCTCTTTAACAAACTGCATATAGCTGGTTGTTAAGGAGCTGTTTGGGAAGCCAGCCACCGTGTCCTTAACAACCAATGAGTCATCAGCTGTCAGCAGGCTTCCCTGAAGATAGCTGAATGTAAAAACTAAAATTGCTGGCACTTCAAAAATCGACAAAAAATACCATGTGGGAGCCCCCCTCCTGAACTATACCAGGCCACATGCCATCAACATGAGGGGGGTGCCTTGGGGCAGGGGGGCTGTCCCCCCAAAGCACCTTGTCCACATGTTGATGCGGACAAGGGTCTGCGAGCGGGGGCTTATTCTGAACCTGGAAGCCCCCTTTAAGAGAAGGGGCCCCCCCAGATCCAAGCACCCCCATGCAAATGAGTATGAAGTACATAGTACCCCTACCCATTCACCAAAAAAGTGTAAAAGGTAAGTGAAAACATTAAACAAGTTTTTGACAAGTTCTTTTAATTATAAAATTTTAAAAAAGTCCCCCGGTGTAGCTCCATCATCAATTACGATGCCCGCCACACCACCGGACCCAAAAAAGAAAAAAAAAAGCTCTGCTCATGCCAAAGGCTCTCACCATCTGCCTGCTCCACCATCTGACAGTTCTTAAATAGGTAAGGGACAGATCATCAGCGGACCAGCATGCAACGGTGATATTGCCGGGTCGCCCAGTCCCTTACCTATCCTTGCAGGTTAAAAAAAAATGCGGTTTACTATCGCTTTATGCCTAAAAAAGTAGTCCAAGCAGTTGAACTTACTAATCGGTTGCTACATGAGGCTTATATAGTAGCTTTATTCATACATGCATGTTTGCAAATAAAGTAGAGCAGCAACTGCAAACACTATCTACATGACAAAAATTGTGACCACTGGTAAACTCTACTCTTGGTATCTACAGTGGTCATGTTTGTATCAGAGTTACAGAAGTAGCTGTATTGATATCTGACAATAAATGCCATATTGGAAGTGATACACTGAGAAATATACCTCAATCCAGGGTAAAACTTGGATGGTCTCAGAAAACAGCATATATTCTGTATATACAGTACATCCAGAAAGTATTCACAGCTCTTCACTTTTTCCAACTTTTTGTTTGTAGAATTTTGAGGAAAAGAATGAATTTGGATAAGGCTGTAACATAACAAAATGTGGAAAAATCACTGTGTCCTACCATTATACCATTCTGGAAAAGGTATGTGCATTAATCGCCAACACAACTAACACTTCCCGACAATTAACTCCACAAATGTCTCTCTTTGGTCTAGATCCCCAACCTTGGCCTACAACCAACATCCCTATTATTCAGCATAATTTAATTGCAGAGCACACACTCTTAGCCCGCACCTGGAAAAACCCAGTTCCGCAGACACTGGTCCCCTTGGTTAGTTCACCCCAGAAGTATAAAACTCACCTGACCAGTGCAACAATTTTCATTGACTTGTATCACCCATAGGAACCAACCCCTATCACGCTCTAGACCAGACAGAACCAGAAGTGAACACCATCTTCTTTTTTCTCCATACAAATATTCACCCCAAGGTTCACTAATGACTCATGAGTACACCCGTGAATGTTTCATTAACTTTCCTGCACCTGTTCCATCCATACTAACACCTCTCTCTATAACCTACTTCTTTAACCTGACCTTGACACTTTCCCCATTAGGGGTTAGTAGATGAGACCTTAGATACTCCCTAAGCTCAATTAGTTGGATATACCAACTGTTTACTATATATATAACCCTGCTTCATCCATTATAAGTGACATATGAGTGTGGGGCTGATGATGCTGTCCTCCCCCATGACAAAGTCTGTTCTCAAAGGAGTGTCTGGAGGAACCGGGATTGTGTCAAATGCCCTGTGCTTAGCATGTGGTTATTATGAATGTGTCCAAGTACACTTGTTTCTTCCCTCCTGTGCTCACAAGTTTGACTGTATATGACTTGTACCATCTTATGGCTAACAATGTCTTTCACTTGTTTACTCTATTGATAAAGCATCATAAAAATGTTGAAATAGATAGGATGTGTATCTATCACAGGGTGGTTCTGTGGATACACTATAAAACGAAAAACCAAATGCCACGTCCTTTAAATATCTTGAAAGAAAAAAAAGGGAAGGAAACAGGGAAGGGAAAAACACAAAAAAACCTCAACAAAAAATGTTGGTTGTGTTGGACTTTTTAGGCATAGTAATATATTTAAATGTAACAAAAAGGGAAAAGATAAAGAATATTTTAAATAAAAAAATATTTATTTATAAAAAAGGAAAAAGAAAGAAAATGTATATAAAACATACCAGATACTGTTTCATATCCTGTCTAAACTAATACATTTTAGCAATGTCCATATATATTCCCATTAGGCATATGAGCCCAAAAAGAAAAAACAAAACAAACAGACATTAATACTCAATCTACAAACTGTTTACAATAGACAGGATATTAGTTACAGAACCAATTGGATATATTCTGATGCTCTACATGTTTCACGCTATGATTAACGCTTCCTGAGGAGCTTTACCAATTTTATTTTTCATGGGAGTACCCCAAGAAAAATATGCAGGAAAAAATGTATATACATTTTCTTTCTTTTTCCTTTTTTATAAATAAATATTTTTTTATTTTAAATATTATTTTTCTTTTCCCTTTTTGTTACATTTAAATATATTACTATGCCTAAAAAGTCCAACACAACCAACCTTTTTTGTTGAGTTTTTTTTGTGTTTTTCCCTTCCCTGTTTCCTTCCCCTTTTTTTCTTTCATCATAAAAATGTTTAAAACTTAAAAAAATAATAATTTCAGTAGCAGAATTATAGTAAACATTTTTTTTAACTAAGAACAAAACGTGTGACATTTAATTAAATTAGTTGTGCCTAAAAAAAAAAAAAAAAAATGTGAAGCACTGTGAATACTTTCCGGATGCACTGTAGAATGTATAGTGTACAGTTGAGACCAATGTATTCTTACTTGAATCTTGGTGTGCTTTGTGTATTTTTTTGCAGATCTGTGCAGTAATCCAGTGTCAAACGTTGCTTTTGTGAGGAGCTTCCTGTAACAAAGACTGGTCACTGCTGCTCTCTCTACTTGTGCAGAGTGACTGGTCTTGTATCTGCCCCTCCTGTAGTTTTCTGCAGGTATCCTGTAGTAAGTAGGGCTACTAGGTCATCCCACAAATCTGTTCTCTGCGCTATGTACAGCAAAGTGATGTTCAAAAAAAACATAACAGTTCTTTGAATGATTTTGAAATAATTAGTTACTGTACTATACCAAAATAGCTGTTTTAGTGGGTCATTAAATATTGTATGATACTTAAGGATACTCTACATTGTTATAGCCAAACATGAAATGAGGCTAAAGAAAATACAGAATTCAATTGTTAATGTAGATTTTGTTATTCTTTGTCGATAACTTCATTTTTTATGTTTGTACTTCACCTTGTATAATACACAAAGGTTTAATTAACTGAGGATTAATAGAGGTAGTTTATAATTAAACTGAAGTATGAACTGATGTCATCATCTCAGTATGATGATATACTTTTTCATGCCAAAGCACCTGTTGTTTTGGAAGAAAACAGCTGATATCATTATCTACTCAGTCTGATAGTCCTGTATCCTGCTGCTTAAAAAATTATTGCAAGGATTACCTGAGATGGGGCATCTATTTTTCATACATTAAAAAGTCAATTTTTTTTAAAATAATCATTGGCGTTTTTTTTTTTTCTTTACACGTACACAATTTAAATTGAAACTGTGATTATGAAGACAGTCTAAATCTAGAAATAAGTATTATTTAGACCATTTGCATTATGGATCATTTAGCGATAGTGCATTTAAGTAGAATGTTTGTTATTACTATTTTCATTTCCGAAGCAACCAAAACAAACTGCAATGAATGAGGAGAAATAAACTAAGATACCAATGAGGATATTGTCATCTATTTCCATACATTGCCACTGCAATGTAAACATTACATATGGGTTCATTTACTTTTGGCAAGAGACGAAAGTCTAACAAATGATTTGATGGCAGAGGTTCACTCGGCGCCAACTAGCAAAAAGCCACACACTCATTAGGGAAGCATATGGTGAACTATTGGTGAAACAAAGATCTAAGAATTTACACGTTACAATAAAAGCTGAGCACATGTTAATATTTCAACACACATTTGTAACACTTCTTTTACTTATGTAATGAATGGGTAATACAATTGGAACAAATGTATTAGCAGCAGTCTGATTTTAGAGTCTTTAGATATTTAAAACTAATAGAGATATGCAAAGGGATCACTCGAGCTGGGATTTTATCTAAATCATACTGGTCTACAAGCTTAGGTATACATACCGTGCAATAATGCAATATAAAAAAAATATATATATATACAGTATCTCACAAAAATTAGTATACCCCTCACATTTTTGTAAATATTTTATTATATCTTTTCATGTGACAACACTTAAGAAATGACATTTTGCTACAATGTAAAGTAGTGAGTGTACAGCTTGAAAAGTGTAAGTTTGCTGTCCCCTAAAAATAACTCAGCACACAGCCATTAATGTCTAAACCACTGCCAACAAAAGTAAGTACACCCCTAAGTGAAAATATCCAAATTGAGCCCAAAGTGTCAATATTTTGTGTAGCCACCATTATTTCCCAGCACTGTCTTAACCCTTTTGGGCATGAAGTTCACTACAGCTTCACAGGTTGCCACTGAAACCCTCTTCCACTCCTTTATGATGACATCACAGAGCTGGTGGATGTTAGAGACCTTGCGCTGCTCCGCCATCCATTAGAGGATGCCTCACAGATGCTCGATAGGGTTTAGGTCTGCCATGCTTGATTAGTCCATCACCTTTACCCTCAGCTTCTTTAGCAAGGCAGTGGTCATCTTGGAGGTGTATTTGGGGGTCATTATCATGTTGAAATATGGCCCTGCGGCCCAGTCTCCGAAAGGAAGGGGATCATCCTCTGCTTCAGTATGCCACAGTAGATGTTGGCATTCATGGTTCTCTCAGTGAACTGTAGCTGCCCAGTGTCGGCAGCACTTATGCAGCTCCAGACCATGGCACTCCCACCACCATCATGCTTGTCTGTAGGCAAGACACACTTGTCTTTGTACTCCTTACCTGGTTTCCGCCACACACACTTGACACCATCTGAGCCAAATACGTTTATCTTGGTCTCATCAGACCACAGGACATGGTTCCAGTAATCCATGTCCTTAGTAGGGATGGGTGAACGGTTCAGCCTGAGAATAAGTCCAGGTCAAACTTTCGGTGTTTGACGAACAGCCAAACAAATGGGTCGCTTGACCATTTGTTCACCCCCCAAACCGACCACAGTGCATTGCGGAGCTGAACAGTGCGTTGCAAGCCCTGATTGGCTGAAGCAGTGAAAGCTTAAGCCAATCAGGGCACAGAGTACTGTCAGTGTCATGATTGGACACTGTCATCATGACTTTATCCAATTATGGCTCATTCCCACCCCACAGTATAAAAGTATTCTTTCAATGGATGCCAATTTCAGTGTGATTTTGGCATGGAGAGAGATAGAACAGGGCTCTGTTCATGCTATTAGTTAGTTAGGGTGCTATACTGTGCTATTTTGCTTAAATTGTGTGTGCAGAATATTAGTTTAGTGTCATTCTAGGGATAGTGTGAGTGTAGTGAGGAGGACCCTAATTCAGCTTTGTATAGTATGCAGCTAGAGTAGGGACAGATCAGATAGTTTCACTGTAGTGTGGTGAGACCTTGTCATTCATACATACATTAGTGTAGAGTAGGGGCAGGTCATATAGTTCCAGTGTAGTGTAGTGAGACTGTGTCAGAAATCTTTACATTAGTGTATAGCTATAGTAGGGACGGCTCAGATAGCATCAGTGTAGTGATGGTTGAACACCATCTATTTGATTGTGTTATTGCCAGTTTAACCCCGTTTACTTCTGTGTGTGTTACTGCCAGTTTAATGGCATATAGTTTTGTGTGTTACTGCCAGTTTAACATAATTTATTTTTGGGTGCGTTACTGCCAGTTTAACGCCATATAGTTCTGCTTGCGTTACTGCCAGATTTTATTTGGGCGTAGGTTAGGAATTCCCCTTTTGGTAAGGTAAATCTGGAAGATAATTCCCCATATAGAATGAGTTTGCCTTTCCTAAGAAAAGATATCTGTGATCCCCCTATATTAGGATTAATGAATCTGGACGTTCCCTTTTTAATTAGGACCTTCATCTGTTTGGCCGATTGGTTATCATATTGTAGAAAGCGTTTCAACGCTAATATGGAGTCTGATATTTTTATTCTTAGAGGATATGGCATTAGCTAGTAAAAGTGACTGTAGGCTGGCTAACATTACAGCCATGGTTTGAGATTTGGATGAATAAACCAGAACCTGAGCTGGTCTAATAGTGTAGCTGTGTAGTAAATATGTAGCTATGGTAATCTCATGCCACCTGCCTTTCTGTGCTTTTGTAAAGTATCATGAGAACATCTAGCTTTACCTTTGATCTATAGAAAGGTAGATATTGTTTTCTGAATAGATTTAAAGAAAGCAAGTGGAATTTGGAATGGCAGCTTCCTAAAGACATATACGATCTTGGGAAGAATAGACATTTTAAATGCTGCCAATTTTCCTGCCCAGGATAAATAGAGTTTACCCATTTTAGTAGTGTCCCTTTGAGTCTCTGTTAGCAGTGGGGCATAATTTTCTCTGTATAAGTTGGAAAGAGAGGAAGTCAATATAATTCCCAGGTATGGTAATGAGTTGGGGGTCCAAGGGTATGACAATTGGCATTGTAAAGTTTGTTTGGATTTGGTTTCATTTACTTTGTAGAAGGAGATTAAGTTAAATTCATTTAGGATCTGGTGTACAGATGGTAGTGATTGTGCTGGATCGTCTAAGGTCAAAATGTCATCTGCAAAGAGTGTTATAGTATGGGGCTCCCTCCTGTGGATATTTCTTTAATGGCATTATGTGATCTGATTCTCTCTGCCAGGGGCTCCATTATTCCATTACCAGTGCAAAAATGAGCAGAGATGGGGGGCAGCCCTGTCTCATACCATTTGAGATTGTAAAGTTCTTTGAAAACCAACCTTTCGAATATACATATGCAGATTACACTGTATATAGAGCAGTAATGGCTGAAAAAAATTTACTCTGAATACTGAATTTTTCTAATATACTGGATAGGTACCCCCAATGGACCCTATCGAAGGCCTTCTCGGCATCAAACGTCAACAGAAGAGAAGGCCTTTGAGGGGATTCAGCCTGATATATGCGATATATATGACCTGCCTTGTGGCGTCTAGAGCTTAGCGGCCTGGCAGATGTTCCCTTGGCTCTGCAAGGGGGCCAGCAACAAATGTGTCCACAGGCAAAGGTGAACGTGGTTGTCAGTCCTCAGGAAGGGCATAATTTCCTCTGTTTAGTGAGTTTGCTCGTGCTAGCCAGCCACAGCATGCAGAGGAGGTAGGGAACTGGCTTACTAAACCTTACTCGTCCTCCTCATCCTCTGTCATGCAAGCAGAGACAAGTGTGCAGTCCCCTGCAGTTGCCAGAGTGGATAAACCTGCCTCCTTGTCCACATCTATTCCTGCCATAGCCCCAACATCAGCCATTGAGGAGTCAGCTGAGTTATTTGACCACAGCGTCAGGCACTTGCTCTTTGATGATGCCCAGCCATTACTGGATTCAGATGTTGGTTCTGAGGTTGAGAATGACAGGAACATGAGTCTAGAGTGTTGGGAGGAACACTGGTTGACAAATTGGCATTCGTGTTACCCAAGTCATAGTGTATTTCCAAGTTCTCCCCAGTGGTAACGATGAAGATGGAGGAGGTGGAGGAGATAGAGGAGATGGAGATGATGATGATGAGGATGATGAGGTCACTGATACATCTTGGTTGCCAGATGCCCCTTCCGTGAATTTGCAAAAATGTGCTGTACCACAATGGCAGGTTCCCAGTCGCTACTACTTTTTCTGTTACGCCGTGCAATCTCTCTACCATCATGTGGAAGCGAATGTTCTGACGTCATTGGGCAAGGCAGTCAGTCATAAAATTCACATTACTGCTGACACTTGGTCCAGCAAGTATGGGAAGGGACAATATGTTTCATTCACAGCATACTGGGTAACACTTCTTGCAACTCAAAAGGATGCAGGACACGTCTCTATACAGCTGGTGGTGATGATGCAAGACCTGTGCGCTCTATCCCCTCCTCCTCCTTCTCTGCCACCTCCATGCCCTCTTCTGCAGAATTGTCCTATGAACATCAGGTGCCCCCTAAGCGTTCACAGGGCTATTCCCAGAGTCAGGTGCCATGCAGTGCTTCAGCTGTTGTGTAAGCAATGTGTGAGTCAAAATAGTAAAAGTGAATGCGAAATTGTAGAGGTTGGCATAGCTAAATATTTTATGTGCATATAAATGTAAAATTTGACGTTAAAATGGAAATAAAAAGTAATTTAAGACAATCAGAGTTGCATTCCATGATATCTCATCTTAATTTATTCTGATAAAAATAAAGGGGCTGCATACATGTAGTTTCCACCCAAAAGAACTACACTCCCAAACACGTTTCACCCTAATGGATTTGTTCAGAAAGATAGAGTAGGTACAGGAAGCCATTGGGGGGAGAAAGTTTAAATATCCACTAATTGATGTAGCTGCAATTCCCAAGCATCCACTCTAGGTGCACTGCCCACAAACACAGCCAAAACCATTATCAAGCTGTCAAAAAAATATATATTATAATTAAGCAAGAGACATTCTGCCAATCATAAATATATTATGTGAACACTCTCAAAAACACCAATCTTAGAACAAAAACCAAGTTGGGTTTTGATTGGAAAACAGAACGTGGAAATGCTGCAAACTGGAATACAGCCACTTCATAGAGAAGTAAAAATACAACTTCAGTCTGAACTTCTAGCTATACCTGGCCAGGAGGAGTTCAAGCTGGAGCTATATATTTACCTCTCTATATAGTGGCTGGGCTCTGGTGTGTGGCATTTCCACCTTCTGTTTTCTGTTTCACCTAACCTGGATGAGCTTGTCGGCATCCAAACTTTGGACTGCAGGGGAAAGTTTTGTAGTGCTTTGATTGGTGCTCTGAGTTTTTGTATACAAGACTAGTTCTGACTGTGTTTGTGGTTTGCGCACCTGGGGAGGATAATTTGGAATTATGGCTACCTTATTTAAAGGATATTTAAATTATTAAACTACTTTGTCCTTTTAGAAATTGGAGTGAAATGGGGCAGTGGGATTTTCATTGTACCGTCTGATGACAATGACAAGTTAAATGGTATTAAATGTTTATTATAAACATTATACATGTTTAAGCAATCTATAGATATAAGATTACCTAAAAAACAATACATGAAAGTAGAAAGTTGGAATCCCTCTAGACAGTACCTACAACCCCCACCAAGGGAGCCACCTCTGATTGAGAAGCTGCTCAAATAGAAGTGTAGGTGTGGGCCGTCAGGCTCTCAACATTTTTCGCTGTTGCCTGCTTCTTAAGGAGATTTAAAGAAGGAAAATACACTAAAATGCAAGTGTAAACATATGAATATTCATTACATAGCAGATGCATAAAGTATACTTTGTGCATATATGTGTATATAATGCTTAAAAAGGATGATATGAAAATCAAAACTCTGTTCTTTTGAACAAACTCATTAAGGTGAAACGCATTTAGGAAGTGTGCTTTTTTTGGGTGGAGATTACGTATATACAGCCACTCTATTGTTATCAGAATAAAATATCAAGATGAACTAATCAGAGTGCAACTCTCATATTCTTATATTCTTGTGTTGTAGTGGAAACGGAATGCAGGATCCAGCACCTGGGGATGGTCCATGAATGTTAAGTAGAGGTTTGGAGTGATACCATGGATTTGGGTACGGTAATCAAATACTGTAGATTTGAATTTTAAATCCAGGCTTCAATATTATAGCTTTAGGGTTTCTGGCAGGGTGTCATAACAATGGATGCATGGGTAGCAGCAGCAGATTGCAGGATCATCAAGTAAGTACTGTTAAATTGTGGAGTTTACTTACATATGCAGTAGTATTTTTGAAATACAGAGCAGATCTGTGAATGATCCATGAAATGCATGAGGGATAGAAAAACAAACTCTCTGGTTCTCCAACACATGCTCAGGGTTTGACGGTGACAGCAACAAATATGGTGACTAGGGATGAGCTTCGTGTTCGAGTCGAACATACGTTCGACTTGAACATCGGCTGTTCGCCCCTTCGGCGAAGTCCGAACGTTTTGGTCCATTCGTGCCAAATTCGTGTGGCGCTCACGGCCCACAATGCACTGCGATGGCGCAGTGCATTGCTGGCTCATGATTAGCCAAGAATGCACTGTGACCCCGCATGCTTGGCCAATCGCAGCGCCAGCAGCGAGGAGAGCCATGATTGGCCACAGGCAGGATGCCTGTGGCCAATCATAGCTCAGGCTGTGTAGTGCACGCCCCACACTATATAAGGCCACCAGCGCGGCTGCCTTGTGTAGTGTGTTGGCGTCTGAAGCAGTGGGTGTTCTGTGTACCTTCAACACAGTACACACCGATCATTTTCGGCCGATTTTCGATCTTGCTGTTGTGTAGTGGTTGTTGTCTGCGTGCCCTGACCGCAGTATACACCGCTATATTCACCTCACCTATATAGCTAGTGATCTATCTTTTATAATAGAGCTTGCAGTCAGTAGTGTTAGGAGCTTGTGCATGCTGTCTGCGTGCTCTGTACCCAGTACATACCGCTATATCCACCTACATAGCTTTTCTCTATTTGAGCCCACTTGCCATCTGCAGGAGTTTTTGGAAGTTGTGTGTGCCTCCAGCACAGCACAGTATACAGTGGTGTGAAAAAGTGTTTGCCCCCTTCCTCATTTCCTGTTCCTTTGCATGTTTGTCACACTTAAGTGTTTCGGAACATCAAACCAATTTAAACAATAGTCAAGGGCAACACAAGTAAACACAAAATGCAATTTGTAAATGAAGGTGTTTATTATTAAAGGTGAAAAAAAATCCAAACCATCATGGCCCTGTGTGAAAAAGTGATTGCCCCCTAAACCTAATAACTGGTTGGGCCACCCTTAGCAGCAACAACTGCAACCAAGCGTTTGCGATAACGTGCAATGAGGCTTTTACAGCGTCCTGGAGGAATTTTGGCCCACTCATCTTTGCAGAATTGTCCTAATTCAGTTACATTAGAGGGTTTTCGAGCATGAACGGCCTTTTTAAGGTCATACCACAACATCTCAATAGGATTCAGGTCAGGACTTTGGCTAGGCCACTCCAAAGTCTTCATTTTGTTTTTCTTCAGCCATTCAGTGGTGGACTTGCTGGTGTGTTTAGGATCATTGTCCTGCTGCAGAACCCAAGTTCGTTTCAGCTTGAGTACACGAACAGATGGTCGGACATTCTCCTTCAGGATCTCTTGGTAGACAGCAGAATTCATAGTTCCTTTTATCACGGCAAGTCTTCCAGGTCCTGAAGCAGCAAAACAGCCCCAGACCATCACACTACCACCACCATATTTTACTGTTGGTATAATGTTCTTTTTCTGAAATGCAGTGTTCCTTCTACGCCAGATATACTTGGACACACACCTTCCAAAGAGTTCCACTTTTGTATCATCGGTCCACAGAATGTTGTCCCAAAAGTCTTGGGGATCATCAAGATGTGTTGTGGAGAAATTGAGACGAGCTTTGATGTTCTTTTTGCTCAACAGTGGTTTTCTCCTTGGAACTCTGCCATGCAGGCCATTTTTGCCCAGTCTTTTCCTGATGGTGGAGGCATGAATGCTGACCTTACCTGAGGCAAGTGAGGCCTGCAGTTCCTTGGACGTTGTTGTGGGGTCTTTTGTGACCTCTTGGATGAGTCGTCGCTGCGCTCTTGGGGTAATTTTGGGCGGCCGCCCACTCCTGGGAAGGTTCACCACTGTTCCATGTCTTCGCCATTTGTGGATAATGGCTCTCACTGTGGTTCGCTGGATTCCCAAAGCTTTGGAAATGGCTTTATAACCCTTTCCAGACTGATAGATCTCAATTACTTTCTTTCTCAATTGTTCCTGAATTTCTTTGGGTCTCGGCATGATGTGTAGCTTTAAAGGATCTTCTGGTGGACCTTACTGTGTCAAGCAGCTCCTATTTAAGTGATGCCTTGATTGTGAACAGATGTGGCAATAATCAGGCCTGGGTGTGGCTAGAGAAATTGAACTCAGGTGTAGACAACCACAGTTATAGTATGTTTTAACCAGGGGGGCAATCACTTTTTCACACAGGGCCATGATGGTTTGGATTTTTTTTCACCTTTAATAATAAACACCTTCATTTACAAATTGCATTTTGTGTTTACTTGTGTTGTCCTTGACTATTGTTTAAATTGGTTTGATGTTCCGAAACACTTAAGTGTGACAAACATGCAAAGGAACAGGAAATGAGGAAGGGGGCAAACACTTTTTCACACCACTGTACATCTGTATATACCCCTTTATCTCTGGTGTTCTATAATAAAGGCATCTGCAGGAGTTAGTGGGTGTTGTGTGCCTCTAGCACAATATACACTACCCAACTGCTTTTTTACCCAACTCCCTTCAGGCCATTACCATGTCTGGAAGGCCGGCAAGGAGAGGCAGACAGGCGCGAGCCGATAAAAGAGGGCAAGCAGGCTCTGTCTCTAGAGACAACAGTGCTGGTCGTGGACGCGGTGCATTGTCATCAGCACGTGGCCATGGGACACGCTTGTCCTTCTTTTCGGCAGCTGGACATGTTGAGCCGCAACATGCCAACGACTTGGAAGAGTGGATGACCAAGCCCTCTTCATCCTCCTCATCCTCTCTCACCCAGTCTCAGGGTACTAGCAAAGCAGCTGCCAACGCATCATCTTCCCTCCTCTCAATGTCATCATCAGTGACTCCTTCCCTAGACCCACCACGTCCTCCTGAGGAGTCTCCTGAACTCTTTGAGCACAGTGTTGGGTACATGCTCCAGGAGGATGCCCAGTGTTTTGTGGGCTCTGATGATGACACTCAGCTAGAGGAAGGCAGTAGCGTGAATGCAGAGAGAGGGGATGCTCAAGAAGGACAGCAATCTGGTAGTCATGTTCCACAAGCTGCAGCATACTGCCAGGTTTGGTACAGCGATGAAGAGGGAGGGGGTGATGAGGGCACTGACTCCACGTGGGTGCCTGGTAGGAGAGAGGAGGAGGAGGAGGAGGAGGCACATGTCCAACGAGGCAGGATGCCCTCCGGGGGCCAGCTTAGGGGCAGCACACCGACTGAATCACACCGCAGAGCTCTGCCTGTGCAGGGCGCTGCCTCTGCACGTTATTCTAAAAGTTCTTTGGTGTGGGCCTTTTTTGAGACGAGTGCATCAGATCGCACCGCTGCTATTTGCAACATATGTCTGAAGCGTATCTCGCGTGGCCAAAACATCAGCCGCTTGGGCACCACATGCTTGACCAGACATATGTTGACCTGCCATGCAGCTCATTGGCAAGCGTACCTCAAAGACCCACACCAAAGAACAAAGCGGCCCTCTCCTTGCTCCTCATCAGCTGGCATCTCCAACCCCACTAGACCTTCAGTCCTCTCTGAAACCTGCTCTGAGAGGAATGAAGGTGTAGAATTAGGTGTGTCACAGCCAAGTGTTTCCGGGCACTCTGCTAGCAGTACACCCACGTCCGATTATAGCAGGCAAATGTCCCTGCCCCAGCTGCTGGACCGGCGAAAGAAGTTCACTCCCAGCCATCCACATGCCCAGCGGTTGAATGCTAGCTTGGCTAAATTGCTAGCACTTCAACTGCTGCCTTTTGAGTTGGTAGACTCGGCCCCCTTCCGTGAGTTTGTACAATGTGCGGTTCCTCAGTGGCAGGTCCCCAAACGCCACTTTTTCTCACGGAAGGCGATTCCGGCTCTCTACCGGCATGTGGAAGGCAATGTCCTTGCCTCGCTGGACAGGGCGGTCAGTGGTAAGGTGCATATTACCGCTGATTCATGGTCCAGCAGGCATGGACAGGGACGTTACCTGTCTTTCACGGCCCATTGGGTCACTCTTCTGGCAGCTGGGAAGGATGCAGGACAAGGTGCAGTAGTGTTGGAGGTTGTTCCGCCACCACGCCTCCAAAATGCTACTATTGGTTGTGACACACCTCTCTCCTCCACCCCCTCCTCTTCTTCTTCCTCCATGGCCTCTTCCAGTGCTCTATCCTCAGAACCAGCGGTGCTCCGTAGGCGTTCCAGGGGCTACGCAAGTACGCAGACAAAATGATGCCATGCGGTGCTTGCGCTGGTTTGTTTGGGGGACGGGAGCCACACTGGGGCGGATGTTTTGTCAGCTCTGCAGGGGCAGGCCAAGAGGTGGTTGACGCCATGCCAGCTTAAGCCAGGAATGGTGGTTTGCGACAATGGCACCAACCTCCTCTCCGCCCTCCGACAGGGACAACTGACCCATGTGCCCTGTGTAGCTCACGTCCTTAACCTGGTGGTGCAGCGGTTTTTGGGCAGGTACCCCGGCTTACAGGATGTCCTGAAGCAGGCCAGGAAAGTCTGTGTGCATTTCCGCCGATCATTTAATGCCTGTGCTCGGCTGGCTGAGCTCCAAAAGGAGTTGAACCTGCCCAAGAACCGCCTTATATGTGACATGCCCAGCAGGTGGAACTCAACGTTGGCCATGCTGCAGCGGCTGCACACGCAGCAGAGGGCCATCAATGAGTACCTGTGCGACTACGGCACCAGGACAGGGTCAGGGGAGCTCGGTTTTTTTCTCACCATGCCAGTGGGGCATGATCAGGGATGCATGCACTGTCCTGTCACCGTTTGAGGAGGCCACAAGGATGGTGAGCAGTGACAGTGCATGCATCAGTGACACTGCACCTTTTGTCCACCTCTTGGAGCATACGCTGCGTGGAATAATGGACAGGGCACTTGAGGCAGAACAGAGGCAGGAAGAGGAGGACTTCCTTGCCTCTCAAGGCCCCCTTTATCCAGACAGTGTTCCTGCTGTGCCACCCATCACACAGGAAGAGGGTGAGGAGGAGGAAGAGGAGGAGGAGGATGATTGTGTCAGCATGGAGGTGGAGGCTGGCACTCAGCATCAGCAGCAGCAGCAGTCTTGTAGGGATGATTTACAGTCCCAAGAAACACGTGGACTTGTACATGGCTGGGAGGAGGTAGCTGCGGATCATGTTGTCCTTAGTGACCCAGAGGACTCCGGACCGAATGCCTCAGCTAACCTACGCTGCATGGCCTCCCTGATCCTGCAAAGCCTGCGGAAGGATCCTCGTATTCTTCGGATCAAGGAGAGGGACCATTACTGGCTGGCCACTCTCCTTGATCCACGGTACAAGGGTAAGGTTGCCGACCTTATCTTGCCATCGCAGAGGGAGCAGAGGATGAGACATCTCCGGGAGGCCTTGCAGAAAGGTCTGTGCAACGCGTTCCCAGAGACTGGGAGGTTACAAACTCCTGGTCCTGGACAACGTGTTGCTGAGGCATCGGTCAGAAGGAGCGGTGGAGAAGGTGGCCGTCTGACTGATGCTTTCAGACAATTTTTTAGTCCGCAGCCCCAAGGTATGATCGGTTCCAGCAACCATCGCCAGCGTCTGATTTACATGGTGCAGGAATACCTAGGGGCAAGGTCAGACTTGGACACCTTTCCCACCGAAAATCCTCTGGCTTACTGGGTCTTGAGGAAGGATCACTGGCCAGAGCTTGCACAGTATGCAATTGAGCTACTGGCCTGTCCTGCATCCAGCGTTCTTTCGGAACGCACCTTCAGTGCTGCTGGTGGCTTTGTTACCGATCACAGGGTGCGGCTGTCTACCGAATCAGTTGATCGACTGACCTTCATCAAGATGAATCAGTCTTGGATCACCCACAGCTACCAAGCACCTGAAGCTGATGTAACCGAATAATTTTTTTTGAAATATCACATCCCTTCAAGACTGCCTATGCTGATGCTGAGTGACTGTCCTGTTATGTTGATTGTCTATCCTCTTCCTCCTCCGATGATATGTTGGAAGAACATTTCTGTTTCTGGGTGATGCCATCAGCCCAATTTTTCTGCCCCTGTTTAACAGGGGCGTTTAAGTACAATTTTTGATGCAATGCTTTGCAGCAGGGCTAATTCCTGCAATAAAACAAGAGTATATGGGAGAGGTTGCAGTGTGGTGGCACCAGCACCAGTGCCTAAGGCCCAATTTTTCTGCCCCTGTTTAACAGGGGCGTTTAAGTACAATTTTTGATGCAATGCTTTGCAGCAGGGCTAATTCCTGCAATAAAACAAGAGTATATGGGAGAGGTTGCAGTGTGGTGGCACCAGCACCAGTGCCTAAGGCCCAATTTTTCTGCCCCTGTTTAACAGGGGCGTTTAATTACAATTTTTGATGCAATGCTTTGCAGCAGGGCTAATTCCTGCAATAAAACTAGAGTATATGGGAGAGGTTGCAAGGTCGTGGCACCAGCACCAGTGCCTAAAGCCCAATTTTTATGCCCCTGTTTAACGGGGGCATTTAATTACAATTTTTGATGCAATGCTTTGCAGCAGGGCTAATTCCTGCAATAAAACTAGAGTATATGGGAGAGGTTGCAGTGTCGTGGCACCAGCACCAGTGCCTAAGGCCCAATTTTTCTGCCCCTGTTTAACAGGGACATGTAATTACAATTCTTGATATAATATTTCAGAGGAGGGTCCGTTCCTGTGCCCACCCAGAGTAACTGTGAGGACTTATAGTGTTGTGGCACCAGCACCACAACCACCAAAGGTCAATTTTTCTACCACTGTTCAACAATGGCATGTAATTACAATTCTTGATATAATCGTTCACAGCAGGGCGCTCCAGCGTCCACCAAGAGTCACTTTGAGGGCTTACAATGTTGTGGCAAAACCAACACCTTTTTCCGCCATTTCTGCAGAGCATATAGGGCAGGCCCCTACTTTCAAACATCCAACTTACAAACATCTCCTACTTGCAAACGGAAGGAGACAACAGCAAGTGAGATGAAAAAAGATGGACGACAAAACAAATTATACAGGGGTGATAACCCTTCCCTATGTTTTCCAAAAAGCTTAAAAAAATTTTTTTTGACACTTTAAAAATGTACCAGTTGAAAATTACAAACAGATTCAAATTAACACAACAAACCTACACAGTCCCTGTCTTGTTTGCACCGCCTGTATACTGCTGTTCTGAGTATATAGGGCCTGGGGGCCACACGCATTTCCTTTTTTTAATATGTGTACGGGGTTCCCCTTAATATGCGTACAAGACCCAAAGGGGCTGGTAATGGGCAGGGAGGGCTACCCATGCCATTTTTCTCAATGATTTTCAACCATATTGCAGGAACCAGATATAACATTAAAACCGCAAGCAGCTTTAAATGACGTTATTTCCGTTAAATGTCATTTTGTGCAGGGACTATTCTAAACACAGGAAACACGTGGCACTTCACAGGCATACTACAGACACCCCCCAGGCACCATATTTAAAGGAATATTTCACTTTTTTTTCCCACTTTAATCGTCATTAAAATCAGTGCTCCCGCCAAAACGGACGTTTTTAAAACTTTTTTTGCATTGACCCATGTCCCCTGGGGCAGGAGCCAGGTCTCCAAACCCTTTTTAGGACAGTATCTTGCATATTAGCCATTAAAATTAGCACTTTTAATTTCGAACGTTCGAGTCCCATAGACTTCAATGGGGTTCTAACGTTCGTACGAACTTGGGGTCCGTTCGAAAGTTCTGGTGCGAACCGAACCGGGGGGTGTTCGGCTCATCCCTAATGGTGACAATAATATTTGCATGTGCGATAAAGCAGTAGTATGTGAAGTCACTACTGTACTTGTGCAGGTCATCACCACCATAGTTTCTGTGATTATTTTCCAGCTAATATCTATATTAGACTAGTGGGGGGCCTCTTCCTGCTTCCAGAAATGCCTCCCCCTTCTCACCACTCTGCCAAATACCCCTCCCACACACTCTGACTATTTTTCCAGGGCCTCCCTTCTGCTCACACCCCTCTGCATCCCTCCTGCTCCCACCTCTCTGTCAAATGCCCCTGCTTCATCCTCTCATCACCCTGTCAACTAAGAACATTACTCCCCATCACCACTGTGCTTTCTCCCTCCCTGCTCTCACCACCTCACCTGCACAACCCAACCTTGCCTATTTTGGAGCAGGCATACCTTAGATAGATAGATAGATAGATAGATAGATAGATAGATAGATAGATAGATAGATAGATAGATAGATAGATAGATAGATAGATAGATAGATAGATAGATAGATAGACTAAAATACAGTATTCGTAAACTATTTAATTAATACCTAAATATTTATAAAATGCTATTTAGGAAAAAAATTGAAATAATTAGGCTGATTTACTGAAAGAGTTGAGAATCTTCACAAAATAAATTGTATGAATCTTGACTTCAATTATCCAATCAAGTGCAGCTGAAATAAGTAAACAATAAAGTGTGTTTCATATAATTTGATAACTGAAGAGAATATTCACACAATTTATTATGTAAGATTTCTCAGTTCCTTTAGAAAATCAGCTCCATTATGATTCATGCAAAATACATATACAGTATTCATGCACGTGCATATTTTTTTTTTTTTTTTTTACACGTTTAATGATATGAGTGACCACAGATTTGCATTGTTTTTTATGCATTCATGTACATCTCCTCCTGCTGATTCTTTTACTCCAGTGAAAATGAGAGTGAATGGAAAATATAATTAAAACTACCAATCTCTTTCACTGCATTTTTAATTCTGGGAGGAATGCGAATTTGTCAAGAAAAGTGACATTACTTTAGCTCTTTCTTAGCTTATAGTGCAGTTTTTGTTGGGCTCTGACCCATGTAAATTAACATGAAAATATAAGGTCTAAGATTTAATGGTGAATTTCACATAACTGAAATTAATACAAAACTCAGAGCCAAACACATTAGAGTGTGTGTAAAACCTAACAATTAACTTCTCTTATTTGCTCCCTTTGGACTGTTAAAAATACAACTGGCAGACATTTTGTTCAGCAATCCAGTGAGGTTCTAAATGTCTTTTGTAAGCTATTAACATTGTGCCCCTGCTATAATGAAGTTCCAAACAGTCTTGTCAGGCCTGGCCAGGTTGCCTCTGTGGACTACAGAACAGAGGACAGGTGTTCTGTAGTTCTATTATAATTCCTGTCCTAGGGTGATTATTCTGTGCCTTCATAGATAGTGATGGCCGAACGGTTCGCCCAGCGGTCGTTTCTCAGCGAATTACGGCTGTTCGCGATTCGCCCGATCGGCGGACTATTGCCGCCGTTCGCCCGGCGGACTTCCGTGTTTTCTGTGTAAAAGAACTTTGACCTATGATGACACATCCATCATGGGGTACAGGACAGCCAATTGAGACATTAGGCCGCGTACACACAGGCGGACTGTTCGCTCAACTTTGTCCGCTGAACAGTGTTTCAGCGGACAGTCCGCTCGTGTGTGGGCTTCAGCGGACAGTTTCAGCGGACAGTCTGACGAACAAAGTTTTTCGGAATTTCCGTAAAACTGTCCGCTGAAACTTGGTTTGAGCGGACAGTCCGCTCGTGTGTAGGCTTGTTCGTCAAACTAAGTCTCGCGCATGCTCAGAAAGAATTTACACGCCGAAGGTTGCATTGCAGTGTATAGGACGTCATTTTTCTAGTCCCGTCGTACGTGCCGTTCACGTCATCGCGCACGGTTTCAGCAGACTGTTCGTTCATCGTGTGTGGTCAAGTCCGCTCATGCTAATTTTGAGCGGACTGTTTGTCAAACTGTTTGACGAACAAAGTTGGGCGAACAGTCCGCCCGTGTGTACGCGGCCTTACAGCAAATAGACACTTGGACATTCCCCCTAACTTATAAATACACCCGATCCGGCGGCCATTTTACATTCTTTCTTCTGTCACTATAGGGAGAGGTTGCTGTGTGGAGCAGGGAGAGATTGCAGTGACCCAAATCACTAGCTATTTGGTACACAAAAGTTCTTTTCAGGACTGGTATAGGTGTTAGGTGTAGTTCAGGATATAGGTTTGCTGTGCTACTGATTGTTGCAGCAGCCTGAGTGTCTTTTGTCAGTTTAGAGAAAGGGACAGGATGGTGTGTCTGCTGTAGGGACAGTCAGTTTAGTCATTAGCTGTTACTATCAGGTCCACAAAAGTGCTATTCCAGTTATTGTTCCAGTAGCCTCTGTTTTGTCAGTTTATATAGGGACAGGCAGGAAGCAGTGTGTGAAGCAGTGAGGGTCAGTTTAATCAGTAGCTGTTACTATATTAGGTCCACAAAGGTTCTTTTCAGGACTGGTATCAGTGGTATGGTAATAGGCTTGTACACGTATAATATTCTTTCTTCCAAATATAGAAAGAATATTATACTTGACTGCTGCCCTTCTGCTGCAGTCTGCTAATCATTCACAACCTACTTGTTCCACAAAGGTCCTTATAAGGACTGGTAAGGTAATAACCTGGTGTAGGGTGCTATAGTACATAGGGTTGAGTGAGGTACAGTCTGCTATTCTATAAGGACTGGTATAGGTCCACAATACATAGGGTTGAGGTGCACTACTACTGACCGCTGCCCTATACTGCAACAGTCCTTCATCGGTATAGGGACTGACGTACAGTCTGCTAATCAGTCACACACAACCTACTTGTTCCACAAAGGTCCTTATAAGGACTGGTAACTTGGTCTGTCTAGGGTGCTATAGTACATAGGGGTGAGTGAGGTACAGTCTGCCATTCTATAAGGACTGGTATAGGTCCACAATACATAGGGTTGAGGTGCACTACTGCTGACCGCTGCCCTATACTTCAGCAGTCCTTCATCGGTATAAGGACTGACGTACAGTCTGCTAATCAGCCACACACAACCTACTTGTTCCACAAAGGTCCTTATAAGGACTGGTAAGGTATAGGGTACTACAGTACATAGGGTTGAGTGAGGTACAGTCTGCTATTCTATAAGGACTGGTATAGGTCCACAATACATAGGGTTGAGGTGCACTACTGCTGACCGCTGCCCTATACTGCAGCAGTCCTTCATCGGTATAGGGACTGACGTACAGTCTGCTAATCAGTCTCACACAACCTAATTGTTCCACAAAGGTCCTTATAAGGACTGGTAAGGTATAGGATACTACAGTACATAGGGTTGAGTGAGGTACAGTCTGCCATTCTATAAGGACTGGTATAGGTCCACAATACATAGGGTTGAGGTGCACTACTGCTGACCGCTGACCTATACTGCAGCAGTCCTTCATCGGTATAGGGACTGACGTACAGTCTGCTAATCAGTCACACACAACCTACTTGTTCCACAAAGGTCCTTATAAGGACTGGTAAGGTATAGGATACTACAGTACATAGGGTTGAGTGAGGTACAGTCTGCCATTCTATAAGGACTGGTATAGGTCCACAATACATAGGGTTGAGGTGCACTACTGCTGACCGCTGCCCTATACTGCAGCAGTCCTTCATCGGTATAGGGACTGACGTACAGTCTGCTAATCAGTCACACACAACCTACTTGTTCCACAAAGGTCCTTATAAGGACTGGTAAGGTATAGGGTACTACAGTACATAGGATTGAGTGAGGTACAGTCTGCTATTCTATAAGGACTGGTAAAGGTCCACAATACATAGGGTTGAGGTGCACTACTGCTGACCGCTGCCCTATACTGCAGCAGTCCTTCATCAGTATAGGGACTGACGTACAGTCTGCTAATCAGTCACACACAACCTACTTGTTCCACAAAGGTCCTTATAAGGACTGGTAAGGTATAGGGTACTACAGTACATAGGGTTGAGTGAGGTACAGTCTGCTATTCTATAAGGACTGGTATAGGTCCACAATACATAGGGTTGAGGTGCACTACTGCTGACCGCTGCCCTATACTGCAGCAGTCCTTCATCGGTATAGGGACTGAGAGTTTTGTCACAGGGTCATTTAAAAAATGACAGGCAGAGGAAGAGGCAGGCCCTTCCGCAGGGGTGGTAGGGGTAGGGCAGGAGCAACAGGCTTGAGCCAAAGTGGGAAGTTGCAGAAGGTGCGTTCAATTACTTTAAAGGATGCACCAGACTTGGTTGAGTGGCTCACTCAGCCTTACTCTTCTGCACCCTCCTCATCTTCTCGATCTGCACCCTCTTCTTCACTCTCTGCTATGTGCACCCCCAAAGACACTACCACCAAGAACACCACCACCACCACATACCTTCCGCTTGAGTCACAGGAATTATTTTCCGATCCATATCAAGACATTTCTGATGCGCAGCCACTCTTGGTATTGGATCAGGAAGAGGAGGTAGCAACAACCGCTACTCAGCAGTCTGACGACATTACCCAGATCAGCCCAAGGAGGAGGTTGGTCCCCGGTGTTGCTGCCTACTCCGAGATCTCTACTTATAGCGGTGGGGAAGGTGACGTAGATGATGTCGTGTCTAGTGATATCACGAGGGTGCCCACAAGAGAGGAAGAGGAGGGGAGTTCAGAGGGAGATATGGACCAGCAGATAGGGAGGAGAAGCAGGAATAACTTACATTGCACAGGAGGGACAAAGCAGACTGCAAATGTATCAGGAGCGAGTCATCGACCATGTGCGGTCACATCTGGCACTCCCAGGACACCGGCACGTGGTTCCGCAGTGTGGGCTTTTCTTAACGTGTCCGCTGCTGACAATAGCGTTGCCATCTGCAATCTTTGCAGTCAACGCAGTAAGCCCAACACTCACCTAGGGACGACCGCCTTAAGAAGGCACATGAGCAGCCATCACCGAGCCCAGTGGGAGCAACGGAACACACAAAGCCACACTCCAGGCTCTCACCGTCCAGCCTCGTCTTCTACTTCTCCTTCTCCTCTCTCCTCACAATTGTCCTCCACTCCACCTTCCATCACGCCAAGCTCACGTTTTTCTGCAAAAAGGCAGGCTTCCGTGGGCCTAATGTTCGAGCGTAAAAAAATTATGACGCCGCATAACCCTCTTGCCCAACGGTTGATGGCTGGCTTGTCAGTACTCATAGCCCGCCAACTACTGCCATATAAATTGGTGGACTCGGAGGCCTTTCGCAAATTTGTGACCATTGGAACACCACAATGGAAGGTCCCAGGAAGGAAGTATTTCTCAGAGAAGGGCATCCCAGAGCTATATGGCCATGTTCAGTGGCAAGTGAATGTATCTCTGGCACACAGTGTCGGTGCCAAGATACATCTGACCACAGACACGTGGTCTAGCAAACACGGGCAGGGAAGGTATATCACTTTTACTGCCCACTGGGTGAACCTTCTGACGGCCGTCAAGCATGTAACCCATGGCACCCGTGTAGATTTGGTTTTACAGCCACGGATTGCATGCAGGCCTGACTCTTCTTCTCCTCCTCCTCCTACTCCATCCTCCTCCCTGTCCTCCTCGGCTGACTCCTCCTTTTCCGCTGCTAGCATCTCTTCCGCTGCGCCGCCCAAGCTCCCAGAACCTATTCGACATGCCAGGTGAGACGTTGCCATGCCGTGCTGCGTCTGTTGTGCCTGGAAGCCAAGAGCCACACTGGCCCGGCACTCCTTTCAGCTTTTCGTTCACAGGCAGATCAGTGGCTAACACCGCTCAATTTGACAGTTGGTAAAGTGGTGTGTGACAATGGTGCCAATCTGCTTAGCGCATTGAAACAGGGCAAAATCACGCACGTGCCATGCATGGCACACATCTTAAACTTGGTTGTGCAGTGATTCCTTGTCAAATACCCTGGGGTCCAGGACATCTTGCGGCAGGCAAGGAAAATCTCGGCCCATTTCAGAAGATCTTACACGGCCATGGCTCGCCTTGCTGACATTCAGCGGCGACACAATCTGTTGGTCAGACGTCTTATTTGAGATTGCCCGACGCGATGGAACTCAACCTTCTATATGCTTGATAGGCGCCATCAGTGACATTGTACCTTATGCCTTCTTTATGGAGCGTGCATTGCGTCGTGTCATTGATCAAGCTGTGGAGGAGCAGGAGCGGGAAGATGAGGAAGTCGCAATGCTGGATGAATTACCAGGGGGGGCTACTCTATCTGAGACAAGTCAACAACAGGAGTCTGAAGAGGAGTCAGAGGAGGATGGTGCTGGGGCGGATGAGGAGGAGCAAGAAGAGCATGCTTTAAACCTTTCTGGGATCCCTGTTGTTGTCCGTGGATGGGGAGAGGAGAATGAAGAGGACGACATTATCCTGGATGATGAGCAGGAGCCAGGCCACCTCACCGCTTCCACTTTAGTGCAAATGGGGGCCTTCATGCTCCAGTGTTAAAATAGGGACCCTCGTATAAAAGCATAAGGGTCAAGGACCAGTACTGGGTGGCAACGTACTTAGACCCCCGGTACAAACACAAAATGGCAGAAATGTTACCGCCGTCACAGAGGGCTGGCAGAATGGAGCACTTCCAGGCCTTGCTTCGAGAAATGCTGCATTCTGCCTTTGCGTGCGCTGGCAGAGGAGCAATTCCCACTCCCAGAGAAGGAGTTGCGGGTACCAATCCAACAGTGCCTGCAAGAAGAGGCCGGTTTGAAGATGTGTTGGTGACTTTGGATATGAGGTCATTCTTTCAGCTGACCCATCGACAGGTGTCAGCCGGATCCAGCATCAGGGGATGCCTAGACCGTCAGGTGTCTGACTACATCGGGTTAACGGCCGATGTGGACGCTCTGAGGAGTGATGAACCCCTGGACTACTGGGTTGCAATCAAACTGTTGGCTTGCCCCTCATCCAGTGTCCTGTACGAAAGGACGTTCAGCGCAGCAGGGGGGATCATGACCGGTAAGCGTACTCGCCTAGCTTACGACAGTGTTAACTACCTCACATTTCTAAAAATGAATGAGGCATGGATCTCGGAGGAATTCAACACATGTGACCAGTAGACCATGTATATGTCTATAAACATTTTTTTTAAACGAGCACAAAGACCTTCTTTCTTCATTTGGCTCACTTCCTTGTCCAAAAAAAAGCATACCGTACTATATGCCCGTACCCTCCTCTTTGAAGAGGTTGAGCGGTGTCATATTTCTACTGGGGCTGCTTATTATGAGGGGCTCCACCATCCCTGTGCTGTGCTGACATCCTCCTGGGGCTGTACCTCTGCTGTGCATATTATGAGGGGCTCCCACCATCCCTGTGCTGTGCTGACTTCCTCCTGGGGCTGTACCTCTGCTGTGCATATTTTGAGGTGCTCCCACCATCCCTGTGCTATGCTCATTATGAGGGGCTCCCACCATTCCTGTGCTGTGTTGACTTCCTCCTGGGGCTGCTTATTATGAGGGGCTCCCACCATCCCTGTGCTATGCTGACATCCTCCTGGGGCTGCTTATTATGAGGGGCTCCCACCATCCCTGTGCTGTACTGACTTCCTCCTGGGGCTGTACCTCTACTGTGCATATTATTACGGGCTCCCACTATCCCTGTGCTATGCTCATTATGAGGGGCTCCAACCATCCCTGTGCTATGCTCATTATGAGGGACTCCCACCATCCCTGTGCTATGCTCATTATGAGGGGCTCCCACCATCCCTGTGCTATGCTGACTTCCTCCTGGGGCTGCTTACGGTGCAGGTGTCAGTGCTGTATATCATGGTGCTGATGTCAGTACTCTCTATCACGGTGCTGCTGTCAGAGCTGTATATCACGGTGCTGGTGTTAGTGCTTTATGTCACGCTGCTGATGTCAGTGCTCTCTATCACGGTTCTGGTGTCAGATGACTCTACCATGGTGCAGGTGTCATTGCTGTATGTCACGCTGCTGATGTCATTGCTCTCTATCACGGTGCTGGTGTCAGATGACTCTATCACGGTGCAGGTGTCATTGCTGTATGTCACGCTGCTGATGTCAGTGCTCTCTATCAAGGTGCTGCTGTCAGTGCTGTATATCACGGTGCTGGTGTTAGTGCTTTATGTCACGCTGCTTATGTCAGTGCTCTCTATCACGGTTCTGGTGTCAGATGACTCTACCATGGTGCAGGTGTCATTGCTGTATGTCACGCTGCTGATGTCATTGCTCTCTATCACGGTGCTGGTGTCAGATGACTCTATCACGGTGCAGGTGTCATTGCTGTATGTCACGCTGCTGATGTCAGTGCTCTCTATCAAGGTGCTGCTGTCAGTGCTGTATATCACGGTGCTGGTGTTAGTGCTTTATGTCACGCTGCTTATGTCAGTGCGCTCTATCACGGTGCTGTTGTCAGATCACTCTATCACGGTGCTGGTGTCAGTGCTTTATGTCACGCTGCTGATGTCAGTGCTCTCTATCACGGTGCTGGTGTCAGATCACTGTATCACGGTGCAGGTGTCATTGCTGTATGTCACTCTGCTGATGTCAGTGCTCTCTATCACGCTGCTGATGTCAGTGCTCTCTATCACGGTGCTGGTGTCAGATGACTCTATCACGGTGCAGGTGTCATTGCTGTATGTCACGCTGCTGGTGATCATCTCCTGCACCCTCTTCTTTGCCTACCCTGGTCCCTGACCTTCCCTCTCCTCCATTGTCTTCATGCGCTCCACAGTCCTGAATTGTCACAACAATTTCCCATATAAAAAAATAATGCTTGTAGTTGTCGATCCCAGATTCACCTCATACATGTGTTATGTCATTGGCCATGTGGTGGGACTATGTTTGCACAGCTATTAATTATTTTGTGCCTACAAATTTGACCTGTAGGTTTGCGAAGTTCGCCTCCCATTGAAGTCAATGGGGCCCGCCGTGAACCTTCCCGGTCCGCGAACTATCGGCCGCGTTTGCGGTCCGCGTTCGCGAAACGTCCCGTCGGAAGTTCATCCATCACTATTCATAGATACAGTACAAAGAGTATATGTTGCCACTCTGGGACAGTATAAATGAACCTGTCAGAATTACTGGATGAAAAGAACCCCAACTAAGGAATAGTAAGCTGCAATATATTACATGTTGTTCCTGAATTTGGATGCACTTTAATGTCACAACATTATTGCATCATTGTACAAACTTATCATAAAAATGTAATCTATAAAATAATGCCCCATTTAAAGTATATTTACATAGAATCACTAAAATTTCTTATTTGTTTTAAATTGTAATTTACTTTTAAAAGTCATTTTAAAATCTGCAATTTTCATTAAAATAATATCTGATAATTTGGCAGTAAAGGCCCTTGTTCAGGACATCCTATTATAAAGTGATCTGATTCCCAGCTGTGTTTCTGCAGTGTCAGCCAGTCACGCAGGCTTCCACTAGAGTCTTTAAAGAGCCATTTTAACACATATTATGTAGGCATAGTCCACCATTAGTCATGTGCCCCTGATGGCATCATTTATACCAAAATGCACGTAGCCCAGGACTGGAAATCGAGACGTCTCAATACATGCACGTCTGCCATTGTATTGTACTAGCGTTTTGTTCCCCTTGGTGTTTGTAATGCCGCGTACACACGATCAAACAATCGGGTGGAAAAGTCCGGCAAACTCAAGTCCGCCGGACAATCCCACCGTGTGTAGCCTCCGGCATACTCTTTTGACCCGAAAGTATGGCGGACTTAGAAAGTAGTTTTGCACTCCAATCTTCCCGCCGGACTTTTGAAATGTGTGTGTGCCAGTCCGCCGTACTTTTGAAATGAACAGACTTTTCCCGCCCGGAGAAAAGTCCGCTCATTTCAAGCGGGTCTCCAGGTAGGTGGGGCCCGCGAAGGAGACGTCGCTGGCCCCGATACCTGGTGTGGCCTTAAAGGGGAACCCCAACCCTGAAAAAAATAGGCGTGGGGGTCCCCCCCAGGTCCACATCAGACCCTTGTCCGAGCACGCTACCCGGCCGGCAAGGAAAGGGCGGGACGAGCGAGCGCCCCCGCTCCTGAGCCGTACCAGGCCGCGTGCCCTCAACATGGGGGGTGCCTTGGGGAAGGGGGGCCGCGTGGCCCCCCACCCCCAAAGCACCTTGTCCCCATGTTGATGAGGGCAAGGGCCTCTTCCCGACAACCCTGGCCGTTGGTTGTCGGGGTCTGCGGGCGGGGGGCTTATCGGAAATCCGGGAGCCCCCTTTAATAAGGGGGCGCCCAGATACCGGCCCCCCACCCTATGTGAATGAGTATGGGGTACAATGTACCCCTACCCATTCACCTGTGAAAAAAAGTACAAAAAAAAACACAACACAGTGTAAAAATAGTTTATTGCACAGCTCCGGGGGTCTTCCGTCTTCGAGGGGTCTTCTCGCCGGACTCCTCCCTGGAGACGCGCTCGAAATGAGCAGACTTTCCTCCGCGTGTGTGGGCAAGTCCGTTCATTGCAAAAGTAGGGCGGATAGTACGCCGGACTTAGTACGCCGTATTAGTCCACTGAAAAAGTGCCGTGTGTGGGCAAGTAGCCCATTCGGAAAGTCCAACGGACAGTCTGGTGGGAAGTCCACCAGACTAAGTCCGCCAGATAGTCGGCTACGTGTGTACGCGGCATTAGTGTTTTTAACCACTTTTAATCATTTTTGCTATAGGGATTTACACTACGTGATCTTGTTGCTCCTTTCTTCTCTTTCTAGGATAGAAATATAATTTCCTGATGAGTGCTGCATCCAGTTATTTGGGCTTTGGATCATCCAGTGTATACAGAGAGTGTTTTGACTTCTCAAGAGATTGAGAGTCACATATGTTCTGATAAGTGCATATATGTGCTTTGGTGAAAGGAGAAAGACAAGGAACATAAACTATGGAAGTGTGTCCATGGCAGGCAGCCTTTGTACTAGTCTGGGGGAAAACCTTTACATTCCCAAAGTCCTCTTTGGGGGAGAATGCTACACTAGGTTTTTTACTTCCCAACAATTATGGAAGTGGGAGAAGTTGCCCTTCAAGGCAATACAGTTATAACCTCTGAAGTTCCTGACACTACCTCAAATTCACATTATTCCCCCAGGTTTTTGGGACATATTGTGACAAAAAAGCAAGATGAGTTACACAGTTATATAGTTACATATTTATTCAGTTTGAAAAAAGTCCATCCAGTTCAACCAAAAAATAAAAATAAAAAATACAATCCTAATGCAAAAAAGATTAATTTACAGTATGTAGAACTTGAACTGCACTGGTGTGGGTAAAGAGAAAACAAAATAGGAGGGTTATAACTCCCTCAGATTTTTTTTTTGTTCCTTTCATATTGGTTCTTTTGGAGAGATTTCACTTCCTGCACCACAGCCAAGTGAGAGGAAATCCAAAATTCTTATTACTAGGGATGGTCCCGATGTTCGAAATTAACATAGGTTCAACTGAAACATCAGGTGTTCATTTGTTCGTAAACAAACTGAACATATGGGGCATTCGCTGCAAATTTGAGCCCCGCGGAGTGCCCCATAATGCACTGCGAGATTGACAGCTGCTGACTGGCCAAAGCATGCACCTGACCTACATGCTTTGGCCAATCACAGCACAATCTGCTGTGAGAGCCATGATTGGCCAAAGGCAGGCTGCTTTTAGTCAATCATGGCTCAGGGGGCTAAGCCCATGCCCCACACTATATAAGGCTGCTTACACAGCAGCCGTATGTAGTGTAATACATGGAGGAGATTGAGAGAACTTGAGCTAGATTAGGCAGGCTAGTGGCGTGCAGGCAGTTTAGTATGTTTATATATATATACACAGTGAAGGCAGTGTACAGTATATAATACAGGGCAGTCAGTGTACAGCAGGGCAACCAATGTACAGCATATAAGTGCAGGCAGTGTAAAATATATAATACAGTGCAGTTTATGTACAGTATATAATACACTTCAGGCAGTGTACAGTATATAATACAGTTCAGTCGGTGTAGAGTATATACTACAGTGCAGGCAGTGTTTAGTATATATAATACAGTGCAGGTGGTATACACAGTATATAATACAGTGTGTACAGTATATTATACACTTTAGGCAGTGTACAGTAAAATAATACAGTTACAGTGTATAGTACAGTGCAGGCGGTGTACAGTATATAATACAGTGTGTACAGTATATAATACACTTCAGGCGGTGTACAGTATATAATATAGTGCAGTCAGTGTACAGTATATAATACAGTGCAGTGCGGTGTGAAAAAAAATCTCCATCATGTCCAGAAGGCCATCAAGGTGAAGCAGACACTCACAGTCCTCTCAAAAACCTGCACTGAGAGGAATGAAGGTATAGCAATAGGTGCCACACGTACTTGCAGCCAATCTGCTAGCAGTATACCACTAGTTGATTTCAGCAGGCAAATTTTTGTACCCCAGTTGCTGAAACGCAAAAAAATACTGTCATCAGCATCTAGCATCTAAATGCTAGCTTGGCAAAAATTCTAGTACTACAACTGCTGATTAAAGGATACATAGGACGGGACTTTAAAGGCGCCAATTAATTACACAACTTGTATATAAAAAATAACATTTTTATTTAATATCAATCTCGGTAAAATTACAAAGAATAGTCAAATACATAAATTTCATACAACATTGCAGCCACTTATGCTCAACACATTTCGCCCAAAGAAGCTTCCTCAGGAGACTAAAAAGTGCTGCATAAAGTTGAGACTAAGAAGGAAACAAATAAATGTAAATATTAACAAATATTGAGATTTAATTATATTACAATAGCATTATAGTAAATACATGTTTATATCTGAATTTCAAAACATTATTATTTCATATAATTGTTAAATATTATTATATATCAAGCTGGGAGAGGGCCTACCATATGGTTTAAAATCAAATCTTGAATAAGTTGAATATGGTAATTCCTCTAGAGCCTAGGTCAGAAGGGCACTTTGCAACCATGGAACCATGGGCAAAGAAGCCCATCTTCTCAGCCTAATATGTGCACAGAACACATATGCAGTACAGAACTTAACTTTTCTCCCAGCAAGCTAATCACTTGTTTCAAGGAAATGAGGAATCAGTTGGTCACACCTTGATATCTATAAAATTAAGGTAATCTTTTTACCTATGGTCAATCTAAATCATCCTTTACTAGGCAGAGATATTGACAAATTCAAATGTATTCTAAATATTTTTTGTTCAAATACTTAAGAAATGTTCCTTCTCCCTATGGTTGCAATGTGCCTTTCTGACTTAGGCTCTAGAGGAATTATCATATTCAACTGATTCAAGATTTTAAACCATCTGGTAGGCACCCTCTCAGCTTGATATATAATGATATTTAACAATTATATGAAATAAACATGTTTTGAAATTCAGATGTGAACGTTTTTACTGTAATGCTATTGTAATATAATTGAATGCCAATATTTGTTAATATTTACATTTTTTTATTTATTTCCTTCTTAGTATCAACTCTATGCAGCTGGACAGACTAAATGAAATCATGCCAATTTGATCTTTACCATCCATGTTCCCTGTTACATTAATAAACATATAACGGGTGAATTCTTGTTCCCTTCTGCCCCCCCCCCAGTGAAATTTTCTTTTTTCCCTCCCTCCTTTTCTTTTTTTTTTAAATCAAGTAAAGGTTTATTGAATAGAAACAAATACAAATATAGTCAGGTATGGAACTGTTGCAGCAATATAATCAGGTACAGTAGTCATTATAATTATTAGTATCCCTATCATACCGCATTTAGGTATAAATCTTTGTACAAAATCAGCTTACTGTACAAAACTATCAATATTGATTACAATGGTGCTACCTAATTTACAACAACATTTATCCTTGAACTTAGACTGTTGCATTATGGGAACTATTGTGCATCATCAAAACCTGTAACAGTATATAGGCAAGAGGGAAAACAAAAATATCCTCCATTTACATCTGTAGTAATTGTGTTTTATAGCATTTATAAACTTCCGCTGTTAAGCCATCTGCCCCGGGTGCTTTCCCATTTTGAGCATGGGCCAATGCTCTAGAAGCTCTTCCTCAGTCAGTGGGGCATTTCGTTTTTTTTTTTTTTTGTTGTTTTGTGTTAGTAGTGGACAGGCAGGGTATAGGGTATTTGTCTAAAAAGGAGTGAATGTTCTCAGAAGATGGGTGGACTTTAGAAAATGTTATATACATCCATAATAGCTTGTGTGGAATAACAGGGTATGCCCTGTGTATCTGTCACTGCCACTATGTGTGAGGGGCCTTGTTGGGATTTGACTAGCAGGGCTAACATATGACCTGTGTTTTCCCCTTCCTCAAAGTGTTTTTGTTGCAGAAAGAATCTCTTATTTTCTGCCAGTTGAAGGGATAGGTGTTTGAGCATGGATTGGCTGGCAGACACTTTTTTTTGTGTCATCTGTAGGGTCTGCTACATAAAGTGCTTCCGATTTCTGTGCTTCATCTAGTACTAGGTTTTCCCTTTCTTTAATCTAAGTTTTAATATGGGTTATTTCTCTAATGAATTGTCCTTGCAGATAGGCCTTGGCCACCTCCCATACTGTGCTAATGCCCGCAGACCCTGGATTCTGTCTAAAAAAAAAATGTAAGAGCTTTTGGGAGTGGCTCAGGTTCTGGTAGGAGTGACAATCAGAAGGGGTTAAGTTTCCACATACTGTTACCTCTGACCGCTCCCACTCGTAAATCAATCAAGAGTGTGGAGCGGTCCGAGATCTGTCTGGCATGATATTGTGAGGAATCTACCACTGGCAGCATGGTTTCATTACCAAGGCCTAAATCAATTTGTGAAAGGCCACCTATTGAGGCCGATTGGCATGAGTATATCTTAGTGTCAGGGTTATGCATCCTCCACGCGTCTGTGAGGCCCATCTCTAGAAGAAGGCGGGCAAATGGTGTGGGCCCCTCCTTCCTCTTCGATCCATCTCCAATTCTGCTGCTTAATTTGTCCTTCCCATAATCTATGTATTTATTAAAGTCCCCTATGACCAGAACTGGTATGCCCGGGAAGCGGAACATAAAGTTTGCTAGAGTTGTAAGGAGACCGTCTGAAAATGGTGTAGGAATGTATAACCCTGCTAGCACACATTTTGTTCCATATAAAGTGCATAAAAGGAATACATAACGACTGCTCGGGTCAATTTTAACTTCCAGAAGGGTGAATTGCACATTTCTTTTAATCAGGAGACTTACCCCCCTCAAATACACCAAATATGTGGAGTGCTATTGATGAGAAAACTGTCTTTGTGCAAATAGTGGTGTGGATGTCGAGGGTAAATGAGTCTCCTGCAAACATATCATGTCAGCATTCAAACGCTTGATCGCACGAAGCATGGCCAATTGCTTAACTGGATTATTTTGACACTAGATATTCCAGGACATTATTCTAGTAAGCTTAGACATTATCATTATAACAATAGGAATGATTATAGATCCCATGTGTATTCTATGGTCATGTGGCAAAACCCTGTGACAACAGGTACTTAAAGTCTGTGTACAGACGGTGAAGTTTTGAAAAAAAAGTCTCTTGGTTTAGTAAGAGGTTGAGCGGCATAGCCATAGTTATGGCAGTGTCATGGAGAGTAGTAACCACAGATGGTGGACCAGACAATGTGGAGACCATGTGAAAAAATCAGAAAACGAAACAAAAGATAACAATAAAAACATGGTGCAGTTGGCCAACAGGGTCTTACATACTTGCCAGACAAGGATTGGGGGTCTGTTCCAGACCATCCAGGGAGCAACAGTGGAAGCGCACTTCAGTGTCTTACAGCTTCTCAACAGCAAGAACAAAAGCCATGGTTGCAGTAAAACTATTTGAAGAACATATAGCTATCTCCACCTTGACAAGCTGTTAGCGTGGAGAATAGGGAAAGGGATTCAGCTTTAGAGTTTCATAGTTCATGTGGTGCAGGGCGCCTGCTGCGTGCTTCACGAATTGATTGTTCTTCTCTATCCAGAATTGTCTCTCTGCTTTTGCAGGTCAGCCGAGAAATCCAGAAAGAGAGATTTTAGAATTATCTATTTTCAGGGCAGTAGGTTTTATTCTGGCATTGTAAAGAATTGCATCTCTGTCTTTGTAATTGAGAAGTTTAAATAGGAAGGGTCGTGGAGGAGCTCCTGGTGGAGGAGGCCTAGCAGGGACTCTGTGCACCTGTTAATATAGTAAACATAGGGGAAAACACCTCACTGCCAAATGCTTTGACCAGCCATTGCTCAATAAAGTCTGCTGGGTTTCTCCCCTCCATTCTTTCAGGTAGCCCTATAGCTCTCACGTTGTTTCTTCTCATTCTATTTTCTAAATCTTCTAAGCGACAAGTGTGTTGAGTCAGCAGGTGATTATTGTACGTTAGATCCCTCTGCATGGGCGCCATGTCATCCTCTATGGAGCTCACTCTGCCCTCCAGGGCTGATATTCTTTCCCTTAATTTTTGAGTATCTTGGCATAGAAAAGTTATTTCTGTACCCCTTTTATTTATGTGAGGGCTGCTATAGACATATTGCAGGTGTTTACAGCCGTAAAAATGTCTTGTGGAAATATGAGGCCTAGCAGGGGTATCCACTGGAGTACTCGCTGTGTGTCATGCAAATGGCTTGTGGGAATATGAGGCCTAGCAGGGGTATCCACTGGAGTACTCGCTGTGTGTCATGCAGAGTTTGTATCTTTCAGCAGCATTGTGTCGCCTGCCTCTGATAGACCTACGGATGAGTCCTCTGGAGTGCTGGAGGAGGCTGCTGGATCTGTGGAGAGCAACATGGAGAGCAGCATGGAGAGCAACTTTTCTGCCGCCTCTCTATGTTCCTCCTTTGGGGAGCTCTGTGCGAGGGCGCCATTTTGGCCCATGAGGTCTGTGATCCTGGACTGGTGTTGCCATTTTGTAGTTGCCATTGGGGTTGCAGCACCAAAATAATGGAGTGGTCAGGTACAGGGGACCTTCCGACACCTGGTGAGCCATGTATTGAACAGGGTATATCGGTTCCTCAGGATATATGTTCAGAGTTTCAGCGGAGCGATCTGAGAGAATGTCCGGCTACATCCACTGCCTGGTATATGGAAAACAAACAAACTCTGGACAGTCGCACTCTGGATTAGATGAAAAATAAAAGTGCCTTTATTCCTTCATAGCTATGAGTAAGCGCTGGTTTTAGCGTGAAACGCGTCAGTGGTTTTGTTCTATGTTTTTTTCCTTTGCTGTGGTGATTCGTGTGATATGGAGTTTTTTCACTTGAAGAAATAAAGGCACTTTTATTTTTCATCTAATCCGGAGTGCGGCTGTCCAGAGTTTGTTTGTTTTCCATATACTTGTGCAATCAGCCTGCAGCTGGAACCCCCACCTGCCTGGAGAGTTGGTAGTCTACCGGTGGACTGACCTGGAGCGGTGGATCTTTGCTTTCTTTGTCTACATCCACTGCCTGGCCATGACCCTCCTTTTCTTACTTTAACAAGAAACTCTATCCCTACCTCTGTGCTGGGGATAGCAATTGGTTGCACATTTTAAAACCTGTAATCTTCAAATCTATACGAAAAGAATGTGTGTATCTCTTTATTTTTACTTGGTTATATTTCTATGTAGTTTGAATCTGTATACAGCTTTGCTGTTATTGAAAAGTATGCCAATACTGTATTAGCTTCCATTGTTGCCTTTTCTTGCTCAATAAAAACCTTTAGGGCCCTTTCACACGTGTGAACCGTTCAGATCCACCTGTCCGTTTTTTCACGCGGACCTGAGCGGATGCTTCATACATCTATATAGAGTGATGGATGTCAGTGGACATGTCACCACCCTGATCTGATCCGCTCCTCTAAATCCAGATGGATGGAAACTCCATATTTTCCATCCGTCTGGCGGACCGGATGAACATGGATAAGCGGTCCATTTTCATCCGATCCCCCCATAGAGTAGAGCAGAGATTTGACAGGTCCATTTCTGCACAGTGTGCAGAGATGAACTTGTCATCTGCCAGCCCAGCGTGGATCAATGGAGCAATCCCTGCTGAACAGGCTGATGTCTGAATATGGATCTGCACATGCGAAAGGGGCCTAATTGCTAAAAAAAAAACTTTATGCAGCACTTTTAAAACTCCTGAGGAAGTTCCTTTGGATGAAACATTTTGAGCATAAGTGGCTACAATGTTGTATGAAATGTATGTATTTGACTATTCTTTGTCATTTTAAAGAGATTGGTATTAAATAAAATTGCTATATTATATATACAAGTTGTTTAACCACTTGCCGCCCGCCCTATTACAAATTGACGGCGGCAAAGTGGTTTCATAATCCTGATCGGCCGTCATATGACGTCCTCAGGATTATGAGCCGCTGCGCGCCCCCGGGGGCGCGCATCGCGGCGATCGTTGTTGCGGGGTGTCAGTCTGACACCCTGCAACTACGATCTCGGTAAAGAGTCTCCGACGGAGACTCTTTACCACGTGATCAGCCGTGTCCAATCACGGCTGATCACAGTGTAAATAGGAAGAGCCGGTGATCGGCTTTTCCTCACTCGCGTCTGTCAGACGCGAGTAGAGGAGAGCCAATCGGCTGCTCCTCTGACAGGGGGGGCCTGTGCTGATCGATTATCAGCACAGCCCACCTGTGCCAACTACCCATGCCCACCTGTGCCGCCTATCCGTGCCCATCCATGCGCCCATCCATGCCCATCCATGCCAGCTATCAGTGCCAATTTGTGCCACCTATCAGTGCCCATCCGTGTCACCCATCAGTGCCACCCATCAGTGCCGCCTATTAGTGCCCATCAGTGCCGCCTCTCAAAAAAAATTCTGTATTTTTTATTTGTTTAGCAAAAAATAAAAACCACAGAGGTGATCAAATACCACCAAAAGAAAGCTCTATTTGTGGGAAAAATGATAAAAATTTCATTTGGGTACAGTATAGCATGACCGCGCAATTGTCATTCAAAGTGCGACAGCGCTGAAAGCTTAAAATTGGTCTGGGCAAGAAGGTGTTTAAGTGCCCGGTATTGAAGTGGTTAATTAATTGGCACATTTAAAGTCCCATCCTATGTATCTTTTAATCTATAACTAATTGGAATGTGGTGCCCTTTTCAGTTTTTCATTGACCATATCATTCCTTTTCACTACAACTGCTGCCTACTCAGCTAGTATACTGCCCCCTTTCATGAATTTGTGGAATGTGCTGTACTACAGTGGTAGGGTCCAAAAATACATTTCTTTTCACGTAAGGCCATTCCAGCTCTCTACCGTCATGTGGAAGGCAATTTTTTGGCCTCGTTGGACAGGACGGTCAGCAGCAAGGTTCATATTGCCGCTGACTCATGGTCCAGCCGGCATGGTTTACCTTTTCCTTTCCTCGTTACCTTTCCTTCACAGAGCACTGGGTAACTCTGCTGGCAGCTGGGAAGCCAAATTTGGCAAATTAAAAATGGTCATTTTCTTAACTAATAGGCAGGAGGTTATCAAAAAATAGCATAAGGGTGGATGGGGATGCACTGCCCTGGAGAACAGTGCTTAATTAAAAATAAAAAAATACATTCAGCCAGGAGCAATGATCTTCTTAAATATTTCCGGATCACCCCCCTTAGACATACATCGCTACTTTGCCTTTAAATACCAGGGTTATGGCAGCAGATAGCTGCCATAATCCCAGTATTTTTTTTAAATGGCGGACAGTCCACTTTAACATAAAAGTGATCCTAGTGGCCTTTATGGGTGGTGGGAGAGGTGCCCCCCTGCCTGCCAAGTCCTGGTCACCACCGCCGTGGGTAACGGCAGAAATGATCTGATCCTTGGGATGGATGGGCAGGAAGTTCAGTAAGGGCAAGATGGCCCCCACTTGATTCTATGCTCTTGGAGGACAGGTGTGATGTGAAACGTCACTTTCGTCCTCCGGCCTTAAGTGGACAATTTTTTTTTTTTTTTATATTGCTTTTAAGTGTAAATGTGAGATCTGAGGTCTTTTTGACATCAGATCCCACATTAAGGAGGCTGCTTAATTCTATTGCAAGGGATGTTTACACTCCTTATAATAGGAATAAAAGTGATAAAACATTTATTTTTTCTAAAAGGACAGTGTAAAAGAAAAAAAAGTTAACTAAATAAGAAAAAAAATGCCCACATGCAAAAACAAATTCATACGCAAGTTTCACCCACATATGTAAATGGTGTTCAAACCACACATGTGTGGTACTCTTTAGAGTAAGAGCATTAATTCTCACCCAAGACCTCCTCTGTAACTCAAAACGGGTAACCTGTAAAAAAATGTCAATGTCGCCTATGGAGATTTTTAAGTACCAAAGTTTGTCGCCATTCCACGAGCAGGCTCAATTTTGAAGTATGACATGTTGGGTATCAATTTACTCTGGGTAACATTTTGTTTCACAATATCAAAAATTGGGCTAACTTTACTGTTTTCTTATTTTTTAAATCAAAAAAGTGTATTTTTTCCAAAAAAAATGCATTTGTAAGACTGCTGCACAAATACTCAATTTTATTCTCTAGGGTGTCTGAAAAAATTGCATAATGTTTTGAGGTTCTAAGTAATTTTCTAGCAAAAAAATAATGATTTTAAATTGTAAACAACAAGTGTGAAAAATAGGATCCGTTCCTAAGTGGTTAAATTAGTAAAGTAAATTTGCCAGCTGTCATTGCCAGCTTCTTTGATTTTTTTTTGTTTTTTGTTTTTAAACAGCTCACAGGCCCCTCCAAGGGTCTGCTATGTGTTTTGGGGGACATTTAAAGGGGTCTCTGTGTTTTTTTTTCCTTAAAATAAGCTGACAATGAGTGTTACTTACTGATAATTTCAATTGTACATGGTGGACATGTGGTCAATGATGTCACTGGGATCTCCCCCACCTTGCTTACATGGCCAGGGATTCCCGGCCATGTAAGAATATGGAGCCAGTGACATCACTGGTTGGTAAAACCTCAACAGTGCCTGTACCCACTGACATCCTTAACAACTATTGACAGGGTGCAGTGTCATGTATAATATTAATTTAATTTAATACTGCTATTGTACATGATGTTTGACTCCTGCCAAGCACGTAAATGTTCAAGTGTTTGGGATGAATCTTGAGCTGATTCTTACTGCCTAATGGGAGTTTATGGGACTCTATTCAAAACTAACAAACAATTTTGCTTTTAGCTATACTTCAATTTATTGTATATAAGAGTACTTGTAGTGATTAAGATATGGTGAACCCCACACTGTCTTTTCCTGCATCCATCAAACATTTGGAGACCTCTGTTAACAATTGTTCTACACCTGGAATGAGAACTGCTTTCAATTTTCTAAATAGAGTCATCTGGTAAAATGTCAACTCCTGTAAAATGCTCAGGTATGTTCTCTTTTCAGAAGTTAATAGCTGTGAACTTTTTGCCATTTTCCAGCCTTTTGTTATTCTGACATTGAAATGGTTATCTCAAGAATATGACTGTAAAATATAGCAGAAAAGCACTTACAAGTGAAAGGTCTGTCATCTTTTCAGCACACAGTGTACTGACCTCTATGCATTCTGCTGCCTGATAGTTCAATGCATCGGGCTTGAAAAACATATTCTACTCATGCATGATTAAATCTATTGCTGAAAGAAACATTAACTACATAATTGTTTTTTCTGAAATAATGAAATTTCTAACAACTAACAGCATGTTTTGCTATTTGTGTACTGTAGGCGTGATAAGGCTTTTGTGTGCTCTTAAAATCAATGATTTCATAATAAATAATATCCTCGTTTATGAAGCAGAGTGGTTGCTGAACTATGGCACTGCTGTGACTCCAATATGGACCATGATTTTTTCTTCATAAAGACCTGCTTCCAAGTATGGATCCTAGAATGCTATCAGCAACAAATAAATCAGGACACTTCAATATACCTTCATTTCCATATGTAAAATACTCCAAGTAGTTCCATTTCCAACTGGATGCATTCATAGCTAAAGTGATGACTCTAAAGATAGCTAGGAGGTATTCCAAAATCTGACCTGTTTCATAGTATGTTATTTTCAATTTATCAGTTGTTTTGACATTTTTGGCATTGGATTTGAACTGTTTTAATACACGCATTTGTCTATTTGCAGGACAATTTAGGGTGCTTTCATACTTAAAACGTGTATGTGTTTTTACTGGGTTTTTCTGTGTTGGTGGACCTCTGACTCCAATTATGCACATCAATGGATGTGTTTTTTTGGTGCATTTGAAAGTGCCCACACCTGTAGCACATTGCTGTGAAGTGTTCCATAGGATTTAAAGGGATACATTTTTCATGCATTTTTATTCTACTTTTTTTACCTCCAAAAACAGATCAGTGTAAAAGAAAATATGTAATATTGTCTATAAGTAAAGTTGAAAATAAGTGCAAAAAATAGAAAGTGAGCGCTAAGTGAACTCCAGCAGTTAGCGCAAAAGAGTGAACATTCAACTCCCTAAAAATGCCAGTGGTATGCAGCGCTCTATATGGCTATCAAACACTATACAGTAACTTATCTGTAAAAGTTCAAAATGGGATAATAATGTCCCCAAATATAAGTGCAAAAACTGGCCGTAAAATAACTTGGGTATGCACCATGTGGTTAAATGGTCATCCAGTGGTTAAATGTAGTACATCTATGCACTCACCAGAAACAAGTGAATATACAACAGGTGTAATGAATTAGAATTCAAGGAGTTCCAGTCACTAAAAAAAAATCCGTCTGAGGTCCGAATCACAAGGCTGTGCTATGAAAGATTGTACGCGTCTCCTTTCCTTTTTCTTACTGTTTCCCCCAAACACTCTGGTAATACTCTGTAAATATCCCCAATATTGTTCCCCCTTACATCAGGTGCCCCTACCAGAGTAAGTCATTACATTGGGTGCCCTTATCGGACTACCTCCATAAATCAATTGCCACTGTCAGAGTACCCCCTTATATCGGATCTCCCCATCAGAGTGCCCCCTTACATCAGGTATTCCCCTCAAACTGCCCACTTACATCGGGTTTCTTCATCAGAAGCCCCCTTACATCTAGTGTCTCCCATCAGTGTGACCCCTTACATTATTTGTCCCCATCGGAAGCCCCCTTACATTAGATGCCCTCACCAGAGTGCCCCTTTACATCAGGTGTCCCCATCACATCAGGTGTGCCCATCAGAGTGCCCCTTTACATCAGGTGTCCCCATCAGAGTGCCCTTTTATATCAGGTGTCCCCATCAGAGTGCCCCTTTACATTAGGTGTCCCCATCAAAGTGCCACCTTACATCAGCTGTCCCCAGCAGCTGCTGGCTTTTCATTTTTGCAGCAGTGGGCGGACCTTGACTTTAACTAATTAATTTCATATACTGGTATAAAAATATAAATCATTACATGAAGAAATCTTTCAACTGGTAAGTGTAATTACAGTCTTAATAATATGAAAGCATTCTTAGGTACCTGTTAGACATGTGCAGAGTGAAATATTTTGTTTCGGAATTTCATTTTTGTCTGAAAAATTAATTTATTTAGTTACTCCCGAAATTTGTTTTTATTTATTTCATTTTTCGTTCAAAAATTGCATTTGTCCGAAAATCCACATTAATTACGGTCGAATCTGTCTTTGAAGGCTTATGGTGTCTGTCAAATGTATAAAGAAGATTCAACAGAGCTAGTATATAGCAAACTTCGTGTGAACTTTAGAACCCTATTAAAGTCTATGGGACTCCAACGTTCAAAATCTAAAGTGCTAATTTTAAAGGCTAATTTGCAAGTTACTGTCCTAAAAAGTGTTTGGGGATCCGGGTCCTGCCACAGGGGACATGTATCAATGCAAAAAAATTTTTTAAAATGGAAGTTTTTTCGGGAGCAGTGATTTTAATAATGATTAAAGTGAAATAATAAAAGTGTAATATTCCTTTAAAATTCGTACCGGGGGGTGTCTATAGTATTCCTGTGAAAGGGCACATGTTTCTGGTGCTTAGAACTGTCCCTGCACAAAGTTTCATTTCTGCAGGAAAAAAAGTCCTTTAAAATCACTTGTGGCTATAATGAATTGTCGGCTCCCGTAATACAGAGAACAGTCATTAAAAGTCATTGAAAAAAAAAAAAGCGTGGGGTTCCCCAAACCAAAATTCAATTACCAGGCCCTTCAGGTCTGGTATGGATATTAAGGGGAACCCTGCATCAAATTAAAAAAAAATGTATGTGGGGGTCCCCCTAAAAATCCATACCAGACCCTTTATCCGAGCATACAACCTGGCAGGGCACAGGCAAAATAGGGGAGGATGAGAGAGCGCCCCCCCCTCCTGAACCATACCAGGCCACTTGCCCTCAACATTGGGAGGATGCTTTGGGTCCCCCCCAAAGCACCATGTCCCCATGTTGATGGGGACAAGGGCCTCATCTCCACAACCCTGGCTGGTGGTTGTGGGGGTCTGCGGGCGCGGGGGCTTATCAGAATCTGGAAGCCCTCTTTAACAAGGGGACCCCCAGATCCCGCCCCCCCTGTTTGAAATGGTAAGGGGGTACAAAACTACCCCTACCATTTCACAAAGAAAGTGTAAAAAATAGTTAAATAAGACAAACACACTTTTGAAAAAGTCCTTTATGCGGCCTGACGTTTCTTATATGCAAAGGACGGGGCCACCCATCACCTGACCCCACCCCCCTCTGACGCAAATGGGGAAGCCGGGCTTCCCCAATGACGTATGGATGACCCCACCCCCCTCTGATGTAACGCAGGTTTTCGTTACATCAGATTCTGCACTTTCGTTATCGTTTGTCAAAACGAAAACGAAAATACCTGAAATTCGGACGAAAATGCATTTGGACGAAAACGAATGCACATGTCTAGTACCTGTATGTAACTTTTGCATCTTCATAGGTTCCCAGGGACCTCCATATATTGGAGCACCCTCTTGACACCAAGGCATTTAAAGACCAAACCATTCAAGCCAAGTTAAATTAACCTCTTCCATTTGGCTTTCTACTTCCCTGTCAAGTAAACACCTAAACCACCAGACAAGACAAAATACTTGAAGTGCATACAGAACAGAATCTTGTACTTGCTTGTACAAGTTGCTTGTACAAAGCATTTTTAATGATCACATGCAGGCAACATTTTACAGCCACAAATGGACTCATTTATCAGGTAAAAGTGATTAACATTTTTGGCTCCTGAAAGCAGTATTAAAACCAAGAACAAAAAAACAAGAAAAAAAATTTAATATATACAGCAGCTTACCAGATACTGTAGATATGATGCTTAGATGTGATCTCTGCATTAGTTCTCTCTCTTAGGCTTTTTTTCCCCTTCATTTCACCCGGTGATCTGGCCAGTAACACGCATGCTGTATTAGGGTGCACCCACTCTGAATGAAGTAGTAAATCATACACCTTTAGACAGCAGCTTTGTCAGTCTGGTAGGAGTGTATTAGACTAGGAAATTTAGATAGATTTGACTATAAAATCCAAGCTGGGCTCCAGCTAACATTTTTTAGTAGTTACAGCAAATACTTTTTTTTTCCTTTGGGTTGAAGGTTTTACTTAAATGAATAAAAGCTGACAATTGTAATCACCTCTGTCAGTGTTAAATTATATTTCTCAACCTGCTGTGTGCTAATTTGTCTGGACAGCTTGGCCTGTTAAAAGTAAATTAAAAATAACAGACTTACTAACCAGATCACCAGGTGAAAATGTAGTAGAAAAGCCTAAAAAAGAAATGTCAGCCACCACATATAAGAATTGGTTCGCTGCAATTTAATACATTTTAGTTTTTGAGTTTAATATCACTTTAAAATCATTGACCATGCCATCATTAAAATTGCTTCAGACAAGTGGCACGGTGTGCAGATACCATACAATACAACATCCATCATGGTTGTTCCAGTACCTTTTATGATCCTGTTTGCTGTAAGATTGTGCACCTGAGTTTTTTCATTTGAAGACAAAATGCCTGCCACAAAGGGGCAGTATTCTGGAAAGCAATTAAAATGCTCAGTTGGGATGACAGGAAGCACTTTGCTGAACAACATCCCTACAGTGGATCTGAGGTAAAGCCAGATCTCATAGACAGGAGTTCCAGAAAGATGATATCACTAACCTATCTGCCTAATATCATTCCCTGCTTGCCTTTTTCATAGGTATGTATATCGCTTTCCATCTGCTTCATCCCTTCTACACCTTATAGTTTGCCAAGATATTGAGTGGGCAAACCCTACCTGACCATTACTCTGCCAATCCACCTATTCCCTGTTTACTGGACTGGGACTCTGTATGCAGCTAACGGGAGAGAGTAAGTATAGTATGTTCTTACTGTAACACCTGCATACTGCAAGAATAAATCTTGAATATTGGTTCTACCTGTGTGAAGTATTACATTGAGGTATTTCTATGTTTGTATTGCTGACTCTCTGGCCTGCTTTTAAACTTATTCAGGAAAATTCAAAATGGACCCTACAACAGTATTCTGGGAACTACCTGCAACAGGAACTACCTGCAACTAATTCAGGCAAGCATTTTCACCAGTTTAAGAAACTGTTGCTATGGCAGCAACAAATTCTTAAAAAAATGACTACCAATTCTCTGTTTAGGCAAAATGGCGGTAATTAAGACCAACCATAATCTAGCATACAAAGGTACTCCAGTTAGAGATAGCCATGCCTGTGATAAGAAGCTTTGGAAAATTGGGAAAAAATAAATTTTTGGGATAAAAAATAAAAAATGAAGGAACCTTCACACAAAAGACCTCAAAGAAAGGTGTAGGTTCAATTGGACTTTTTAGGCAAAAGAGACAGTTGTAGGAACAACCGACATAGCACAGCGGTCCCACACAGGCATGAAATTAACTACCATAGGGGTGAACAGGGTTTTTCCTCCCCCTCTCTTTCACTCTGCATAACTGTGGGAAACTGATTGATGTACTTACCTGTACTAGGAAATCGCTGGAAGTGACCACCTCATTTAAAGTGCACGGGGCACCTGAATCTCCACTACTATGTGATCTTTGGCTACAATACATCACAAATAATTACCTGAAACTCCTATGTGAAGTTTTAGGGCTCAACGTAAATTGAAGTGGTTCCACTAATTGAACCTGTATCATTTTAATTCCTTCGGGAAAATATTCCCCCTCTTCTCAATCTTCCTGCTTCCTCTTTAGTTCTGTCCTCTTTTGGGGCATATCCACGAAGAAATAATATTCCTAAAGCTCCTGAAGAAGCGTTATTAAAAAAAAACGCGAAACATGTAGAGCACCAGAACATACTTAAGTTTCGGTTATATATTTGATATCCTCTATGTTTTACAAATGTACAAACTGTTAATTTTTAGATTTATATAGGAATGAATATGAATTTTGTCTAGACTGTATTAATCTTGATAGGATATCAAATGGGACTTAATGTATATTTATAAATAAAAAATTCTTTGTTTTCTTTTAAATTCTGATTGTTTATAACTCTTTTTTAAAATAAATAATATTTTTGAATATGTCGGTTGTTCCTACAACTGTCTCTTTTGCCTAAAAAGTCCAATTGAACCTACACCTTTCTTTGAGGTCTTTTGTGTGAAGGTTCCTTCATTTTTTTTTTTTTTTTTTTTTTTAACTTTAGAATTTTATTATATTTCCAAGATAACAATAAGCAACAACAGGGTTACAGAAAAAAAGAAAAAGAAGGGACAGTGAACCATACAGTATCTCGGTAATCATCTATACAACTTTGTATATAAACATCCATCAACAGCAGTCGTAATAATTAAGAAAAGCACATTGCAGACACTAAGTTGCCAAGGAGAAACCTATAGCATGCAGAGTCCTGTCTACATTCAATCTTATTCAAAGTGGCCTCATGCCCCTGATCACCAATAACTGTTGCAATACTGACGGCCATGGCACGAAGATCGCCAATAGTTTCTAGAAGGTAGCGGGAGGGGAAGGGAGAAAAAAATAAAAATAAAAAAAAATAAAAAGGGGGGTGGGGAGGGGGGTGTAAGAGGGAGAACCAGCTGGGACAGAAAGAGGAAGAACATTGAGGTAGGAGGGAGTGGATAAAGCTCAGATAAGCCTTTGAACGGATCGGGGGTGGATTAACCACCAGCTACCCTCTCCGTCCCGGTGAAGCCAACAACAGGGGAAGGCACCATTGTACTCCAGAGCTGTAGCTATGTCCAGATAGACCGTGCTATATGCACTACCCACATGGAATGTGCCAGGTGGGAAGATTCCCATTAGCAGTGTATCACTATCTCCTAGGATTGCATCCGTGCAAGATATTTCTGGGAAAGTTTAAAAGTCCGCCACTCTCCCCAAACTGCAGAAAAGCGATCAATCCTATCCTGCGCTGTATGAATCAGCTCCTCCATCGCTTCTATACGATTAATGTGAAGAAACCAGCTTTTAATCGAGGGGGGGGACACAGATCTCCAAAGTACCGGGATACAAAGCCTAGCAGCGTTGATCATGTGTATCGCCAAAGATTTACAATATTTCTTCTGGGGAATATGCGATAAGTGCAATAAATATTGTGCAGGGGTAAACTCCAAAGCCAAGGGTGAAACCTCCGAAATTACCTTATGCACCTCCCTCCAGTAGGGTTGGATCAGGGGACAACCCCACCAGATATGAAGAAGGGTACCTCTCTCCCGTCCGCATCTCCAACATTGATCAGAGACCGTCGGGAAGATCTTATGAAGCAAGTCCGGGGTTCTATACCATCTCATCTTCAATTTATAACCACTTTCCTGCGTGTGTACATTTTGGGACCCTTTATGAATATATAGATGTATACGGTCCCACTCTTTATCCGTTATCTCCCGATCCAGCACAGACCCCCAGAAGACCCGATCCGGACTCCTGCTTGGGTGCTGAGTTTTAAACATAGAAGCATACAAAGCCGAGATCACGTGATTCTGGGGGGTCTTGCTGGAGCACAGAGCTTCAAAAACAGTAGGCTCAGTCAGGTATCCCACTCTCCTCCCTGGGTCATCTAAGAAATGTTTCAGCTGTATGTAGGGCCAATACGGGAACGTCTTGGTGTCAGATAGCTTAGCCAGGTCTTGTTGACTCAAGAATCTGCCCCTCCTAAAAAACTGCTTCGCCACCATCTCCGTAGACAGCCATTCTTGAGCTAGGAAGCCAGCGGACAGGCCTGGTGGGAAGTCAGGATTACCCCTAATAGGAGTAATCGGACTCTCTGTGTGGGAAAGCGCCATTGCTTTGCAAGCCCTGGTGAATTCCTGTAGGGTCGCCCCAACAAGAGGGTGTACCGATAGCTGGTGTCCCGTGGGCCGCTTAGTGCTCCAAGGCAGGGCTTGCAGATCATGACCGACAATAAGCTTTTCAAGTTCTGTCCAGTCCTTGCAACGCATATGGATCTTCCAGTCCACTACTCTGGCCATGTGTACTGCCCAATAATAACGTTTAAGGTCGGGTAGGCCAATCCCACCCTTAGCTTTGGGTCGAACCAGTGTTTCCCACCCGATGCGAGGCGATTTAGAGCCCCAGAGGAAGGATCTACAAAGTCTTTTAAAAGTTGTGAAAAAAGCCGGAGGGAGACGAATGGGGATCGTTTGCATTTTATAGAGAAGTCGTGGAAGCACGGTCATTTTAAGAGCAGCCGCTCGCCCAAACCACGATAAAGTCGGGACATCCCACTTCTGTAGGTCCTGTTGAATAGCTTTAAGCTCGGGGAGAAAATTCCTCTCGTAAAGGGAACTCAGCTTGCCAGGCAACTGTATGCCTAGATATGTAATGGCATCCGAGCTCCATTTAAAAGGAAAGTTGGCTTGGCATTGTTGGGCGAGACCATGTGGCAGGGAAACATTCAGCGCGAACGATTTAGAGTAATTAAGTTTTAGGTTGGCTATACGCTTGAATTGTTCCAGGAGTGGCATTAGATTTGGCAGGGACGTCAATGGGGATGTGAGAAAGAGCAGGATATCGTCCGCAAAAGCCGCGACTTTGTATTCCTTATGTCGCACTGTTATACCCTTGATGTCCGGGTGAAGCCTAATGCAGCGCAAAAGGGGTTCCAGGGTGAGGACGTACAGAAGAGGAGAGAGAGGGCACCCTTGTCTAGTGCCATTTCGGATGGGGAAGGCGTCCGACAGGTGACCATTAACCTTGACCCTGGCCCTGGGACTAGAATACAAGGCTCCAATAAAGGTACACATATTGCTGCCCAGGCCCAGGGTCCGAAGCACTGCTTGTAGGTAGTCCCAGGCCACCCTGTCGAACGCCTTCTCCGCGTCCATGGCTAGAAAAAAACCTTCCTGCTGGGAGGAGGTCAGCCAATGATGAAGATTTAAGGCCTTAATCGTGTTGTCCCTCGCTTCCCTCCCCCGCACGAAGCCCACTTGATCCCTCCCCACCCAGGCAGGGACGTAAAATGCCAGACGGTTCGCAATGATCTTTGCAAACAGCTTCAGATCTACGTTTAGAAGCGAGATCGGGCGATAATTCTTAACGTCAGTGGGATCTTTGCCATCTTTGGGTAACACTGTAATATACGCTTCTAAAAGCGTATCAGGGGTTTGGGGGGCCTTAGCCAGTGAGTTAAAGGCTTGAAGAAATCGCGGTACCAATAAAGCCCCATAGATTTTGTAGTACTGTACTGAGAAGCCGTCTGGACCCGGGCTTTTACCCGGCTTCATCGACTTCAAGGCCGCCTCCCATTCCTCAGAAGACAAGGGGGCTTCCAGGCCAACACGCTCTTCAACCGACAATGCTTTGGGGCTATATTTGCCCAGAAATTCCCCAATCAATCGCGAGCGAGCCCCATCTTCCGCGAGGGTACGGCCGCCTTCATCTAAATTATATAACTTACTATAGTAACGAAGAAATTGCTGTGCAATATCCTCATTTTTTGAGAAGGAGCGTCCGGCATCGTCTGACAGATGATGAACCGTCGTGGCAAGAGTACGCTTTTGTAAACAGCGAGCTAGTAATTTTCCAGGTTTATTGCCCTGCTCGTAGAACAACTTTTGTGACAGCATATGGCGTTTACGCGCCCGCCTAAACAATTCCTCCACCAATTGGGCCTGGACATCTGCCAGTCGCTGCGCCACTTGAGTGGCTTTAGTACGCTTGTGCTGTAATTCTAGTTTAGTAATCTCCTGTATAAGATTCGTTATCAGTTCCTGCCTTTCCCTCTTTTTCCTAGCTGCGATTGCCAGAAGGTGCCCCCGAATCATGCACTTATGTGCCTCCCATTGCATCATAGGAGACACATCCGGTGTATCATTCGTGGCAAAATAGTCCCTAATGGCCTGTTCTATACGGGTGGAATCCGCAGGGTCTGACAGGGTGGACGCATCTAGCCTCCACATTCTGGTCAGCCTCTCCCTCTGTGGGAATTGCAAAGTCAGTGTGATGGGATGATGGTCTGAGAGTGTCATAGCTTCTATAGATGCGTCAGTTAGATGGGACAAATCTGCCTGTCGTATGAAAAGGTAGTCCAGCCTCGAGTAGCGATTGTGTGGATGTGAAAAGAAGGTGTAGTCCTTCTCACTAGGGTGGAGCGTACGCCAGGTGTCATGAAGCGCAAGAGAAGCAAGTTGGAGTTTGACTTGCCGTAGCGCCGAATAAGGAAGTGAAGACGTTCCCGACGAAGTATCCAGCAAGGGATCCAGCGTTAGGTTGAAATCCCCTCCTAAAATAAGGAGGCCAGTTTGGAAAGTAGCGAGTTTCAACAGAACAGTTTTCAAAAATGGGATTCTATTAGTATTGGGACAGTACACATTCGCCAAAGTTATATGTTTGTCTTTCCAGGTCCCTTTCAAAAAGAGGTACCTGCCTTCCGGGTCAACTAGTTGATCAGTCAGAACAAATGGGAGAGATTTGGCTAGCAAGATGGAGACACCCTTAGCCTTGGAGTCAGGGGAGGTTGCGTGAAATACCATCGGAAAATGCTTGTCCGACAAGCGGGGAATTGAGCCAGTTTTGAAATGCGTTTCTTGAAAAAAGAGGATTTGTGCCCTATGTCTGTGGGCTTCTGCCAAAACACTGCTCCGTTTTTCCGGCACATTGAGACCTTTAGTGTTCAGGGAGAAAACTTTAAGCGATAGAGGAGCTGAGACATGCTTCACAGATGACATGATCGGTGGCAGAGACAAGGAGTGGGCAAGAGACAGTGGCCACAACACTAACTTGATATACGCCTTAGTCCACGCCCCGCAACAACGGGACGGAGAGGGTGAATCTGGAGAAGAGGAAAAAAGGAGGGGCAACAAAGAAAGAGAAGGCGGAAAGAAGAGGGAAGAAACTGAGGAGAGGGAGGGTGGTGAAGGAGAGAAGAGACGAACACAAAGAAAAAAAAAAAAAAAAAAAAGGGGGGGGGGGGGTAGGGAGGGGAGGGGGGGGAACCGCTATCTATCAATCCCCAGTGGGAATCCCAGCCGTTGCCGGGGTTACCACTGAATGTACTGTGTGTATCCTGGGGGTGTCCCAGGAGAAAACCAACCAGAGGTGAGTATAGGCCTGCTACCCCACCTAGTCGCACTACAATAACACAAAAAAAAGGGGAAAACGGAACAACCAATTCCGGGTATGTTCAAGATGGGAACCTGCCTTCTTGATATGAGAACGAAGTCGAGCAATAGAGGGAGACACACAGCTAACCCCACCCAGGTGACTCCCTGTCTAGCTCGAATAGTTTGGGAAGAACCCCCTTTCTAAAGGGTTAGATCTGTTGGGGAACCATCCCCCCCACATATCGCCCCTTAACCATGTTCCTAAGGGACTCTGCTCCGGCCCGTACCCCTATTATAGAGCGAAAAAGAGTACTGCCGGCATCTAAAGAATAAGGTAACATTCTGCACCCAAAAACCAACCTGTAACTTATACCCATTATTAGGCAAACAGTAGGCTTCACATCAGATGGATCAATTTATAGGGTCCCCTACCCGATGACCTTGGTCACTAAGGAGCAGCGAAGCAGAATCTTCCACGTCTCCAGCCGCCGCAGAGACTGCGACGCCTCCGGTCCAATCGCCAGAGACTGGAAGAGCGGGACAGATAAGCGAAGCGCCCCATACTGCAGCGATGCTTCCATGCGGCCAAGAGCAGCTAAGGTAGTACCGAAAGTGCCCGGACAAAACGTCCATGCATCCCCACCCACCAAATTTTTTATTTTTTTTTCCTCTAGGCCCCAACATTAAACATGTGAAAATGACCATCAAACATTACATACATAAGTCAAACAGTAACTATCCCCTATCGGGGAGCATCAACATGTTGAAAAGAGACACCCAATCGAATACTGAATCAAAGCAATTATTGCAACCATCCCAAACAGCAGGCGTATAAGGACAGTGACAGTCACCGAGGCTGAAGTCAGTTCGTGCGCCTTGCGAAGTGTAGCAATCAAAGGCATCAGTCCCAGCAGCAGAAGTTAAGAGTAAGACTGTAGGGAGAAAGTAATAGGGCAAACGTCCCGTAGTAGGCAAGGTAGCCCATACCCTCAACTGGAGGAGCAGTGCTAGGACCCCCAATCCGCCAAGGGGGCACACAGCAGCATGAAAGGAGAGTGTTCAATAGCAACAGTGGGCAATCCATGCGAAGTTAAATTTGGACCCCAACCAGAGAGAAGTTATCCCCTTTAATTGCCTTAAGAGCAAAACCAAAAGTCAGGGGCTCTGTCCGGCCATGCTAGGCGAAAAGTCCCATAATTGCCCTAATAAACACAATGCAGTATGGCAGTTCTCAGCCCGAAGCCTGGGGAAAATACTTACAGTCTGCTGCTGCTGCGTTCGCATTACTTGCAAGTTGCGTCACTTCGCCAGTTTACTGTCACAATGGGCTGCTCGAGAGGATACCACCCAGAGAGCCCTCTGGGATGGCCATATATAGGTGCAATTACACAAATCAGGATAACAACCAAAGGGGTGGCAAGACACTACTCACCCACCCTAGTAACTAGTCACTGGTCGGTTCTGCGACGAACAGATGAGGGGGAAGCCCGTGGACTATCTTCCGTTTCCATGTCGCCTCGACTCCTAGGCGGGGAGGTAGTAGAATTCCTCCTTCTCCTTGGCCGGTGCCTGTGTGATCGTGGCGTAGAGTCAGGCTGGGTGGGAATCCAGGGGTCTGGTCGCAAGAAGGCACTGTACCAGTCAGGTACCTCAACATATGGAATGTCCAGGGTATCACAAAAGGGTCTCAAGTCAGCCGGGACTCTCAAGTGTGCCGTACGGTTTCCAGCTGAGGCCTGCAGGCAAAATGGAAACTTCCATCTGTAGGGAATACGGCAGTCTCGTAAAACTTGTAGCAGGGGTCTAAGGTCGCGTCTGTGCTGTAGCGTGATGGCAGATAGGTCTTGGAACAGTTGGATACGCGCCCCTTCATACTCCAGGCGGTCATGATTGCGCGCGAGTCTCAGAATTTCTTCTTTTTGAGTAAAGCTTACCAGGCAGCACACCGCATCCCTGGGGGGGTCAGTATCCCTGCCCCTGGGCCTCAAAGCTCTGTGACATCGCTCCATCTCCACCGGCGCATCTGGAGGTCTACCCAACAGCGTATTAAAAATAGCCCAAATTGCAGTTTGTAGTTGGGGACCTTCCACCGTTTCCGGGTTGCCGCGTACCCTAAGATTGCGCCTTCGCCCCCTGTTATGCAGGTCCTCCATGTGTCTATGCATATCCAGGAGGTGCTGTCCGTGTACACTGGGGACTTGCTGCACCTGTTGAATGGCTGCCCCATGTGTCATGGCTGCGGCCTCCACCTGTTCCACTCTGGATGCAACTGCCCTAATATCTGCTCTGAGGTCCGATATGGCAGCAAACAGGGTGTTTTTATGTCTGTGGCAACCAGGTGTAGGTCTGCCAGATTCAGAGGGGGAGGGACGTGCGAACGGTGCGTACCTGACACCGCGGAGGCTCCCTGGAGATCCGACGGGGTTGCGGATGTACTGTGGTCCGGGGTCTGAGATGCGGCCTGCACATCCGCCGCTTGGGAGCGGAACATTGCCGGGATGTTGCGGCTAAGCTGTGTGGACGAATCCTGCGCTGACCGGGAGACAGAGGAGCTTCTCCCAGCCATCATTCCTGCCAGAAAGGGGTATTCTTCCCGCTGATTAAGGCGAAATAGGAGGTCTGGATGGAGGAGCTCTCGTTCTAAGCTGCCATCTTCCTCCGCCGCTAGGCCACGCCCCCATTTTTTATTTTTTATCCCCAAAATTTCTTTTTTCCCAATTTTCCCTTTTTTAATTATTTTTTTTTTTTACAAAGTTATAACTAGGACGTGGCACTCATCTCTTTGACCTTTCAGTGTATCCACAGACACCACCCTGTGACAGATACACACTCTCATTTAAATACCTGTGATAAGAAGCTGTCATTTAAGTGGATAGTAGCCTCATTTAATTGTCATCCAGGAGAGTCCCATGCCGAAAGATAAATGTGTACAAAAGGGCCAGGGATACAGCTGATGTCATTAACCAAACATGAGCAATGCCTGTCCTTGGAAAATAACTTGTAAATGGGTGTTTGAACCCTGATGGGGAGACCAATTTTCCATCAAGTCATGTTGATGGGGACAAGGGCCTCTTTCCCACAACCCTGGTCAGTGGTTGTGGGGGTTTATGGCAGGGGACTTATCAGATTCTGGAAGCCCTCTTTAACAAGGGCTTCCCCCAAACCCCGGCCCCTCCTCTATGTGAATGAGTAGAGGTACTGTCATGTCACCATGAGGCCAGGTGACAGATGAACACCGTAGGGATCAGGAGTGCACCGCATGGTTGTGAACCTTACAGCTGACTGCTGCGGACGGGAGTCAAGGTGATAAGGAAGGCAGGGCCGCCAGAACACCAAGACGGATCCCACCGGGGTTAGAGCGTCAGATTCCCTGGGGCGCGGAGTCTAAGAGCCAGCAGGTGTTCACCAGAGCCTCTAGTGGTGAGGATGGACTGGGCTGCAACTGGCTCCAGGTCACGACCCCCAGGGTCCCCCAGCTCACACCCACAGTAGGCAACAAGAGGATAGGGATAGTGAGGGATAAAGCCAAGGTCGGGGCCACAAGCAGACAGGAATAGTCAGGGACACGCCAAAAGGTCAGGATCACAGGCAAACAGGGATAGTCAAGGACATGTTAAAGTCGGTAACAGAACAACAGAAGAGCACACAGCAGGTAACGGGAAGCCAAACACACAAAGGTTGATCAGCAGGGTTGGCCTGCAGTGCAAAGGTTAATATAGAGTTTTCTGATAGGAGCTAGGGTGGAGCCATGCCAGAAGATGGATTACAAAAGCAGTCAGGTGAGGGTCGGCTGGTCTCTAGAGATAAACACATGAAGACAGGTAAGCAGACAAACTCTATTGCATAACCATGACAGGTACATAGTACTCTTACTCATTCACCAAAAAAGTGTAAAAATAAAATAAAAACACAACACAAGTTTTGACAAATCCTTTATTAAAAAAAAGTCCCCTGGTGTAGATCCAGGTCAATCAATCGGTGGTCTCCACCGCTGACTTGAAAAAAGATATAAAAAAAACCTCCAATCCAGACGAAGGTTCCACTGTCTGCCAACTCTGCCATCTAACAGTTCTTAATTAGTCAAGGGGTGGGGCCACTTGGTGATGTCACTGGGTTGGGCTGGGTCAGTGACGTCACAATGGGATGAGTTTCACCCAGTGGCGTAATTTGGTGACTCTGCCCCTTAGCAATTTAACCTCCCTGGTGGTATGATTATGCCAGATTGTTAATGCTCAAAGTGGTACATTATATGAAAAGTTGGTATTTTATATTGTAGGCCTATAATTCTTAGGAATAACTCACTTAAAACTGTCCAAAGAAGTATCTAGCAGACATCCCGGGTATGATAAAGTTTGAAACCCAAAATCATAAATTACAATATAACAAATAACTATAAATAATTATCACAAATAATATTATAATAATAATAACATTTATTCAATAATGTAATCAACTCAAAAACACTGAAATGTGCTCAGTTGCAACATTGTCGCTGTCGTCACTTTCAGTGTCTGATGATGAATTTACCCACAAATCACTATCGCTCAATTCTACAAGTGATTCTAATTTACTATTGCTGTTTTCTAGCTGGTCTAAAACAACTTTTAACGTAAAGGGACACTTTTTGATTGCTATGGACATTCTGCAGTTTCCAGGCAGAAAGAACAGAAATACATAATATAAAACTGCATGCAGGGCACTGGACAAGGCATTAGGGACAATAGGGAAGTGAAATAATTTGATACAGTGATGTAATCTATAAGATTACAGTGTACTGCATGTGTTATTTTTTTTGCACTTTTTGAATTTCCCACTGGGCTCCGTCCCCGTGCCATGCGCTGCTCACAGGGAACAGAGCCCAGCATACAGTACATCGGGCGGAAGACACAGCCGCTGCACACAGCGGGAGTACATCGCAGGATCCAGGGGACAAGGTAAGTCCCTGGATAATGTGATGCAGCCCCGAGTGTGGCTCGGGGTTACTGCTCTTGGTATGGAAAATTCACCCCGAGCCACACTCGGGAATATCGCTAAGAAGGTTAAGAAATGTCAGATGGTGGAGCCGGCAGATGGCAGAAGCCTTCAACAAGACCAGAGGTTTGTTCTTTTCTTTTTTTCAGGTCTGGTGGTGCGGCAGGCATCGTGATTGAAGATGGATCTTCACCGGGGGGACATTTATTTTTTATTTTTTAATAAAGGACTTGTCAAAAAATTGTGTTGTGTCTTTACTCATGTTTTACACCTTTTGATGAATGGGTAGGATTACTATGCATCCCATACTCATTCACAACAGTGGGTAGGATCCGGGGGTCCCCTTGTTAAAGGGGCCTTTAAGATTCTGATAAGCCCCCTACCCCAAAGCACCCCCTCATTTTGAGGGCATGTGGCCTGGTATGGTTCAGGAGGGGGCTCGCTTGCCCCCCCTTTCCTGGCCTGCTGGGATGCATGCTCAGATAAGGGACTGGTATGAATTTTGAGGGGGGCCCCAGAGTTTTTTTTATTTTGGCATGGGGTTTCCCTTAAAATACATACCAGACCCAAAGGGCCTGGTATGCATTGGGGAGGGGGGGTCCTGTTGGCAGCTGATGAGCCATCAGTAGTTAAGGATTTCATGGCCGGCTTCAGCCCTGCTCCTTAACAATTAGCTACAACATTTTTATAATTTGTTTTCCCACTAATATAGCTTTCTCTTGGTGGTATTTGATCACTGCTGAGTTTTTAGTTTTTTTGAGCTACAAATAAAAAAAAAACTGAAAATGTAGATAGGTGCCACTAATAAGCAGCACTGATGTGCACTCATAAGTGGCACAGATGGGCACTCATAGATGGGACTGATGGGCACTCATAGGTGGAAGTGATGGGCAATCACAGGTGGAAGTGATGGGCACTGATAGGTGGCACTGATGGCCACTGATAGATGGCACTGATAGGAAGCACTGATGGGCACAGAGGGCCACCCCTAATGGGTACCGATTGGCATCCCTGGTGGGCCCTAGTGGCTTACTTGGTGGTCATGAGTGGGCATCCCTGGTGGTCATGGATGGGCATACCTGGTGGTCATGGGTGGGCAACCCTGGGGGTCATAGGTGGGCATCCTCGATGGGTCTGCGCTGATAATCAATGTGATGATTATCAGCGCAGACCCCTCTGTCAGGAGAGCAGCCAATCAGCTCTGCTCTACTCGCACCTGTCAGTGCAAGTTGAGGAAAAGCCGATACACAGCTTTTCCTGTTTACACTGTGATTAGCTGTGATTGAACACAGCTGATCATGTGGTAAAGAGCCTACATCAGAGGCTCTTTACCTAGATCAGAGACCACACAAACAATCACCGTGCTGCGTGCCCCCGCAGGTGCACGATCACGGCTTATCCTGCTGGATGTCATATGATGCCCAGTCAGGATAACAGAACCACTTTCTAGCCATCATTTTTCTATGTGGCGGGTGGGAAGTAGTTAATAAAAAAGACAAAATTAAATTAAAGGAATCAACAAAATTAGTAACATAACAAATCTATCTGAAATGAAACATTGTTTTCCTTTCTGCATGTCTACATATAAGATTGTGTATATGAAGGTTTTCTTTGTTTTTTTTTTGCTTTTTTGCTATTGGTTGAATTAGTTGGGCCTGTGTCTTCTTTCAATCTGACTGACTAATTATATAACTTTTTAAAGTCATTATGCACAGCAGTGGGCACATTTGAAAGCCACTATTGAACTGACTATAAATCCACCCATTCCTGGGCTCTCTCAGTCACAAGTAGAGTTAAAAATATAAAATAGTGCAGCGCTATAAACAAAAAAAAAACATAATTTCTAATAATACATGGGGATAAAATCTAACGGCTCTAAGCCCTTGTACACATAATCAGACATTCCGATGGACAATGTCCGATAGGATGTTGTCGGATAATCCGACAGTGTGTGTGCTCTATCGGACTGTTTCCGTCGGAGTATCCGACGGACCAAGTTTTCCAGCTGGGCTATAAAATTTTCCGACAACATGATCCGATCGGACTTTGTCCGATCATGTGTAGAGAATTCCGATTGGATAAAGTGCAGATCGGAATCAAAGTGCATGCTCAGATCAAATTCCTAGACCAAAGCTATTGGCTACTAGCCTGAACGTAGTCCCATCCTAACGAAGTAACGTCATCACGTTAAGTACGATCGGATTTTCTGACAACTTTGTCTGACTGTGTGTATGCAACAGTTTCGGTCAAAATCCGTCGGACAAAATCCATTTGACAAAATCCGACAGATTTGGGTGTCGGAATGTCCGACCGTGTGTACAAGGGCTAAGACATATAGACAGTGCCAGTTCATATAGTATGAGAGCCAAGGATGATGCAAAAGAAGACACCAACAAGTAAGGGTAAACTCCTCAGTAGTGATCAGGGTGCTTGAAAACAATTGCAATTATTGTGCATCCTTATCTGTGCTTCCACCACCGTAAATACAGAATTCTCATCTCACTCTGTGGACCTCTGAATTAACAGAAAGGTCATTCAAGCCTTCCCCACAGGGGCAATCATAAGGTGAAATTCTGCCTCTTAGCCAATCCAACGATCGAAATCCAGCCTCAATAATGTAGCATTGTAACGCTCTCATATACAGTTGATGGAAACGTGGTTCATGCTAAATCAATAAGACATATATAGTGATCTCTGTTTTAACAAAAAACTTCTTTAACCACTTTCAGACCGGACCATTTTGCTGGTAAATGACCAGAGGTCTTTTTACACTTTGGCACTGCGCTGCTTTAACTGGTAATTGCGCGGTCATGCAATGTTGTACCCAAACAAAATTTGCGTCCTTTTCTTCCCACAAATAGAGCTTTCTTTTGATGGTATTTGATTGCCTCTGCGATTTTAATTTTTTGCGATATAAACGTAAAAAGACCGCAAATTTTGAAAAAAAATGATATTTTCTACTTTTTGTTATTAGAAAAATCCAATAAACTCAATTTTAGTCATACATTTAGGCCAAAATGTATTCAGCCACATGTCTTTGGTAAAAAAAAAAGTCAATAATTGTATATTTATTGGTTTGCGCAAAAGTTGTCACATCTACAAACTAAGGTACGTTTTCTGGAATTTACGCAGCTTTTAGTTTACGACTGCCTATCTCATTTCTTGAGGTGCTAAAATGGCAGGGCAGTACAAAACCCCCCCAAATGACCCCATTTTGGAAAGTAGACCCCCTAAGGAAATTGATAAGAGGCATGTTGAGCCCATTGAATATTTTATTTTTTTGCCTCAAGCGATTGAATAATGACAAAAAAAAAATTTTATTTTTTTTTTTACACAAAGTTGTCACTAAATGATATATTGCTCACACATGCTATGGGCGTATGTGAAATGACACCCCAAAATAAATTCTGCTGCTTCTCCTGAGTACGGGGATACCACATATGTGGGACTTTTTGGGAGCCTAGCCGCGTACGGGGCCCCGAAAACCAAGCACCGCCTTCAGGCTTTCTAAGGGCGTAAATTTTTGAGTTCACTTCTCACTACCTATTACAGTTTTGAAGGCCATAAAATGCCAAGATGGCACAAAACCCCCACAAATGACCCCATTTTAGAAAGTAGACACCCCAAGCTATTTGCTGAGAGGCATGTTGAGTTCATGGAATATTTTATATTTTGCCACAAGTTGCGGGAAAATTACAAACTTTTTTTTTTTTTTTTTTTTTTTCACAAAGTTGTCACTAAATGATATATTGCTCACACATGCCATGGGCATATGTGAAATGACACCCCAAAATAAATTCTGCTGCTTCTCCTGAGTACGGGGATACCACATATGTGGGACTTTTTGGGAGCCTAGCCGCGTACGGGGCCCCGAAAACCAAGCACCGCCTTCAGGCTTTCTAAGGGCGTAAATTTTTGAGTTCACTTCTCACTACCTATTACAGTTTTGAAGGCCATAAAATGCCAAGATGGCACAAAACCCCCACAAATGACCCCATTTTAGAAAGTAGACACCCCAAGCTATTTGCTGAGAGGCATGTTGAGTCCATGGAATATTTTATATTTTGCCACAAGTTGCGGGAAAATTACAAACTTTTATTTATTTTTTATTTTTTTCACAAAGTTGTCACTAAATGATATATTGCTCACGCATGCCATGGGCATATGTGAAATGATACCCCAAAATAAATTCTGCTGCTTCTCCTGAGTACGGGGATACCACATATGTGGGACTTTTTGGGAGCCTAGCCGCGTACGGGGCCCCGAAAACCAAGCACCGCCTTCAGGCTTTCTAAGGGCGTTACAGTTTTGAAGGCCATAAAATGCCAAGATGGCACAAACCCCCCCCAAATGACCCCATTTTGGAAAGTAGACACCCCTAAATTTAGGGGTACACTAGTGAGACTAGGTAATAAATGGCGGGTGCCCTGAAACTATAAAAAAATAACTAACCAACCAGCGTCACCTGTAACAGTTATATGGTGATCACTGGTGAAAGGGTTAACTAGGGGGCAATCAGGGGGCTTTATGCGGTAGTATATGGGGGTCCCTGGCGCTATAAAAAGCTGCGGCGAACCTAAATACCTACCTGCCTAACTAGCATCACCTGTGACACTAATACAGTGATCAGAAAAACGATCGCTTATTAGGCTGGGTTCACACTGGAGCGATGCGGGAACGCCACGAATGCGCGGCGGGTTCCCGCATCGCATGCCTCCCGGCGGCAGTTCACACTGCCCTATGCGAACTGCTGGGAGTGTCAGTGAAATGTTACTGACACCCCCAGATCAGTTCGCATATCGCAGTGCGATCTGCAAACTCGGATCGCATGGTGTGAACACCCATGCGATCCGATTCTGCTGCGGGCCAAAAAAAGGGTCCCGTGCGAATTTGCGGCGGGTGCGGCGGGTGTGGCGGGTGCGGCGAATGGCTGAACTCGAATCGCACAGAGATCGGATGTGATTTGCACTGCAGTGCGGTGCGAATCACATCCGTTCTCAAACCGCTGCAATGTGAACCCAGCCTTAGTGACACTGGCGACGGGGGGTGATCACGGGGTTAAACCTTTATTGGGGGGGTTAGGGGGGTACCTTAGAACTAAAGGGGGCTAACCCTAACTGCCCTAACAGTTATTAGTCACAAATGACACCCGCCGGGTGATCAGGGGGTTAAACCTTTATTAGGTAATAAATGGCGGGTGCCCTGAAACTATAAAAAAATAACTAACCAACCAGCGTCACCTGTAACAGTTATATGGTGATCACAGGTGAAAGGGTTAACTAGGGGGCAATCAGGGGGCTTTATGCGGTAGTATATGGGGGTCCCTGGCGCTATAAAAAGCTGCGGCGAACCTAAATACCTACCTGCCTAACTAGCGTCACCTGTGACACTAATACGGCGATCAGAAAAATGATCGCTAATTAGGCTGGGTTCACACTGGAGCGATGCGGAAACGCCGCGAATCCGCGGCGGGTTCCTGCATCGCATGCCTCCCGGCGGCAGTTCACACTGCCCTATGCGAACTGCTGGGAGTGTCAGTGAAATGTTACTGACACCCCCAGATCAGTTCGCATATCGCAGTGCGATCTGCAAACTCGGATCGCATGGTGTGAACACCCATGCGATCCGATTCTGCTGCGGGCCAAAAAAAGGGTCCCGTGCGAATTTGCGGCGGGTGTGGCGGGTGCGGCGGGTGCGGCGAATGGCTGAACTCGAATCGCACAGAGATCGGATGTGATTTGCACTGCAGTGCGGTGCGAATCACATTCGTTCTCATAAACCGCTGCAATGTGAACCCAGCCTTAGTGACACTGGCGACGGGGGGTGATCACGGGGTTAAACCTTTATTGGGGGGGGTTAGGGGGGTACATTAGAACTAAAGGGGGCTAACTCTAACTGCCCTAACAGTTATTACAGTCACAAATGACACCAATGCAAAAAAAAAAAAAAATGACATTGGTGTCACTGTGACTGGGGGGCAGGGGTAATTGGGGGGGTGATCGGGGGGTAAAGGGGGGGTGTGAGTGTGCCTGGCATGTTCTACTGTGTGTGTAGAGTGTTGGTGCAACTTACTGATCCGCTCTCCTCCGTGTCGGAACGAAAAATACCGACACGGAGGAGAGAATACATCACTTCCTCTCCTGTGTTTACATTACAGGAGAGGAAGTGATGTCACCGGGGATTTCTATTCGTCGGGAGCGATCGCGAGGGGGTGGCCATGAATGAATGGCCGTCCCCTCGTCCGGGATCGCTCCCGAACGAATACCGACCGCCGCAGGCACCGGGCGGGGGCCCGATCGGGCCCCCGACCCGCGGGAGGCAAGGGACGTACATGTATGTCCTTATGCCTGCCCGTGCCATTGTACCGACGTACATCGGCGTGCGGCGGTCGGCAACTGGTTAATTAAGGTAAGAAATGTTACTTACAAACATAGCACTGAATCCCCAGTGCTAGGAAGTAGAGTGTATAACACAGCATAACTCAACATCTCATTGTAAAACCAGGAAGGAGGCTTTAATGACGTCATTGAGCCCTCCTGTGGAGGGCTCTGCTGCTACATTATTGAGGCTGGATTTTGATCATTGGATCGGCTAAGAGGCAGAATTTCACCTTATGATTGCCCCTGTGGGGAATACTTGAATGACCTTTCTTTTAATTCAGAGGTCCACAGAGTGAGGTGAGCAGCCTGCATTTATGGTGGTGGAAGCACAGATAAGAATGAACAATAATTGTTTTTCGGCACCCTGATCACTTCTGAGGAGTTTACCCTTACTTGTTGGCGCCTTCTTTTGTGTCATCCTTGGCTCTCATACTATATGAACTGGGACTGTCTATATGTCTTAGAGCCATTATAATTTATCCCTATGTATTTTTTTTAATTATGTTTTTTTGTTTTTAGCACTGCACTATTTTGTATTTTTAAATCTTTTCAAGGATTGCAATATATTGACCTTGAGTGTTCAGCTGCTTATGATAGGAGTATTATTGTTTTTTTTTTACACTGACTCAATCCATTTATTCACAAGTAGACTTAACCTGATAGGGAATACTGAGTTTTACTTTTAACCTTAGCTTGGTCAATTAAACTTTGGCAATAAAACATGGAACCTGACTGGTTTCTATGCAGAAGTTTGATTTTGCACTCTCCAGCATTAGTAAATTAACCCCATGGTGTCACTGTCAGGGGTCAGGCCTGCAGACCAGTAGCTATAGCAGTAGAAAGACTCCCACTGACCAGGATTGATATTCAAGCAGGTCACCCAGGCAGATGACACTGCTCATCTGAGGTTCGTACTAAACAGTATTCACCAGAGCTTTTGATGGTAGAGATGGGTTTTGCAGCATATTACTGCCAGGTTGTGGTCCTCAGGATCGGCCCACCCCACCAGGAAGGGTGCAGGCCAAAATCCAGTAGCAGATATAGCAGTAAGGGATCAAGCAGAAGCATACTAAGTAAACAAGCCAAAGGGTTGGTAACAATTGGTTGCAGGAAGGAATCCAGCAGAAGCATAGTTGAGGAACAAACCAAAATCCTATAATGACTGATAGCAAAGACACGGACAGCAGCAGGAGTGACAAGAGCAAGATATTGGCTGGAAAAAGCGAAATCATTTGACAAACGGGAAATGTAAAGGCATGGCTCAACCCCAGCCCAGACCAATTTTCAGCTTTCAGTGCTGTCGCATTTTCAAAGGTGCGGTCAACCACGCTGTGACCCAAATTATTTTTTTATCATTTTCTTCCCACAAATAGAGCTTTCTTTTGGTGGTATGTAATCACTGCTTTCATTTTTGCAAAAATGTTGAAAAAAAGTTTTTTAGTTTCTGTCAGAAAATTTCGTATATAAGTAATTCTTCTTCTTCACTAATGTGCGCTGATGAGACTGCACTGATAGGCACTGATAGGCTGCACTGATGGGCACTGAAGAGATGGCACTGATGAGGTGGCATTGATGAGATGGCACTGATATCCAGCACTGATTAGAACTGATAGGTAGCACTGGTGGGCCCCGATAGTTGGCATTGTTGGGCACTGATGGGCACTGGTAGGCACCACTGAGGAGTGGCACTGATGGGAATGGATGGGTGGCACTGATGGGCAGGCACTAATAGGCACTGAAAGGCAGCACTGATTGTCCTCACTGATGGGCACAGACTGGTGTCACTAATGGGGACAGAGTGGTGTCACTGATGAGCACAGAATGACATTGTTATTGGGTGTTTTTTGGGGCTGCATTGTGATCAGGGCACTGATGATCAGTGCCCTGATTGCTTATACACATCTTCCCTACTGATCGGCTCTCCTCACCTCACAATTTGTCAATGTGGGGCAAGGAGAGCAGATAAATGGTATCTCAGTGTTTACATGTTACTGGCTGTTATTGGAGATTTGGGTTGCGCCATGTACCCATGCCCCCACAGTCACGTGATTGTGGCTAATTTGGGTGACATCATATGATGTCATCCCAGAACAAGAGTGAAAGAATTACTAAAGCGCTGATACGAATATTTAAATATATAAATAAATCAATATATAATACAAAGGATGGCCAAATGATTAAGCTGCAACTATTCTGAAGTGCTCTGACACAGTGGTAACAAAATATAAGTGATAATAGTGCGCTAAGATCAACCCTTTATATACACAGTAAAACAAAATAAATATATATCACTTATATTTTTGTCCCAGAACAAGAGCCACCCTGCTCCGTCATCATTTGTCAGAAGTTCATGGGATGAGCAAAGGGTTCAAGAGAATCAAGAAATAAGGCAAGGTTGTCTAAGCAATCAGGCAGGGAGCTGCCCAGTATCTCAGGTGGCTCAGCATGAAGAGTTACTGCAAGACACAGTTCCTGGGTTCAGATACATTCCTGACACATGGCCAAATGCATATACCTATCTGTCACAGGTACTTAAATTGGATGTAAGCACCGATCATTTTGGTGATGCTCCCCAACGGAATGCGTTGCCTTTGACACCCTTTATAAATTCAACCAATTTTGTTGGCTCCTCGCCGACGCCTTCATTACATGTACAATGACCGCAATTGATAGAATAAGCTGACATTATAAGAGATCTACTTTTTTCTATGTGCAATCCAGAAGTTTAGTATCACCAAAGCTGTTTATTTGTATCAATATTCCGTAGGTATATTGATGTCCACATCTTTCAGAGTAGAGGTCATAGTGCTAGGAACATATTTACATGGATAGTTCTAGTTTTTCATACTGTGTGTTATTGAATTTTGGCCCATCAGAGATCATTTTGGCCCATCAGTGATACAGTATTATCCATCTAGTGTCTATTGACATTGCCCATTCTGAAAATATGACACGTGCTACTTTTGACAAAAACAATCAGTCGTTTAATCCATTTCTATCATAAGACTATCTTGAGTGAAAAGCAAAAAATAATTTTAACTTCCTGTGAAATCTTTGGGGATGAGTTTTTAAATCATTAAATGGTTGTCATTTTTTCATGCTCAGCATCAATTATTTTACTCTGGTTTCACTACTCTACTCTGTATAATGAGTCCCTGGAGCATATTTCATTGCAGGAGAATGAAGCCATTCTTCACTTGCGGTCAGTGGGATGTTGTTAATTTGAAATCACTTAAACTATTATATCTGTCAAGCTTGGTTATTTTATTTTCAGTTCATATCAAGGCTCAGTATGCCTGTATCTCTCCTAGTCTGCATAGCAGATTCATTTACAGAAATTCCAAAACAAGGGCTGAAACAAAACCATGTATATCATAAGGGTAAAACAATATGTTCAAAGAATAATAATGTTTACTCTACTGATATATAAAGCGCAGAGTAATGCGACTAGCCTATGTAAATATTGAAAATAGCTGAAATTCCATATATATATATATATATATATATATATATATATATATATATAAATATAACTATTCCAATTCCTCCAAAGAAAGTTTTCAAAGATTTAATTGTAGTGCTTATTATTAGGCATTTTTCCAGTCTCTGACACAAGAAAGCATTTGGCTTGGCTCACATCTATCTGTTTTTTCAGTGCATTTTGCAGAAACGCACCACAGTCCATTTAACATGGTTTCATGGTTTCATGGTCAGGGCCCTTTTTTTACCACAGCAGATTGCGCTTTGCATGTAATAGACTTCAATGGGCCCGCACCAAAAATGCAAGTTTTTTTGTGTAATTTTAATGTATTTTTGATGTGTTTTGCTTTTTTTTTGGCTAATAGGAAAGTATGACAGTTCTGTTGATGTAGTACAACTTTGCTGCAACTAAACTTTGATGTGACTTTGATGCTACTTGGGTACCAGAGAGTGTAAATTTGCATCCAAGTCGCATCAAAGTTGCACTACATGAACAGAACTATCAGTCCTGCCTATTAATAAAAAAACAAACACAAAATACATTAAAAATGTGCCAAAAACACATCAAAAAGTAGTTAAAAATACACCACAAAATATATTGGGAAAAATGCATCAACCGCACCCTGCATAGCTGTGAACTTAAACTTAGTGAAATGATTAGGTAAACTAAGATATATTTATCGCTATATGGTCAATGTAATTTCATTAATGCTAGCAGTATTCATTTAATCATTGACCTATAGAGATCGTGAAATTAAGAGTTTTCCCCAACATTTCTCCAAAATTGTAATGAAATGTTGCCATTTTTTCGAAACATATTAAAATTAATAGAAAAAGGAGATATTATGTTAGTTTCTGTTTATAATTGTCCAGTAAACTTTAAATGGCTCCCAAGAGTTATGGAAACTCCACCCTACCCACCCCAGAGTGCATTTGCCTTATTATTTAACTTTTACAAGGGAAGAAAAAAAAAAGACAGTTGAAAAATGTAAAAAAAAAAATAATGATATCAATGGTATGAAAAAAATTATCAATACACAGGAAAGGAAACAAAGTTAGAAATACAGATGAAGCTAAAGTCTCGTACACACGATCGGATTTTGGATTTTTTTGTTGCATGCTAGTCTCATATCGATGGTAAAGAGATTACTCACCATACAAAAATTCTCGTAAGACAGAATACAACGTCAGAAGTGATGTAACACATTTTTTTTTTTTTGTGTTTTGTATGTGTTCTTTCGTTTCTGAGCTTGCGTAATCTTGCTCTTATGATTTTTTTTGACCCAAAACCATACTTATTAAACGAAAATTGGACGTTGAGTTCACATGTGACCACAATTTTATAGTCTGCACATCCAGCTTTTGTCGGATGAAAAATTGTAATCGGCTGTCGAAAGCACCGTACTTTGTTTCTGTGATAAAATTATGCAAATTATAAATTTTTCTTCATAAATTTTGGCCACAATTTATACTGCTACATATCTTTGGTAAAAATAACCCAAATTAGTGGATATTATTTGGTCTTTGTGAAAGTTAGAGAGTCTACAAGCTGTGGTGCGAATCATACAAAATTGATCACATCTGATGTACCGTGGACAATCTCATTTCTTGTGACCCGAATAAGCCAGGAAAGTACAAATTCCCCCCAAATGACCCCTTTTTTGAAAGTAGACATTCCAAGGTATTTAGTAAGATGTATGGTGAGCTTTTTGATGTTGTAATTTTTCCTACAATTATTTGCAAAATTAAGATTTTTTATTTTTTTATTTTTTTCCACAAAATTGTCATTGTAATAGGTTATTTCTCCCACATGGCATGTATATACCACAAATGACACCCCAAAATAAATTCTTCTACTCCTTCTGAGTATTACAATACCACATGTGTGGGACTTTTCCACAGCCTGGCCACTCAGAGAGGCCCAACATGCAGGGAGCGCCATCACATGTTCTAGGAGCATAAATTACACATCTAAATTATTGACTACCTATTAAACTTTTGAAGGCCTTGGAGCACCAGGACAATGACACGTGGCATAGATGTGGCACTGATGACAGATGGCACTGATATGTGGCACTGATGACACGTGACACTGATGTGGCACTGATGACAGATGCAACTAATACGGGGCACTGATGACACGTGGCACTGATTACAGATGGCACTAATATGTGGCACTGATGACAGATGGCACTTATACGTGGCACTGATGACATGTGGTACTAATACGTGGCACTGATGACAGATGGCACTAATATGTGGCACAGATGACAAATGACACTGATGACAGATGGCACTGATACGTGGTATTGATGACACGTGACACTGATAACAGATGGCACGTTACACCGACAGGTGGCACGGATGACAGATGGCACTGATACGTGGCACTGATGACAGATGGCACTAATATGTGGCATTGATGACACGTGAGACTGATATGGCACTGATGACAGATGGCACTATGTGAGATTGATGACACATGGCATGATGTGGCACTGATGACAGATGGCACTTATACGTGGCACTAATGACAGATGGCATTTATACGTGGCACTGATGACAGATGGCACTGGGGACGGGTGGCACTGAGGACAGGTGGCACTGGATACAGATGGCACTAACTGGTGTCACTGGGGACAGGTGACAGTGGGGACAGGTGGCAGGGAGGCAGATGGCAGCGGGGGCAGATGGCAGCAGGGACAGATGGCAGTTTATTTTACACATTTTTTTAACTTACGGCCGCTGCAGCCGTTCATCTCTCCCTCCTCACGCGCTGTCTCTGTGTGAGGAGGGAGAGCGGCGCTGAGAGATGATCTCATATGTTTATATATGAGATCATCTCTCATTGGACATGACGATCACGCTGTAAACGGCCGCTGTGATTGGCTGTTTACAGCATTCTGTGATTGGCTGTGTCCAAGGGACACGGCCAACACAGAACTTCCCCGATGCGCGCTCTCAGGAGCGTGCATTGAGGAAGTAAATAGGAGGAGGTCCAGGGACGCCCTCCCGGCAGGTAGCGTCCGCGCTGTAGCCGTCTTCCGGCTATAGCACGGGTGGGAAGTGGTTAATTGGCTTCTGGCTAAATTCACCATAGCATGTGTATGTATGCATGTGAGATAGGGACATTAGATTGCAAGTGCTGCATAAGTTATTGGTGTTATATGAATAGATATAAAAAGGGTCTATTTAGTAATGTTTTCACCTGAAATTCATACAGTGTTTACACAGTATACACATATTTTTCACATAAGAATCAACTAGAAAAATGTGTGAATCTTGGGTAAAAGCATAAAAGGTGTGTAAATCCTATGGGAAAGCATTGGTAAATAGATTGACTAAGCCATACTACATACACCCTTATAAAAAACACATATTCTCTAAAGAAAGAAACAATATATTCAAATAACTCAATGAAAAAAACTGAGAGTGAAATTGAGAAATATCTCAAGAATGAAAAAACGTCTACAAAATTTCACCAAAACCACTCCATCCACCTTTATAGAACGAATTGTCTTGTATTGCTGGTACCTGGTTCATCTTGAGGATGTGTTAAAATAGGTGTCCTTTGTTTACTATCACATGATGATTTTTACTTGATTTTTGTTTTTTTGAGACGAAAAGTGTAAGGATGCATTCACACCTGAGCGTTTCAAAGTTGTGCATTGTGTTTTTGTCGAGATTTTGCCGCAATTTTGTATAGGTCACTAATGTAATAAGCAGAAGAATGCCCATAATCTGCCCCAAAGAAGCGCATGTTCTTTTTTGAGCTTAAGGTGTTTTTCAGACATTTTTCTTCAGGTGGCAAAACGCTCATATGTGTCATTGAAATGAATGGGATTTTGCCAGGAAATACCTTATATAGCCCACTTACTGTTTCTGTTATGAATGAATTGTATAGCACTGCCTATGCGAACGAAATTGCCTCAGGGTGCTTGCTGCTAGTGTAGCATGGTCCTTTACCCTGTCTGGTTCTGACATGCTTACAAACACATACACATACTAGGGTAAATTTTTTTAGACAGGATCTTATTAACCTAGCAGCATGTCTTTGAAGTGTAGGAGGAAACCCATGCAGGCACAGGGAGAACGTGCAAACTCGAGGGGTGCGAGGGTGTCGTGGTCTGGATTTGAACCAGTGACCCTATTGCTGCTAGGTGAAGGTGCTAACCACTGTGCTGCCCCAGTACAGTGGTGTAGTGCACATCATGCAAAGCTCTCTCTCTCACTCTCTTGAGAGCTTGCCAGGAAAAGAGGGGGGAGTCATAAGAGGGCCAATGACAGCTGCAGAGCTGGAGGTGTGCCTCTGTGTGTCTGTGTAAATCCAGGAAGTGAACAGGCAGCAGCTTCAGCTGTCCGCAGTTAAAAGGGATGCAGCCAGACTCAGCGGAGGGAGATTTCTGCAGCATATTTGTCAAGTACAGAATCACAGTATATATAAAATAATATGCAAAGTGGTTGGAGGGAAGCTTCAGAATGGCAAAGATGTTTTTATTACAAATTATACTGCAGTTCCTCTTTAACATAAATTGCCATAAGAAATATCGAAATAGAATTGCAAATGTACATTAAGAAGTTAGTCTTTGAAAACCATGGCTAAATGTATAGAAAGACAATGGGGGTTATTTACTAAAGGCAAATCCACTTCGCACTGCAAGTGCACTTGGAAGTAAAGTCGCTGTACATATTGGATTTCTTTTAAAATAGAAAGAAGAAAATATTGTTTTTTTTTCCCAAATTTATGCAATTTTTTCACTTATTTCGCAAAAAATAAAAAATGGAGTCGTGAATAAATACCATCCAAATAAAGCTCTATTTGTGTGAACAAAATGATAAAACTTTAATTTGGATACAGCATAGCATGACCGCGCAATTGTCACTGAAAGCGCTAGAGCGATGAAAGCTGAAAATTGGGCTGGGAAGGAAGGGGGCGAAAGTGCCCTGTATTGTAGTGGTTAAAGAATGCATTTCCTATCTGACAAATAGGATAACATTTTAGCAAAAAAAGTTTCAAACATATTTCAACTAGGTTGGGTATAAATTTATTATGCACGGTAGGCACTGGATCAAGGAAAAATGATCAGTCTGTGTTGGGAAAGCCAAAGTAAAACATCTAGTCACAACAGAGTTAATACATGAAAGATAATGCATCAACATGTAAAACTTGTGAAATTACAGCCTTATCCTTTAAGACCTTAAATCCTTATGCAGGTATAGCTTTTCCTTGATACTAATTGTATGCTTTAAAATGATAAAAGGAGGGATGTGATAGAATGCTATAGACTTTTGTAGCTTGCACATCAGATGTTCCCAGACTCAGGAAAAGCAAACACCTGTAATGCCGCGTACACACGATCGGAATTTCCGTTGGAAAAAGCTTGGCTTGCATACACACGATCACACAAAAGTTTGCTGAACTTTTGACCCTCAAGAACATGGTGGAGTACAACACTACGATGAGCCGAGAAAATTAAGTTCATTGCTTCCGAGCATGCGTCGAATTGTTTCCGAGCATGCGTAGGAATTTTGCGCATCGGAATTGGTACAGGCAATCAGAATTTCCAATCGGAACTTTTTCCAACCGTTAACAATTGAGAACATGCTCTCAATCTTTTGCTGGCTGGAATTCGGCCAACAAAAGTCCGATGGAGCATACACATGGTGGCATTTTCTGACCAAAAGCTCTCATAGGTCTTTTGCTGGCCGAATTTCCGATTGCTATATGGGGCATAAAGGATGTTTACAAGTTTGGTCCATTTCGCTCTACCATAGTAGGGTAACAGGCACTGCATGCAAGAAGATACTGGAAAACTGAAAGATCTAAATTCAAAAAAGATTTATTGGGTTTAGCAGGAACCTGCAATTCTGCTGCTGTCCGTGCCTCCTATAAAGAAATCTGCGTAACTTTGGAATTTCTTGCAAAGTTTGAATTTGTTTATTATAAAATATTCAAATATCTGCTGATACCTGCTCAAAATTATTCTCTAAATGGGTCACGCCTACAATATGGTCAATTTAATGGAAAAAGTGGTATCATCCATCTGCCTGTGCTGCGTGGCAGGGCTGTATGTAAACCTCAGGAGTGGATGGATATAAATACAAATCGTTATAAAAAAAAAACATTTTATGTGTTTTTAGTGCCTTGTTGTTTGTGTTCAGCTTTTTCTAAACTAACTTTTTGCTCCAAAACTATTATTTTGTTACAAACTTTTGTATTGGACTGAGAATTTTCAGGTGCCTGTGGCTGTTTTGTCATGTTTGCTTGACAAAAATTGTAATCTATTTAAAGAGGTCTATGCTGAGTTTAAGTCAGGTTAGGTCATTAAAATTAGCACAGGAAGCAGGGATAAATATAGTAAATACTGAATATTGGAGACTAACATTCTTTATTAATATGGATAGCAAGGAGGGGTAATGGTGCAATATGCCTGTTATAATTTCCATACATACAAGTACTGAAAACGTGGATTTCCCTCAAAGGACTCTAATGAGATAAAAATACAAACAGCAAATCATTTTAAATGCATATATAGAAGGTATAAGACATAAGTGTATAGCAACATTAGATCTATTCTGCTGTTCGCTTAGCCTTTTTCTTTTGTTTTAGGTGTAAGGCATGAATGGTAGTAAGGGCTGGGAGGAGAGTAGGCTTGTGGGTGGGGGTACAAGAAAATTATGGGATGTGACAGGATGGGACGGGTGAGGGTAAAGGAGCTTAAGGAGAAACTACAGAGGAGCTGGATGGAAGTTTTGCTTTTGAGTGTTACTCAAAAACCCATTACCCCTTTACAGTAAAAATAGATTTTTGGCACATGCCACTGTAGTAGGGGATGATAGGGGGGTAGGGTGTGTGTGTGTGTGTGTGTGAGAGGGGAGGGGACTTTGTCTCAGTGGAATACATGCTCCAGTCACATTTATCAAATTAAATAATAGTGAATGTTTGTCACATTTTTATGTCATTCATCTTACACTTTGGTCCATCCTTAGACACACCACTAACCTATCACACACTCAAACAGGTGTCACCAACACCTACTTCCTCTTATCCGAGTGTTTGTATTGGTGTTTGAAAAAAAAAAATAACCAAGCTGGCTTTTTATCCTGGTAAATATCTACGTTTTTTCATGAGCACTGGGACCCCATTACAAAAGGGTCCCAGCACAGGGCATTCCAGTTCTCCAGTACTCAATAAAAGAGGCAATGTTTTTAGGACCCTACAAGGTCCCATGTAGAGTCAAGAGAACTATGTACCACCTCAGTAAAAATTTTATTCCGGATTCCTGAATCATAAGTAAAAAATGCAATACCACTGGACTACCGAAAATGAGGTCCCAAGGTCCCTTCCCCACTTCTGCAGGTACAATGAAGAGTATTCGGTTACAGTTTGAGTAAGTGACAGGAGTGGGATAAGACATGGCCTTGTAGCAAGTTATCAATCATAAGTTGGAGTAGAAGTATGTGAGATATGGGTAAGGGTAGGGGAAAATTATGTATTTGGGACACCCTCCATAGTGTGAGAGAAGGGTCTGTTAAGGCCTGTGATCTCTGGAATTGTCTTCCAGTCTTCAAAAGCTACAGCATGTTTCACCCTGAATGAGCAATAGAAGTTTCAATCCAGCATCTAGAAAAATATGGAGATCTGTGTGGTTTGAATCAGCGATCTCTAATCTTGTGCAAGCACTCGCTCCTACTGTGGGATGTTGCATTACCACAGGTTACTCCTATTGTGGGATGTCTCGCTTGGGAGCCAGAAGAGGCCCTGTAGTGGTGTATATATCTGTCCTTGCTCCAGCTGAACTCATAGTTGGGAAGAAAATGTAACTTTAAAGAAGAAGGCTTGTTATAGTCTCAGAGACAGCAATGGGGACCAATGGCTCAATCACAGGTAGTGAGGAGAGAGCAAGGCTAAGTCTATGGATGCATAGAGCTAGCTCCAGAGTAAGCTTGCTATGGTGGGCACACTGCCAGGGTGGAGACCAGGAGCATCGGCAGGGGACCCAAAAAGAGAAGGCTCAGGGTGCGCTGTGAAAAACGAGTGTACAGAGCAAGTAAGCATGACATGCTTTTATTTTTATTTTTTTTAAAGGGTTTACTGTCACTTTAATCAAAACAAATTATTAATAACACATCTTCATTTTTTCTTCAGTGTTTTCTTCTGTGTTTTTACAGGGCTTAATTTGTGTACACATTGGAGTATCCCATAATCTTGAGCTATAAAGGAACACAGAGATTTTTAGGGATTCTTGTAAAGCAGGTCTTCCAAGGAGTTCCAAAGAGAGAGAGCTGGAAACAATATTAGCTCATAAGAGTGCAGCAGAAGAAATGTGTGGCTCACTGGATTTCTGACAGGATGAATGGGTATTTTTTCACTTATCAAACAGATATAACAAAGTACTTTTGATTAAAATATTTATAGACCAGAAGGGAGCAAATAGGATGTCCATTGTTAGGGTTTACATACATTTTAATGTTGTGTATTGGTCAAAGTGAGGAAAATCATATACCGGTACATTATGCATTGTTAATGTAATTATTTTGCCTTTTTTCTTTTTTTTGTACTGTAAGTAAAGGTGGCATGGAAACATAGGCATATAAATAATAGGTGTTGAATTTAGACAGTAGTATTGATTATTGCTAAATCACAACCTTTGTATATATGGTTCAATCTGTTTTTAGTGTGTTCTACACAGTACACTAAAAATATTATTGTGACTTACGTGTTACAAAAATTGTTTGCTCTGCATCAAAATGTAATATAGTAATTTCTCTCATTAGCAAAAAAATGTAAAAGCATTTGCATGATATCAATACCTGTCGTTTCTATTAAATATGGTTTTATGGTCTCCCTCACTTGTCAACAGATACCTGATTGGCACATGTCAAGGTTTATCAAAACTAAATTGGTTTGGGTCGTTTACCTTTGACACCCGCTAAGAATGTTAAAATCCTGTCAGTGAAACTCATACAGGCAAATTTAGAAACTAGGAAAAATGTTCGGTGCAAAATTGTATGACTTTGGCCACTAAAGGTCAAATAATCAAAATAAGACATTTTTTTTCTGGCATATTATAGTAAAATATTACACTTGAAAAAAATCTATTCCCAGTTTCTACTCTGTATTAAACAAGATAATTTTCATAATGTCGCACTTTACATGAATTAGTTTCTAATTAGGCTTAATTATACCATTAACAAATTACTCAAAAATTGACCTTTTCTAACAAAAGTCAGACAACATTGATGTACAGAACTGTCAGAAAGCTGCAAATGTACATAACATTGATTGGATCTGCATTGGGAATATATTTTAATAAAAATTTAATCATTTATGGTACATACGTATCATTCTTAAATATAAAATAGTGAAGAATAAGTTTGAATATGTTACAGAAAACATAACCTTTGTCCAGAAAGTCAAAAATAAATAATGATACTATTTCCTACAGTAATGCATAGTATTGTTATATACAATTTATAAGGTGTACAAATAGTAAATATCTTATCCCACGCTACCTCGTAGTGTGTAAATAAAGTATATATGGTTTGTAATACCTCAACAGGGTGTGTTGAAAATTTTCTGTTGGGTGGCCGCATGCAATCTGATTGTGTACCCACAATGTCAAAAAAATGTAAGATTTAAATAAATGATTGTTGTGCGCCTATACCCCTAATATTAAGTGTGCATAAAGTAAATCCCTATGTGATCTTCAAATTATAAAATTACATGATATCCTATAGATAAATAATCCTGTCCTGCAGTGGTCATCAACCCTGTCCTCAGGGCCCACTAGGTTTGCAAGATATCTGAAATACATCACAAGTGATATAACTTGCTGCTCAGTGATTGCAGTATTCTAGTCTGCATCTCCCCAAGGTAATACATAAAACCTGGCCTGTTAGTGGGCCCTGAGGACAGGAGTTGATGGCCACTACTGTACTGTTATAACAAACAATTGACAACAAACAAACAAACAATAATCATTCCTTGAAGCTATCCTTGTTAAATGTCAATAAAATTGCAATGGATCTGTGAACATATGTGCTCCTCTTTAAAAGTGCTACAGCTTCAACTCCAATGAATGTATTCTACGCAAAAAGTTCTAGTGCTTAAAAATCTTCAGTGTAAAAACATTCCACCTTCAAAGTGCTAGTGCTTTGGTGACTCCAATGTAAGTGTTATCCACAATACATGTTCTAAGTGCTTTGGTGCAGACCTACCACTTTCACTTTATGGATTACTATGAGGCACTGGCAACTGATGATGTAAGAGACCACTCTATGCAATACCATAGCACAGAGCAGACAAGTATAACTTCTGTTTTATTTTAAGAAAAATAAATGTAGCCTTTATACCACTTTTTAGCTGATCAAACACAGGTTCTGACAGCCTCCTTGCAGGGCCCACGTTTTAAAGCCTTTTTAACAATAACTTGCCTAATAGCACTAAAATGGCCAGGATTTTCAAACAGGATTTGTCCCACTATAGATTAAAGGGATTTGATGTTAAATTTGGGCTCACAGAATTTCAAGCAGGATTCCCCCGTGCAGATTCGTTCATAACCGTTCATTCATTCATTCTGGAGGAGTTTTGGACACCAGAGGGCATTATTTTCACCTTATATGTCCTTTTACAACACACATAGTAAAATAAACTCAAAAACAATGGTTAAAATAATCTTCTTTTGATAAAACAGCAACCCTCCAATCAACATTTTTATAAAAAAAGTTTAAACAATGTATTTAGTTTCAGTTCTCTGGTTCATTGAAAAAAATAAGGAAGATAATGTGTTTCTTTGCAGTTGATGGCTGCTGTCATTCAGAATCATAAAGTTTTCACCAAGGACACGTGACGCATTTTTTAATAACTAGTGGAAAATGTAATGATAGAGTAAGGACCTGTGTGTGCTTGTGTGGGCTTTGGGCTTGTGTCAATGGCATCAGTTTCTCATCAGTTTGAGATGACCCTGAGCTCATTAAAACATGTATTGACAGGTGCATTTGTGCTGCTGTTGACTTCCTCCTAACCTGCATTTGACTTGATTCAGTTTGGTTTTGCATTACCATAGACTGGCATGGGAATGCAAAATCTACTTAAAACAAAGCCCATCAACATAGGCCCTCACAATATTTAGGGCATGTGTTATGCCTGTGCTGTGTGCAATATAAAAATCCTGAACAAAAAAAGGAAACTTGTATGTAGAGAATATAGGAGCTATTCTTGATGGATCTCATTCTAGAAATGTTAGTTGCCTGGCTATCATGGTGATCTAGTGGTTTGGAACATATCAATGGTATTATTAATGGTATTACCCACTACAGAAAAAAAACACGGAGCATTCTTTGAGTCCAACTCTTTGAACATGTGAAAAAAGGCTGAGTTAGAGTCACTGTTGCATGGATAATGCCAACCCCCCCCCCCCCCCCCTCATCTTTATGTATAAAAAATGCTGACAAACTGAAGCAAGGCAAGAAAAAAGCCCCCTTTATGTTCCTGGCTTGCTACCACATTACTATTACAAACATTACATGGGGTTACTGGGCAGGAAAAATGAGATAAGGAAAAGTTATTATGTTATAAGTGTTGAAGAAAATTAAAGGACTTTGTTTCTGATGTTGTACAATGTACTGAAAAAACCCTAGTGTTGTAGACTTACTTTCAATGACCATGATGATTATGAAGATTACAATTAAATAAGTTCACCCAGTTCAACCCACAGACAAACAAAACACACACAATTCAAAATCTCCATATACACAATCCTATACCCACAGTTGATGCAGAGGAAGGCAAAAAAACAAATAAAGCATGATCCAATTTGCTAAAGTGGTGGAACAAATTCCTTCCTGATCCCTCAAGAGGCAATTGGATAGTCCCTGGATCATCTTTACCTATAAGTATTAGCATCCAGTTATACATTTTGTGCATTTAGGAAAGACAATCTACTGAGCTGGCCAGAACAAGCTCTTGATGGAGTCTCACATTCTCACATCTTTTATTGTGAAGAAGCGTTTCCCTGTTTGGAGGTTAAATATCTTTTCCTTCAGATGTAAAGAGTACCCCCTTGTCCTCTGTGATGACTTTCACTCTACATCAAATTCACTATATGGACCACTTATGTATTTATACATGTTTATCATATCAGTTCAGCTAATCAATGAAGGATCTGAGTGCGTGATGGATAGTTGTGAAGCTCTGCTATTGGATTAGACCTACTAAGGTGGCACCCATAGCAAGCTACATGCATGCTTCTTTATTGTGTGCTTTTAGAAGATCTGATAGCACTGCCTCTGCTTACAAAATTGAGGGGATTACTTATATCAAACTTAAGGATATCTAAAGCTAAAACTATTTTAGTTTTTGGACAGAGGGTGAAATGGTTAGGCTCCCTATCAGGTTTGCATTCCTTTGTGTGTATCCACTTGGATGATTACCCAACTCTATCTGTCCTGATCCAAGGCTGAAAATGAAAGAAAATCAAACATTTTGAGTCATCCCCAGAGTAGCAACTGACAATTTCTCTCGCTTTTTATGATATTTCCTCTTGCTTCCTTCTATTTCTATAAGATGGACATTTAAGGGAAATTTCTCTCACAAAAAACTCTTCACTTAAAAAAAAAACGAAATTGAACATATGTATTTTTTTAGGTGTCATGTGACAAGTGGGGTCCTCTTACTCCAATGCTTCCAGCGATCTCATCTTCAGTATTGTACTGTGACTTTAATGTGATGTACAAAGACATGTTTAGTATCAAATTCCATTTCAAATAGCCCCCAGGGCTGTTACTCTTATGCTATAACTGTTGAACAAATAAAAATTCTGTTTCTTTTCTTACATCAGGGGACACAGAGCCATAGTAATAAATATATGGGTTATATCAGACCATCAGGTGCTGGACACTGGCACGCCCCTTAAGGAATGTACTTCCCCCATATAACCCCTCTCAGTTTTTTCGTCAGTGTCTAAGGTGCTGGGCACGAGTAAGGATGTGTTGAGCTGAGTTCCACAGGCAGTAATCCTTTGATGAGAGCCAGTCACCCTGACCGGATCCATTCTGATGTCTTTGCAATGGGCTAAATGAATGGTAATCCGATGAAACAAGGTTTTGCTTGCAAATGCTTCTCTTTGAGAGCTGGACCCTGGAATCCAGTACTTTTTGGTAGTGAGGCCAATAAAAGGTTCCTGAAGGTTTCCTTTAAGGTCTCAGAGCCTACCGTGTATTGTGTTGTCATGTCTATGTGTCACCACTGGGGGCTGTATTGAGCACTCACCATTCTGACACTGGAAACAGCAGAAGCCTTCTCTCTCCTCTCCTTCAGCCGGCTCAGACCCTCTGGTAAGAAAAAGGGGGGTCTGATCTCTTTTGACAACATTGTACTGTATTAGCTAGGATTAATAGCAGTTATTGTACCGTACTATAGACTAGCAAGTTATACATTCTATTGCTAGTAGTGCCTCTGATTTTTGCTGTAAGCTATGAGTGGCAAAGGCACCAGGAACTCCTCTAAGGGTTATAAGGGGTTAATGGTATAGAACAAGCTAAAAACCCATTCCAAAAGAATTTCATCCTCCCCTGGGAAGTATACAGCTAGTCAGATGAGCCATCAACACTTCTGTCCCTGTGCATTTCATAGAACTGTGTTTTTTTCTTCTACCATTTAAAAGATTATTGCTATGATGTCTCTCCATAGTAGGACTAAACATAGCAGATTCCCATCTAGTCCTCAGGGCCCTTTTGTTGAGGTGCAGGAGGCTGGGGATCAGGTAGATCTTCCCAAATATTGGAAGATACTTATCTTTCCTCTTTGGAGGATCCTAACAGGGAGGGAGTAGCCTCACATGTCAGGTTTTGGGGTTTTTGTCTTTTGGGTTTTTGGCAACCCTTTTGTTGCCTGCAGCACAGGCTCTTGAGGTATTTACCTCTAATAAGGTTCATTTGAACCTCCCCCACCTGGGGATGTTTTTTCCTATGAAGAAATGAGGGGCTCCAGCAATTGATGCTGCAATCACCTCAGTGAGCAGAGTCTCACATGTCCAGTGGATAATGCACTGATGTTAAAGGATCCAGCAAATTAAGGTGGGAATTTCCTTTTAAAGACAAGATGTTGTTTGCAGTTCTTGCTGCAATTGGTGTATCTCAGTCCATTAACCCTTTAACGTCTGCTCCACTATTTTGGTGGAGCACATTTTGAGTCACGCTAATTAATTGAAAAATGTGGACTTCTAAGGGTTAAGGAACAGTTTGTGATATACCTGAAATTCTGCCTGATCAGCAGTCCCGGCAATGGGCTGGTGTATCTGTCGCACTGTGTCTCACAGATGCTATGAAAGACTCTATCGTTTAAGCCTTACGGCTTATACTTAGACTAGTGCATTCTCGCAGAGTTCCATGGCTGAAATATTGATCAGCCAAAGCACCATATGAAAACTCTTAGCCAGTTTGTGTCCCTTCCTGGGGTATTTAGAGTGGATAAGTACATCCAAAGGGGTAAAGCTCTCTTTACCAGTAAAAGGAGGTTCAAACATTTCTCCTTTAATCGTGCAGCCTCTCCTATACCTGGGGCATCTGCCTTTAGGCAGTCTCGATGGTCTCAGTCATCAGGTTCAGGGGAAAGTCTCCAAGGGCAGCACCAGGACCTTGGGGGCAGAAAGCCCATAAAGCAGAATGCTAAAGCCTTCTCATGAAGGAGCACCCTCACTCATTTGGGTGAGGGGAAAGGTCCTGCGATTCTCAAAGTCTGGCAGGAACAATGTCAAGAGCAGAGGGATTTCTGCAATTTTTTCTCTAGGTTACGACTAGAGTTCCAGGAGCCCAGGTGGCTTAGTCAGCTTTGATCTCAGGGTCCGGGATTTGGGTCACTGTTGGGTGCTTCCTGTGGGGTCTTTGGGCTGCTGATGCGGCAGTCTTTATGCAAGAGTTTTCATCTCCTCAGAGAATGTTCCTAAGGATCCAGAAAAAAAAGTCTCTTTTTTTGGCCTCTGGATCAGCTGTTATCCCAATCGGTGATATCAGAGATTCCCTTAGTGGAACATGGGGTTTTTGCGTAAATCTTTTAAGGTTCCAGAACCAAACAGAGAGGTAAGACCCATTATAGATCTTGAAGATCTGAATCAGCACTTAAACATCTGATCCTTTCATAATGTAATTGGCTGTGTCCATCCTGCAAGGAGGGGAGTTGCATATCTCCAGGTGCAAAAGTTTCCCACTTACCAGAAAGTTCTGCGGTTTGAAATATAAAATAATTTTTTCAGTTTTGGCCCTGCCATTTTGCTTGGCCACAGCACCACGAGTGTTCTGAAAGATTCTGGCACCTCCTTTAGCCAGGTTAAGGGCTCAAGGCATAGCGGTCCTAGCCTATTAGAAGATCTACTTTTAATAGATCATTCAGTCTCAGGTCTAAACCAGAGTCTGATCTCAGCCGTAAATATCTGAAATCTCTAGGTTGTATTCTCAACCTAGGAAGATTCTCCTTAAAACCATTAAGGAGTTTACAGTACTTGGGGGCTGGTTATAGATACCATACAGAAGAGGGTATTCTTACCCCAGACAAGAATCAGTTCCATTGTTAGATTAATTCAGTTTATCAAAATAAAGGAAAATTCCTTCATTCGGCTTTGCAGGAGATTTTAAGGGGAAATAGTGGCCTCCTTCAAGGCCATCCCTTACGCGCAGTTTTACACAAAGGCTGCTTCAAGACACCATCCTGTCAGTCTGGAATAAAAAATATTCAGGCCTTGTTTGTTTCCAATATGCTTGGCTCCTCACATATGTCAGAGCCTAAATTGGTGGTTGCTATCCAGCAAGAGGGAAAATCTTTATCCTGGAAGGTGTTAACAACAGATGTCAGCCTCTTAGGCTTGGGGGCGCCCCTGGAAGAAGATTCTGTCCAGGGGAGATGGTCCAGGTTAGAGGACCTTGCCTATCAACTTTTTTGGAAGTTTCAGGCAGTACATCTGGCCCTAGAATCTTGGAGGTCAGACTACGGGACTGTCCTGACAGGATTCAGTCTGACAAGGCCATGGCGGTGGCTTACATCGATCACCAGGGAAAGCACGAGAAGTCGTGCAGCCCAAAAAGAGGTGCAGACCTTCTTGCACAACGTCCGGTATTTCTTCCTACCTTACGGACAAAAAGTTTAACAGGTTTGACTGTTGAATCCCACTCTATAAAAGATTGTGGGTGATCTCCTTCGGTAGTGTCTACTTTGACTAATGCCAGGAATCCGGCTTCCAGAATCATTTACTTTAGAGTCTGGAAGGCATAGGTTTCTCGGTGTGGATCCGGTGGTTAGCACCCCAGGAAGTATGTCAATAGGCAGGATTTCTGATTCCTGCATATGGGATCTGAAATGAAGCTGGCCTTGACTTCTATCAAGAGCCAGATCCAGGCCTTGTCAGTGTCTTTTTCCTATGGCCTCTTGCTTCCCACTCTTGGTGCATAGCTTATTCAGGGGGTAACACGGTTTATTCTCCCTATCAAGGCACCTCTAAATAGTTGGGATTTAACATAGGTCTTGTCTGCATTTGTTGAATCAGCCGTTTGAATCTTACGAGAAATTCCCTTGGTTCTTTGACAAGAAAGATAATCTTTTCTGCTTGCCATTTCTTCTGTTAGAAGAGTATTGGAACTAATGGCTCTGTCTTGGAAGAGCCATATTTCATCATGCATAAGGAGGAGGTGGTCTTATGTCCTCATCCTGAATTCTTACCAAGAGTGGTAACAGGTTTTCATTTAAACCAAGATATTATTATTCCTTCCTTTTCCC